>NW_027363399.1:0-600000 GCF_046119375.1 Phyllobates terribilis | reverse complement strand
GGTCTCGGAAAAATGATTATTTTTTTTTACAAGCTTTGAATTTTGATTTCACCACTTAAATAAAAGTAGAAGCTCCACATGTTTGGTAACTACGAACTCGTAATGACCTGGAGAATCATAATGGCAGGTCAGTGTTAGCATTTACTGAACATGGTAAAAAAAAAACCTTTTGTGGAATTGCACTTTTTTGCCATTTCACTGCACTTTTCCCATTTTCCAGTGCACAATATGGTAAAATCAATGGTGGTGTTCAAAAGAATAACTCATCCCACAATAAAACAAGCCCTCACATGGCCATATTGAGGGAAAACTAAAAAAGTTATGGCTCTGGGAAGAAGGGGAGCAAAAAGTGAAAAAGCGCAAAAATGGAAAAACCTGAGGTGATAAAGGGGTTAACTGGAATTTTCTGCCATGGACTCATTGGCAAATCTGAAATAGATATTTCTCGCTCCCTTATCAGGATGTACACATATATCTTTGGCCTCATTCAGACGTCTGTTTTTCATGTTTGTGTCCTCTCCATATTTGTTACGGATAGATCACATACACAATATAATCTGTGGAGTCGTCCACATGTCATTTTTTTTTTGAAAACCGCGTAGTGTCCGTTTTTTATCCTAGTGGTTGATGAAAATTCTCCAGTCAGATCTATGGGTCCATGACATCGCTGACAGCTGGCATTGCCATCCATGTGCTGTCTGTGATAACACTGTTACCAGAGGAGAAGCTTCTCAATTTATGGATTTATTTTGCATACAAGAAAAGCTGATGAAACGCTGAAGATAAAAACTGACCACTTTCAGACATTTTTTGCATATACGATAAGTCACTGACATCTGATTAAGGCCTAAGGCCCCGTTCACATGTCAGGTTTTAATCAGTGTTTTTTTTCTCATTTTCATCTGATTTTGGTCAGTGTGGCAGTTTCTCTCCTCAGTGGGGCATATTTTTTTATATGTACAGTAAAAAGCTAAAGGTTTCCTAGCCTCGCTTGCCCGGCCTATAGACCCTGGAAAACAGGCAGTACAGGCAACATGGTTGGTTCTGGCCATTTTTCTGACAGACTCGTTGACTTCAATAGATGATCTTTATCTACAAATCGGATGAAAATCGGACCGGTCTCAGTTCTCATTTACAGATCAGTCGTCCACAAAAAATAGAGCTGTAAACCTGTCCCCGGTCTATAACGGAGCATATTCTACCTGTTACAGAAATAACCAGACGTGAAAAGAGCCATGTGCTATTCTTACAAGGAAGGGGCCACCATTTTATGTTTTGTATTAATAATTATGTAATCAATTATTTTTTATACAAAATTAAATGTACCACTTTATTAGTTTTTTATTTATTTATTTTTACATTGGCCACTAGGGGCTGCCATTTTTATTTGGGGGGGGTGTAAGAAGCGCTCTTACACACCTCATTTACGGCAGCCCTGGCCATAAGAGACAGTAGTCTGTCACCGACCCTATCTCTAACATTACAGGCCGCTCCTCCTGCCTCTAGCTGTGACCTGGGCACGCCCCCTTGGCTGTTCAGGCCGCAGCCGTGGGAGGAGATTGCAGCCATCTTTGTGGAGCCTGCAGTGTAAGCTGTACATTCCCCCTGTCGTTGCACGCACTGCTCAGTCAGAGCGTGCCATGACAGGAGCTCCCGGGGAGGAAATGCCTAGGAGTGGACGTCCCGAGTGAGTATCTGCGGCGGCGCCGTGCGGTGATCTCAGCTTCTCTGCTGTTATCACCGCCGACATCTTCAGGCAACACAGACACAGCGCTGCGTGGAAACGTGGAAGGTGAGTAGAAGCGTTTATTGTTTTGATTTTTTTTTCCTTTGCATTGAATATATGGGGGCATAAAACCACAAGGATGGAGGAGGAGGAGTCATAAACCCACCAGGATGGAGGAGGAGGCATAAACCCACCAGGATGTAGGGGGCATATACACACCAGGATGGATGGAGGGGGGGCATATACCCACCAGGATGGATGGAGGGGGCATATACCCACCAGTATGGAGGGGGGTATATACCCACCAGGATGGATGGAGGGGGGGCATATACCCACCATGATGGATGTAGGGACATGAAGGACATGTGACATACACTGCCAATGACACATGCCCTTGCTTGTGTGAAAAAAATCACTTCGCTCCGTGTGTGTGCTGCTGATAGGCTGACAGATTGCACCTCCCCACTGTAAATGCGGGAAAGAGAAAAAAAAATGGAGATCTTCATTATTACTGCAGAGATCAATCCCCTGCCCCTCCCCCCACCCCGCTGTACACTCAAACTGCGTATTAACATTAATTTTCATCATTACTGAGAAAAAATCCAGTTATGATTTTGGTGCACGAGCAGTTATCGAACATAACCTCGAACAGCCGAATTTTTCTCAAATCGTTCGTGTTCGCCGAACGGCTCAAACACCGCCCAAAACAGCTCGAATTTGAGATTGGCGAACAGTTCGAGTAGAACAACGCTCATCTCTAGTTGTCTCCCTCTGGTGGAACACTGACTTCTTTCATTTAACGCCTGCAGACTATAAAAGATAACCCAACCCAAAAAGTTTGGTTGATTAGTCTGTGGCATTCTTTTAAACTGTTGCTTATGGCGGTCTTTGTGAGCTTCTCAGTGCCGTTCAACCAGCCAGGTATCCTGCCTGCAGTAGATGGAATGTGGCAATGGAACACTGGCTGCGCGTGTCATAATAGGCTCTGAGCCTTTATATACCAGCGCACGGCAGCAGCCACCTTCAGTCTGCTGCTGGACAGCCAGCAGCAGCAGGAAAGGTAAGTAATCAGCAACACTCCTGCTAAGGGTAGACAGCTGCTCGTCCCCTCCTTAATTGGTTCTCCTCCCTTCCACCGGTGTTGAGGCGGGTGGGAACAGCAGGGGGTGAGGGTGCTGTGCTAAAATAGTTGCAGTCATGCAGATCTAAAACGCGTGGATTGCTGCAGCAGCAAGCCGAAAAGTGCAGGCATGTAAGGGATCTAGTGGTTGACAGCATGTCTTCTTAACGGGAGTCCAGGTGGCCATCTCCACAAATGGACTTTTCAGGATCCGAGGGTGGCAAAGAAGGCCGAAACCAATTCTGGTTATCGCTTCTCGGCCTTTTGGCTAAGATCAAGTGTAGTATCTGTTCTTATCAGTTTAATATCTGATACGTCCCATATCTGGGGACCATATATTAAATGGATTTTTAGAACAGGGAGATGGAAAAAGAGATTGCTCTGTCCACTCCATGCATTGACCTGGTATTGCAGCATTTCCAGGACCAGTGCACTCATTCTTTAATGCAGTTTCTAAAATCAGAAAGAATTGAATTCAATGCTTTTTGTTGCTTTTGCTTGTTTGTCGGATTTTTGGATGGACTTTTTGGCTTTGCTTTTCTTCTCCTCATTGTATTTTTCATGTTAAAAGTTGCAGAAGCCAGATGACAAACTCATTTTGGTTCAACTTCAGCAACTCTGCATTGCATAGCCATGTACTGTAATGCAATGCTATCTATCTAGCTCTCCCTCTTTACTTCCTTTTGGATAAACAGCCATATTAGGCAAGCATTTTGGAGCTTTCACCTAACTAATTACAGGTGGTGAGATAAGCTGCACAATATAATTGTTCTTTCAGTATATTGTTGTACACACACCATCTATTTAGCAAATGCCCTTGTTATCAACAGCAGTCATTTAAACTCACCTGAGCTAACAGGTATGTGCGCTGGTTACTCTGCTGCACTTAAAATGTCTTTTTTGGCTTGCTCCAATGCCTTTTCTGAAACGTTGTCTCCCTCTGGTGGAACACTGACTTCTTTCATTTAACGCCTGCAGACTATAAAAAATAACCCAACCCAAAAAGTTTGGTTGATTAGTCTGTGGCATTCTTTTAAACTGTTGCTTATGGCGGTCTCTGTGAGCTTCTCAGTGCCGTTCAACCAGCCAGGTATCCTGCCTGCAGTAGATGGAATGTGGCAATGGATCTAAAACGCGTGGATTGCTGCAGCAGCAAGCCGAAAAGTGCAGGCATGTAAGGGATCTAGAGGTTGACAACATGTCTTCTTAACGGGAGTCCAGGTGGCCATCTCCACAAATGGACTTTTCAGGATCCGAGGGTGGCAAAGAAGGCCGAAACCAATTCTGGTTATCGCTTCTCGGCCTTTTGGCTACGATTAAGTGCTTTATTGCAGGAGATTGTGGTTGAAGGGCACTCGGGTACCCCTCTCCTTGGCCTGGCAGGATCGTCCACTTTGGTGGACTTAACCTGCTTGCTGCTATTAGGGAGAGGGCTTAGTCCCAGGGTAACGAGTTGCGATCCCCCAGCTTCCAGGTGTTTTTCACTGCAAGAACACTGGGAGCGCAGATTGCAAGCGGCTGCAATTTGCAACCTTGTTGCGTTTTTCCATGGAGGTTGACCCTAACCTCGTGCCTCTTTATGCGAGGCTAAAAAACTCTATCCGAGTTCACTTCACGGCGGGTGGCTCGGATATGAGGAAATTAGGTTATGTAGTCCAGGACGTGCTCAGGAACCTTCTTGGCGTACAAAGGAATGAAATTCTCTCCATCCAGGATTATCCCAGAAGAGGTGACTATGACATCACATTCACCGGAGAAGGTATTTTTAGAGATGTACTAGAAAAGTTAAAAAAAGTTGAAAATAGTCCTGTTTTGAAAGGGATACAAATTGTTGAGCACGTCCTGGATGAGGTAAGACTGGTTATTGTAAAAGTATTTTCGCCCTTTGTTTCTGCTCCAGAAGTAATGTCATTTCTAGCAATTTATTTTAAAAGTGTTAAATGTATTGGGAAGATATTAAACGAATATAACATATGGACATCTAAGTGGAAATTCCTTGTGAAGTGTATAAGAGATCCAAATACACCAGGTGGTATACGGCTCCCCCCTGCCCGTTTCAAAATTGGGCAAACAAATGGGGATTTCTTCTTTTCTGGGATGCCAGTATATTGCAGAAATTGTGGGCGCTATGGTCATTCAAAAGAAAACTGTCATGTATCATGTAGAAATTGTGCTAGTGAAGAACATGAGACAAAAGAATGCCCTAAGGAAAAGAAATGTAGTTTTTGCCAGACTCCAGGTCACTTTTATTTTTCTTGCCCTCACAGATTTCGGGAAGATGAGCAAAAAGGGAAGTCCAAGACGTCCGACCAAGGACCAAAAGATCAGACCACCCCTCAGGAGGAGGAACAACAACCTGGAGCCTCTGGAGACAATAAGGGCGTACCAAATAGTGAAGTGTCTCCAGAGTCTATGACAGGTAAAATACCAAATTCCAAAACCTGGCTGCAGGACCTGCGGGAGTCCAAAAGGAGGGCTGAGAAGGAGCAGAAGGGCACTACTGGTAAGGTCAAAAGGGACCGGCAAAAGGCCGACACAGAAGCCCATGCCCAGTCTGGGTCTCCTAGGGCTGAGGGCACTGAGTGGATAAAGGTGGGTCCTAAGAAAAAGAAAAAGGGTGGTTCGGAGGAGGCAGCAGGAGGTGAACAGATGGACACTTCTCCAGAAGGGGACGTGGACGCTGGACCCTCAGGGGTTTCGGTCTCCGCTGCTACAGGTGGGGACCGGGATCTTGCTGCCTCTGAAGAGTCAGAGGCTCTGCCTTGTGCGCAACCTCCTCCTATAGGACGGCCTTCTACAGGTCAAACAGGGGCGGCGGAACCCCTCGGGGACCCACCTGATGAGGAACTGCATGGCCAGCCAATGGAGACCCAGCGGGTTCTGCCAGCCAGCCCTCCGAGCTATGCCAGTGTAGCGTCGGGTTTATATAAATGTGGTAATCTTTCCTCCTCCACGGAGACTCTCGTGACGATACTATCAGATGAGGAGGGAGGCGCAAGCCCAGTGGTCTGATTAGGTTCATCGGACAGATAAATTCGTTGCTCTTAGTTACCTAAGTAAAATTTCTACATTTTCTAATGATGGCTGAACTCAAAGGTATTTCCCTCAACGTGAGAGGCATAAAATCTAACACGAGAAGAACTGCTCTTTTTAATTTTTTTACGTGTTTTACTGCATCTGTATTTTTTCTGCAAGAATGTAATATCCCACATGAAATGTCATATCAAAAATATAAAGATGAGTGGAAGTGTGGGCCATCTGTCTGGTCCGGATCGAATGCTGCAGGATCAGCGGGTGTAGCCATACTTTTTAAAGGGAACGTTTTAATTGATTTTATTCAGGAAATTTTACCAGGTCGTATTTTATTAGTGAAAGCTTTTATTGATGGTATTAGATGGCAGTTTTTAAATTTTTATGGATCCCCAGAGAAAAATGAAAGAGCCGAAATGCTTGATCTTTTACCATTATTTATTAATAACTCTGAACCTTTTATCTTAGCAGGGGATTTTAATTGTGTTTTAAAAGGTGAAAACCGGCGCTCCAGCTCTGTAAGCAGGAACTACGATAAAACCTCAGGTATGCTACATGATATAGTCAAAGATGCTAAATTGATAGACATATATAAAGAGTGTCATAGTGACAGCCCAGAGGACGCCGGTTTCACTTGGAACAATGCTAATTGTAGCTCTAGGATTGATTTTATTTTTGGTTCAGACAAAACAATACCTGCCAAATGTGAAGTTTTAACTAATATATTTTCAGACCATAAACTTTTATCCTTTACCATAAAAGTAAATGACAACAAAAAATGTGGTAAGAAAAGCTGGAAAATGAACGTATCCCTTTTAACCGACACGCAGATTTTATCAGATTTTATTGAGTTTTATAGGAAATGTAGAAAAGGGAAAAAAACAAATGAGACTATGAGTGTATGGTGGGATAGAATGAAAGTAAAAATAAAAGACTTTTTTATTAAAAAGAGTATATGTAGAGCCAAAGAAAAATATGAAGAATATAGAATTTTAAATACCCGCCTACAAACATTATTTAAGCTCAGAGACAATGGGATAGATGTACAACTTGATATTTCAAACTTAAAAGAAGAGATTTCAAAATGGCTAGAACAAAAAGGAAAAGAGATCATTTTTCGTTCTAGAGTACAACATATAGAAGAAAATGAAAAGTGTTCCAGATATTTTTTTAGGAAAAATAAAAAAGAAAAAGTGATAATTGACCATATAGATGGTGAGAATAATATAAAAAATATGCTGGGTAAAGTTGAGTTTTTTTTTTCTAATCTTTTTAATGGAAAAAATATAGATAATAAATTAATGGATGATTCGCTGAAAGGACTAACGGCTGTTTTAGATCCCGCATCCCAAGAGTTTTTATCCCAAGTTTTAACGGAACAAGAAGTGTTAAAAAATATTAAAAGTTTTAAAAATGGAAAGGTCCCTGGTCCTGATGGCATCCCAATAGAATTTTATGTATGTTTTTATGATATTTTAAAAGATGATTTGTTTTATTTGTTTACTGAGGTTTTTAATAATAAGGTTTTATTAAATTCCTGGAAGAAAGGTGAAGTCTCCCTCCTATACAAAAAAGGTGATAAATCAAAATTAGAAAACTGGAGACCAATAACACTTTTAAATTGTGACTATAAAATAATGGCTAAAATTTGTGCAAATCGTCTAAAAGAAGTCATCAGCAAAGTTATTCATTCTAATCAAGTGAGTGGGGTGCCGGGGCGCAGTATATGGGACAATCTGAATTTAGTGAAAGACTGTATTGAGGAAGTGAAAGACAGAAAGGGGAAAATGGCGATTTTATCTATTGATTTTGAAAAAGCATTTGACCGTGTCTCACACTTTTATCTTTTTAAAGTTTTAGAGAAAATGGGCATACCAGAAGGGTTTTTACTATCGCTTAAAGCATTTTACAAGGATTGTACAAGTAAGATTTTAGTGAATGGTTTTAAGACACAAGAGGTATTTTTACGGTCAGGGGTGAAACAGGGATGCCCTCTGTCCCCCCTACTGTTTATCTGTGCACTGGAACCAATGTTATGTGCAATACGCCAAAATAAACAGATATGCGGTGTCCCTCTGCCTGGAAGCGGTGGTTTGGAGGCCAAGGTTGTAGGCTACATGGATGACGTGGCGGTCTTGTGTACAGATGCACCATCACTTACGGCCACTCTCCATCAAGTGCAATCCTTTTGTCTAGCTTCTGGTTTTAAAATCAATTTTAATAAGTGTAACATTTTAAGTGTTGGGGGGATGATTTTACGCGATCTACCAATTAATGTCTCCGAATCCATTTCCATTTTAGGTATATCATTCACTGAAAATAATGATGGTTATAATAGTTGGGAAACAGTTACACAGAAAGTAAATACGAAAATATGTATGTGGAACATGAGGAGACTTACAATGGAGGGTAAAGTATTGGTTTTAAAGATGGTGATTTTACCTCTTTTATTGTATCTTAGCATGGTTTTCCCCCCGCCTGTTATTGTTTTAAAAAAGATAACCAAAACCTGTTTTACCTTCTTTTGGAACTCAAAAATGGAAAAGCTGAAAAGAGAAATCGCGATGAAATCAAAAGTAAAAGGTGGTAAAGATTTTCCAGATTTTAATAGGTTCCTTTTAATCCATCTGTTCGTTTACTGTTTTAATGCCCTTTTTAAGAATCACTATTGGTCCTTTTTTATGCGTTTTAATACAGGATTTTTTATGAGAAAGTTTGGATGGTATGAAGTTAATATATCTGTGCCCCATGCTTTTAATTTGTCGACGCATTATGAGATTTTAAGGAAAATAGTGTCCGATTTTAATTTAGGGACTAAGAAAATAGAGGAATTAAGAAATAGTAAGAAACTAATTAAAGAAATACGTAAAAGTGAGGAAATATGTAATGTTGACAGATATGATGATGACAAATCTATGTCTATCTGGAAAATGATTAACGTTTTTATCTTTTTAATGAACAGAGAGATCTGGCTTGGAGTTGCATGCACCGCTGTCTTCCTTGCCGGGCATTCCAGTACAGAAGAGGATTTGTGAGGTTTGCCATCTGCCCAAGAGCCGGATGCCAAGAAGAGGAAACGGTGGAACATCTATTATGGACATGTAATTTTGCAAAGGATTTCTGGAGAAGACTGCTCCCCCTACTGGAAAGGGTGGCAGACCTCAAGGACTTTACATATAAAACTGTGCTATACGGACTTATGGAATGCCCCACAATGGACCAGTACACAATGGCTTGGAAGACAGTGAACTGCGCCAAGTCATCTCTCTGGAAAGCGCGCAACATTGCTATTTTTAAACAAGATGTTTTATCAGTGAATGATGTTTTAAGTTTATGTTTATGTGAAATGTATACTTATTATTTAATTGACAAAAAGAAGAATGTACATATTTCCAAAAAATGGCTTGTTGACCAATGGAACCTAATTATTTAAAATCTTTGTATTTTTTTGTTTTGTAAATTTCATTTGTCTTTTAACGTTTGGTATTTGTTTAATTATGCTTGTAAATTGTTAAAGTTTTAATAAACGGTTTTATCCCTCTGCAGGGGATAGCCAAATTAAAAAAAAAAAAAAAATCTGTTCTTATCAGTTTAATATCTGATACGTCCCCTATCTGGGGACCATATATTAAATGGATTTTTAGAACAGGGAGATGGTAAAAGAGCTTGCTCTGTCCACTCCACGCATTGACCTGGTATTGCAGCATTTCCAGGACCAGTGCACTCATTCTTTAATGCAGTTTCTAAAATCAGAAAGAATTGAATTCAATGCTTTTTGTTGCTTTTGCTTGTTTGTCGGATTTTTGGATGGACTTTTTGGCTTTGCTTTTCTTCTCCTCATTGTTTTTTTCATGTTAAAAGTTGCAGAAGCCAGATGACAAACTAATTTTGGTTCAACTTCAGCAACTCTGCATTGCATAGCCATGTACTGTAATGCAATGCTATCTATCTAGCTCTCCCTCTTTCCTTACTTTTGGATAAACAGACATATTAGGCAAGCATTTTGGAGCTTTCACCTAACTAATTACAGGTGGTGAGATAAGCTGCACAATATAATTGTTCTTTCAGTATATTGTTGTACACACACCATCTATTTAGCAAATGCCCTTGTTATCAACAGCAGCCATTTAAACTCACCTGAGCTAACAGGTATGTGCGCTGGTTACTCTGCTGCACTTAAAATGTCTTTCTTGGCTTGCTCCAATGCCTTTTCTGAAACGTTGTCTCCCTCTGGTGGAACACTGACTTCTTTCATTTAACGCCTGCAGACTATAAAAAATAACCCAACCCAAAAAGTTTGGTTGATTAGTCTGTGGCATTCTTTTAAACTGTTGCTTATGGCGGTCTCTGTGAGCTTCTCAGTGCCGTTCAACCAGCCAGGTATCCTGCCTGCAGTAGATGGAATGTGGCAATGGAACACTGGCTGCGCGTGTCATAATAGGCTCTGAGCCTTTATATACCAGCGCACGGCAGCAGCCACCTTCAGTCTGCTGCTGGACAGCCAGCAGCAGCAGGAAAGGTAAGTAATCAGCAACACTCCTGCTAAGGGTAGACAGCTGCTCGTCCCCCCCTTAATTGGTTCTCCTCCCTTCCACCGGTGTTGAGGCGGGTGGGAACAGCAGGGGGTGAGGGTGCTGTGCTAAAATAGTTGGAGTCATGCAGATCTAAAACGCGTGGATTGCTGCAGCAGCAAGCCGAAAAGTGCAGGCATGTAAGGGATCTAGAGGTTGACAACATGTCTTCTTAACGGGAGTCCAGGTGGCCATCTCCACAATTGGACTTTTCAGGATCCGAGGGTGGCACCGTAGGCCGAAACCAATTCTGGTTATCGCTTCTCGGCCTTTTGGCTAAGATCAAGTGTAGTATCTGTTCTTATCAGTTTAATATCTGATACGTCCCCTATCTGGGGACCATATATTAAATGGATTTTTAGAACAGGGAGATGGTAAAAGAGCTTGCTCTGTCCACTCCACGCATTGACCTGGTGTTGCAGCATTTCCAGGACCAGTGCACTCATTCTTTAATGCAGTTTCTAAAATCAGAAAGAATTGAATTCAATGCTTTTTGTTGCTTTTGCTTGTTTGTCGGATTTTTGGATGGACTTTTTGGCTTTGCTTTTCTTCTCCTCATTGTATTTTTCATGTTAAAAGTTGCAGAAGCCAGATGACAAACTCATTTTGATTCAACTTCAGCAACTCTGCATTGCATAGCCATGTACTGTAATGCAATGCTATCTATCTAGCTCTCCCTCTTTACTTCCTTTTGGATAAACAGCCATATTAGGCAAGCATTTTGGAGCTTTCACCTAACTAATTACAGGTGGTGAGATAAGCTGCACAATATAATTGTTCTTTCAGTATATTGTTGTACACACACCATCTATTTAGCAAATGCCCTTGTTATCAACAGCAGCCATTTAAACTCACCTGAGCTAACAGGTATGTGCGCTGGTTACTCTGCTGCACTTAAAATGTCTTTTTTGGCTTGCTCCAATGCCTTTTCTGAAACGTTGTCTCCCTCTGGTGGAACACTGACTTCTTTCATTTAACGCCTGCAGACTATAAAAAATAACCCAACCCAAAAAGTTTGGTTGATTAGTCTGTGGCATTCTTTTAAACTGTTGCTTATGGCGGTCTCTGTGAGCTTCTCAGTGCCGTTCAACCAGCCAGGTATCCTGCCTGCAGTAGATGGAATGTGGCAATGGAACACTGGCTGCGCGTGTCATAATAGGCTCTGAGCCTTTATATACCAGCGCACGGCAGCAGCCACCTTCAGTCTGCTGCTGGACAGCCAGCAGCAGCAGGAAAGTTAAGTAATCAGCAACACTCTTGCTAAGGGTAGACAGCTGCTCGTCCCCCCCTTAATTGGTTCTCCTCCCTTCCACCGGTGTTGAGGTGGGTGGGAACAGCAGGGGGTGAGGGTGCTGTGCTAAAATAGTTGGAGTCATGCAGATCTAAAACGCGTGGATTGCTGCAGCAGCAAGCCGAAAAGTGCAGGCATATAAGGGATCTAGAGGTTGACAACATGTCTTCTTAACGGGAGTCCAGGTGGCCATCTCCACAAATGGACTTTTCAGGATCCGAGGGTGGCACCGTAGGCCGAAACCAATTCTGGTTATCGCTTCTCGGCCTTTTGGCTAAGATCAAGTATAGTATCTGTTCTTATCAGTTTAATATCTGATACGTCCCCTATCTGGGGACCATATATTAAATGGATTTTTAGAACAGGGAGATGGTAAAAGAGCTTGCTCTGTCCACTCCACGCATTGACCTGGTATTGCAGCATTTCCAGGACCAGTGCACTCATTCTTTAATGCAGTTTCTAAAATCAGAAAGAATTGAATTCAATGCTTTTTGTTGCTTTTGCTTGTTTGTCGGATTTTTGGATGGACTTTTTGGCTTTGCTTTTCTTCTCCTCATTGTATTTTTCATGTTAAAAGTTACAGAAGCCAGATGACAAACTCATTTTGGTTCAACTTCAGCAACTCTGCATTGCATAGCCATGTACTGTAGTGCAATGCTATCTATCTAGCTCTCCCTCTTTACTTCCTTTTGGATAAACAGCCATATTAGGCAAGCATTTTGGAGCTTTCACCTAACTAATTACAGGTGGTGAGATAAGCTGCACAATATAATTGTTCTTTCAGTATATTGTTGCACACACACCATCTATTTAGCAAATGCCCTTGTTATCAACAGCAGCCATTTAAACTCACCTGAGCTAACAGGTATGTGCGCTGGTTACTCTGCTGCACTTAAAATGTCTTTTTTGGCTTGCTCCAATGCCTTTTCTGAAACGTTGTCTCCCTCTGGTGGAACACTGACTTCTTTCATTTAACGCCTGCAGACTATAAAAAATAACCCAACCCAAAAAGTTTGGTTGATTAGTCTGTGGCATTCTTTTAAACTGTTGCTTATGGCGGTCTCTGTGAGCTTCTCAGTGCCGTTCAACCAGCCAGGTATCCTGCCTGCAGTAGATGGAATGTGGCAATGGAACACTGGCTGCGCGTGTCATAATAGGCTCTGAGCCTTTATATACCAGCGCACGGCAGCAGCCACCTTCAGTCTGCTGCTGGACAGCCAGCAGCAGCAGGAAAGTTAAGTAATCAGCAACACTCTTGCTAAGGGTAGACAGCTGCTCGTCCCCCCCTTAATTGGTTCTCCTCCCTTCCACCGGTGTTGAGGTGGGTGGGAACAGCAGGGGGTGAGGGTGCTGTGCTAAAATAGTTGGAGTCATGCAGATCTAAAAGGCGTGGATTGCTGCAGCAGCAAGCCGAAAAGTGCAGGCATGTAAGGGATCTAGAGGTTGACAACATGTCTTCTTAACGGGAGTCCAGGTGGCCATCTCCACAATTGGACTTTTCAGGATCCGAGGGTGGCACCGTAGGCCGAAACCAATTCTGGTTATCGCTTCTCGGCCTTTTGGCTAAGATCAAGTGTAGTATCTGTTCTTATCAGTTTAATATCTGATACGTCCCCTATCTGGGGACCATATATTAAATGGATTTTTAGAACAGGGAGATGGTAAAAGAGCTTGCTCTGTCCACTCCACGCATTGACCTGGTGTTGCAGCATTTCCAGGACCAGTACACTCATTCTTTAATGCAGTTTCTAAAATCAGAAAGAATTGAATTCAATGCTTTTTGTTGCTTTTGCTTGTTTGTCGGATTTTTGGATGGACTTTTTGGCTTTGCTTTTCTTCTCCTCATTGTATTTTTCATGTTAAAAGTTGCAGAAGCCAGATGACAAACTCATTTTGATTCAACTTCAGCAACTCTGCATTGCATAGCCATGTACTGTAATGCAATGCTATCTATCTAGCTCTCCCTCTTTACTTCCTTTTGGATAAACAGCCATATTAGGCAAGCATTTTGGAGCTTTCACCTAACTAATTACAGGTGGTGAGATAAGCTGCACAATATAATTGTTCTTTCAGTATATTGTTGTACACACACCATCTATTTAGCAAATGCCCTTGTTATCAACAGCAGCCATTTAAACTCACCTGAGCTAACAGGTATGTGCGCTGGTTACTCTGCTGCACTTAAAATGTCTTTTTTGGCTTGCTCCAATGCCTTTTCTGAAACGTTGTCTCCCTCTGGTGGAACACTGACTTCTTTCATTTAACGCCTGCAGACTATAAAAAATAACCCAACCCAAAAAGTTTGGTTGATTAGTCTGTGGCATTCTTTTAAACTGTTGCTTATGGCGGTCTCTGTGAGCTTCTCAGTGCCGTTCAACCAGCCAGGTATCCTGCCTGCAGTAGATGGAATGTGGCAATGGAACACTGGCTGCGCGTGTCATAATAGGCTCTGAGCCTTTATATACCAGCGCACGGCAGCAGCCACCTTCAGTCTGCTGCTGGACAGCCAGCAGCAGCAGGAAAGTTAAGTAATCAGCAACACTCTTGCTAAGGGTAGACAGCTGCTCGTCCCCCCCTTAATTGGTTCTCCTCCCTTCCACCGGTGTTGAGGTGGGTGGGAACAGCAGGGGGTGAGGGTGCTGTGCTAAAATAGTTGGAGTCATGCAGATCTAAAACGCGTGGATTGCTGCAGCAGCAAGCCGAAAAGTGCAGGCATATAAGGGATCTAGAGGTTGACAACATGTCTTCTTAACGGGAGTCCAGGTGGCCATCTCCACAAATGGACTTTTCAGGATCCGAGGGTGGCACCGTAGGCCGAAACCAATTCTGGTTATCGCTTCTCGGCCTTTTGGCTAAGATCAAGTATAGTATCTGTTCTTATCAGTTTAATATCTGATACGTCCCCTATCTGGGGACCATATATTAAATGGATTTTTAGAACAGGGAGATGGTAAAAGAGCTTGCTCTGTCCACTCCACGCATTGACCTGGTATTGCAGCATTTCCAGGACCAGTGCACTCATTCTTTAATGCAGTTTCTAAAATCAGAAAGAATTGAATTCAATGCTTTTTGTTGCTTTTGCTTGTTTGTCGGATTTTTGGATGGACTTTTTGGCTTTGCTTTTCTTCTCCTCATTGTATTTTTCATGTTAAAAGTTACAGAAGCCAGATGACAAACTCATTTTGGTTCAACTTCAGCAACTCTGCATTGCATAGCCATGTACTGTAGTGCAATGCTATCTATCTAGCTCTCCCTCTTTACTTCCTTTTGGATAAACAGCCATATTAGGCAAGCATTTTGGAGCTTTCACCTAACTAATTACAGGTGGTGAGATAAGCTGCACAATATAATTGTTCTTTCAGTATATTGTTGCACACACACCATCTATTTAGCAAATGCCCTTGTTATCAACAGCAGCCATTTAAACTCACCTGAGCTAACAGGTATGTGCGCTGGTTACTCTGCTGCACTTAAAATGTCTTTTTTGGCTTGCTCCAATGCCTTTTCTGAAACGTTGTCTCCCTCTGGTGGAACACTGACTTCTTTCATTTAACGCCTGCAGACTATAAAAAATAACCCAACCCAAAAAGTTTGGTTGATTAGTCTGTGGCATTCTTTTAAACTGTTGCTTATGGCGGTCTCTGTGAGCTTCTCAGTGCCGTTCAACCAGCCAGGTATCCTGCCTGCAGTAGATGGAATGTGGCAATGGAACACTGGCTGCGCATGTCATAATAGGCTCTGAGCCTTTATATACCAGCGCACGGCAGCAGCCACCTTCAGTCTGCTGCTGGACAGCCAGCAGCAGCAGGAAAGGTAAGTAATCAGCAATACTCCTGCTAAGGGTAGACAGCTGCTCGTCCCCCCCTTAATTGGTTCTCCTCCCTTCCACCGGTGTTGAGGCGGGTGGGAACAGCAGGGGGTGAGGGTGCTGTGCTAAAATAGTTGGAGTCATGCAGATCTAAAACGCGTGGATTGCTGCAGCAGCAAGCCGAAAAGTGCAGGCATGTAAGGGATCTAGAAGTTGACAACATGTCTTCTTATCGGGAGTCCAGGTGGCCATCTCCACAAATGGACTTTTCAGGATCCGAGGGTGGCACCATAGGCCGAAACCAATTCTGGTTATCGCTTCTCGGCCTTTTGGCTAAGATCAAGTGTAGTATCTGTTCTTATCAGTTTAATATCTGATACGTCCCCTATCTGGGGACCATATATTAAATGGATTTTTAGAACAGGGAGATGGTAAAAGAGCTTGCTCTGTCCACTCCACGCATTGACCTGGTATTGCAGCATTTCCAGGACCAGTGCACTCATTCTTTAATGCAGTTTCTAAAATCAGAAAGAATTGAATTCAATGCTTTTTGTTGCTTTTGCTTGTTTGTCGGATTTTTGGATGGACTTTTTGGCTTTGCTTTTCTTCTCCTCATTGTTTTTTTCATGTTAAAAGTTGCAGAAGCCAGATGACAAACTAATTTTGGTTCAACTTCAGCAACTCTGCATTGCATAGCCATGTACTGTAATGCAATGCTATCTATCTAGCTCTCCCTCTTTCCTTACTTTTGGATAAACAGCCATATTAGGCAAGCATTTTGGAGCTTTCACCTAACTAATTACAGGTGGTGAGATAAGCTGCAAAATATAATTGTTCTTTCAGTATATTGTTGCACACACACCATCTATTTAGCAAATGCCCTTGTTATCAACAGCAGCCATTTAAACTCACCTGAGCTAACAGGTATGTGCGCTGGTTACTCTGCTGCACTTAAAATGTCTTTTTTGGCTTGCTCCAATGCCTTTTCTGAAACGTTGTCTCCCTCTGGTGGAACACTGACTTCTTTCATTTAATGCCTGCAGACTATAAGAAATAACCCAACCCAAAAAGTTTGGTTGATTAGTCTGTGGCATTCTTTTAAACTGTTGCTTATGGCGGTCTCTGTGAGCTTCTCAGTGCCGTTCAACCAGCCAGGTATCCTGCCTGCAGTAGATGGAATGTGGCAATGGAACACTGGCTGCGCGTGTCATAATAGGCTCTGAGCCTTTATATACCAGCGCACGGCAGCAGCCACCTTCAGTCTGCTGCTGGACAGCCAACAGCAGCAGGAAAGGTAAGTAATCAGCAACACACCTGCTAAGGGTAGACAGCTGCTCGTCCCCCCCTTAATTGGTTCTCCTCCCTTCCACCTGTGTTGAGGCGGGTGGGAACAGCAGGGGGTGAGGGTGCTGTGCTAAAATAGTTGAAGTCATGCAGATCTAAAACGCGTGGATTGCTGCAGCAGCAAGCCGAAAAGTGCAGGCATGTAAGGGATCTAGAGGTTGACAACATGTCTTCTTAACGGGAGTCCAGGTGGCCATCTCCACAAATGGACTTTTCAGGATCAGAGGGTGGCAACGAAGGCCGAAACCAATTCTGGTTATCGCTTCTCGGCCTTTTGGCTGCGGTCAAGTGTCTTGTACAGGCGACTGTGGTCCAGAAGGTACTCGGGTACCCCTCTCCTCGGCCTTGCAGGGTGACCCACTTCGGTGGGCTCCCCTGCCTGCTGCTATTGGGAGAGGGCTTAGTCCCAGGGTAACGGGTTGCGATCCCCCCCAGCCTCTCAGGTGTTTCTGTTTACAGAACTCTGAAAGGCGCAGATTGCAAGCGGTTTGCGATTTGCTTTTTCTTGTTGCGTTACCATGGAGGTTGACCCCAACCTCGTGCCTCACTATGCGAGGCTTAAAAACACTATCCGTATTCATTTCACAGAGGGCGGAAGTGATGAAAGGAAATTGCGGTACGTAGTCCAGGACGTGCTTGAAGGGCTCTTTCATGTGCAGAAGAACGAGATTCTCTCTATCCAGGATTATCCGAGGCGTGGCGATTATGACATCACCTTCACCGGGGAAGGCCATTTTCAGGATGTCCTGGTAAGAGCCAGAAAGGCAAAAAACAATCCTATTCTAAAAGGAATACAAGTTATCGAGCACGTCCTGGATGAGGTAAAAATGGTAATCCTTAAAGTATTTTCTCCTTTCGTTACTTCAGTGGAACTAACATGTTTTCTTTCAATGTACTTTAAAAGTGTAAAATGTATAGGGAAAGTACTTAATGAGTTTCACATATGGACGTCCAAATGGAAATTTCTAGTAACATGTGAAAGAGACCCTAATTTCCCAGGCGGTGTGAAACTCCCTCCTGCACGTTTTAAAATAGGTTCCTCAAATGGAGACTTCTTTTTTTCTGGTATGCCACCCTTTTGTAGAAACTGTGGAAAATATGGCCATTTTAAGGATGACTGTGAGGCAACCTGTAGAAACTGTGCTAGTACAGAACATGACACCAAAGAATGTCCTCATGATAAAAAATGTAATTTCTGCCAAAAACCTGGTCATTTTTATTTTTCATGCCCACATAGGTTCTGGGAGGCCGAACAGAGACGGAAGGAAAAGGCCAGGACATCTGAAAATGAACCAACAGGTCAGACCACCCCTCAGGAGGAGGAACAACAACCTGGAGCCTCAGCGAGCAAAGAGGGCGATTCGAGTGATGAGGAAAGCTCAGAGGTAATGAAGGGTAACTCCCAAGCAGTGAGGAAAAGTTGGCACCAAGACAACAGGGAGGCTAAAAGAAAGGCAGAAAAGGAACAAAAGGGCATGATCGGTAAAACCAAAAGAGACCGGCAGAAGGTTGACACCGAGCCCGAGGCAAAAACTGGGTTTCCTGGGCCTGAGTCTGAGGCTAACTGGACTACGGTGGGTCCCCATAAAAAGAAAAGAGGGAAGAAAGATGGTTCGAATGGAGCGGCTGATGGGGATCAGATGGACACATCTCCTGGTGGGGATGTGGACGTTGGTCCCCCAAAGGTCCCGGACCCTGCTGACCCCGGTGGGGAGCCGGGCCTTGCCAGCTCCGTGAGCTCGGGTACATTGCCTTGTACACAACCTTCCCCTGTGTGTCGGCCTCCCCTGGGTGCAGGGGAGCCACCTGGGGACCCACCTGATAAGGATCTGAATGGCCAGCCCATGGAGACCCAGGGTGCTGTTCCTCTTAGTTGTCTCCCAAGCTACTCACATGTAGCGTTGGGTCATTGTCTTGGTGAGTCAAGTTCCTCCTCCATGGAGTCCTTACTTACGATAAATTCGGACGAGGGAAGTAGCTCGAGCGTAAGTGGTCTGGCCGGTTCAGCGGATAGGAAGTAAGTTCCGTATTTCTGTTTTATATAATTTTTTTACTTTCCTCCAATGGCAGAACTTAAGGGCATTTCCCTCAATGTGAGGGGTCTAAAATCAAAAACCAGAAGAGTAACATTATTTAATTTTTTAACTTGTCTTACTGCTTCCGTCTTCTTTTTACAGGAATGCAATATCCCGCACACAGTATCCTACAAAAAATACAAAGAGGATTGGAAATGTGGCCCATCAGTGTGGTCCGGGTCAAATGTTACCGGATCAGCAGGGATAGCTATACTTTTTAAGGGAAACGTTCAAATTGATTTTATCCAAGAGATTTTACCAGGTCGTATGTTATTAGTTAAAGCTTTTATTAATGGTGTAAAATGGCAATTTTTAAATTTTTATGGGTCCCCAGATAAAAATGAAAGAGCTGACATGTTAGAGATTTTACCATTATTTATTAATACCTCTGAACCTTTTATCTTGGCAGGTGATTTTAATTGTATTTTAAAGGGTGAAAGTCGGCGCTCTACAGCCGTAAGTAGAAACTATGACAAAACTACCGGTATGTTAAGTAATATTTTAAGTGATTTTAGACTTGTTGATATTTATAAAGAATGCAACAAGACTAGTTCAGTAGAGGCCGGCTTTACCTGGAGCAATTTAAATTGCAGTTCAAGAATAGATTTTATATTCGGTTCAGAACAAATTTTACCTGATAAATGTGAAACCCACGATAATATCTTCTCAGATCATAAATTTTTATCTTTTAGTGTAAAAATTAATGCTAATAAAAAATGTGGGAAAAAAACTTGGAAAATGAATGTATCCCTTTTAAATGATTCTAAGATTTTATCGGATTTTATTGAATTTTATAAAAACTGCAGGAGGAAGAAAGATGTAAATGTCCGTATAAGTGCCTGGTGGGATAAAATGAAAAAAAAAATAAAAGATTTTTTTATTAAGAAAAGCATATATAAAGCAAAAGAAAAGCTAGAATTATATAATAATTTAAATACCAGGTTACAGACCTTATATAAACTTAGAGAAAATGGTCTAGAAGTAGAAAAAGATATTAAAATACTGAAAGAAGAAATAACAAAATCACTAGAACAAAAAGGGAAAGAGCTCATTTTCCGCTCCAGAATAAAACACGTGGAGGAAGACGAAAAATGTTCTAGATATTTTTTTAAAAAAATTAGAGAGAAAAAAACAGTAATTGAAGATATAGATGGAGAGAAAAATATGGGAAAAATTTTGGAAAAGGTACATGGTTACTATTTTAATCTTTTTAATGATAAAACAATAGATGAAAATATAATGCAAAATTCCCTAGAAGAAATAACATCTGTTTTAGATACCGCCTCCCAAGAATTTTTATCACAAAACATAACAGAAGAATAAATTTTACAAACCATAAAAAGTTTTAAAATTGGAAAAGTCCCTGGATCAGACGGTATTCCTATAGAGTTTTATGTAAAATTTTATGATATTTTAAAAGAGGATCTGTTTTATGTTTTTACTGAAGTTTTTAATGATAAGGTTTTATTAAAATCCTGGAAAAAAGGGGAGGTCTCATTATTATATAAGAAAGGTGATAAGACAGACTTAAAAAACTGGAGACCTATAACCCTACTAAACTGTGACTATAAAATAATGGCAAAAATTTGTGCAAACCGCCTTAAAAAAATTATAGGAAAAATAATCCACTCAAACCAAGTATGTGGTGTGCCTGAGCGCAGTATCTGGGACAATCTAAACCTTGTTAAAGACTGTATTGAAGACATTAAAAACAGAAAAGGGAAGATGGCAATTTTATCAATTGACTTCGAAAAAGCTTTTGATCAGATTTCTCATTTTTATCTTTTTAAGGTTTTAGAAAAAATGGGCATACCAGAAAGGTTTTTATTATCTCTTAAAGCGTTTTATAAGGACTGCACAAGTAAGATTTTAGTAAATGGTTTTAAGACACAAGATGTTTTTTTAAAATCAGGGGTAAAACAGGGGTGCCCCCTGTCCCCACTACTTTTTATTTGTGCTCTTGAGCCACTTTTATGTGCAATCCGTAGAGATAGACAAATATGTGGTATCCCTCTACCTGGAAGCAAAGGAACAGAAGCAAAAGTGGTGGGTTACATGGACGATGTGGCGGTCCTTTGCCGAGATGCACCATCACTACAAAACTCACTCAAACAGATCCAATCCTTTTGTACAGCTTCTGGTTTTAAGGTTAATTTTAATAAGAGTAGTATTTTAAATATTGGGGAGATGATTTTACACGATGTTTTTATTCCAATAACTGAATCTATTAATATTTTAGGTATTTCTTTCTGTGAATTCAATAATGGTCTAAATAACTGGGAGGCGGTAGCTCAGAAAGTGAATACGAAAATATGTATGTGGAATATGAGAAAATTAACGATGGAGGGTAAAGTATTAATTATAAAAATGGTCATTTTGCCTCTTTTATTGTATTTGAGTTTGGTTTTCCCTCCCCCTGTAAATATTTTAAAAAAGATCACTAAAGCATGTTTTACTTTTTTCTGGAGTTCTAAGATGGAGAAATTAAAAAGAGAAATTGTAACAAAACCAAAGCTCAAAGGTGGGAAAGACTTTCCAGATTTTAGTAGATTCCTTTTAATTAAATTTTTTTGCTTCTGTTTTAATGCCCTTTTTAAAAATCACTATTGGTCCTTTTTTATGCGTTATAACACTGGTTTTTTTATGAGAAAGTTTGGGTGGTTTGAAACGGTTTTATCATCTCCATATGCTTTTAAACTGCCAACGCATTATTTAATTTTAGAAAAAATAGTGATTCATTTTAATTTAGGGGGTAAAGAAGCGGGAGATCTACAAAATAGTAAGAAATTAATTAAAAGTCTTTGTAAAAATGAAGAGTTATGTAACATTGAGCGCTATGATGATGAACAAATATTGAATATATGGAAAGTCATTAATGCAAAATATCTTTTTAATATACAGAAAGATTTGGCTTGGAGCTGCGCACACCAATGTCTTCCGTGCCGGGCATTCCAACATAGAAGAGGACTCGTGAGGTCTGCCATTTGCCCAAGAAGCGGATGTCAAGAGGAGGAATCAGTGAAACATCTACTATGGACTTGTCCTTTTGCAAAAGCGTTCTGGAGAAAATTGCTCCCTCTGATGGAAAAAGTGGCAGACCTCAAAGACTTTAACTACGCCACAATACTTTATGGACTTATGGAATGCCCAACAAAAGACCAAAAAATTATGGCATGGAAGACAATAAATTGCGCCAAAATAGCTCTCTGGAAAGCCCGAAATATTTTAATTTTTAATCATGATGAATTGTCTTTAAATGATGTTTTTAGTTTTTGTTTAAGTGAAATGTATGTATATTTTTTATTAGATAAAAAAAATAATCCAAATATCTCCCTAAAATGGGATGTCAATGTATGGAACACATTTTGAATTTTTGTAACATTTTATTAATTTGAATATATGCAAATTTTTATCCTATTTGAATAATTTATGCTTTTAAGTCTCGTATGTTTCGAGACAATGTATAAAAATTTGTAATGATGTAAAATGTTGCTTTTATTTCTGTACATCTGTGTAATTTTTAAATAAAACTGGTTTTATCCCTGTGAGGGGATAGCCAAATTAAAAAAAAAATCTGTTCTTATCAGTTTAATATCTGATACGTCCCCTATCTGGGGACCATATATTAAATGGATTTTTAGAACAGGGAGATGGAAAAAGAGCTTGCTCTGTCCACTCCACGCATTGACCTGGTATTGCAGTATCTCCAGGACCGGTGCACCCCTTCTTTAATGCAGTTTCTAAAATCAGAAAGAATTGAATTCAATGTTTTTTGTTCATTTTGCTTGTTTGTCGGATTTTGGGATGGACTCTTTGGCTTTGCTTTTCTTCTCCTCATTGGATTTTTCATGTTCAAAGTTGCAGAAGCCAGATTACAACCTCATTTTGGTTCAACTTCAGCAACTGTGCATTGCATTGCCATGTAATGTGATGCAATGCTATCTTTCTAGCTCTCCCTTTTTACTTCCTTTTGGATAAACAGACATATTAGGCAAGCATTTTGGAGCTTTCACCTAAATAACTACAGGTGGTGAGATAAGCTGCACAATATAATTGACCTTTCAGTATATTGTTGCACACACACCATCTATTTAGCAAATGCCCTTGTTATCAACAGCAGCCTTTTAAACTCACCTGAGCTAACAGGTATGTGCACTGGTTACTCTGCTGCGCTTAAAATTTCTTTTTTGGTTTGCTACAATGCCTTTTCTGAAACGTTGTCTCCCTCTGCTGGAACACTGACTTCTTTCATTTAATGCCTGCAGACTATAAAAGAGAACCCAACCCAAAAAGTTTGGTTGATTAGTCTGTGGCATTCTGTTAAACTGTTGCTTATGGCGGTCTCTGTGAGCTTCTCAGCGACATTCAGCCAGCCAGGTATCCTGCCTGCAGTAGATGGAATGTGGCAATGGAACGCTGGCTGCGCGTGTCATAATAGGCTCTGAGCCTTTATATACCTGTGCACAGCAGCAGCCACCTTCAGTCTGCTGCTGGACAGCCAGCAGCAGCAGCAGCAGGAGAGGTATGTAATCAGGAGCCCTCCTGCTAAGGGTGGACAGCTGCTCGTTCCACCCCACCCCCCGCCTTAATTGGTTCTCCTCCCTTCCAACGGTGTTGAGGCGGGTGGGAACAGCAGGGGGTGAAGGTGCTGTGTTTAAAGAGGTGGAGTTATGCAGATCTAAAACGCGTGGATTGCAGCAGCAGCAAGCCGAAAAGTGCAGGCATGTAAGGGATCTAGAGGTTGACAACATGTCTTCTTAACGGGAGTCCAGGAGCTCATCTCCACAAATGGACTTTTCAGGATCCTTGGGTGGCTCCGTAGTTTGAAACCAATTCTGGTTATCGCTTCTCGGCCTTTTGGCTAAGATCAAGTGTAGTATCTGTTCTTATCAGTTTAATATCTGATACGTCCCCTATCTGGGGACCATATATTAAATGGATTTTTAGAACAGGGAGATGGAAAAAGAGCTTGCTCTGTCCACTCCACGCATTGACCTGGTATTGCAGTATCTCCAGGACCGGTGCACCCCTTCTTTAATGCAGTTTCTAAAATCAGAAAGAATTGAATTCAATGTTTTTTGTTCATTTTGCTTGTTTGTCGGATTTTGGGATGGACTCTTTGGCTTTGCTTTTCTTCTCCTCATTGGATTTTTCATGTTCAAAGTTGCAGAAGCCAGATTACAAGCTCATTTTGGTTCAACTTCAGCAACTGTGCATTGCATTGCCATGTAATGTGATGCAATGCTATCTTTCTAGCTCTCCCTTTTTACTTCCTTTTCGATAAACAGACATATTAGGCAAGCATTTTGGAGCTTTCACCTAAATAACTACAGGTGGTGAGATAAGCTGCACAATATAATTGACCTTTCAGTATATTGTTGCACACACACCATCTATTTAGCAAATGCCCTTGTTATCAACTGCAGCCTTTTAAACTCACCTGAGCTAACACGTATGTGCGCTGGTTACTCTGCTGCGCTTAAAATTTCTTTTTTGGTTTGCTACAATGCCTTTTCTGAAACGTTGTCTCCCTCTGCTGGAACACTGACTTCTTTCATTTAATGCCTGCAGACTATAAAAGAGAACCCAACCCAAAAAGTTTGGTTGATTAGTCTGTGGCATTCTGTTAAACTGTTGCTTATGGCGGTCTCTGTGAGCTTCTCAGCGACATTCAGCCAGCCAGGTATCCTGCCTGCAGTAGATGGAATGTGGCAATGGAACGCTGGCTGCGCGTGTCATAATAGGCTCTGAGCCTTTATATACCTGTGCACAGCAGCAGCCACCTTCAGTCTGCTGCTGGACAGCCAGCAGCAGCAGCAGCAGGAGAGGTATGTAATCAGGAGCCCTCCTGCTAAGGGTAGACAGCTGCTCGTTCCACCCCACCCCCCGCCTTAATTGGTTCTCCTCCCTTCCAACGGTGTTGAGGCGGGTGGGAACAGCAGGGGGTGAAGGTGCTGTGTTTAAAGAGGTGGAGTTATGCAGATCTAAAACGCGTGGATTGCAGCAGCAGCAAGCCGAAAAGTGCAGGCATGTAAGGGATCTAGAGGTTGACAACATGTCTTCTTAACGGGAGTCCAGGAGCTCATCTCCACAAATGGACTTTTCAGGATCCTTGGGTGGCTCCGTAGTTTGAAACCAATTCTGGTTATCGCTTCTCGGCCTTTTGGCTAAGATCAAGTGTAGTATCTGTTCTTATCAGTTTAATATCTGATACGTCCCCTATCTGGGGACCATATATTAAATGGATTTTTAGAACAGGGAGATGGAAAAAGAGCTTGCTCTGTCCACTCCACGCATTGACCTGGTATTGCAGTATCTCCAGGACCGGTGCACCCCTTCTTTAATGCAGTTTCTAAAATCAGAAAGAATTGAATTCAATGTTTTTTGTTCATTTTGCTTGTTTGTCGGATTTTGGGATGGACTCTTTGGCTTTGCTTTTCTTCTCCTCATTGGATTTTTCATGTTCAAAGTTGCAGAAGCCAGATTACAAGCTCATTTTGGTTCAACTTCAGCAACTGTGCATTGCATTGCCATGTAATGTGATGCAATGCTATCTTTCTAGCTCTCCCTTTTTACTTCCTTTTGGATAAACAGACATATTAGGCAAGCATTTTGGAGCTTTCACCTAAATAACTACAGGTGGTGAGATAAGCTGCACAATATAATTGACCTTTCAGTATATTGTTGCACACACACCATCTATTTAGCAAATGCCCTTGTTATCAACAGCAGCCTTTTAAACTCACCTGAGCTAACAGGTATGTGCGCTGGTTACTCTGCTGCGCTTAAAATTTCTTTTTTGGTTTGCTACAATGCCTTTTCTGAAACGTTGTCTCCCTCTGCTGGAACACTGACTTCTTTCATTTAATGCCTGCAGACTATAAAAGAGAACCCAACCCAAAAAGTTTGGTTGATTAGTCTGTGGCATTCTGTTAAACTGTTGCTTATGGCGGTCTCTGTGAGCTTCTCAGCGACATTCAGCCAGCCAGGTATCCTGCCTGCAGTAGATGGAATGTGGCAATGGAACGCTGGCTGCGCGTGTCATAATAGGCTCTGAGCCTTTATATACCTGTGCACAGCAGCAGCCACCTTCAGTCTGCTGCTGGACAGCCAGCAGCAGCAGCAGCAGGAGAGGTATGTAATCAGGAGCCCTCCTGCTAAGGGTAGACAGCTGCTCGTTCCACCCCACCCCCCGCCTTAATTGGTTCTCCTCCCTTCCAACGGTGTTGAGGCGGGTGGGAACAGCAGGGGGTGAAGGTGCTGTGTTTAAAGAGGTGGAGTTATGCAGATCTAAAACGCGTGGATTGCAGCAGCAGCAAGCCGAAAAGTGCAGGCATGTAAGGGATCTAGAGGTTGACAACATGTCTTCTTAACGGGAGTCCAGGAGCTCATCTCCGCAAATGGACTTTTCAGGATCCTTGGGTGGCTCCGTAGTTTGAAACCAATTCTGATTATCGCTTCTCGGCCTTTTGGCTAAGATCAAGTGTAGTATCTGTTCTTATCAGTTTAATATCTGATACGTCCCCTATCTGGGGACCATATATTAAATGGATTTTTAGAACAGGGAGATGGAAAAAGAGCTTGCTCTGTCCACTCCACGCATTGACCTGGTATTGCAGTATCTCCAGGACCGGTGCACCCCTTCTTTAATGCAGTTTCTAAAATCAGAAAGAATTGAATTCAATGTTTTTTGTTCATTTTGCTTGTTTGTCGGATTTTGGGATGGACTCTTTGGCTTTGCTTTTCTTCTCCTCATTGGATTTTTCATGTTCAAAGTTGCAGAAGCCAGATTACAAGCTCATTTTGGTTCAACTTCAGCAACTGTGCATTGCATTGCCATGTAATGTGATGCAATGCTATCTTTCTAGCTCTCCCTTTTTACTTCCTTTTGGATAAACAGACATATTAGGCAAGCATTTTGGAGCTTTCACCTAAATAACTACAGGTGGTGAGATAAGCTGCACAATATAATTGACCTTTCAGTATATTGTTGCACACACACCATCTATTTAGCAAATGCCCTTGTTATCAACAGCAGCCTTTTAAACTCACCTGAGCTAACAGGTATGTGCACTGGTTACTCTGCTGCGCTTAAAATTTCTTTTTTGGTTTGCTACAATGCCTTTTCTGAAACGTTGTCTCCCTCTGCTGGAACACTGACTTCTTTCATTTAATGCCTGCAGACTATAAAAGAGAACCCAACCCAAAAAGTTTGGTTGATTAGTCTGTGGCATTCTGTTAAACTGTTGCTTATGGCGGTCTCTGTGAGCTTCTCAGCGACATTCAGCCAGCCAGGTATCCTGCCTGCAGTAGATGGAATGTGGCAATGGAACGCTGGCTGCGCGTGTCATAATAGGCTCTGAGCCTTTATATACCTGTGCACAGCAGCAGCCACCTTCAGTCTGCTGCTGGACAGCCAGCAGCAGCAGCAGCAGGAGAGGTATGTAATCAGGAGCCCTCCTGCTAAGGGTAGACAGCTGCTCGTTCCACCCCACCCCCCGCCTTAATTGGTTCTCCTCCCTTCCAACGGTGTTGAGGCGGGTGGGAACAGCAGGGGGTGAAGGTGCTGTGTTTAAAGAGGTGGAGTTATGCAGATCTAAAACGCGTGGATTGCAGCAGCAGCAAGCCGAAAAGTGCAGGCATGTAAGGGATCTAGAGGTTGACAACATGTCTTCTTAACGGGAGTCCAGGAGCTCATCTCCACAAATGGACTTTTCAGGATCCTTGGGTGGCTCCGTAGTTTGAAACCAATTCTGGTTATCGCTTCTCGGCCTTTTGGCTAAGATCAAGTGTAGTATCTGTTCGTATCAGTTTAATATCTGATACGTCCCCTATCTGGGGACCATATATTAAATGGATTTTTAGAACAGGGAGATGGAAAAAGAGCTTGCTCTGTCCACTCCACGCATTGACCTGGTATTGCAGTATCTCCAGGACCGGTGCACCCCTTCTTTAATGCAGTTTCTAAAATCAGAAAGAATTGAATTCAATGTTTTTTGTTCATTTTGCTTGTTTGTCGGATTTTGGGATGGACTCTTTGGCTTTGCTTTTCTTCTCCTCATTGGATTTTTCATGTTCAAAGTTGCAGAAGCCAGATTACAAGCTCATTTTGGTTCAACTTCAGCAACTGTGCATTGCATTGCCATGTAATGTGATGCAATGCTATCTTTCTAGCTCTCCCTTTTTACTTCCTTTTGGATAAACAGACATATTAGGCAAGCATTTTGGAGCTTTCACCTAAATAACTACAGGTGGTGAGATAAGCTGCACAATATAATGGACCTTTCTGTATATTGTTGCACACACACCATCTATTTAGCAAATGCCCTTGTTATCAACAGCAGCCTTTTAAACTCACCTGAGCTAACAGGTATGTGCGCTGGTTACTCTGCTGCGCTTAAAATTTCTTTTTTGGTTTGCTACAATGCCTTTTCTGAAACGTTGTCTCCCTCTGCTGGAACACTGACTTCTTTCATTTAATGCCTGCAGACTATAAAAGAGAACCCAACCCAAAAAGTTTGGTTGATTAGTCTGTGGCATTCTGTTAAACTGTTGCTTATGGCGGTCTCTGTGAGCTTCTCAGCGACATTCAGCCAGCCAGGTATCCTGCCTGCAGTAGATGGAATGTGGCAATGGAACGCTGGCTGCGCGTGTCATAATAGGCTCTGAGCCTTTATATACCTGTGCACAGCAGCAGCCACCTTCAGTCTGCTGCTGGACAGCCAGCAGCAGCAGCAGCAGCAGGAGAGGTATGTAATCAGGAGCCCTCCTGCTAAGGGTAGACAGCTGCTCGTTCCACCCCACCCCCCGCCTTAATTGGTTCTCCTCCCTTCCAACGGTGTTGAGGCGGGTGGGAACAGCAGGGGGTGAAGGTGCTGTGTTTAAAGAGGTGGAGTTATGCAGATCTAAAACGCGTGGATTGCAGCAGCAGCAAGCCGAAAAGTGCAGGCATGTAAGGGATCTAGAGGTTGACAACATGTCTTCTTAACGGGAGTCCAGGAGCTCATCTCCACAAATGGACTTTTCAGGATCCTTGGGTGGCTCCGTAGTTTGAAACCAATTCTGGTTATCGCTTCTCGGCCTTTTGGCTAAGATCAAGTGTAGTATCTGTTCTTATCAGTTTAATATCTGATACGTCCCCTATCTGGGGACCATATATTAAATGGATTTTTAGAACAGGGAGATGGAAAAAGAGCTTGCTCTGTCCACTCCACGCATTGACCTGGTATTGCAGTATCTCCAGGACCGGTGCACCCCTTCTTTAATGCAGTTTCTAAAATCAGAAAGAATTGAATTCAATGTTTTTTGTTCATTTTGCTTGTTTGTCGGATTTTGGGATGGACTCTTTGGCTTTGCTTTTCTTCTCCTCATTGGATTTTTCATGTTCAAAGTTGCAGAAGCCAGATTACAAGCTCATTTTGGTTCAACTTCAGCAACTGTGCATTGCATTGCCATGTAATGTGATGCAATGCTATCTTTCTAGCTCTCCCTTTTTACTTCCTTTTGGATAAACAGACATATTAGGCAAGCATTTTGGAGCTTTCACCTAAATAACTACAGGTGGTGAGATAAGCTGCACAATATAATTGACCTTTCAGTATATTGTTGCACACACACCATCTATTTAGCAAATGCCCTTGTTATCAACAACAGCCTTTTAAACTCACCTGAGCTAACAGGTATGTGCGCTGGTTACTCTGCTGCGCTTAAAATTTCTTTTTTGGTTTGCTACAATGCCTTTTCTGAAACGTTGTCTCCCTCTGCTGGAACACTGACTTCTTTCATTTAATGCCTGCAGACTATAAAAGAGAACCCAACCCAAAAGGTTTGGTTGATTAGTCTGTGGCATTCTGTTAAACTGTTGCTTATGGCGGTCTCTGTGAGCTTCTCAGCGACATTCAGCCAGCCAGGTATCCTGCCTGCAGTAGATGGAATGTGGCAATGGAACGCTGGCTGCGCGTGTCATAATAGGCTCTGAGCCTTTATATACCTGTGCACAGCAGCAGCCACCTTCAGTCTGCTGCTGGACAGCCAGCAGCAGCAGCAGCAGGAGAGGTATGTAATCAGGAGCCCTCCTGCTAAGGGTAGACAGCTGCTCGTTCCACCCCACCCCCCGCCTTAATTGGTTCTCCTCCCTTCCAACGGTGTTGAGGCGGGTGGGAACAGCAGGGGGTGAAGGTGCTGTGTTTAAAGAGGTGGAGTTATGCAGATCTAAAACGCGTGGATTGCAGCAGCAGCAAGCCGAAAAGTGCAGGCATGTAAGGGATCTAGAGGTTGACAAGATGTCTTCTTAACGGGAGTCCAGGAGCTCATCTCCACAAATGGACTTTTCAGGATCCTTGGGTGGCTCCGTAGTTTGAAACCAATTCTGGTTATCGCTTCTCGGCCTTTTGGCTAAGATCAAGTGCAGTGATTTAGCGATTGCTGCCTTGGTTTTGGTTGGAGGTGTCTGGGGTACCTGGCTCGTCGGCCTTGGGGGATCGTCCTTACCTAATTGTGGGGACTTCACCCCCTTGCTGCTATAGGCGTGTCGGCTTAGTCCCCAGACAACGGGAAGTGATCATACTCGCTCCTTCTGTGTGTTGGAGTGGAGATTACGCTCATTCTGTTGGAGAATCATGGCAACAGAGGCGGAGTTGTGGCCGAAGTTGGAGGTTCCAGAACATGCACGTGTGGAGACCGCTTTCCGGATTTTTGTCCGGAGAGACTGTCAGAAGGTTAAGGACTTTCGGTTTATTATGAAGGAGATCATCTTGGGTGTCGCAAAGGTGAAAAAAGAAGACATCGTGGCAGTTATGGATTATCCCCAAAAGGGTGTCTATGACGTGTTTTTTGAGTCTAGGAAGATTTTGGAGAACTATATGGATTCTTTTGATGAATTGAGACATGAGAAGTTTGTTGGAATTCGGTTTCAACGTCACGTATTTAGTAGTGAAAAGATGGTGACAGTGAAGATGTTTTCACCACTGGTTCCAGAAGAGGACATTGTCACGTTTTTGAGTGGTTTTGCCAAGTCTGTAGTATCAAAAGGTAAAGTAATGAATGAATTCGGAGTATGGACGGGAAAGTGGAAATTTTTTGTGGAATTTAACATGAACAAGGATAGGAGTTTTTCCTACCCGCCTCAAAGGTTTAAGCTTGGTAAAGTAAGTGGGAATGTATTCTTTAATGGGATGGATTCCTTTTGTTCAATTTGTGAGGTATATGGTCATAAACGTGAAGACTGTACTGCAGAAAAGTGTTGGAAGTGTAAAGCGGAAGGACATGTTTCTAAATCATGTCCAGTAGAAAGGAATAAGTGTAACCTGTGTATGGAAATTGGGCATAGGTTTAAGGAATGCCCAAAGAGAAAGAGTAATAAGGAGAAGATGGAAAGTGCAAAGGCGGAAAAGAAAGAAAAAAAGAAGACGGTAGAGGTTCAGAGGCAAACAGAAGAGGAGGAAGCTGATAAAGAAATGGACAAAGTTAAAAAAGGAATTGCGGAAATGAAGGGAAGTGGTGTGTGTTTTGAAGCTTTTTTTCCAAAGGTAATCGCAAGTGTGAAGGCAAATAAAGAGAGGTTTTTTGAAACCTATAAGGTGGGAAGGACATGGATAGATTATGTGAATACAAACTTTGAATCTTTCTCGCAAGAGAAAGGACTGTTGGAGTATCTAACATATTATGCGTTGAAGGGAGGAATGCAGTAATGTGTTTTGTTTCCTTCCTCTATATATTATGTGTCTGAGAGGAAATACTGGTTGTTGTTTTGTTTTTTTTGTATATGCATTAAATAATGTTTTTTTGTTTTAAAATGACACGATGATGGATTTGGTCCATCACCGTTTTCAGAAGTATGGAATCGAGATGGTACTTGTAATCTGAGTGTTATGGAAAAAAAAAAAAAAAAAAAATCTGTTCTTATCAGTTTAATATCTGATACGTCCCCTATCTGGGGACCATATATTAAATGGATTTTTAGAACAGGGAGATGGAAAAAGAGCTTGCTCTGTCCACTCCACGCATTGACCTGGTATTGCAGTATCTCCAGGACCGGTGCACCCCTTCTTTAATGCAGTTTCTAAAATCAGAAAGAATTGAATTCAATGTTTTTTGTTCATTTTGCTTGTTTGTCGGATTTTGGGATGGACTCTTTGGCTTTGCTTTTCTTCTCCTCATTGGATTTTTCATGTTCAAAGTTGCAGAAGCCAGATTACAAGCTCATTTTGGTTCAACTTCAGCAACTGTGCATTGCATTGCCATGTAATGTGATGCAATGCTATCTTTCTAGCTCTCCCTTTTTACTTCCTTTTGGATAAACAGACATATTAGGCAAGCATTTTGGAGCTTTCACCTAAATAACTACAGGTGGTGAGATAAGCTGCACAATATAATTGACCTTTCAGTATATTGTTGCACACACACCATCTATTTAGCAAATGCCCTTGTTATCAACAGCAGCCTTTTAAACTCACCTGAGCTAACAGGTATGTGCGCTGGTTACTCTGCTGCGCTTAAAATTTCTTTTTTGGTTTGCTACAATGCCTTTTCTGAAACGTTGTCTCCCTCTGCTGGAACACTGACTTCTTTCATTTAATGCCTGCAGACTATAAAAGAGAACCCAACCCAAAAAGTTTGGTTGATTAGTCTGTGGCATTCTGTTAAACTGTTGCTTATGGCGGTCTCTGTGAGCTTCTCAGCGACATTCAGCCAGCCAGGTATCCTGCCTGCAGTAGATGGAATGTGGCAATGGAATGCTGGCTGCGCGTGTCATAATAGGCTCTGAGCCTTTATATACCTGTGCACAGCAGCAGCCACCTTCAGTCTGCTGCTGGACAGCCAGCAGCAGCAGCAGCAGGAGAGGTATGTAATCAGGAGCCCTCCTGCTAAGGGTAGACAGCTGCTCGTTCCACCCCACCCCCCGCCTTAATTGGTTCTCCTCCCTTCCAACGGTGTTGAGGCGGGTGGGAACAGCAGGGGGTGAAGGTGCTGTGTTTAAAGAGGTGGAGTTATGCAGATCTAAAACGCGTGGATTGCAGCAGCAGCAAGCCGAAAAGTGCAGGCATGTAAGGGATCTAGAGGTTGACAACATGTCTTCTTAACGGGAGTCCAGGAGCTCATCTCCACAAATGGACTTTTCAGGATCCTTGGGTGGCTCCGTAGTTTGAAACCAATTCTGGTTATCGCTTCTCGGCCTTTTGGCTAAGATCAAGTGTAGTATCTGTTCTTATCAGTTTAATATCTGATACGTCCCCTATCTGGGGACCATATATTAAATGGATTTTTAGAACAGGGAGATGGAAAAAGAGCTTGCTCAGTCCACTCCACGCATTGACCTGGTATTGCAGTATCTCCAGGACCGGTGCACCCCTTCTTTAATGCAGTTTCTAAAATCAGAAAGAATTGAATTCAATGTTTTTTGTTCATTTTGCTTGTTTGTCGGATTTTGGGATGGACTCTTTGGCTTTGCTTTTCTTCTCCTCATTGGATTTTTCATGTTCAAAGTTGCAGAAGCCAGATTACAAGCTCATTTTGGTTCAACTTCAGCAACTGTGCATTGCATTGCCATGTAATGTGATGCAATGCTATCTTTCTAGCTCTCCCTTTTTACTTCCTTTTGGATAAACAGACATATTAGGCAAGCATTTTGGAGCTTTCACCTAAATAACTACAGGTGGTGAGATAAGCTGCACAATATAATTGACCTTTCAGTATATTGTTGCACACACACCATCTATTTAGCAAATGCCCTTGTTATCAACAGCAGCCTTTTAAACTCACCTGAGCTAACAGGTATGTGCGCTGGTTACTCTGCTGCGCTTAAAATTTCTTTTTTGGTTTGCTACAATGCCTTTTCTGAAACGTTGTCTCCCTCTGCTGGAACACTGACTTCTTTCATTTAATGCCTGCAGACTATAAAAGAGAACCCAACCCAAAAAGTTTGGTTGATTAGTCTGTGGCATTCTGTTAAACTGTTGCTTATGGCGGTCTCTGTGAGCTTCTCAGCGACATTCAGCCAGCCAGGTATCCTGCCTGCAGTAGATGGAATGTGGCAATGGAACGCTGGCTGCGCGTGTCATAATAGGCTCTGAGCCTTTATATACCTGTGCACAGCAGCAGCCACCTTCAGTCTGCTGCTGGACAGCCAGCAGCAGCAGCAGCAGGAGAGGTATGTAATCAGGAGCCCTCCTGCTAAGGGTAGACAGCTGCTCGTTCCACCCCACCCCCCGCCTTAATTGGTTCTCCTCCCTTCCAACGGTGTTGAGGCGGGTGGGAACAGCAGGGGGTGAAGGTGCTGTGTTTAAAGAGGTGGAGTTATGCAGATCTAAAACGCGTGGATTGCAGCAGCAGCAAGCCGAAAAGTGCAGGCATGTAAGGGATCTAGAGGTTGACAACATGTCTTCTTAACGGGAGTCCAGGAGCTCATCTCCACAAATGGACTTTTCAGGATCCTTGGGTGGCTCCGTAGTTTGAAACCAATTCTGGTTATCGCTTCTCGGCCTTTTGGCTAAGATCAAGTGTAGTATCTGTTCTTATCAGTTTAATATCTGATACGTCCCCTATCTGGGGACCATATATTAAATGGATTTTTAGAACAGGGAGATGGAAAAAGAGCTTGCTCTGTCCACTCCACGTATTGACCTGGTATTGCAGTATCTCCAGGACCGGTGCACCCCTTCTTTAATGCAGTTTCTAAAATCAGAAAGAATTGAATTCAATGTTTTTTGTTCATTTTGCTTGTTTGTCGGATTTTGGGATGGACTCTTTGGCTTTGCTTTTCTTCTCCTCATTGGATTTTTCATGTTCAAAGTTGCAGAAGCCAGATTACAAGCTCATTTTGGTTCAACTTCAGCAACTGTGCATTGCATTGCCATGTAATGTGATGCAATGCTATCTTTCTAGCTCTCCCTTTTTACTTCCTTTTGGATAAACAGACATATTAGGCAAGCATTTTGGAGCTTTCACCTAAATAACTACAGGTGGTGAGATAAGCTGCACAATATAATTGACCTTTCAGTATATTGTTGCACACACACCATCTATTTAGCAAATGCCCTTGTTATCAACAGCAGCCTTTTAAACTCACCTGAGCTAACAGGTATGTGCGCTGGTTACTCTGCTGCGCTTAAAATTTCTTTTTTGGTTTGCTACAATGCCTTTTCTGAAACGTTGTCTCCCTCTGCTGGAACACTGACTTCTTTCATTTAATGCCTGCAGACTATAAAAGAGAACCCAACCCAAAAAGTTTGGTTGATTAGTCTGTGGCATTCTGTTAAACTGTTGCTTATGGCGGTCTCTGTGAGCTTCTCAGCGACATTCAGCCAGCCAGGTATCCTGCCTGCAGTAGATGGAATGTGGCAATGGAACGCTGGCTGCGCGTGTCATAATAGGCTCTGAGCCTTTATATACCTGTGCACAGCAGCAGCCACCTTCAGTCTGCTGCTGGACAGCCAGCAGCAGCAGCAGCAGGAGAGGTATGTAATCAGGAGCCCTCCTGCTAAGGGTAGACAGCTGCTCGTTCCACCCCACCCCCCGCCTTAATTGGTTCTCCTCCCTTCCAACGGTGTTGAGGCGGGTGGGAACAGCAGGGGGTGAAGGTGCTGTGTTTAAAGAGGTGGAGTTATGCAGATCTAAAACGCGTGGATTGCAGCAGCAGCAAGCCGAAAAGTGCAGGCATGTAAGGGATCTAGAGGTTGACAACATGTCTTCTTAACGGGAGTCCAGGAGCTCATCTCCACAAATGGACTTTTCAGGATCCTTGGGTGGCTCCGTAGTTTGAAACCAATTCTGGTTATCGCTTCTCGGCCTTTTGGCTAAGATCAAGTGTAGTATCTGTTCTTATCAGTTTAATATCTGATACGTCCCCTATCTGGGGACCATATATTAAATGGATTTTTAGAACAGGGAGATGGAAAAAGAGCTTGCTCTGTCCACTCCACGCATTGACCTGGTATTGCAGTATCTCCAGGACCGGTGCACCCCTTCTTTAATGCAGTTTCTAAAATCAGAAAGAATTGAATTCAATGTTTTTTGTTCATTTTGCTTGTTTGTCGGATTTTGGGATGGACTCTTTGGCTTTGCTTTTCTTCTCCTCATTGGATTTTTCATGTTCAAAGTTGCAGAAGCCAGATTACAAGCTCATTTTGGTTCAACTTCAGCAACTGTGCATTGCATTGCCATGTAATGTGATGCAATGCTATCTTTCTAGCTCTCCCTTTTTACTTCCTTTTGGATAAACAGACATATTAGGCAAGCATTTTGGAGCTTTCACCTAAATAACTACAGGTGGTGAGATAAGCTGCACAATATAATTGACCTTTCAGTATATTGTTGCACACACACCATCTATTTAGCAAATGCCCTTGTTATCAACAGCAGCCTTTTAAACTCACCTGAGCTAACAGGTATGTGCGCTGGTTACTCTGCTGCGCTTAAAATTTCTTTTTTGGTTTGCTACAATGCCTTTTCTGAAACGTTGTCTCCCTCTACTGGAACACTGACTTCTTTCATTTAATGCCTGCAGACTATAAAAGAGAACCCAACCCAAAAAGTTTGGTTGATTAGTCTGTGGCATTCTGTTAAACTGTTGCTTATGGCGGTCTCTGTGAGCTTCTCAGCGACATTCAGCCAGCCAGGTATCCTGCCTGCAGTAGATGGAATGTGGCAATGGAACGCTGGCTGCGCGTGTCATAATAGGCTCTGAGCCTTTATATACCTGTGCACAGCAGCAGCCACCTTCAGTCTGCTGCTGGACAGCCAGCAGCAGCAGCAGCAGGAGAGGTATGTAATCAGGAGCCCTCCTGCTAAGGGTAGACAGCTGCTCGTTCCACCCCACCCCCCGCCTTAATTGGTTCTCCTCCCTTCCAACGGTGTTGAGGCGGGTGGGAACAGCAGGGGGTGAAGGTGCTGTGTTTAAAGAGGTGGAGTTATGCAGATCTAAAACGCGTGGATTGCAGCAGCAGCAAGCCGAAAAGTGCAGGCATGTAAGGGATCTAGAGGTTGACAACATGTCTTCTTAACGGGAGTCCAGGAGCTCATCTCCACAAATGGACTTTTCAGGATCCTTGGGTGGCTCCGTAGTTTGAAACCAATTCTGGTTATCGCTTCTCGGCCTTTTGGCACGATCTGTAGTGGGTTGTGACATTGGGCTGAAGGTTACTGTGGTGGCAGAACCGATTCTTGGCCTTTGGAGATATCCAGTGCTGCTTTTGGGAATCGGTGCTAAAGCTGCAGTGCCTTTTCTTTACGGAGGACGGTGTGTTGGAGGGAGGACGAACTTCGTGGAGGCTGCGATCCGTGTGTGATATTTTCCTTGGTATCTGGAAAAGAAGAGGAAAATCATGGAGACAAGGAGAAACCCTGGAGGAAGGAAGGAGAATCAAGCAAGCAACCCGAATGATTATTTCTCGGAGGAGCATCCGCTGAAGGACACCATCAGGTTCGTGGTTGCTCCTGACCACCGGCAGGTGAAAGATTCTCAATTTATTTTCAATGTTATTTGTAAGCTCTTGAAGATCGACAAGGAGCATCTTTTTTGCTTTCAATCTTTTTTTTCTCGAGGACTTTATGATGTTACGCTTAATAAAGCCTCGCAGTGTGAAAGTGCCTACGCTCTTTATGAAGTAAATAAAGAGAAGGTAGAGCTGGAGGGGGTGAAAGTAATCCCCTCTTTTCAGTTTTCAATGAAAGTACTGACGATTCATTTGTTTAGTCCATTTATTACAGACTCTGAGGTTGAAAGTTACCTATCAATGTATTGTGACAAAATCATCCCTAAGAGACGCGGGGAAACACAGTTTGGAGTGTGGAACGGGAAACGTGTGTATGTGGTATCATTTAGGAAGAACCCGAATGAGGAGGGGGGCGTGTCCAGACCTCCGCCGCAGGTTTATATCAACCATAGCCGCGGTTATTTATTCTTCCCAGGGATGCCACACTACTGCCGTGTGTGTAAAAAATATGGACATCTGGATGCAGAATGTAACAAGTGTTTTAGTTGCATGGGTACTCCTCACCAGATGGATGAGTGCCCTAAAAATAAGAAAAAGGATGTAGAGGAGATGGACACATCGCCTGAAGAACAGCAACAAGAAGCTAAAGACGATGTGGAAGCAGGCATTGCTGCTGAAGAGGAAAAAGGGGAAGAGGAGAAAGAAAGGAGTGAGAAGGAGGAGACAGAAAGAAAGAGAAAAGAGGAAGAGGAGGGACGGGCAATGAAGGAGAAGAAGAAGGAGGAACGGGTTAAAAAATCACAAGAAGAAGAGGAAAGGAAGTTGGAAGAAAGGAAGAGAAAGAAGGAAGAGGAAAAACAGAAGAGGATAGAGGACATAGAAAAAAGGGCCATGGAGATAAAGAAACAGATGGAAAGGAAAAAGAGAGAAGAGCAGAAGAAAGAAGATAAGAAGAAAGAAGATAAGAATGAAAAGAAGAAGATAGAAGAACAGAAGAAAGAAGATCAGAAGAGAGAAGAGAAGAGTCAAATGTTGCAAGAAATTTCTCCACTAAGTAAAGGGAGTAGTTGTGGAGGGGAAAGTGATATTCCAGAAGTAGTGGAGTCCACTCCTACTAATTCCCTGTCGCAGAGCTTACCTTGCGCGCAGGTACAAATGGACTGCACAGAAAAATCTCTAAAAAGAAGTGTGGATAGAAGTGATAATGAAGGAATACCATGTGGTGGGAAAGTAAAGGCATTAGAAGCAACAAGTCTGCTGGGGAGTGTGTCATCTTCGGATGTATCAGATCTGGAGGTAGACCCATCTTCTCCGGCAGTAGAGAATGAGGGCGGAGGGAAGAGCCCTGCACTAAATGTTAGAAGATGATCCGCTCAATGTCCCTGAATGTTCAGGGGTTTAACGACCTATATAAGAGAACTGCTTTATATGATTTTTTAAATAATGAAAATATTGATTTTATCTTTCTACAAGAATGTAATTTGACAAAAAAAATAAGCTATGAATATTTACAGGGTATATGGAAGGGTAACTTATGCTTTTCTGGTGGGAACGAGTCAAAAAGTGATGGTGTGGGGTTTTTATGCTCTAAAGATTGGGAGATTGTAAATTATGAAGAGATATACCCTGGGAGGATTTTAAGAATTGATGTGCAGAAAAATGGGAAGAAAGTGAGGTGTTTTAATGTGTATGCAAATGCAGAAAAAGCCTTGAGATTACATTTGTTTGAACTGTTGCAGCTGTTTTTACCTGGAGTAGATCCATTAGTTTTAGGTGGGGATTTTAATTGTCATTTAAAAAATGTAAAAGATGGGTCAGCTTCATGTCTTAGAAATATTTTAGCAGCTTTTAATCTTAAAGATACATGGGCATTAGATGGACAAAAAAAGGAGCATGAAGTCACTTGGGTGGGGAGAGGTGTTTCATCCAGAATAGATTATATTTTTATATCTCAAGCCCTAACATGCTCAGGTTTTAAAACGCATTCAACACCTTTTTCAGATCATAAAATAATAGAATGTAGTTTTAAAATAGAATCAGATGTGGATAAAAGACCGTCACACTGGAAATTTAATGTATCCCTACTACAAGACGAGGTGGTTATGGAAGGTTTTAAAAAGCTGTATGAAAAACTAAAGCTAAAAAAAACGTTTTTTAAATCTATTTTTAATTGGTGGGATTTTGTCAAGAAGGAGGTAAAAATATTTTTTATTAAAGAAGGAAAGAAGAAAGCTGCTGCAAAACGTATTTTTTATAATGATCTTAATGCTAAACTGCAATGTTTTTTTCACCTCGAAAATAACGGATGTGATCTGCAGGAGGCGATCCGAACAACAAAAGAAAAGATCCAAAACTGCCTGAAAGAAAAAGGTAAAGAAATTATTTTTAATTCCCGAGTAAAAGTTTTAGACGAGGATGAAAAATGCACAAAATTCTTTTTTAAAAAAATATGTGACAAGAAGGATTATATGAAGGTTTTGGAAGGAGAAACAAGTTTGGAGGGGAAGAAGATGAAAGCAAAAGAATTTTATGATGATTTATTTTCTGTTAAAAACACGGATGTGTCTCTAAAAAAACATTTTTTAGAAGGACTGGAAAAAAATTTTAATGCGGAAGATAAATCTTTTTTAATAGGGAATTTTACTAAAGAGGAAGTTTTTAATACAATTAATACGCTACAAAATAACAAAACGCCGGGAGCAGATGGACTACCTGTTGAATTTTACAAGTGTTTATGGGAGATCATGGGTGAGGATTTTTATGAAGTAATTTTAGAAGCAGAAGCATCTTTTAGTGTCCCAGAGTCGTGGTGGGAGGGTCTTATTGTTTTATTATTTAAGAAAGGAAATAAAGAACTGATTAAAAATTGGAGACCAATAACCCTTTTAAATACGGACTGTAAGGTATATGCAAAGTTACTAGCAAATAGATTAAAAAAGGTAATCGGCTCAGTAATAGAAGTGGATCAGACGTGTGCAGTGCCAAATCGGAGAATCAGCGACTCATTGATTTTAATCAGGGATGTTTTATGGGATGTTTTAGACAGAAAACAAAAGCTTGCTCTAATTACTTTGGATTTTGAAAAAGCGTACGATAGAGTTGCCCATGATTTTTTATTTGCAGTTTTAGAGAAAATGGGATGCCCGGATGTTTTTAGCAAACGTATTAAATCTCTTTACAAATCATGTTTTAGCAAAATATCTATTAATGGTTTTTTATCTGATAATGTAAAAATAAACTGTGGCGTTAAACAGGGGTGTCCCTTATCCCCTATTCTTTTTATTTGTGCAATTGAACCACTTTTAGCAGCTTTTAGGAGAGATAAGGTAATCAATGGTTTTTTTATTCCCGGGAGTTGCAATGAACAAGTTAAAGTGGTGGCATATATGGATGATGTGACGGTTTTAGTTAAAGACACTAGAAGCATGAACAGAGCCATAAGAACAGTGGATTGGTTTGGGGGCGCATCGGGTTTTAAAATTAACATGGAAAAATCTGGTATTTTAACTGTTGGTGATTTTATTGTAGATTCTGAGTGTAAATTAACAAGAATGAATGAAGTAAAAATTTTAGGTATTTATTTCTCAGAGTCAGGTGGTAATGTAAGAAATTGGGAGTCTCTGCTGGAAAGAGTTAAGAAAAAGATTACTTTCTGGCAGTTGAGAGATCTTACCCTGGAAGGAAAAATTTTAATTATTAGACAGGTTTTACTCCCAATGTTTTTATATGTCTCAACAGTTTTTATCCCCCAAAATAATATCATGAAGAGAGTTATTAAGGTATGTTTTAATTTTTTATGGAGATCCAAGATGGAAAGAGTAAAGAGAGAGGAGATATATAAATCAAAGAAAAAAGGTGGGAAAGGTTTTCCGGATATTAGGTCCTTTTTATATGCAAAGTATGTAGAGAACTGTGTATGCACTTTATTAGGACCAGGCTCTAAGCTAAAGTTGTTTTCTATATATAATTTAGGTTTCTATATTAGAAATTATAAATGGTTGGAGATGTCTCTAAATAGGCCTTATAGGTTTTTACCTCCAGGAAATTATATTGTTTTAGAAAAAATTTTAAGAGATTTTAAACTTAAGATGGTCGAAATAAATGTTCTTAAATGCCATAAAAAAATCCTAAAAATCTTGGAAGAGAGAATAGGTATCAGTCCTGTGGAACATTTTTCATTCAAAATTGTGGAAAGAATCTGGATGAATGTAAATTATAGTGTGTTATCTAATGAACACAGGGATTTACTCTGGTGTATAGTAAAAGACTGCCTGCCAACCCGTGAGTTCCAACACAGGCGTGGGTTGGTAAGATCTGAAGTGTGCCCAAGATCCAGGTGTGGGAATAGTGAAACACCCATGCACATCTTCTGGAATTGTAATTTTGCACAGACAATATGGAGGAAAGTGTGCAATATAGTGAGAGCTGTGAGTACTGTTCATTTTTTGGATTTTAACAGAGTATTTTATGGGATGGGGATAAGAGAGGAGGATTTTAAAATTGTATGGATTATTATTGCATGTGTGAAGGCGGCATTGTGGAAAGCAAGGAACATTTTAGTGTTTAAACATAAGGAAGTAACAGTCGACCAGTGTATTAAATTATGTCTAAGTTATTTGTACATGTATTTCTGGAGGGACAAAATGACGCTTGGCAAGGTGAAAGCAAATGAGAAATGGAAACAATGTAAATGGAATGAACTTACCTTGTAAGCTTTGATTTTTTGAAAACCTGTGGAAAAACAAAAAAACAAAAACAAAAACAAACAAAAAAAAATAGCCAAAACTATATAATTTTTAAAAAAAAAAAAAAAGAGGGAAAAAATAAATAAATATATATATATAAAAGAAAAAGAAAATAAAAGATTTGGAGAAGTATTAAAATTGGTAGAATGCACGATGATGGATTTGAGTCTTCTTATCTTTTTGTTGATTCCAAGACTTTGTAATCTGAGTCTAAAAAAAAAAAAAAAACAAAAAAAAAAAAAAAAAAAATCTGTTCTTATCAGTTTAATATCTGATACGTCCCCTATCTGGGGACCATATATTAAATGGATTTTTAGAACAGGGAGATGGAAAAAGAGCTTGCTCTGTCCACTCCACGCATTGACCTGGTATTGCAGTATCTCCAGGACCGGTGCACCCCTTCTTTAATGCAGTTTCTAAAATCAGAAAGAATTGAATTCAATGTTTTTTGTTCATTTTGCTTGTTTGTCGGATTTTGGGATGGACTCTTTGGCTTTGCTTTTCTTCTCCTCATTGGATTTTTCATGTTCAAAGTTGCAGAAGCCAGATTACAAGCTCATTTTGGTTCAACTTCAGCAACTGTGCATTGCATTGCCATGTAATGTGATGCAATGCTATCTTTCTAGCTCTCCCTTTTTACTTCCTTTTGGATAAACAGACATATTAGGCAAGCATTTTGGAGCTTTCACCTAAATAACTACAGGTGGTGAGATAAGCTGCACAATATAATTGACCTTTCAGTATATTGTTGCACACACACCATCTATTTAGCAAATGCCCTTGTTATCAACAGCAGCCTTTTAAACTCACCTGAGCTAACAGGTATGTGCGCTGGTTACTCTGCTGCGCTTAAAATTTCTTTTTTGGTTTGCTACAATGCCTTTTCTGAAACGTTGTCTCCTTCTGCTGGAACACTGACTTCTTTCATTTAATGCCTGCAGACTATAAAAGAGAACCCAACCCAAAAAGTTTGGTTGATTAGTCTGTGGCATTCTGTTAAACTGTTGCTTATGGCGGTCTCTGTGAGCTTCTCAGCGACATTCAGCCAGCCAGGTATCCTGCCTGCAGTAGATGGAATGTGGCAATGGAACGCTGGCTGCGCGTGTCATAATAGGCTCTGAGCCTTTATATACCTGTGCACAGCAGCAGCCACCTTCAGTCTGCTGCTGGACAGCCAGCAGCAGCAGCAGCAGGAGAGGTATGTAATCAGGAGCCCTCCTGCTAAGGGTAGACAGCTGCTCGTTCCACCCCACCCCCCGCCTTAATTGGTTCTCCTCCCTTCCAACGGTGTTGAGGCGGGTGGGAACAGCAGGGGGTGAAGGTGCTGTGTTTAAAGAGGTGGAGTTATGCAGATCTAAAACGCGTGGATTGCAGCAGCAGCAAGCCGAAAAGTGCAGGCATGTAAGGGATCTAGAGGTTGACAACATGTCTTCTTAACGGGAGTCCAGGAGCTCATCTCCACAAATGGACTTTTCAGGATCCTTGGGTGGCTCCGTAGTTTGAAACCAATTCTGGTTATCGCTTCTCGGCCTTTTGGCTAAGATCAAGTGTAGTATCTGTTCTTATCAGTTTAATATCTGATACGTCCCCTATCTGGGGACCATATATTAAATGGATTTTTAGAACAGGGAGATGGAAAAAGAGCTTGCTCTGTCCACTCCACGCATTGACCTGGTATTGCAGTATCTCCAGGACCGGTGCACCCCTTCTTTAATGCAGTTTCTAAAATCAGAAAGAATTGAATTCAATGTTTTTTGTTCATTTTGCTTGTTTGTCGGATTTTGGGATGGACTCTTTGGCTTTGCTTTTCTTCTCCTCATTGGATTTTTCATGTTCAAAGTTGCAGAAGCCAGATTACAAGCTCATTTTGGTTCAACTTCAGCAACTGTGCATTGCATTGCCATGTAATGTGATGCAATGCTATCTTTCTAGCTCTCCCTTTTTACTTCCTTTTGGATAAACAGACATATTAGGCAAGCATTTTGGAGCTTTCACCTAAATAACTACAGGTGGTGAGATAAGCTGCACAATATAATTGACCTTTCAGTATATTGTTGCACACACACCATCTATTTAGCAAATGCCCTTGTTATCAACAGCAGCCTTTTAAACTCACCTGAGCTAACAGGTATGTGCGCTGGTTACTCTGCTGCGCTTAAAATTTCTTTTTTGGTTTGCTACAATGCCTTTTCTGAAACGTTGTCTCCTTCTGCTGGAACACTGACTTCTTTCATTTAATGCCTGCAGACTATAAAAGAGAACCCAACCCAAAAAGTTTGGTTGATTAGTCTGTGGCATTCTGTTAAACTGTTGCTTATGGCGGTCTCTGTGAGCTTCTCAGCGACATTCAGCCAGCCAGGTATCCTGCCTGCAGTAGATGGAATGTGGCAATGGAACGCTGGCTGCGCGTGTCATAATAGGCTCTGAGCCTTTATATACCTGTGCACAGCAGCAGCCACCTTCAGTCTGCTGCTGGACAGCCAGCAGCAGCAGCAGCAGGAGAGGTATGTAATCAGGAGCCCTCCTGCTAAGGGTAGACAGCTGCTCGTTCCACCCCACCCCCCGCCTTAATTGGTTCTCCTCCCTTCCAACGGTGTTGAGGCGGGTGGGAACAGCAGGGGGTGAAGGTGCTGTGTTTAAAGAGGTGGAGTTATGCAGATCTAAAACGCGTGGATTGCAGCAGCAGCAAGCCGAAAAGTGCAGGCATGTAAGGGATCTAGAGGTTGACAACATGTCTTCTTAACGGGAGTCCAGGAGCTCATCTCCACAAATGGACTTTTCAGGATCCTTGGGTGGCTCCGTAGTTTGAAACCAATTCTGGTTATCGCTTCTCGGCCTTTTGGCTAAGATCAAGTGTAGTATCTGTTCTTATCAGTTTAATATCTGATACGTCCCCTATCTGGGGACCATATATTAAATGGATTTTTAGAACAGAGAGATGGAAAAAGAGCTTGCTCTGTCCACTCCACGCATTGACCTGGTATTGCAGTATCTCCAGGACCGGTGCACCCCTTCTTTAATGCAGTTTCTAAAATCAGAAAGAATTGAATTCAATGTTTTTTGTTCATTTTGCTTGTTTGTCGGATTTTGGGATGGACTCTTTGGCTTTGCTTTTCTTCTCCTCATTGGATTTTTCATGTTCAAAGTTGCAGAAGCCAGATTACAAGCTCATTTTGGTTCAACTTCAGCAACTGTGCATTGCATTGCCATGTAATGTGATGCAATGCTATCTTTCTAGCTCTCCCTTTTTACTTCCTTTTGGATAAACAGACATATTAGGCAAGCATTTTGGAGCTTTCACCTAAATAACTACAGGTGGTGAGATAAGCTGCACAATATAATTGACCTTTCAGTATATTGTTGCACACACACCATCTATTTAGCAAATGCCCTTGTTATCAACAGCAGCCTTTTAAACTCACCTGAGCTAACAGGTATGTGCGCTGGTTACTCTGCTGCGCTTAAAATTTCTTTTTTGGTTTGCTACAATGCCTTTTCTGAAACGTTGTCTCCTTCTGCTGGAACACTGACTTCTTTCATTTAATGCCTGCAGACTATAAAAGAGAACCCAACCCAAAAAGTTTGGTTGATTAGTCTGTGGCATTCTGTTAAACTGTTGCTTATGGCGGTCTCTGTGAGCTTCTCAGCGACATTCAGCCAGCCAGGTATCCTGCCTGCAGTAGATGGAATGTGGCAATGGAACGCTGGCTGCGCGTGTCATAATAGGCTCTGAGCCTTTATATACCTGTGCACAGCAGCAGCCACCTTCAGTCTGCTGCTGGACAGCCAGCAGCAGCAGCAGGAGAGGTATGTAATCAGGAGCCCTCCTGCTAAGGGTAGACAGCTGCTCGTTCCACCCCACCCCCCGCCTTAATTGGTTCTCCTCCCTTCCAACGGTGTTGAGGCGGGTGGGAACAGCAGGGGGTGAAGGTGCTGTGTTTAAAGAGGTGGAGTTATGCAGATCTAAAACGCGTGGATTGCAGCAGCAGCAAGCCGAAAAGTGCAGGCATGTAAGGGATCTAGAGGTTGACAACATGTCTTCTTAACGGGAGTCCAGGAGCTCATCTCCACAAATGGACTTTTCAGGATCCTTGGGTGGCTCCGTAGTTTGAAACCAATTCTGGTTATCGCTTCTCGGCCTTTTGGCACGATCTGTAGTGGGTTGTGACATTGGGCTGAAGGTTACTGTGGTGGCAGAACCGATTCTTGACCTTTGGAGATATCCAGTGCTGCTTTTGGGAATCGGTGCTAAAGCTGCAGTGCCTTTTCTTTACGGAGGACGGTGTGTTGGAGGGAGGACGAACTTCGTGGAGGCTGCGATCCGTGTGTGATATTTTCCTTGGTATCTGGAAAAGAAGAGGAAAATCATGGAGACAAGGAGAAACCCTGGAGGAAGGAAGGAGAATCAAGCAAGCAACCCGAATGATTATTTCTCGGAGGAGCATCCGCTGAAGGACACCATCAGGTTCGTGGTTGCTCCTGACCACCGGCAGGTGAAAGATTCTCAATTTATTTTCAATGTTATTTGTAAGCTCTTGAAGATCGACAAGGAGCATCTTTTTTGCTTTCAATCTTTTTTTTCTCGAGGACTTTATGATGTTACGCTTAATAAAGCCTCGCAGTGTGAAAGTGCCTACGCTCTTTATGAAGTAAATAAAGAGAAGGTAGAGCTGGAGGGGGTGAAAGTAATCCCCTCTTTTCAGTTTTCAATGAAAGTACTGACGATTCATTTGTTTAGTCCATTTATTACAGACTCTGAGGTTGAAAGTTACCTATCAATGTATTGTGACAAAATCATCCCTAAGAGACGCGGGGAAACACAGTTTGGAGTGTGGAACGGGAAACGTGTGTATGTGGTATCATTTAGGAAGAACCCGAATGAGGAGGGGGGCGTGTCCAGACCTCCGCCGCAGGTTTATATCAACCATAGCCGCGGTTATTTATTCTTCCCAGGGATGCCACACTACTGCCGTGTGTGTAAAAAATATGGACATCTGGATGCAGAATGTAACAAGTGTTTTAGTTGCATGGGTACTCCTCACCAGATGGATGAGTGCCCTAAAAATAAGAAAAAGGATGTAGAGGAGATGGACACATCGCCTGAAGAACAGCAACAAGAAGCTAAAGACGATGTGGAAGCAGGCATTGCTGCTGAAGAGGAAAAAGGGGAAGAGGAGAAAGAAAGGAGTGAGAAGGAGGAGACAGAAAGAAAGAGAAAAGAGGAAGAGGAGGGACGGGCAATGAAGGAGAAGAAGAAGGAGGAACGGGTTAAAAAATCACAAGAAGAAGAGGAAAGGAAGTTGGAAGAAAGGAAGAGAAAGAAGGAAGAGGAAAAACAGAAGAGGATAGAGGACATAGAAAAAAGGGCCATGGAGATAAAGAAACAGATGGAAAGGAAAAAGAGAGAAGAGCAGAAGAAAGAAGATAAGAAGAAAGAAGATAAGAATGAAAAGAAGAAGATAGAAGAACAGAAGAAAGAAGATCAGAAGAGAGAAGAGAAGAGTCAAATGTTGCAAGAAATTTCTCCACTAAGTAAAGGGAGTAGTTGTGGAGGGGAAAGTGATATTCCAGAAGTAGTGGAGTCCACTCCTACTAATTCCCTGTCGCAGAGCTTACCTTGCGCGCAGGTACAAATGGACTGCACAGAAAAATCTCTAAAAAGAAGTGTGGATAGAAGTGATAATGAAGGAATACCATGTGGTGGGAAAGTAAAGGCATTAGAAGCAACAAGTCTGCTGGGGAGTGTGTCATCTTCGGATGTATCAGATCTGGAGGTAGACCCATCTTCTCCGGCAGTAGAGAATGAGGGCGGAGGGAAGAGCCCTGCACTAAATGTTAGAAGATGATCCGCTCAATGTCCCTGAATGTTCAGGGGTTTAACGACCTATATAAGAGAACTGCTTTATATGATTTTTTAAATAATGAAAATATTGATTTTATCTTTCTACAAGAATGTAATTTGACAAAAAAAATAAGCTATGAATATTTACAGGGTATATGGAAGGGTAACTTATGCTTTTCTGGTGGGAACGAGTCAAAAAGTGATGGTGTGGGGTTTTTATGCTCTAAAGATTGGGAGATTGTAAATTATGAAGAGATATACCCTGGGAGGATTTTAAGAATTGATGTGCAGAAAAATGGGAAGAAAGTGAGGTGTTTTAATGTGTATGCAAATGCAGAAAAAGCCTTGAGATTACATTTGTTTGAACTGTTGCAGCTGTTTTTACCTGGAGTAGATCCATTAGTTTTAGGTGGGGATTTTAATTGTCATTTAAAAAATGTAAAAGATGGGTCAGCTTCATGTCTTAGAAATATTTTAGCAGCTTTTAATCTTAAAGATACATGGGCATTAGATGGACAAAAAAAGGAGCATGAAGTCACTTGGGTGGGGAGAGGTGTTTCATCCAGAATAGATTATATTTTTATATCTCAAGCCCTAACATGCTCAGGTTTTAAAACGCATTCAACACCTTTTTCAGATCATAAAATAATAGAATGTAGTTTTAAAATAGAATCAGATGTGGATAAAAGACCGTCACACTGGAAATTTAATGTATCCCTACTACAAGACGAGGTGGTTATGGAAGGTTTTAAAAAGCTGTATGAAAAACTGAAGCTAAAAAAAACGTTTTTTAAATCTATTTTTAATTGGTGGGATTTTGTCAAGAAGGAGGTAAAAATATTTTTTATTAAAGAAGGAAAGAAGAAAGCTGCTGCAAAACGTATTTTTTATAATGATCTTAATGCTAAACTGCAATGTTTTTTTCACCTCGAAAATAACGGATGTGATCTGCAGGAGGCGATCCGAACAACAAAAGAAAAGATCCAAAACTGCCTGAAAGAAAAAGGTAAAGAAATTATTTTTAATTCCCGAGTAAAAGTTTTAGACGAGGATGAAAAATGCACAAAATTCTTTTTTAAAAAAATATGTGACAAGAAGGATTATATGAAGGTTTTGGAAGGAGAAACAAGTTTGGAGGGGAAGAAGATGAAAGCAAAAGAATTTTATGATGATTTATTTTCTGTTAAAAACACGGATGTGTCTCTAAAAAAACATTTTTTAGAAGGACTGGAAAAAAATTTTAATGCGGAAGATAAATCTTTTTTAATAGGGAATTTTACTAAAGAGGAAGTTTTTAATACAATTAATACGCTACAAAATAACAAAACGCCGGGAGCAGATGGACTACCTGTTGAATTTTACAAGTGTTTATGGGAGATCATGGGTGAGGATTTTTATGAAGTAATTTTAGAAGCAGAAGCATCTTTTAGTGTCCCAGAGTCGTGGTGGGAGGGTCTTATTGTTTTATTATTTAAGAAAGGAAATAAAGAACTGATTAAAAATTGGAGACCAATAACCCTTTTAAATACGGACTGTAAGGTATATGCAAAGTTACTAGCAAATAGATTAAAAAAGGTAATCGGCTCAGTAATAGAAGTGGATCAGACGTGTGCAGTGCCAAATCGGAGAATCAGCGACTCATTGATTTTAATCAGGGATGTTTTATGGGATGTTTTAGACAGAAAACAAAAGCTTGCTCTAATTACTTTGGATTTTGAAAAAGCGTACGATAGAGTTGCCCATGATTTTTTATTTGCAGTTTTAGAGAAAATGGGATGCCCGGATGTTTTTAGCAAACGTATTAAATCTCTTTACAAATCATGTTTTAGCAAAATATCTATTAATGGTTTTTTATCTGATAATGTAAAAATAAACTGTGGCGTTAAACAGGGGTGTCCCTTATCCCCTATTCTTTTTATTTGTGCAATTGAACCACTTTTAGCAGCTTTTAGGAGAGATAAGGTAATCAATGGTTTTTTTATTCCCGGGAGTTGCAATGAACAAGTTAAAGTGGTGGCATATATGGATGATGTGACGGTTTTAGTTAAAGACACTAGAAGCATGAACAGAGCCATAAGAACAGTGGATTGGTTTGGGGGCGCATCGGGTTTTAAAATTAACATGGAAAAATCTGGTATTTTAACTGTTGGTGATTTTATTGTAGATTCTGAGTGTAAATTAACAAGAATGAATGAAGTAAAAATTTTAGGTATTTATTTCTCAGAGTCAGGTGGTAATGTAAGAAATTGGGAGTCTCTGCTGGAAAGAGTTAAGAAAAAGATTACTTTCTGGCAGTTGAGAGATCTTACCCTGGAAGGAAAAATTTTAATTATTAGACAGGTTTTACTCCCAATGTTTTTATATGTCTCAACAGTTTTTATCCCCCAAAATAATATCATGAAGAGAGTTATTAAGGTATGTTTTAATTTTTTATGGAGATCCAAGATGGAAAGAGTAAAGAGAGAGGAGATATATAAATCAAAGAAAAAAGGTGGGAAAGGTTTTCCGGATATTAGGTCCTTTTTATATGCAAAGTATGTAGCGAACTGTGTATGCACTTTATTAGGACCAGGCTCTAAGCTAAAGTTGTTTTCTATATATAATTTAGGTTTCTATATTAGAAATTATAAATGGTTGGAGATGTCTCTAAATAGGCCTTATAGGTTTTTACCTCCAGGAAATTATATTGTTTTAGAAAAAATTTTAAGAGATTTTAAACTTAAGATGGTCGAAATAAATGTTCTTAAATGCCATAAAAAAATCCTAAAAATCCTGGAAGAGAGAATAGGTATCAGTCCTGTGGAACATTTTTCATTCAAAATTGTGGAAAGAATCTGGATGAATGTAAATTATAGTGTGTTATCTAATGAACACAGGGATTTACTCTGGTGTATAGTAAAAGACTGCCTGCCAACCCGTGAGTTCCAACACAGGCGTGGGTTGGTAAGATCTGAAGTGTGCCCAAGATCCAGGTGTGGGAATAGTGAAACACCCATGCACATCTTCTGGAATTGTAATTTTGCACAGACAATATGGAGGAAAGTGTGCAATATAGTGAGAGCTGTGAGTACTGTTAATTTTTTGGATTTTTACAGAGTATTTTATGGGATGGGGATAAGAGAGGAGGATTTTAAAATTGTATGGATTATTATTGCATGTGTGAAGGCGGCATTGTGGAAAGCAAGGAACATTTTAGTGTTTAAACATAAGGAAGTAACAGTCGACCAGTGTATTAAATTATGTCTAAGTTATTTGTACATGTATTTCTGGAGGGACAAAATGACGCTTGGCAAGGTGAAAGCAAATGAGAAATGGAAACAATGTAAATGGAATGAACTTACCTTGTAAGCTTTGATTTTTTGAAAACCTGTGGAAAAACAAAAAAACAAAAACAAAAACAAACAAAAAAAAATAGCCAAAACTATATAATTTTTTAAAAAAAAAAAAAAGAGGGAAAAAATAAATAAATATATATATATAAAAGAAAAAGAAAATAAAAGATTTGGAGAAGTATTAAAATTGGTAGAATGCACGATGATGGATTTGAGTCTTCTTATCTTTTTGTTGATTCCAAGACTTTGTAATCTGAGTCTAAAAAAAAAAAAAAAAAAAAAAAAAAAAAAAAAATCTGTTCTTATCAGTTTAATATCTGATACGTCCCCTATCTGGGGACCATATATTAAATGGATTTTTAGAACAGGGAGATGGAAAAAGAGCTTGCTCTGTCCACTCCACGCATTGACCTGGTATTGCAGTATCTCCAGGACCGGTGCACCCCTTCTTTAATGCAGTTTCTAAAATCAGAAAGAATTGAATTCAATGTTTTTTGTTCATTTTGCTTGTTTGTCGGATTTTGGGATGGACTCTTTGGCTTTGCTTTTCTTCTCCTCATTGGATTTTTCATGTTCAAAGTTGCAGAAGCCAGATTACAAGCTCATTTTGGTTCAACTTCAGCAACTGTGCATTGCATTGCCATGTAATGTGATGCAATGCTATCTTTCTAGCTCTCCCTTTTTACTTCCTTTTGGATAAACAGACATATTAGGCAAGCATTTTGGAGCTTTCACCTAAATAACTACAGGTGGTGAGATAAGCTGCACAATATAATTGACCTTTCAGTATTTTGTTGCACACACACCATCTATTTAGCAAATGCCCTTGTTATCAACAGCAGCCTTTTAAACTCACCTGAGCTAACAGGTATGTGCGCTGGTTACTCTGCTGCGCTTAAAATTTCTTTTTTGGTTTGCTACAATGCCTTTTCTGAAACGTTGTCTCCCTCTGCTGGAACACTGACTTCTTTCATTTAATGCCTGCAGACTATAAAAGAGAACCCAACCCAAAAAGTTTGGTTGATTAGTCTGTGGCATTCTGTTAAACTGTTGCTTATGGCGGTCTCTGTGAGCTTCTCAGCGACATTCAGCCAGCCAGGTATCCTGCCTGCAGTAGATGGAATGTGGCAATGGAACGCTGGCTGCGCGTGTCATAATAGGCTCTGAGCCTTTATATACCTGTGCACAGCAGCAGCCACCTTCAGTCTGCTGCTGGACAGCCAGCAGCAGCAGCAGGAGAGGTATGTAATCAGGAGCCCTCCTGCTAAGGGTAGACAGCTGCTCGTTCCACCCCACCCCCCGCCTTAATTGGTTCTCCTCCCTTCCAACGGTGTTGAGGCGGGTGGGAACAGCAGGGGGTGAAGGTGCTGTGTTTAAAGAGGTGGAGTTATGCAGATCTAAAACGCGTGGATTGCAGCAGCAGCAAGCCGAAAAGTGCAGGCATGTAAGGGATCTAGAGGTTGACAACATGTCTTCTTAACGGGAGTCCAGGAGCTCATCTCCACAAATGGACTTTTCAGGATCCTTGGGTGGCTCCGTAGTTTGAAACCAATTCTGGTTATCGCTTCTCGGCCTTTTGGCTAAGATCAAGTGTAGTATCTGTTCTTATCAGTTTAATATCTGATACGTCCCCTATCTGGGGACCATATATTAAATGGATTTTTAGAACAGGGAGATGGAAAAAGAGCTTGCTCTGTCCACTCCACGCATTGACCTGGTATTGCAGTATCTCCAGGACCGGTGCACCCCTTCTTTAATGCAGTTTCTAAAATCAGAAAGAATTGAATTCAATGTTTTTTGTTCATTTTGCTTGTTTGTCGGATTTTGGGATGGACTCTTTGGCTTTGCTTTTCTTCTCCTCATTGGATTTTTCATGTTCAAAGTTGCAGAAGCCAGATTACAAGCTCATTTTGGTTCAACTTCAGCAACTGTGCATTGCATTGCCATGTAATGTGATGCAATGCTATCTTTCTAGCTCTCCCTTTTTACTTCCTTTTGGATAAACAGACATATTAGGCAAGCATTTTGGAGCTTTCACCTAAATAACTACAGGTGGTGAGATAAGCTGCACAATATAATTGACCTTTCAGTATATTGTTGCACACACACCATCTATTTAGCAAATGCCCTTGTTATCAACAGCAGCCTTTTAAACTCACCTGAGCTAACAGGTATGTGCGCTGGTTACTCTGCTGCGCTTAAAATTTCTTTTTTGGTTTGCTACAATGCCTTTTCTGAAACGTTGTCTCCCTCTGCTGGAACACTGACTTCTTTCATTTAATGCCTGCAGACTATAAAAGAGAACCCAACCCAAAAAGTTTGGTTGATTAGTCTGTGGCATTCTGTTAAACTGTTGCTTATGGCGGTCTCTGTGAGCTTCTCAGCGACATTCAGCCAGCCAGGTATCCTGCCTGCAGTAGATGGAATGTGGCAATGGAACGCTGGCTGCGCGTGTCATAATAGGCTCTGAGCCTTTATATACCTGTGCACAGCAGCAGCCACCTTCAGTCTGCTGCTGGACAGCCAGCAGCAGCAGCAGCAGGAGAGGTATGTAATCAGGAGCCCTCCTGCTAAGGGTAGACAGCTGCTCGTTCCACCCCACCCCCCGCCTTAATTGGTTCTCCTCCCTTCCAACGGTGTTGAGGCGGGTGGGAACAGCAGGGGGTGAAGGTGCTGTGTTTAAAGAGGTGGAGTTATGCAGATCTAAAACGCGTGGATTGCAGCAGCAGCAAGCCGAAAAGTGCAGGCATGTAAGGGATCTAGAGGTTGACAACATGTCTTCTTAACGGGAGTCCAGGAGCTCATCTCCACAAATGGACTTTTCAGGATCCTTGGGTGGCTCCGTAGTTTGAAACCAATTCTGGTTATCGCTTCTCGGCCTTTTGGCTAAGATCAAGTGTAGTATCTGTTCTTATCAGTTTAATATCTGATACGTCCCCTATCTGGGGACCATATATTAAATGGATTTTTAGAACAGGGAGATGGAAAAAGAGCTTGCTCTGTCCACTCCACGCATTGACCTGGTATTGCAGTATCTCCAGGACCGGTGCACCCCTTCTTTAATGCAGTTTCTAAAATCAGAAAGAATTGAATTCAATGTTTTTTGTTCATTTTGCTTGTTTGTCGGATTTTGGGATGGACTCTTTGGCTTTGCTTTTCTTCTCCTCATTGGATTTTTCATGTTCAAAGTTGCAGAAGCCAGATTACAAGCTCATTTTGGTTCAACTTCAGCAACTGTGCATTGCATTGCCATGTAATGTGATGCAATGCTATCTTTCTAGCTCTCCCTTTTTACTTCCTTTTGGATAAACAGACATATTAGGCAAGCATTTTGGAGCTTTCACCTAAATAACTACAGGTGGTGAGATAAGCTGCACAATATAATTGACCTTTCAGTATATTGTTGCACACACACCATCTATTTAGCAAATGCCCTTGTTATCAACAGCAGCCTTTTAAACTCACCTGAGCTAACAGGTATGTGCGCTGGTTACTCTGCTGCGCTTAAAATTTCTTTTTTGGTTTGCTACAATGCCTTTTCTGAAACGTTGTCTCCCTCTGCTGGAACACTGACTTCTTTCATTTAATGCCTGCAGACTATAAAAGAGAACCCAACCCAAAAAGTTTGGTTGATTAGTCTGTGGCATTCTGTTAAACTGTTGCTTATGGCGGTCTCTGTGAGCTTCTCAGCGACATTCAGCCAGCCAGGTATCCTGCCTGCAGTAGATGGAATGTGGCAATGGAACGCTGGCTGCGCGTGTCATAATAGGCTCTGAGCCTTTATATACCTGTGCACAGCAGCAGCCACCTTCAGTCTGCTGCTGGACAGCCAGCAGCAGCAGCAGCAGGAGAGGTATGTAATCAGGAGCCCTCCTGCTAAGGGTAGACAGCTGCTCGTTCCACCCCACCCCCCGCCTTAATTGGTTCTCCTCCCTTCCAACGGTGTTGAGGCGGGTGGGAACAGCAGGGGGTGAAGGTGCTGTGTTTAAAGAGGTGGAGTTATGCAGATCTAAAACGCGTGGATTGCAGCAGCAGCAAGCCGAAAAGTGCAGGCATGTAAGGGATCTAGAGGTTGACAACATGTCTTCTTAACGGGAGTCCAGGAGCTCATCTCCACAAATGGACTTTTCAGGATCCTTGGGTGGCTCCGTAGTTTGAAACCAATTCTGGTTATCGCTTCTCGGCCTTTTGGCTAAGATCAAGTGTAGTATCTGTTCTTATCAGTTTAATATCTGATACATCCCCTATCTGGGGACCATATATTAAATGGATTTTTAGAACAGGGAGATGGAAAAAGAGCTTGCTCTGTCCACTCCACGCATTGACCTGGTATTGCAGTATCTCCAGGACCGGTGCACCCCTTCTTTAATGCAGTTTCTAAAATCAGAAAGAATTGAATTCAATGTTTTTTGTTCATTTTGCTTGTTTGTCGGATTTTGGGATGGACTCTTTGGCTTTGCTTTTCTTCTCCTCATTGGATTTTTCATGTTCAAAGTTGCAGAAGCCAGATTACAAGCTCATTTTGGTTCAACTTCAGCAACTGTGCATTGCATTGCCATGTAATGTGATGCAATGCTATCTTTCTAGCTCTCCCTTTTTACTTCCTTTTGGATAAACAGACATATTAGGCAAGCATTTTGGAGCTTTCACCTAAATAACTACAGGTGGTGAGATAAGCTGCACAATATAATTGACCTTTCAGTATATTGTTGCACACACACCATCTATTTAGCAAATGCCCTTGTTATCAACAGCAGCCTTTTAAACTCACCTGAGCTAACAGGTATGTGCGCTGGTTACTCTGCTGCGCTTAAAATTTCTTTTTTGGTTTGCTACAATGCCTTTTCTGAAACGTTGTCTCCCTCTGCTGGAACACTGACTTCTTTCATTTAATGCCTGCAGACTATAAAAGAGAACCCAACCCAAAAAGTTTGGTTGATTAGTCTGTGGCATTCTGTTAAACTGTTGCTTATGGCGGTCTCTGTGAGCTTCTCAGCGACATTCAGCCAGCCAGGTATCCTGCCTGCAGTAGATGGAATGTGGCAATGGAACGCTGGCTGCGCGTGTCATAATAGGCTCTGAGCCTTTATATACCTGTGCACAGCAGCAGCCACCTTCAGTCTGCTGCTGGACAGCCAGCAGCAGCAGCAGCAGGAGAGGTATGTAATCAGGAGCCCTCCTGCTAAGGGTAGACAGCTGCTCGTTCCACCCCACCCCCCGCCTTAATTGGTTCTCCTCCCTTCCAACGGTGTTGAGGCGGGTGGGAACAGCAGGGGGTGAAGGTGCTGTGTTTAAAGAGGTGGAGTTATGCAGATCTAAAACGCGTGGATTGCAGCAGCAGCAAGCCGAAAAGTGCAGGCATGTAAGGGATCTAGAGGTTGACAACATGTCTTCTTAACGGGAGTCCAGGAGCTCATCTCCACAAATGGACTTTTCAGGATCCTTGGGTGGCTCCGTAGTTTGAAACCAATTCTGGTTATCGCTTCTCGGCCTTTTGGCTAAGATCAAGTGTAGTATCTGTTCTTATCAGTTTAATATCTGATACGTCCCCTATCTGGGGACCATATATTAAATGGATTTTTAGAACAGGGAGATGGAAAAAGAGCTTGCTCTGTCCACTCCACGCATTGACCTGGTATTGCAGTATCTCCAGGACCGGTGCACCCCTTCTTTAATGCAGTTTCTAAAATCAGAAAGAATTGAATTCAATGTTTTTTGTTCATTTTGCTTGTTTGTCGGACTTTGGGATGGACTCTTTGGCTTTGCTTTTCTTCTCCTCATTGGATTTTTCATGTTCAAAGTTGCAGAAGCCAGATTACAAGCTCATTTTGGTTCAACTTCAGCAACTGTGCATTGCATTGCCATGTAATGTGATGCAATGCTATCTTTCTAGCTCTCCCTTTTTACTTCCTTTTGGATAAACAGACATATTAGGCAAGCATTTTGGAGCTTTCACCTAAATAACTACAGGTGGTGAGATAAGCTGCACAATATAATTGACCTTTCAGTATATTGTTGCACACACACCATCTATTTAGCAAATGCCCTTGTTATCAACAGCAGCCTTTTAAACTCACCTGAGCTAACAGGTATGTGCGCTGGTTACTCTGCTGCGCTTAAAATTTCTTTTTTGGTTTGCTACAATGCCTTTTCTGAAACGTTGTCTCCCTCTGCTGGAACACTGACTTCTTTCATTTAATGCCTGCAGACTATAAAAGAGAACCCAACCCAAAAAGTTTGGTTGATTAGTCTGTGGCATTCTGTTAAACTGTTGCTTATGGCGGTCTCTGTGAGCTTCTCAGCGACATTCAGCCAGCCAGGTATCCTGCCTGCAGTAGATGGAATGTGGCAATGGAACGCTGGCTGCGCGTGTCATAATAGGCTCTGAGCCTTTATATACCTGTGCACAGCAGCAGCCACCTTCAGTCTGCTGCTGGACAGCCAGCAGCAGCAGCAGCAGGAGAGGTATGTAATCAGGAGCCCTCCTGCTAAGGGTAGACAGCTGCTCGTTCCACCCCACCCCCCGCCTTAATTGGTTCTCCTCCCTTCCAACGGTGTTGAGGCGGGTGGGAACAGCAGGGGGTGAAGGTGCTGTGTTTAAAGAGGTGGAGTTATGCAGATCTAAAACGCGTGGATTGCAGCAGCAGCAAGCCGAAAAGTGCAGGCATGTAAGGGATCTAGAGGTTGACAACATGTCTTCTTAACGGGAGTCCAGGAGCTCATCTCCACAAATGGACTTTTCAGGATCCTTGGGTGGCTCCGTAGTTTGAAACCAATTCTGGTTATCGCTTCTCGGCCTTTTGGCTAAGATCAAGTGTAGTATCTGTTCTTATCAGTTTAATATCTGATACGTCCCCTATCTGGGGACCATATATTAAATGGATTTTTAGAACAGGGAGATGGAAAAAGAGCTTGCTCTGTCCACTCCACGCATTGACCTGGTATTGCAGTATCTCCAGGACCGGTGCACCCCTTCTTTAATGCAGTTTCTAAAATCAGAAAGAATTGAATTCAATGTTTTTTGTTCATTTTGCTTGTTTGTCGGATTTTGGGATGGACTCTTTGGCTTTGCTTTTCTTCTCCTCATTGGATTTTTCATGTTCAAAGTTGCAGAAGCCAGATTACAAGCTCATTTTGGTTCAACTTCAGCAACTGTGCATTGCATTGCCATGTAATGTGATGCAATGCTATCTTTCTAGCTCTCCCTTTTTACTTCCTTTTGGATAAACAGACATATTAGGCAAGCATTTTGGAGCTTTCACCTAAATAACTACAGGTGGTGAGATAAGCTGCACAATATAATTGACCTTTCAGTATATTGTTGCACACACACCATCTATTTAGCAAATGCCCTTGTTATCAACAGCAGCCTTTTAAACTCACCTGAGCTAACAGGTATGTGCGCTGGTTACTCTGCTGCGCTTAAAATTTCTTTTTTGGTTTGCTACAATGCCTTTTCTGAAACATTGTCTCCCTCTGCTGGAACACTGACTTCTTTCATTTAATGCCTGCAGACTATAAAAGAGAACCCAACCCAAAAAGTTTCGTTGATTAGTCTGTGGCATTCTGTTAAACTGTTGCTTATGGCGGTCTCTGTGAGCTTCTCAGCGACATTCAGCCAGCCAGGTATCCTGCCTGCAGTAGATGGAATGTGGCAATGGAACGCTGGCTGCGCGTGTCATAATAGGCTCTGAGCCTTTATATACCTGTGCACAGCAGCAGCCACCTTCAGTCTGCTGCTGGACAGCCAGCAGCAGCAGCAGCAGGAGAGGTATGTAATCAGGAGCCCTGGTGCTAAGGGTAGACAGCTGCTCGTTCCACCCCACCCCCCGCCTTAATTGGTTCTCCTCCCTTCCAACGGTGTTGAGGCGGGTGGGAACAGCAGGGGGTGAAGGTGCTGTGTTTAAAGAGGTGGAGTTATGCAGATCTAAAACGCGTGGATTGCAGCAGCAGCAAGCCGAAAAGTGCAGGCATGTAAGGGATCTAGAGGTTGACAACATGTCTTCTTAACGGGAGTCCAGGAGCTCATCTCCACAAATGGACTTTTCAGGATCCTTGGGTGGCTCCGTAGTTTGAAACCAATTCTGGTTATCGCTTCTCGGCCTTTTGGCTAAGATCAAGTGTAGTATCTGTTCTTATCAGTTTAATATCTGATACGTCCCCTATCTGGGGACCATATATTAAATGGATTTTTAGAACAGGGAGATGGAAAAAGAGCTTGCTCTGTCCACTCCACGCATTGACCTGGTATTGCAGTATCTCCAGGACCGGTGCACCCCTTCTTTAATGCAGTTTCTAAAATCAGAAAGAATTGAATTCAATGTTTTTTGTTCATTTTGCTTGTTTGTCGGATTTTGGGATGGACTCTTTGGCTTTGCTTTTCTTCTCCTCATTGGATTTTTCATGTTCAAAGTTGCAGAAGCCAGATTACAAGCTCATTTTGGTTCAACTTTAGCAACTGTGCATTGCATTGCCATGTAATGTGATGCAATGCTATCTTTCTAGCTCTCCCTTTTTACTTCCTTTTGGATAAACAGACATATTAGGCAAGCATTTTGGAGCTTTCACCTAAATAACTACAGGTGGTGAGATAAGCTGCACAATATAATTGACCTTTCAGTATATTGTTGCACACACACCATCTATTTAGCAAATGCCCTTGTTATCAACAGCAGCCTTTTAAACTCACCTGAGCTAACAGGTATGTGCGCTGGTTACTCTGCTGCGCTTAAAATTTCTTTTTTGGTTTGCTACAATGCCTTTTCTGAAACGTTGTCTCCCTCTGCTGGAACACTGACTTCTTTCATTTAATGCCTGCAGACTATAAAAGAGAACCCAACCCAAAAAGTTTCGTTGATTAGTCTGTGGCATTCTGTTAAACTGTTGCTTATGGCGGTCTCTGTGAGCTTCTCAGCGACATTCAGCCAGCCAGGTATCCTGCCTGCAGTAGATGGAATGTGGCAATGGAACGCTGGCTGCGCGTGTCATAATAGGCTCTGAGCCTTTATATACCTGTGCACAGCAGCAGCCACCTTCAGTCTGCTGCTGGACAGCCAGCAGCAGCAGCAGCAGGAGAGGTATGTAATCAGGAGCCCTCCTGCTAAGGGTAGACAGCTGCTCATTCCACCCCACCCCCCGCCTTAATTGGTTCTCCTCCCTTCCAACGGTGTTGAGGCGGGTGGGAACAGCAGGGGGTGAAGGTGCTGTGTTTAAAGAGGTGGAGTTATGCAGATCTAAAACGCGTGGATTGCAGCAGCAGCAAGCCGAAAAGTGCAGGCATGTAAGGGATCTAGAGGTTGACAACATGTCTTCTTAACGGGAGTCCAGGAGCTCATCTCCACAAATGGACTTTTCAGGATCCTTGGGTGGCTCCGTAGTTTGAAACCAATTCTGGTTATCGCTTCTCGGCCTTTTGGCTAAGATCAAGTGTAGTATCTTTTGAAAAGGCAGTTTTGTCCTTGGGCTGCCCTAGTAAATTGATGTATATTACACACTGGTTTGGTGCACTTGTTAGTACGCCAGGTGTCTCATAGAGTTATCTGATGGAAAACATGGCCCTCCAGGATCGAAGTCACTAGGCTGGGTAAGTGTGAGGGCTTTGGAGCAATGTGCCCCAGGAGTAGGCGCCCTGGTGGGAGTCCAAGCTTACTGGGACTGGGAACCCCAGAAAGACTTGGCTTCGTAGCACGCCGCACCTTTGCCAATCATACTTTCTGAGCAACCCCCCCTATTCCTGGCCTCCGGGCTAGGAAGGGGAATTTTTATAAACCCGGTCGGAGGTCCGGTCAGCTTTGGGCTGAGAAACCAACACAGGCTCCAGCTCCACTAGGGTGGCAGCCTAGATGGAAGCTGGGAGCACGAAAACGGCTCTTCTCCGGCTTCGGCTAGGGAGAGCATCGGAGATCCCTGACCCTCGCTGTGGCCTTCTGGCTCGGAGGGATGGGGATGGTTTATTGGGGACCCTCTCCTCCGGGAAGGGTCCACATGAATCCTCGCCTCGTGCGCTGTTTTGGTGTGACTTCGGTCACATTTTTCAGTGCCTTGGATGCAGCTTCAATCAAAAAATCTGTTCTTATCAGTTTAATATCTGATACGTCCCCTATCTGGGGACCATATATTAAATGGATTTTTAGAACAGGGAGATGGAAAAAGAGCTTGCTCTGTCCACTCCACGCATTGACCTGGTATTGCAGTATCTCCAGGACCGGTGCACCCCTTCTTTAATGCAGTTTCTAAAATCAGAAAGAATTGAATTCAATGTTTTTTGTTCATTTTGCTTGTTTGTCGGATTTTGGGATGGACTCTTTGGCTTTGCTTTTCTTCTCCTCATTGGATTTTTCATGTTCAAAGTTGCAGAAGCCAGATTACAAGCTCATTTTGGTTCAACTTCAGCAACTGTGCATTGCATTGCCATGTAATGTGATGCAATGCTATCTTTCTAGCTCTCCCTTTTTACTTCCTTTTGGATAAACAGACATATTAGGCAAGCATTTTGGAGCTTTCACCTAAATAACTACAGGTGGTGAGATAAGCTGCACAATATAATTGACCTTTCAGTATATTGTTGCACACACACCATCTATTTAGCAAATGCCCTTGTTATCAACAGCAGCCTTTTAAACTCACCTGAGCTAACAGGTATGTGCGCTGGTTACTCTGCTGCGCTTAAATTTTCTTTTTTGGTTTGCTACAATGCCTTTTCTGAAACGTTGTCTCCCTCTGCTGGAACACTGACTTCTTTCATTTAATGCCTGCAGACTATAAAAGAGAACCCAACCCAAAAAGTTTGGTTGATTAGTCTGTGGCATTCTGTTAAACTGTTGCTTATGGCGGTCTCTGTGAGCTTCTCAGCGACATTCAGCCAGCCAGGTATCCCGCCTGCAGTAGATGGAATGTGGCAATGGAACGCTGGCTGCGCGTGTCATAATAGGCTCTGAGCCTTTATATACCTGTGCACAGCAGCAGCCACCTTCAGTCTGCTGCTGGACAGCCAGCAGCAGCAGCAGGAGAGGTATGTAATCAGGAGCCCTCCTGCTAAGGGTAGACAGCTGCTCGTTCCACCCCACCCCCCGCCTTAATTGGTTCTCCTCCCTTCCAACGGTGTTGAGGCGGGTGGGAACAGCAGGGGGTGAAGGTGCTGTGTTTAAAGAGGTGGAGTTATGCAGATCTAAAACGCGTGGCTTGCAGCAGCAGCAAGCCGAAAAGTGCAGGCATGTAAGGGATCTAGAGGTTGACAACATGTCTTCTTAACGGGAGTCCAGGAGCTCATCTCCACAAATGGACTTTTCAGGATCCTTGGGTGGCTCCGTAGTTTGAAACCAATTCTGGTTATCGCTTCTCGGCCTTTTGGCTAAGATCAAGTGTAGTATCTGTTCTTATCAGTTTAATATCTGATACGTCCCCTATCTGGGGACCATATATTAAATGGATTTTTAGAACAGGGAGATGGAAAAAGAGCTTGCTCTGTCCACTCCACGCATTGACCTGGTATTGCAGTATCTCCAGGACCGGTGCACCCCTTCTTTAATGCAGTTTCTAAAATCAGAAAGAATTGAATTCAATGTTTTTTGTTCATTTTGCTTGTTTGTCGGATTTTGGGATGGACTCTTTGGCTTTGCTTTTCTTCTCCTCATTGGATTTTTCATGTTCAAAGTTGCAGAAGCCAGATTACAAGCTCATTTTGGTTCAACTTCAGCAACTGTGCATTGCATTGCCATGTAATGTGATGCAATGCTATCTTTCTAGCTCTCCCTTTTTACTTCCTTTTGGATAAACAGACATATTAGGCAAGCATTTTGGAGCTTTCACCTAAATAACTACAGGTGGTGAGATAAGCTGCACAATATAATTGACCTTTCAGTATATTGTTGCACACACACCATCTATTTAGCAAATGCCCTTGTTATCAACAGCAGCCTTTTAAACTCACCTGAGCTAACAGGTATGTGCGCTGGTTACTCTGCTGCGCTTAAAATTTCTTTTTTGGTTTGCTACAATGCTTTTTCTGAAACGTTGTCTCCCTCTGCTGGAACACTGACTTCTTTCATTTAATGCCTGCAGACTATAAAAGAGAACCCAACCCAAAAAGTTTGGTTGATTAGTCTGTGGCATTCTGTTAAACTGTTGCTTATGGCGGTCTCTGTGAGCTTCTCAGCGACATTCAGCCAGCCAGGTATCCTGCCTGCAGTAGATGGAATGTGGCAATGGAACGCTGGCTGCGCGTGTCATAATAGGCTCTGAGCCTTTATATACCTGTGCACAGCAGCAGCCACCTTCAGTCTGCTGCTGGACAGCCAGCAGCAGCAGCAGGAGAGGTATGTAATCAGGAGCCCTCCTGCTAAGGGTAGACAGCTGCTCGTTCCACCCCACCCCCCGCCTTAATTGGTTCTCCTCCCTTCCAACGGTGTTGAGGCGGGTGGGAACAGCAGGGGGTGAAGGTGCTGTGTTTAAAGAGGTGGAGTTATGCAGATCTAAAACGCGTGGATTGCAGCAGCAGCAAGCCGAAAAGTGCAGGCATGTAAGGGATCTAGAGGTTGACAACATGTCTTCTTAACGGGAGTCCAGGAGCTCATCTCCACAAATGGACCTTTCAGGATCCTTGGGTGGCTCCGTAGTTTGAAACCAATTCTGGTTATCGCTTCTCGGCCTTTTGGCTAAGATCAAGTGTAGTATCTTTTGAAAAGGCAGTTTTGTCCTTGGGCTGCCCTAGTAAATTGATGCATATTACACACTGGTTTGGTGCACTTGTTAGTACGCCAGGTGGCTCATAGAGTTATCTGATGGAAAACATGGCCCTCCAGGATCGAAGTCACTAGGCTGGGTAAGTGTGAGGGCTTTGGAGCAATGTGCCCCAGGAGTAGGCGCCCTGGTGGGAGTCCAAGCTTACTGGGACTGGGAACCCCGGAAAGACTTGGCTTCGTAGCACGCCGCACCTTTGCCAATCATACTTTCTGAGCAACCCCCCCTATTCCTGGCCTCCGGGCTAGGAAGGGGAATTTTTATAAACCCGGTCGGAGGTCCGGTCAGCTTTGGGCTGAGAAACCAACACAGGCTCCAGCTCCACTAGGGTGGCAGCCTAGATGGAAGCTGGGAGCACGAAAACGGCTCTTCTCCGGCTTCGGCTAGGGAGAGCATCGGAGATCCCTGACCCTCGCTGTGGCCTTCTGGCTCGGAGGGATGGGGATGGTTTAATGGGGACCCTCTCCTCCGGGAAGGGTCCACATGAATCCTCGCCTCGTGCGCTGTTTTGGTGTGACTTCGGTCACAATTTTCAGTGCCTTGGATGCAGCTTCAATCAAAAAAATCTGTTCTTATCAGTTTAATATCTGATACGTCCCCTATCTGGGGACCATATATTAAATGGATTTTTAGAACAGGGAGATGGAAAAAGAGCTTGCTCTGTCCACTCAACGCATTGACCTGGTATTGCAGTATCTCCAGGACCGGTGCACCCCTTCTTTAATGCAGTTTCTAAAATCAGAAAGAATTGAATTCAATGTTTTTTGTTCATTTTGCTTGTTTGTCGGATTTTGGGATGGACTCTTTGGCTTTGCTTTTCTTCTCCTCATTGGATTTTTCATGTTCAAAGTTGCAGAAGCCAGATTACAAGCTCATTTTGGTTCAACTTCAGCAACTGTGCATTGCATTGCCATGTAATGTGATGCAATGCTATCTTTCTAGCTCTCCCTTTTTACTTCCTTTTGGATAAACAGACATATTAGGCAAGCATTTTGGAGCTTTCACCTAAATAACTACAGGTGGTGAGATAAGCTGCACAATATAATTGACCTTTCAGTATATTGTTGCACACACACCATCTATTTAGCAAATGCCCTTGTTATCAACAGCAGCCTTTTAAACTCACCTGAGCTAACAGGTATGTGCGCTGGTTACTCTGCTGCGCTTAAAATTTCTTTTTTGGTTTGCTACAATGCCTTTTCTGAAACGTTGTCTCCCTCTGCTGGAACACTGACTTCTTTCATTTAATGCCTGCAGACTATAAAAGAGAACCCAACCCAAAAAGTTTGGTTGATTAGTCTGTGGCATTCTGTTAAACTGTTGCTTATGGCGGTCTCTGTGAGCTTCTCAGCGACATTCAGCCAGCCAGGTATCCTGCCTGCAGTAGATGGAATGTGGCAATGGAACGCTGGCTGCGCGTGTCATAATAGGCTCTGAGCCTTTATATACCTGTGCACAGCAGCAGCCACCTTCAGTCTGCTGCTGGACAGCCAGCAGCAGCAGCAGCAGGAGAGGTATGTAATCAGGAGCCCTCCTGCTAAGGGTAGACAGCTGCTCGTTCCACCCCACCCCCCGCCTTAATTGGTTCTCCTCCCTTCCAATGGTGTTGAGGCGGGTGGGAACAGCAGGGGGTGAAGGTGCTGTGTTTAAAGAGGTGGAGTTATGCAGATCTAAAACGCGTGGATTGCAGCAGCAGCAAGCCGAAAAGTGCAGGCATGTAAGGGATCTAGAGGTTGACAACATGTCTTCTTAACGGGAGTCCAGGAGCTCATCTCCACAAATGGACTTTTCAGGATCCTTGGGTGGCTCCGTAGTTTGAAACCAATTCTGGTTATCGCTTCTCGGCCTTTTGGCTAAGATCAAGTGTAGTATCTGTTCTTATCAGTTTAATATCTGATACGTCCCCTATCTGGGGACCATATATTAAATGGATTTTTAGAACAGGGAGATGGAAAAAGAGCTTGCTCTGTCCACTCCACGCATTGACCTGGTATTGCAGTATCTCCAGGACCGGTGCACCCCTTCTTTAATGCAGTTTCTAAAATCAGAAAGAATTGAATTCAATGTTTTTTGTTCATTTTGCTTGTTTGTCGGATTTTGGGATGGACTCTTTGGCTTTGCTTTTCTTCTCCTCATTGGATTTTTCATGTTCAAAGTTGCAGAAGCCAGATTACAAGCTCATTTTGGTTCAACTTCAGCAACTGTGCATTGCATTGCCATGTAATGTGATGCAATGCTATCTTTCTAGCTCTCCCTTTTTACTTCCTTTTGGATAAACAGACATATTAGGCAAGCATTGTGGAGCTTTCACCTAAATAACTACAGGTGGTGAGATAAGCTGCACAATATAATTGACCTTTCAGTATATTGTTGCACACACACCATCTATTTAGCAAATGCCCTAGTTATCAACAGCAGCCTTTTAAACTCACCTGAGCTAACAGGTATGTGCGCTGGTTACTCTGCTGCGCTTAAAATTTCTTTTTTGGTTTGCTACAATGCCTTTTCTGAAACGTTGTCTCCCTCTGCTGGAACACTGACTTCTTTCATTTAATGCCTGCAGACTATAAAAGAGAACCCAACCCAAAAAGTTTGGTTGATTAGTCTGTGGCATTCTGTTAAACTGTTGCTTATGGCGGTCTCTGTGAGCTTCTCAGCGACATTCAGCCAGCCAGGTATCCTGCCTGCAGTAGATGGAATGTGGCAATGGAACGCTGGCTGCGCGTGTCATAATAGGCTCTGAGCCTTTATATACCTGTGCACAGCAGCAGCCACCTTCAGTCTGCTGCTGGACAGCCAGCAGCAGCAGCAGGAGAGGTATGTAATCAGGAGCCCTCCTGCTAAGGGTAGACAGCTGCTCGTTCCACCCCACCCCCCGCCTTAATTGGTTCTCCTCCCTTCCAACGGTGTTGAGGCGGGTGGGAACAGCAGGGGGTGAAGGTGCTGTGTTTAAAGAGGTGGAGTTATGCAGATCTAAAACGCGTGGATTGCAGCAGCAGCAAGCCGAAAAGTGCAGGCATGTAAGGGATCTAGAGGTTGACAACATGTCTTCTTAACGGGAGTCCAGGAGCTCATCTCCACAAATGGACTTTTCAGGATCCTTGGGTGGCTCCGTAGTTTGAAACCAATTCTGGTTATCGCTTCTCGGCCTTTTGGCTAAGATCAAGTGTAGTATCTGTTCTTATCAGTTTAATATCTGATACGTCCCCTATCTGGGGACCATATATTAAATGGATTTTTAGAACAGGGAGATGGAAAAAGAGCTTGCTCTGTCCACTCCACGCATTGACCTGGTATTGCAGTATCTCCAGGACCGGTGCACCCCTTCTTTAATGCAGTTTCTAAAATCAGAAAGAATTGAATTCAATGTTTTTTGTTCATTTTGCTTGTTTGTCGGATTTTGGGATGGACTCTTTGGCTTTGCTTTTCTTCTCCTCATTGGATTTTTCATGTTCAAAGTTGCAGAAGCCAGATTACAAGCTCATTTTGGTTCAACTTCAGCAACTGTGCATTGCATTGCCATGTAATGTGATGCAATGCTATCTTTCTAGCTCTCCCTTTTTACTTCCTTTTGGATAAACAGACATATTAGGCAAGCATTTTGGAGCTTTCACCTAAATAACTACAGGTGGTGAGATAAGCTGCACAATATAATTGACCTTTCAGTATATTGTTGCACACACACCATCTATTTAGCAAATGCCCTTGTTATCAACAGCAGCCTTTTAAACTCACCTGAGCTAACAGGTATGTGCGCTGGTTACTCTGCTGCGCTTAAAATTTCTTTTTTGGTTTGCTACAATGCCTTTTCTGAAACGTTGTCTCCCTCTGCTGGAACACTGACTTCTTTCATTTAATGCCTGCAGACTATAAAAGAGAACCCAACCCAAAAAGTTTGGTTGATTAGTCTGTGGCATTCTGTTAAACTGTTGCTTATGGCGGTCTCTGTGAGCTTCTCAGCGACATTCAGCCAGCCAGGTATCCTGCCTGCAGTAGATGGAATGTGGCAATGGAACGCTGGCTGCGCGTGTCATAATAGGCTCTGAGCCTTTATATACCTGTGCACAGCAGCAGCCACCTTCAGTCTGCTGCTGGACAGCCAGCAGCAGCAGCAGCAGGAGAGGTATGTAATCAGGAGCCCTCCTGCTAAGGGTAGACAGCTGCTCGTTCCACCCCACCCCCCGCCTTAATTGGTTCTCCTCCCTTCCAACGGTGTTGAGGCGGGTGGGAACAGCAGGGGGTGAAGGTGCTGTGTTTAAAGAGGTGGAGTTATGCAGATCTAAAACGCGTGGATTGCAGCAGCAGCAAGCCGAAAAGTGCAGGCATGTAAGGGATCTAGAGGTTGACAACATGTCTTCTTAACGGGAGTCCAGGAGCTCATCTCCACAAATGGACTTTTCAGGATCCTTGGGTGGCTCCGTAGTTTGAAACCAATTCTGGTTATCGCTTCTCGGCCTTTTGGCTAAGATCAAGTGTAGTATCTGTTCTTATCAGTTTAATATCTGATACGTCCCCTATCTGGGGACCATATATTAAATGGATTTTTAGAACAGGGAGATGGAAAAAGAGCTTGCTCTGTCCACTCCACGCATTGACCTGGTATTGCAGTATCTCCAGGACCGGTGCACCCCTTCTTTAATGCAGTTTCTAAAATCAGAAAGAATTGAATTCAATGTTTTTTGTTCATTTTGCTTGTTTGTCGGATTTTGGGATGGACTCTTTGGCTTTGCTTTTCTTCTCCTCATTGGATTTTTCATGTTCAAAGTTGCAGAAGCCAGATTACAAGCTCATTTTGGTTCAACTTCAGCAACTGTGCATTGCATTGCCATGTAATGTGATGCAATGCTATCTTTCTAGCTCTCCCTTTTTACTTCCTTTTGGATAAACAGACATATTAGGCAAGCATTTTGGAGCTTTCACCTAAATAACTACAGGTGGTGAGATAAGCTGCACAATATAATTGACCTTTCAGTATATTGTTGCACACACACCATCTATTTAGCAAATGCCCTTGTTATCAACAGCAGCCTTTTAAACTCACCTGAGCTAACAGGTATGTGCGCTGGTTACTCTGCTGCGCTTAAAATTTCTTTTTTGGTTTGCTACAATGCCTTTTCTGAAACGTTGTCTCCCTCTGCTGGAACACTGACTTCTTTCATTTAATGCCTGCAGACTATAAAAGAGAACCCAACCCAAAAAGTTTGGTTGATTAGTCTGTGGCATTCTGTTAAACTGTTGCTTATGGCGGTCTCTGTGAGCTTCTCAGCGACATTCAGCCAGCCAGGTATCCTGCCTGCAGTAGATGGAATGTGGCAATGGAACGCTGGCTGCGCGTGTCATAATAGGCTCTGAGCCTTTATATACCTGTGCACAGCAGCAGCCACCTTCAGTCTGCTGCTGGACAGCCAGCAGCAGCAGCAGCAGGAGAGGTATGTAATCAGGAGCCCTCCTGCTAAGGGTAGACAGCTGCTCGTTCCACCCCACCCCCCGCCTTAATTGGTTCTCCTCCCTTCCAACGGTGTTGAGGCGGGTGGGAACAGCAGGGGGTGAAGGTGCTGTGTTTAAAGAGGTGGAGTTATGCAGATCTAAAACGCGTGGATTGCAGCAGCAGCAAGCCGAAAAGTGCAGGCATGTAAGGGATCTAGAGGTTGACAACATGTCTTCTTAACGGGAGTCCAGGAGCTCATCTCCACAAATGGACTTTTCAGGATCCTTGGGTGGCTCCGTAGTTTGAAACCAATTCTGGTTATCGCTTCTCGGCCTTTTGGCTAAGATCAAGTGTAGTATCTGTTCTTATCAGTTTAATATCTGATACATCCCCTATCTGGGGACCATATATTAAATGGATTTTTAGAACAGGGAGATGGAAAAAGAGCTTGCTCTGTCCACTCCACGCATTGACCTGGTATTGCAGTATCTCCAGGACCGGTGCACCCCTTCTTTAATGCAGTTTCTAAAATCAGAAAGAATTGAATTCAATGTTTTTTGTTCATTTTGCTTGTTTGTCGGATTTTGGGATGGACTCTTTGGCTTTGCTTTTCTTCTCCTCATTGGATTTTTCATGTTCAAAGTTGCAGAAGCCAGATTACAAGCTCATTTTGGTTCAACTTCAGCAACTGTGCATTGCATTGCCATGTAATGTGATGCAATGCTATCTTTCTAGCTCTCCCTTTTTACTTCCTTTTGGATAAACAGACATATTAGGCAAGCATTTTGGAGCTTTCACCTAAATAACTACAGGTGGTGAGATAAGCTGCACAATATAATTGACCTTTCAGTATATTGTTGCACACACACCATCTATTTAGCAAATGCCCTTGTTATCAACAGCAGCCTTTTAAACTCACCTGAGCTAACAGGTATGTGCGCTGGTTACTCTGCTGCGCTTAAAATTTCTTTTTTGGTTTGCTACAATGCCTTTTCTGAAACGTTGTCTCCCTCTGCTGGAACACTGACTTCTTTCATTTAATGCCTGCAGACTATAAAAGAGAACCCAACCCAAAAAGTTTGGTTGATTAGTCTGTGGCATTCTGTTAAACTGTTGCTTATGGCGGTCTCTGTGAGCTTCTCAGCGACATTCAGCCAGCCAGGTATCCTGCCTGCAGTAGATGGAATGTGGCAATGGAACGCTGGCTGCGCGTGTCATAATAGGCTCTGAGCCTTTATATACCTGTGCACAGCAGCAGCCACCTTCAGTCTGCTGCTGGACAGCCAGCAGCAGCAGCAGCAGGAGAGGTATGTAATCAGGAGCCCTCCTGCTAAGGGTAGACAGCTGCTCGTTCCACCCCACCCCCCGCCTTAATTGGTTCTCCTCCCTTCCAACGGTGTTGAGGCGGGTGGGAACAGCAGGGGGTGAAGGTGCTGTGTTTAAAGAGGTGGAGTTATGCAGATCTAAAACGCGTGGATTGCAGCAGCAGCAAGCCGAAAAGTGCAGGCATGTAAGGGATCTAGAGGTTGACAACATGTCTTCTTAACGGGAGTCCAGGAGCTCATCTCCACAAATGGACTTTTCAGGATCCTTGGGTGGCTCCGTAGTTTGAAACCAATTCTGGTTATCGCTTCTCGGCCTTTTGGCTAAGATCAAGTGTAGTATCTGTTCTTATCAGTTTAATATCTGATACGTCCCCTATCTGGGGACCATATATTAAATGGATTTTTAGAACAGGGAGATGGAAAAAGAGCTTGCTCTGTCCACTCCACGCATTGACCTGGTATTGCAGTATCTCCAGGACCGGTGCACCCCTTCTTTAATGCAGTTTCTAAAATCAGAAAGAATTGAATTCAATGTTTTTTGTTCATTTTGCTTGTTTGTCGGACTTTGGGATGGACTCTTTGGCTTTGCTTTTCTTCTCCTCATTGGATTTTTCATGTTCAAAGTTGCAGAAGCCAGATTACAAGCTCATTTTGGTTCAACTTCAGCAACTGTGCATTGCATTGCCATGTAATGTGATGCAATGCTATCTTTCTAGCTCTCCCTTTTTACTTCCTTTTGGATAAACAGACATATTAGGCAAGCATTTTGGAGCTTTCACCTAAATAACTACAGGTGGTGAGATAAGCTGCACAATATAATTGACCTTTCAGTATATTGTTGCACACACACCATCTATTTAGCAAATGCCCTTGTTATCAACAGCAGCCTTTTAAACTCACCTGAGCTAACAGGTATGTGCGCTGGTTACTCTGCTGCGCTTAAAATTTCTTTTTTGGTTTGCTACAATGCCTTTTCTGAAACGTTGTCTCCCTCTGCTGGAACACTGACTTCTTTCATTTAATGCCTGCAGACTATAAAAGAGAACCCAACCCAAAAAGTTTGGTTGATTAGTCTGTGGCATTCTGTTAAACTGTTGCTTATGGCGGTCTCTGTGAGCTTCTCAGCGACATTCAGCCAGCCAGGTATCCTGCCTGCAGTAGATGGAATGTGGCAATGGAACGCTGGCTGCGCGTGTCATAATAGGCTCTGAGCCTTTATATACCTGTGCACAGCAGCAGCCACCTTCAGTCTGCTGCTGGACAGCCAGCAGCAGCAGCAGCAGGAGAGGTATGTAATCAGGAGCCCTCCTGCTAAGGGTAGACAGCTGCTCGTTCCACCCCACCCCCCGCCTTAATTGGTTCTCCTCCCTTCCAACGGTGTTGAGGCGGGTGGGAACAGCAGGGGGTGAAGGTGCTGTGTTTAAAGAGGTGGAGTTATGCAGATCTAAAACGCGTGGATTGCAGCAGCAGCAAGCCGAAAAGTGCAGGCATGTAAGGGATCTAGAGGTTGACAACATGTCTTCTTAACGGGAGTCCAGGAGCTCATCTCCACAAATGGACTTTTCAGGATCCTTGGGTGGCTCCGTAGTTTGAAACCAATTCTGGTTATCGCTTCTCGGCCTTTTGGCTAAGATCAAGTGTAGTATCTGTTCTTATCAGTTTAATATCTGATACGTCCCCTATCTGGGGACCATATATTAAATGGATTTTTAGAACAGGGAGATGGAAAAAGAGCTTGCTCTGTCCACTCCACGCATTGACCTGGTATTGCAGTATCTCCAGGACCGGTGCACCCCTTCTTTAATGCAGTTTCTAAAATCAGAAAGAATTGAATTCAATGTTTTTTGTTCATTTTGCTTGTTTGTCGGATTTTGGGATGGACTCTTTGGCTTTGCTTTTCTTCTCCTCATTGGATTTTTCATGTTCAAAGTTGCAGAAGCCAGATTACAAGCTCATTTTGGTTCAACTTCAGCAACTGTGCATTGCATTGCCATGTAATGTGATGCAATGCTATCTTTCTAGCTCTCCCTTTTTACTTCCTTTTGGATAAACAGACATATTAGGCAAGCATTTTGGAGCTTTCACCTAAATAACTACAGGTGGTGAGATAAGCTGCACAATATAATTGACCTTTCAGTATATTGTTGCACACACACCATCTATTTAGCAAATGCCCTTGTTATCAACAGCAGCCTTTTAAACTCACCTGAGCTAACAGGTATGTGCGCTGGTTACTCTGCTGCGCTTAAAATTTCTTTTTTGGTTTGCTACAATGCCTTTTCTGAAACATTGTCTCCCTCTGCTGGAACACTGACTTCTTTCATTTAATGCCTGCAGACTATAAAAGAGAACCCAACCCAAAAAGTTTCGTTGATTAGTCTGTGGCATTCTGTTAAACTGTTGCTTATGGCGGTCTCTGTGAGCTTCTCAGCGACATTCAGCCAGCCAGGTATCCTGCCTGCAGTAGATGGAATGTGGCAATGGAACGCTGGCTGCGCGTGTCATAATAGGCTCTGAGCCTTTATATACCTGTGCACAGCAGCAGCCACCTTCAGTCTGCTGCTGGACAGCCAGCAGCAGCAGCAGCAGGAGAGGTATGTAATCAGGAGCCCTGGTGCTAAGGGTAGACAGCTGCTCGTTCCACCCCACCCCCCGCCTTAATTGGTTCTCCTCCCTTCCAACGGTGTTGAGGCGGGTGGGAACAGCAGGGGGTGAAGGTGCTGTGTTTAAAGAGGTGGAGTTATGCAGATCTAAAACGCGTGGATTGCAGCAGCAGCAAGCCGAAAAGTGCAGGCATGTAAGGGATCTAGAGGTTGACAACATGTCTTCTTAACGGGAGTCCAGGAGCTCATCTCCACAAATGGACTTTTCAGGATCCTTGGGTGGCTCCGTAGTTTGAAACCAATTCTGGTTATCGCTTCTCGGCCTTTTGGCTAAGATCAAGTGTAGTATCTGTTCTTATCAGTTTAATATCTGATACGTCCCCTATCTGGGGACCATATATTAAATGGATTTTTAGAACAGGGAGATGGAAAAAGAGCTTGCTCTGTCCACTCCACGCATTGACCTGGTATTGCAGTATCTCCAGGACCGGTGCACCCCTTCTTTAATGCAGTTTCTAAAATCAGAAAGAATTGAATTCAATGTTTTTTGTTCATTTTGCTTGTTTGTCGGATTTTGGGATGGACTCTTTGGCTTTGCTTTTCTTCTCCTCATTGGATTTTTCATGTTCAAAGTTGCAGAAGCCAGATTACAAGCTCATTTTGGTTCAACTTTAGCAACTGTGCATTGCATTGCCATGTAATGTGATGCAATGCTATCTTTCTAGCTCTCCCTTTTTACTTCCTTTTGGATAAACAGACATATTAGGCAAGCATTTTGGAGCTTTCACCTAAATAACTACAGGTGGTGAGATAAGCTGCACAATATAATTGACCTTTCAGTATATTGTTGCACACACACCATCTATTTAGCAAATGCCCTTGTTATCAACAGCAGCCTTTTAAACTCACCTGAGCTAACAGGTATGTGCGCTGGTTACTCTGCTGCGCTTAAAATTTCTTTTTTGGTTTGCTACAATGCCTTTTCTGAAACGTTGTCTCCCTCTGCTGGAACACTGACTTCTTTCATTTAATGCCTGCAGACTATAAAAGAGAACCCAACCCAAAAAGTTTCGTTGATTAGTCTGTGGCATTCTGTTAAACTGTTGCTTATGGCGGTCTCTGTGAGCTTCTCAGCGACATTCAGCCAGCCAGGTATCCTGCCTGCAGTAGATGGAATGTGGCAATGGAACGCTGGCTGCGCGTGTCATAATAGGCTCTGAGCCTTTATATACCTGTGCACAGCAGCAGCCACCTTCAGTCTGCTGCTGGACAGCCAGCAGCAGCAGCAGCAGGAGAGGTATGTAATCAGGAGCCCTCCTGCTAAGGGTAGACAGCTGCTCATTCCACCCCACCCCCCGCCTTAATTGGTTCTCCTCCCTTCCAACGGTGTTGAGGCGGGTGGGAACAGCAGGGGGTGAAGGTGCTGTGTTTAAAGAGGTGGAGTTATGCAGATCTAAAACGCGTGGATTGCAGCAGCAGCAAGCCGAAAAGTGCAGGCATGTAAGGGATCTAGAGGTTGACAACATGTCTTCTTAACGGGAGTCCAGGAGCTCATCTCCACAAATGGACTTTTCAGGATCCTTGGGTGGCTCCGTAGTTTGAAACCAATTCTGGTTATCGCTTCTCGGCCTTTTGGCTAAGATCAAGTGTAGTATCTTTTGAAAAGGCAGTTTTGTCCTTGGGCTGCCCTAGTAAATTGATGTATATTACACACTGGTTTGGTGCACTTGTTAGTACGCCAGGTGTCTCATAGAGTTATCTGATGGAAAACATGGCCCTCCAGGATCGAAGTCACTAGGCTGGGTAAGTGTGAGGGCTTTGGAGCAATGTGCCCCAGGAGTAGGCGCCCTGGTGGGAGTCCAAGCTTACTGGGACTGGGAACCCCAGAAAGACTTGGCTTCGTAGCACGCCGCACCTTTGCCAATCATACTTTCTGAGCAACCCCCCCTATTCCTGGCCTCCGGGCTAGGAAGGGGAATTTTTATAAACCCGGTCGGAGGTCCGGTCAGCTTTGGGCTGAGAAACCAACACAGGCTCCAGCTCCACTAGGGTGGCAGCCTAGATGGAAGCTGGGAGCACGAAAACGGCTCTTCTCCGGCTTCGGCTAGGGAGAGCATCGGAGATCCCTGACCCTCGCTGTGGCCTTCTGGCTCGGAGGGATGGGGATGGTTTATTGGGGACCCTCTCCTCCGGGAAGGGTCCACATGAATCCTCGCCTCGTGCGCTGTTTTGGTGTGACTTCGGTCACATTTTTCAGTGCCTTGGATGCAGCTTCAATCAAAAAATCTGTTCTTATCAGTTTAATATCTGATACGTCCCCTATCTGGGGACCATATATTAAATGGATTTTTAGAACAGGGAGATGGAAAAAGAGCTTGCTCTGTCCACTCCACGCATTGACCTGGTATTGCAGTATCTCCAGGACCGGTGCACCCCTTCTTTAATGCAGTTTCTAAAATCAGAAAGAATTGAATTCAATGTTTTTTGTTCATTTTGCTTGTTTGTCGGATTTTGGGATGGACTCTTTGGCTTTGCTTTTCTTCTCCTCATTGGATTTTTCATGTTCAAAGTTGCAGAAGCCAGATTACAAGCTCATTTTGGTTCAACTTCAGCAACTGTGCATTGCATTGCCATGTAATGTGATGCAATGCTATCTTTCTAGCTCTCCCTTTTTACTTCCTTTTGGATAAACAGACATATTAGGCAAGCATTTTGGAGCTTTCACCTAAATAACTACAGGTGGTGAGATAAGCTGCACAATATAATTGACCTTTCAGTATATTGTTGCACACACACCATCTATTTAGCAAATGCCCTTGTTATCAACAGCAGCCTTTTAAACTCACCTGAGCTAACAGGTATGTGCGCTGGTTACTCTGCTGCGCTTAAATTTTCTTTTTTGGTTTGCTACAATGCCTTTTCTGAAACGTTGTCTCCCTCTGCTGGAACACTGACTTCTTTCATTTAATGCCTGCAGACTATAAAAGAGAACCCAACCCAAAAAGTTTGGTTGATTAGTCTGTGGCATTCTGTTAAACTGTTGCTTATGGCGGTCTCTGTGAGCTTCTCAGCGACATTCAGCCAGCCAGGTATCCCGCCTGCAGTAGATGGAATGTGGCAATGGAACGCTGGCTGCGCGTGTCATAATAGGCTCTGAGCCTTTATATACCTGTGCACAGCAGCAGCCACCTTCAGTCTGCTGCTGGACAGCCAGCAGCAGCAGCAGGAGAGGTATGTAATCAGGAGCCCTCCTGCTAAGGGTAGACAGCTGCTCGTTCCACCCCACCCCCCGCCTTAATTGGTTCTCCTCCCTTCCAACGGTGTTGAGGCGGGTGGGAACAGCAGGGGGTGAAGGTGCTGTGTTTAAAGAGGTGGAGTTATGCAGATCTAAAACGCGTGGCTTGCAGCAGCAGCAAGCCGAAAAGTGCAGGCATGTAAGGGATCTAGAGGTTGACAACATGTCTTCTTAACGGGAGTCCAGGAGCTCATCTCCACAAATGGACTTTTCAGGATCCTTGGGTGGCTCCGTAGTTTGAAACCAATTCTGGTTATCGCTTCTCGGCCTTTTGGCTAAGATCAAGTGTAGTATCTGTTCTTATCAGTTTAATATCTGATACGTCCCCTATCTGGGGACCATATATTAAATGGATTTTTAGAACAGGGAGATGGAAAAAGAGCTTGCTCTGTCCACTCCACGCATTGACCTGGTATTGCAGTATCTCCAGGACCGGTGCACCCCTTCTTTAATGCAGTTTCTAAAATCAGAAAGAATTGAATTCAATGTTTTTTGTTCATTTTGCTTGTTTGTCGGATTTTGGGATGGACTCTTTGGCTTTGCTTTTCTTCTCCTCATTGGATTTTTCATGTTCAAAGTTGCAGAAGCCAGATTACAAGCTCATTTTGGTTCAACTTCAGCAACTGTGCATTGCATTGCCATGTAATGTGATGCAATGCTATCTTTCTAGCTCTCCCTTTTTACTTCCTTTTGGATAAACAGACATATTAGGCAAGCATTTTGGAGCTTTCACCTAAATAACTACAGGTGGTGAGATAAGCTGCACAATATAATTGACCTTTCAGTATATTGTTGCACACACACCATCTATTTAGCAAATGCCCTTGTTATCAACAGCAGCCTTTTAAACTCACCTGAGCTAACAGGTATGTGCGCTGGTTACTCTGCTGCGCTTAAAATTTCTTTTTTGGTTTGCTACAATGCTTTTTCTGAAACGTTGTCTCCCTCTGCTGGAACACTGACTTCTTTCATTTAATGCCTGCAGACTATAAAAGAGAACCCAACCCAAAAAGTTTGGTTGATTAGTCTGTGGCATTCTGTTAAACTGTTGCTTATGGCGGTCTCTGTGAGCTTCTCAGCGACATTCAGCCAGCCAGGTATCCTGCCTGCAGTAGATGGAATGTGGCAATGGAACGCTGGCTGCGCGTGTCATAATAGGCTCTGAGCCTTTATATACCTGTGCACAGCAGCAGCCACCTTCAGTCTGCTGCTGGACAGCCAGCAGCAGCAGCAGGAGAGGTATGTAATCAGGAGCCCTCCTGCTAAGGGTAGACAGCTGCTCGTTCCACCCCACCCCCCGCCTTAATTGGTTCTCCTCCCTTCCAACGGTGTTGAGGCGGGTGGGAACAGCAGGGGGTGAAGGTGCTGTGTTTAAAGAGGTGGAGTTATGCAGATCTAAAACGCGTGGATTGCAGCAGCAGCAAGCCGAAAAGTGCAGGCATGTAAGGGATCTAGAGGTTGACAACATGTCTTCTTAACGGGAGTCCAGGAGCTCATCTCCACAAATGGACCTTTCAGGATCCTTGGGTGGCTCCGTAGTTTGAAACCAATTCTGGTTATCGCTTCTCGGCCTTTTGGCTAAGATCAAGTGTAGTATCTTTTGAAAAGGCAGTTTTGTCCTTGGGCTGCCCTAGTAAATTGATGCATATTACACACTGGTTTGGTGCACTTGTTAGTACGCCAGGTGGCTCATAGAGTTATCTGATGGAAAACATGGCCCTCCAGGATCGAAGTCACTAGGCTGGGTAAGTGTGAGGGCTTTGGAGCAATGTGCCCCAGGAGTAGGCGCCCTGGTGGGAGTCCAAGCTTACTGGGACTGGGAACCCCGGAAAGACTTGGCTTCGTAGCACGCCGCACCTTTGCCAATCATACTTTCTGAGCAACCCCCCCTATTCCTGGCCTCCGGGCTAGGAAGGGGAATTTTTATAAACCCGGTCGGAGGTCCGGTCAGCTTTGGGCTGAGAAACCAACACAGGCTCCAGCTCCACTAGGGTGGCAGCCTAGATGGAAGCTGGGAGCACGAAAACGGCTCTTCTCCGGCTTCGGCTAGGGAGAGCATCGGAGATCCCTGACCCTCGCTGTGGCCTTCTGGCTCGGAGGGATGGGGATGGTTTAATGGGGACCCTCTCCTCCGGGAAGGGTCCACATGAATCCTCGCCTCGTGCGCTGTTTTGGTGTGACTTCGGTCACATTTTTCAGTGCCTTGGATGCAGCTTCAATCAAAAAAATCTGTTCTTATCAGTTTAATATCTGATACGTCCCCTATCTGGGGACCATATATTAAATGGATTTTTAGAACAGGGAGATGGAAAAAGAGCTTGCTCTGTCCACTCAACGCATTGACCTGGTATTGCAGTATCTCCAGGACCGGTGCACCCCTTCTTTAATGCAGTTTCTAAAATCAGAAAGAATTGAATTCAATGTTTTTTGTTCATTTTGCTTGTTTGTCGGATTTTGGGATGGACTCTTTGGCTTTGCTTTTCTTCTCCTCATTGGATTTTTCATGTTCAAAGTTGCAGAAGCCAGATTACAAGCTCATTTTGGTTCAACTTCAGCAACTGTGCATTGCATTGCCATGTAATGTGATGCAATGCTATCTTTCTAGCTCTCCCTTTTTACTTCCTTTTGGATAAACAGACATATTAGGCAAGCATTTTGGAGCTTTCACCTAAATAACTACAGGTGGTGAGATAAGCTGCACAATATAATTGACCTTTCAGTATATTGTTGCACACACACCATCTATTTAGCAAATGCCCTTGTTATCAACAGCAGCCTTTTAAACTCACCTGAGCTAACAGGTATGTGCGCTGGTTACTCTGCTGCGCTTAAAATTTCTTTTTTGGTTTGCTACAATGCCTTTTCTGAAACGTTGTCTCCCTCTGCTGGAACACTGACTTCTTTCATTTAATGCCTGCAGACTATAAAAGAGAACCCAACCCAAAAAGTTTGGTTGATTAGTCTGTGGCATTCTGTTAAACTGTTGCTTATGGCGGTCTCTGTGAGCTTCTCAGCGACATTCAGCCAGCCAGGTATCCTGCCTGCAGTAGATGGAATGTGGCAATGGAACGCTGGCTGCGCGTGTCATAATAGGCTCTGAGCCTTTATATACCTGTGCACAGCAGCAGCCACCTTCAGTCTGCTGCTGGACAGCCAGCAGCAGCAGCAGCAGGAGAGGTATGTAATCAGGAGCCCTCCTGCTAAGGGTAGACAGCTGCTCGTTCCACCCCACCCCCCGCCTTAATTGGTTCTCCTCCCTTCCAATAGTGTTGAGGCGGGTGGGAACAGCAGGGGGTGAAGGTGCTGTGTTTAAAGAGGTGGAGTTATGCAGATCTAAAACGCGTGGATTGCAGCAGCAGCAAGCCGAAAAGTGCAGGCATGTAAGGGATCTAGAGGTTGACAACATGTCTTCTTAACGGGAGTCCAGGAGCTCATCTCCACAAATGGACTTTTCAGGATCCTTGGGTGGCTCCGTAGTTTGAAACCAATTCTGGTTATCGCTTCTCGGCCTTTTGGCTAAGATCAAGTGTAGTATCTGTTCTTATCAGTTTAATATCTGATACGTCCCCTATCTGGGGACCATATATTAAATGGATTTTTAGAACAGGGAGATGGAAAAAGAGCTTGCTCTGTCCACTCCACGCATTGACCTGGTATTGCAGTATCTCCAGGACCGGTGCACCCCTTCTTTAATGCAGTTTCTAAAATCAGAAAGAATTGAATTCAATGTTTTTTGTTCATTTTGCTTGTTTGTCGGATTTTGGGATGGACTCTTTGGCTTTGCTTTTCTTCTCCTCATTGGATTTTTCATGTTCAAAGTTGCAGAAGCCAGATTACAAGCTCATTTTGGTTCAACTTCAGCAACTGTGCATTGCATTGCCATGTAATGTGATGCAATGCTATCTTTCTAGCTCTCCCTTTTTACTTCCTTTTGGATAAACAGACATATTAGGCAAGCATTGTGGAGCTTTCACCTAAATAACTACAGGTGGTGAGATAAGCTGCACAATATAATTGACCTTTCAGTATATTGTTGCACACACACCATCTATTTAGCAAATGCCCTAGTTATCAACAGCAGCCTTTTAAACTCACCTGAGCTAACAGGTATGTGCGCTGGTTACTCTGCTGCGCTTAAAATTTCTTTTTTGGTTTGCTACAATGCCTTTTCTGAAACGTTGTCTCCCTCTGCTGGAACACTGACTTCTTTCATTTAATGCCTGCAGACTATAAAAGAGAACCCAACCCAAAAAGTTTGGTTGATTAGTCTGTGGCATTCTGTTAAACTGTTGCTTATGGCGGTCTCTGTGAGCTTCTCAGCGACATTCAGCCAGCCAGGTATCCTGCCTGCAGTAGATGGAATGTGGCAATGGAACGCTGGCTGCGCGTGTCATAATAGGCTCTGAGCCTTTATATACCTGTGCACAGCAGCAGCCACCTTCAGTCTGCTGCTGGACAGCCAGCAGCAGCAGCAGCAGGAGAGGTATGTAATCAGGAGCCCTCCTGCTAAGGGTAGACAGCTGCTCGTTCCACCCCACCCCCCGCCTTAATTGGTTCTCCTCCCTTCCAACGGTGTTGAGGCGGGTGGGAACAGCAGGGGGTGAAGGTGCTGTGTTTAAAGAGGTGGAGTTATGCAGATCTAAAACGCGTGGATTGCAGCAGCAGCAAGCCGAAAAGTGCAGGCATGTAAGGGATCTAGAGGTTGACAACATGTCTTCTTAACGGGAGTCCAGGAGCTCATCTCCACAAATGGACTTTTCAGGATCCTTGGGTGGCTCCGTAGTTTGAAACCAATTCTGGTTATCGCTTCTCGGCCTTTTGGCTAAGATCAAGTGTAGTATCTGTTCTTATCAGTTTAATATCTGATACGTCCCCTATCTGGGGACCATATATTAAATGGATTTTTAGAACAGGGAGATGGAAAAAGAGCTTGCTCTGTCCACTCCACGCATTGACCTGGTATTGCAGTATCTCCAGGACCGGTGCACCCCTTCTTTAATGCAGTTTCTAAAATCAGAAAGAATTGAATTCAATGTTTTTTGTTCATTTTGCTTGTTTGTCGGATTTTGGGATGGACTCTTTGGCTTTGCTTTTCTTCTCCTCATTGGATTTTTCATGTTCAAAGTTGCAGAAGCCAGATTACAAGCTCATTTTGGTTCAACTTCAGCAACTGTGCATTGCATTGCCATGTAATGTGATGCAATGCTATCTTTCTAGCTCTCCCTTTTTACTTCCTTTTGGATAAACAGACATATTAGGCAAGCATTTTGGAGCTTTCACCTAAATAACTACAGGTGGTGAGATAAGGTGCACAATATAATTGACCTTTCAGTATATTGTTGCACACACACCATCTATTTAGCAAATGCCCTTGTTATCAACAGCAGCCTTTTAAACTCACCTGAGCTAACAGGTATGTGCGCTGGTTACTCTGCTGCGCTTAAAATTTCTTTTTTGGTTTGCTACAATGCCTTTTCTGAAACGTTGTCTCCCTCTGCTGGAACACTGACTTCTTTCATTTAATGCCTGCAGACTATAAAAGAGAACCCAACCCAAAAAGTTTGGTTGATTAGTCTGTGGCATTCTGTTAAACTGTTGCTTATGGCGGTCTCTGTGAGCTTCTCAGCGACATTCAGCCAGCCAGGTATCCTGCCTGCAGTAGATGGAATGTGGCAATGGAACGCTGGCTGCGCGTGTCATAATAGGCTCTGAGCCTTTATATACCTGTGCACAGCAGCAGCCACCTTCAGTCTGCTGCTGGACAGCCAGCAGCAGCAGCAGCAGGAGAGGTATGTAATCAGGAGCCCTCCTGCTAAGGGTAGACAGTTGCTCGTTCCACCCCACCCCCCGCCTTAATTGGTTCTCCTCCCTTCCAACGGTGTTGAGGCGGGTGGGAACAGCAGGGGGTGAAGGTGCTGTGTTTAAAGAGGTGGAGTTATGCAGATCTAAAACGCGTGGATTGCAGCAGCAGCAAGCCGAAAAGTGCAGGCATGTAAGGGATCTAGAGGTTGACAACATGTCTTCTTAACGGGAGTCCAGGAGCTCATCTCCACAAATGGACTTTTCAGGATCCTTGGGTGGCTCCGTAGTTTGAAACCAATTCTGGTTATCGCTTCTCGGCCTTTTGGCTAAGATCAAGTGTAGTATCTGTTCTTATCAGTTTAATATCTGATACGTCCCCTATCTGGGGACCATATATTAAATGGATTTTTAGAACAGGGAGATGGAAAAAGATCTTGCTCTGTCCACTCCACGCATTGACCTGGTATTGCAGTATCTCCAGGACCGGTGCACCCCTTCTTTAATGCAGTTTCTAAAATCAGAAAGAATTGAATTCAATGTTTTTTGTTCATTTTGCTTGTTTGTCGGATTTTGGGATGGACTCTTTGGCTTTGCTTTTCTTCTCCTCATTGGATTTTTCATGTTCAAAGTTGCAGAAGCCAGATTACAGGCTCATTTTGGTTCAACTTCAGCAACTGTGCATTGCATTGCCATGTAATGTGATGCAATGCTATCTTTCTAGCTCTCCCTTTTTACTTCCTTTTGGATAAACAGACATATTAGGCAAGCATTTTGGAGCTTTCACCTAAATAACTACAGGTGGTGAGATAAGCTGCACAATATAATTGACCTTTCAGTATATTGTTGCACACACACCATCTATTTAGCAAATGCCCTTGTTATCAACAGCAGCCTTTTAAACTCACCTGAGCTAACAGGTATGTGCGCTGGTTACTCTGCTGCGCTTAAAATTTCTTTTTTGGTTTGCTACAATGCCTTTTCTGAAACGTTGTCTCCCTCTGCTGGAACACTGACTTCTTTCATTTAATGCCTGCAGACTATAAAAGAGAACCCAACCCAAAAAGTTTGGTTGATTAGTCTGTGGCATTCTGTTAAACTGTTGCTTATGGTGGTCTCTGTGAGCTTCTCAGCGACATTCAGCCAGCCAGGTATCCTGCCTGCAGTAGATGGAATGTGGCAATGGAACGCTGGCTGCGCGTGTCATAATAGGCTCTGAGCCTTTATATACCTGTGCACAGCAGCAGCCACCTTCAGTCTGCTGCTGGACAGCCAGCAGCAGCAGCAGCAGGAGAGGTATGTAATCAGGAGCCCTCCTGCTAAGGGTAGACAGTTGCTCGTTCCACCCCACCCCCCGCCTTAATTGGTTCTCCTCCCTTCCAACGGTGTTGAGGCGGGTGGGAACAGCAGGGGGTGAAGGTGCTGTGTTTAAAGAGGTGGAGTTATGCAGATCTAAAACGCGTGGATTGCAGCAGCAGCAAACCGAAAAGTGCAGGCATGTAAGGGATCTAGAGGTTGACAACATGTCTTCTTAACGGGAGTCCAGGAGCTCATCTCCACAAATGGACTTTTCAGGATCCTTGGGTGGCTCCGTAGTTTGAAACCAATTCTGGTTATCGCTTCTCGGCCTTTTGGCTAAGATCAAGTGTAGTATCTGTTCTTATCAGTTTAATATCTGATACGTCCCCTATCTGGGGACCATATATTAAATGGATTTTTAGAACAGGGAGATGGAAAAAGAGCTTGCTCTGTCCACTCCACGCATTGACCTGGTATTGCAGTATCTCCAGGACCGGTGCACCCCTTCTTTAATGCAGTTTCTAAAATCAGAAAGAATTGAATTCAATGTTTTTTGTTCATTTTGCTTGTTTGTCGGATTTTGGGATGGACTCTTTGGCTTTGCTTTTCTTCTCCTCATTGGATTTTTCATGTTCAAAGTTGCAGAAGCCAGATTACAAGCTCATTTTGGTTCAACTTCAGCAACTGTGCATTGCATTGCCATGTAATGTGATGCAATGCTATCTTTCTAGCTCTCCCTTTTTACTTCCTTTTGGATAAACAGACATATTAGGCAAGCATTTTGGAGCTTTCACCTAAATAACTACAGGTGGTGAGATAAGCTGCACAATATAATTGACCTTTCAGTATATTGTTGCACACACACCATCTATTTAGCAAATGCCCTTGTTATCAACAGCAGCCTTTTAAACTCACCTGAGCTAACAGGTATGTGCGCTGGTTACTCTGCTGCGCTTAAAATTTCTTTTTTGGTTTGCTACAATGCCTTTTCTGAAACGTTGTCTCCCTCTGCTGGAACACTGACTTCTTTCATTTAATGCCTGCAGACTATAAAAGAGAACCCAACCCAAAAAGTTTGGTTGATTAGTCTGTGGCATTCTGTTAAACTGTTGCTTATGGCGGTCTCTGTGAGCTTCTCAGCGACATTCAGCCAGCCAGGTATCCTGCCTGCAGTAGATGGAATGTGGCAATGGAACGCTGGCTGCGCGTGTCATAATAGGCTCTGAGCCTTTATATACCTGTGCACAGCAGCAGCCACCTTCAGTCTGCTGCTGGACAGCCAGCAGCAGCAGCAGCAGGAGAGGTATGTAATCAGGAGCCCTCCTGCTAAGGGTAGACAGCTGCTCGTTCCACCCCACCCCCCGCCTTAATTGGTTCTCCTCCCTTCCAACGGTGTTGAGGCGGGTGGGAACAGCAGGGGGTGAAGGTGCTGTGTTTAAAGAGGTGGAGTTATGCAGATCTAAAACGCGTGGATTGCAGCAGCAGCAAGCCGAAAAGTGCAGGCATGTAAGGGATCTAGAGGTTGACAACATGTCTTCTTAACGGGAGTCCAGGAGCTCATCTCCACAAATGGACTTTTCAGGATCCTTGGGTGGCTCCGTAGTTTGAAACCAATTCTGGTTATCGCTTCTCGGCCTTTTGGCTAATATCAAGTGTAGTATCTGTTCTTATCAGTTTAATATCTGATACGTCCCCTATCTGGGGACCATATATTAAATGGATTTTTAGAACAGGGAGATGGAAAAAGAGCTTGCTCTGTCCACTCCACGCATTGACCTGGTATTGCAGTATCTCCAGGACCGGTGCACCCCTTCTTTAATGCAGTTTCTAAAATCAGAAAGAATTGAATTCAATGTTTTTTGTTCATTTTGCTTGTTTGTCGGATTTTGGGATGGACTCTTTGGCTTTGCTTTTCTTCTCCTCATTGGATTTTTCATGTTCAAAGTTGCAGAAGCCAGATTACAAGCTCATTTTGGTTCAACTTCAGCAACTGTGCATTGCATTGCCATGTAATGTGATGCAATGCTATCTTTCTAGCTCTCCCTTTTTACTTCCTTTTGGATAAACAGACATATTAGGCAAGCATTTTGGAGCTTTCACCTAAATAACTACAGGTGGTGAGATAAGCTGCACAATATAATTGACCTTTCAGTATATTGTTGCACACACACCATCTATTTAGCAAATGCCCTTGTTATCAACAGCAGCCTTTTAAACTCACCTGAGCTAACAGGTATGTGCGCTGGTTACTCTGCTGCGCTTAAAATTTCTTTTTTGGTTTGCTACAATGCCTTTTCTGAAACGTTGTCTCCCTCTGCTGGAACACTGACTTCTTTCATTTAATGCCTGCAGACTATAAAAGAGAACCCAACCCAAAAAGTTTGGTTGATTAGTCTGTGGCATTCTGTTAAACTGTTGCTTATGGCGGTCTCTGTGAGCTTCTCAGCGACATTCAGCCAGCCAGGTATCCTGCCTGCAGTAGATGGAATGTGGCAATGGAACGCTGGCTGCGCGTGTCATAATAGGCTCTGAGCCTTTATATACCTGTGCACAGCAGCAGCCACCTTCAGTCTGCTGCTGGACAGCCAGCAGCAGCAGCAGCAGGAGAGGTATGTAATCAGGAGCCCTCCTGCTAAGGGTAGACAGCTGCTCGTTCCACCCCACCCCCCGCCTTAATTGGTTCTCCTCCCTTCCAACGGTGTTGAGGCGGGTGGGAACAGCAGGGGGTGAAGGTGCTGTGTTTAAAGAGGTGGAGTTATGCAGATCTAAAACGCGTGGATTGCAGCAGCAGCAAGCCGAAAAGTGCAGGCATGTAAGGGATCTAGAGGTTGACAACATGTCTTCTTAACGGGAGTCCAGGAGCTCATCTCCACAAATGGACTTTTCAGGATCCTTGGGTGGCTCCGTAGTTTGAAACCAATTCTGGTTATCGCTTCTCGGCCTTTTGGCTAAGATCAAGTGTAGTATCTGTTCTTATCAGTTTAATATCTGATACGTCCCCTATCTGGGGACCATATATTAAATGGATTTTTAGAACAGGGAGATGGAAAAAGAGCTTGCTCTGTCCACTCCACGCATTGACCTGGTATTGCAGTATCTCCAGGACCGGTGCACCCCTTCTTTAATGCAGTTTCTAAAATCAGAAAGAATTGAATTCAATGTTTTTTGTTCATTTTGCTTGTTTGTCGGATTTTGGGATGGACTCTTTGGCTTTGCTTTTCTTCTCCTCATTGGATTTTTCATGTTCAAAGTTGCAGAAGCCAGATTACAAGCTCATTTTGGTTCAACTTCAGCAACTGTGCATTGCATTGCCATGTAATGTGATGCAATGCTATCTTTCTAGCTCTCCCTTTTTACTTCCTTTTGGATAAACAGACATATTAGGCAAGCATTTTGGAGCTTTCACCTAAATAACTACAGGTGGTGAGATAAGCTGCACAATATAATTGACCTTTCAGTATATTGTTGCACACACACCATCTATTTAGCAAATGCCCTTGTTATCAACAGCAGCCTTTTAAACTCACCTGAGCTAACAGGTATGTGCGCTGGTTACTCTGCTGCGCTTAAAATTTCTTTTTTGGTTTGCTACAATGCCTTTTCTGAAACGTTGTCTCCCTCTGCTGGAACACTGACTTCTTTCATTTAATGCCTGCAGACTATAAAAGAGAACCCAACCCAAAAAGTTTGGTTGATTAGTCTGTGGCATTCTGTTAAGCTGTTGCTTATGGCGGTCTCTGTGAGCTTCTCAGCGACATTCAGCCAGCCAGGTATCCTGCCTGCAGTAGATGGAATGTGGCAATGGAACGCTGGCTGCGCGTGTCATAATAGGCTCTGAGCCTTTATATACCTGTGCACAGCAGCAGCCACCTTCAGTCTGCTGCTGGACAGCCAGCAGCAGCAGCAGCAGGAGAGGTATGTAATCAGGAGCCCTCCTGCTAAGGGTAGACAGCTGCTCGTTCCACCCCACCCCCCGCCTTAATTGGTTCTCCTCCCTTCCAACGGTGTTGAGGCGGGTGGGAACAGCAGGGGGTGAAGGTGCTGTGTTTAAAGAGGTGGAGTTATGCAGATCTAAAACGCGTGGATTGCAGCAGCAGCAAGCCGAAAAGTGCAGGCATGTAAGGGATCTAGAGGTTGACAACATGTCTTCTTAACGGGAGTCCAGGAGCTCATCTCCACAAATGGACTTTTCAGGATCCTTGGGTGGCTCCGTAGTTTGAAACCAATTCTGGTTATCGCTTCTCGGCCTTTTGGCTAAGATCAAGTGTAGTATCTGTTCTTATCAGTTTAATATCTGATACGTCCCCTATCTGGGGACCATATATTAAATGGATTTTTAGAACAGGGAGATGGAAAAAGAGCTTGCTCTGTCCACTCCACGCATTGACCTGGTATTGCAGTATCTCCAGGACCGGTGCACCCCTTCTTTAATGCAGTTTCTAAAATCAGAAAGAATTGAATTCAATGTTTTTTGTTCATTTTGCTTGTTTGTCAGATTTTGGGATGGACTCTTTGGCTTTGCTTTTCTTCTCCTCATTGGATTTTTCATGTTCAAAGTTGCAGAAGCCAGATTACAAGCTCATTTTGGTTCAACTTCAGCAACTGTGCATTGCATTGCCATGTAATGTGATGCAATGCTATCTTTCTAGCTCTCCCTTTTTACTTCCTTTTGGATAAACAGACATATTAGGCAAGCATTTTGGAGCTTTCACCTAAATAACTACAGGTGGTGAGATAAGCTGCACAATATAATTGACCTTTCAGTATATTGTTGCACACACACCATCTATTTAGCAAATGCCCTTGTTATCAACAGCAGCCTTTTAAACTCACCTGAGCTAACAGGTATGTGCGCTGGTTACTCTGCTGCGCTTAAAATTTCTTTTTTGGTTTGCTACAATGCCTTTTCTGAAACGTTGTCTCCTTCTGCTGGAACACTGACTTCTTTCATTTAATGCCTGCAGACTATAAAAGAGAACCCAACCCAAAAAGTTTGGTTGATTAGTCTGTGGCATTCTGTTAAACTGTTGCTTATGGCGGTCTCTGTGAGCTTCTCAGCGACATTCAGCCAGCCAGGTATCCTGCCTGCAGTAGATGGAATGTGGCAATGGAACGCTGGCTGCGCGTGTCATAATAGGCTCTGAGCCTTTATATACCTGTGCACAGCAGCAGCCACCTTCAGTCTGCTGCTGGACAGCCAGCAGCAGCAGCAGCAGCAGGAGAGGTATGTAATCAGGAGCCCTCCTGCTAAGGGTAGACAGCTGCTCGTTCCACCCCACCCCCCGCCTTAATTGGTTCTCCTCCCTTCCAACGGTGTTGAGGCGGGTGGGAACAGCAGGGGGTGAAGGTGCTGTGTTTAAAGAGGTGGAGTTATGCAGATCTAAAACGCGTGGATTGCAGCAGCAGCAAGCCGAAAAGTGCAGGCATGTAAGGGATCTAGAGGTTGACAACATGTCTTCTTAACGGGAGTCCAGGAGCTCATCTCCACAAATGGACTTTTCAGGATCCTTGGGTGGCTCCGTAGTTTGAAACCAATTCTGGTTATCGCTTCTCGGCCTTTTGGCTAAGATCAAGTGTAGTATCATTTAAAAAGGCAGTTTTGTCCTTGGGCTGCCCTAGTAAATTGATGCATATTACACACTGGTTTGGTGCACTTGTTAGTACGCCAGGTGGCTCATAGAGTTATCTGATGGAAAACATGGCCCTCCAGGATCGAAGTCACTAGTCTGGGTAAGTGTGAGGGCTTTGGAGCAATGTGCCCCAGGAGTAGGCGCCCTGGTGGGAGTCCAAGCTTACTGGGACTGGGAACCCCAGAAAGACTTGGCTTCGTAGCACGCCGCACCTTTGCCAATCATACTTTCTGAGCAACCCCCCCTATTCCTGGCCTCCGGGCTAGGAAGGGGAATTTTTATAAACCCGGTCGGAGGTCCGGTCAGCTTTGGGCTGAGAAACCAACACAGGCTCCAGCTCCACTAGGGTGGCAGCCTAGATGGAAGCTGGGAGCACGAAAACGGCTCTTCTCCGGCTTCGGCTAGGGAGAGCATCGGAGATCCCTGACCCTCGCTGTGGCCTTCTGGCTCGGAGGGATGGGGATGGTTTATTGGGGACCCTCTCCTCCGGGAAGGGTCCACATGAATCCTCGCCTCGTGCGCTGTTTTGGTGTGACTTCGGTCACATTTTTCAGTGCCTTGGATGCAGCTTCAATCAAAAAATCTGTTCTTATCAGTTTAATATCTGATACGTCCCCTATCTGGGGACCATATATTAAATGGAATTTTAGAACAGGGAGATGGAAAAAGAGCTTGCTCTGTCCACTCCACGCATTGACCTGGTATTGCAGTATCTCCAGGACCGGTGCACCCCTTCTTTAATGCAGTTTCTAAAATCAGAAAGAATTGAATTCAATGTTTTTTGTTCATTTTGCTTGTTTGTCGGATTTTGGGATGGACTCTTTGGCTTTGCTTTTCTTCTCCTCATTGGATTTTTCATGTTCAAAGTTGCAGAAGCCAGATTACAAGCTCATTTTGGTTCAACTTCAGCAACTGTGCATTGCATTGCCATGTAATGTGATGCAATGCTATCTTTCTAGCTCTCCCTTTTTACTTCCTTTTGGATAAACAGACATATTAGGCAAGCATTTTGGAGCTTTCACCTAAATAACTACAGGTGGTGAGATAAGCTGCACAATATAATTGACCTTTCAGTATATTGTTGCACACACACCATCTATTTAGCAAATGCCCTTGTTATCAACAGCAGCCTTTTAAACTCACCTGAGCTAACAGGTATGTGCGCTGGTTACTCTGCTGCGCTTAAAATTTCTTTTTTGGTTTGCTACAATGCCTTTTCTGAAACGTTGTCTCCCTCTGCTGGAACACTGACTTCTTTCATTTAATGCCTGCAGACTATAAAAGAGAACCCAACCCAAAAAGTTTGGTTGATTAGTCTGTGGCATTCTGTTAAACTGTTGCTTATGGCGGTCTCTGTGAGCTTCTCAGCGACATTCAGCCAGCCAGGTATCCTGCCTGCAGTAGATGGAATGTGGCAATGGAACGCTGGCTGCGCGTGTCATAATAGGCTCTGAGCCTTTATATACCTGTGCACAGCAGCAGCCACCTTCAGTCTGCTGCTGGACAGCCAGCAGCAGCAGCAGCAGGAGAGGTATGTAATCAGGAGCCCTCCTGCTAAGGGTAGACAGCTGCTCGTTCCACCCCACCCCCCGCCTTAATTGGTTCTCCTCCCTTCCAACGGTGTTGAGGCGGGTGGGAACAGCAGGGGGTGAAGGTGCTGTGTTTAAAGAGGTGGAGTTATGCAGATCTAAAATGCGTGGATTGCAGCAGCAGCAAGCCGAAAAGTGCAGGCATGTAAGGGATCTAGAGGTTGACAACATGTCTTCTTAACGGGAGTCCAGGAGCTCATCTCCACAAATGGACTTTTCAGGATCCTTGGGTGGCTCCGTAGTTTGAAACCAATTCTGGTTATCGCTTCTCGGCCTTTTGGCTCAGATCTGTAATGGGTCTAGTCATTTGGCTGTCTGTGCGTTAACTCTTGGCCCTGTGGCATCGCCATTTTATGGCTTAAGCCACTTGCTGCTATAAGGAGTTGGCCAGTAGACACGACTAGCGATAATGGGACGCATTCGATACGCTGGGCCCGGTGAGGCTCGAGTGAAGTTTGGAATCCAGATTGATGTGGAAGAAGGCAAAGAAGGAATCTTTACCCTCAGCTTCGTGGTGAAGGAGATTTTGTTTGGACTCCTTGAAGTGAAGAAGGAAGAAATCTTGTGCCTCCAGCAATTCAAAAGCAAGTATAATCTTGTATTTACTTCTATGGCTGTTTGCAACAATTTCTATGATTGTTTGAAAAAGAATCTGGACAATCAATATTTGGATGGGCTGACTTTTGTCATCTTGTATTGCTCCAAAGAGGTACCTCTGACTGTTTTCATGTACAACCCACATGTGGACTTGGCTTTGATTTATGCCTTTCTAAATAGGCACTGCTATATTACCAAGGTGGCAGTAAAAGTCATGAATGAGGAGGAACTATGGACCGGTAAATATCGTTTCATGGTCAAGTTCCGGGAAAGTCCTGATGAACCAGGGGGTATACATTATCCTCCATCAAATTTTTCCATTGGGAGTGAGCGGGGTTACCTGTTCTTCCCCAATGCGCCCAGGTTTTGTCGTCATTGTAGGAGGTATGGCCATACTCAGGAAGCATGCGACATCAGACAGATTATTTGCAGGAAGTGCAATGAGGTGGGTCATTCTTCCAATAATTGCAAAAATGAAATAGTCTGTAACCTCTGCGGAGAGAAGGGGCATGCCTTCAGAGACTGTATATTCCATCCTGGTTCATATGCGGGGGCAGCGGGAAGGGGAAGGAGAAGAAATGAATCTCCTGCACCCACAGCTACAACTCCGACTGCTCCAACTCCGACTGCTCCGATATCTACTCTGGCTTTCCTGGATGAGGAGGAGGCTCGGGTTGCTTTTCCAGAACTGGTTCGTGTGAATGTAAGAGGAAATATGGAGCTGGCACCTGAGCCACCGGTGCAGAGGGCCGCGTCTGTGGCTTCAGATGTCAGTGAGTCTGAGACGATAACTGATGATCGTATAGGCATGGAAGTGGCCCCGGTGGAGGATCTGGAGGCTGAAATTCCAGACATGATGGTTACATTGCAGGGGGAAGAGGAGTCTGATCTGACCAGAACACCGCATGTGGCCTGGAGCGATGTCGTTTCTGACCTTGAGGAGGAGGGAGGTCAGGGGGACTTTGACCCCCAGCGGCGGGATTATAGTTCAGATGAAGATGGAGGCGCTTCAGTGAAGAAAAAGAAGAAAACTGAGCCATCCTTTTCCCCTTTAAGTGACTGCAGTGTGAGTCCAGCCCGGGTGTACCCTACTGCATCCGATCCCCAAGATGTGTCTTTTTTGGGGGAAGGCACAAACTACGATATCTGCACGTCCAGCGTCCTACCCCCAGAAGGGTTAGGATGATGTACAGGTGGGCATGTTGTCGTGACCTGCCACATCAAATTAATAGATGGGTGCCCAAGTTGCTCTCAGCATCTTGTCGCTAAATGTTAGGCTGATTAAATCTGAGTCGAGAAGAGTGGCAATTTTGGACTACTTGAGCAACTTGGATGCGGACGTATACTGTGTCCAGGAGTGTGGGATCTCCGATCCCTTAAGTGAAAATGCATGGCCTTTAGGTCAAAGTGTGTGGTCTGGTTCTGTATGTAATAAAAATTGTGGGGTAGGTGTTTTGGTGAAGGGTTATAGTGTTAAGATAGAAAGTTACATGGTGGTGGAGGCGGGGAGGTGTGTAATATGTGAGTTAAATTGTAGGGGGTGGAGGGTTAGGGTGGTAAATATGTATGCACCAATAGATAAAGGGGAGAGGCTGGAAATTTTTGAGAAATTATGTTTTTTTTTATCTGGCAAAATGCCAATAATTTTTGTTGGAGATTTCAATTGTGTGACGGAGGGGGATAAGATGGATGTTACAGGTAAAAGACTCAAGAGTCTTGTGGCGGATTTTTCCTTACAGGATGCTGCGGAAGTTTTTTTAGGTAATCCACCTCCTGCGACCTATAAGGCCGACAGGGGAGGCATAGAGTCTAGAATAGACCGTATCTTCTTTTCTTCACAAAATGTTATTTGTAGGAATTTCCAGCAGGAAGATGTTCCCTTCTCTGACCATGTGTGTTTGAGGGCACGTCTAGAAGGTAAGATTTCCTTTGTATATGGTGGTGGCGTGTGGAAACTTAATGTGCGTTTGCTGGAAGATAATAGGATCATGCGTGATTTTAGGCGAATGTATGTTAGGTGGAGGGATAAAAAAAGTGATTTCAGGAATGTGCTTGAGTGGTGGGACTGGATGAAGAGTGAGATTGGTTTTTTCTTTAGAAAAAGGGGCAGGAGGAAAGCAGCAATGAATAGAGCAAAATTTAATGATTTAAGCTCTAGACTGGAGTGGCTGAGGATGTTAAGGATGATTGGAGTGGATGTGGATGTTTTGATGTGTCAAGTGAAAGAAGAGATTAAGAAATATATTGAGGGTAAAGGGAAAGAAATTATTTACCGTTCTAAGATTGAACATTTGGAGAAAAATGAGAAATGCACAAGGTTTTTTTTCAAAAAAGTTTTTGGGAAGAAAGTAGATATGGATGAGGTGGTGAATGGTGATGGGGTGTGTGTGAGTGGGAAGGATGTGATGCAGGAGGTGGTGTTGTTTTATAAGGAGTTGTATGGGGAAAAATGGGTTGATGATAGGATGTTGACTGATGCTTTGGGGTGTTTAGAAGGTTGTTTGGGTGAGGATGAACGTGAAATATTGGATGATGTAATTGTGTTGGATGAAGTTAAAAAAGTGGTGATGTCTGCGAGTAAGAATAAAACACCTGGGAAGGATGGACTGCCCGTGGAGTTATATGTTAAGGAATGGGACACGATGGGAAATGACTTATTGGAGGTGTGCCAGTATATGTTCACGGAGAATATGTTGAGTGAATCTATGAGAGATGGGGTGGTGGTTTTGGTTCATAAGAAAGGTGATAAAAAGGATTTGGGGAATTGGAGGCCAATCACCCTTTTGAATGCAGACTATAAGGTGTTTAGTAAATTGTTGGCTAGCCGGATGCGGGAAGTGATTGGCGGTGTGGTGGATGAAGATCAAGTGTGTGCAGTGCCTGGGAGAAGTATGACTGAAAATTTGGTGTTGTTGCGTGATGTGATTGGGGATTGTATGAGTCGTAAGCAGAAATGTTTGTTGTTTTCGGTTGATTTTGAAAAAGCTTTTGACCGTGTGTCACATAGCTTTATGTTTAAGGTTTTGTCTAAGATGGGTTATTCCAGGAATTTTGTAAACTGTGTTAGGAGTTTGTATTGTAATGTTTCAAGTGAATTTTTGGTGAATGGGTGGTTGAGTGAGAAAGTGAGAATTAAATCAGGAGTGCGTCAGGGGTGCCCTATGTCCCCTTTTTTGTTTATTAGTGTGATTGAAGTGTTGATGTGTATGGTTAGGAAGGATAAGGTTATGAGAGGTGTGATGATTCCTGGGAGTAATGGAAAGGATGTGAGAATTCTAGGTTACATGGATGATGTAGTGATTGTGAGTGGGAATATGGCTGCGATGAGTAGGGCAAGGTTGATATTAAGTTTGTTTTGTAGTGTCTCAGCTTTTAAGGTCAATTGGACTAAGAGTTCCTTTAAATGTTTTGGTGAGAGGAATGTACGGATGGATGGTGTGAGGTGTGAGGATGGTGCAATAAAGGTGCTTGGGATTAAGTTTAATGATGATTTGAAAGGAAATGAGAGTTGGGAAGATTGTGGGGTGAGAGTGGTGCGCAAGTTGAATTTTTGGCGAATGAGAGAATTAACTCTGACTGGGAAAGTTCTGATTATTAAGGCGGTTATTTTGCCTATTTTGTTGTTTGTTGCGAATGTATATCCTGCTGCTTTTAAGAAAATTAGGAAAACTGAGAAATTCATCTTTAATTTTCTTTGGGGAAGTCGCATGGAGAAATTGAAACGGGAATATGTCTATAAGTTATGTGTAAATGGTGGTTTGGATTTTCCAAATATTGATTTCTTTTTAGGGATTAGTTACGTGAAAATGGTGGTGGTGGTTCTAGGGAAAAGTAATAAGTGTGCTTATATGATGAAGTATTCGGCTGGATGGATGCTTTATGGCTTAAAGTGGGTCAAAAGGGATGCTAGAGTGCCTGTTGCTTTTAAGTGTCCTGTATGGTATGGTTGTGTTGAGAAATTTGTAAGGAAGTATGATTTGTTGTCCGTTAACATGAGTGATTTTAGGCAAAAGAAGAAAGTCATTAGGATGGTGCGTGAGCGTGAGGTGGTATGTAATATCAATGGGTTGAGAGGGGAGGAAGTAACCGAGATGTGGAGAAAATTAAGTATAGATGGTGTGACTAACAGACAGAGAGATATCGCTTGGATGATATTGCATGACATTTTGCCTGTTAGAGATGTGCAAAAGAAGAGGGATTTAGTTAAATCTGAGGTATGCCCGAGGGATGGATGTGGTTTGAGAGAGCATGTTAGACATATGGTATGGGATTGTGATTTTGCATATGATGTATGGAAGGGTATAGGGGGACTTTGCAAGGAATTGGTGGGTGTAAAGTATGTTAATTGGAAACTTGCTATGTTTGGGATGGGTGCATGTAGTAGAATTAAGGATAGGATTTTATGGTTGTTGGTGGTGTGTGTAATTGAAAGTTTGTGGGATGCGAGGAATTTGTTAGTTTTTAAAAGGAAGAAAATGTCAGTTAATGAATGTTTGAGATTGATTCTGTCACGTATGTATGTAATATACCTCTGGGATCAGGAACGTGGAAGTATTATAGATGCTGAAGGGATCTGGAAGTTTAAAAAGTGGAGGTTTTTGGTAAAGTTTAATTAGTAGTGTATAATGTACCTGATGATAAGGTTTGGTTTTATTTTTGATTATATACCAAGTGTGATGAAAGGCTAAGTGTCAATGAAAGGCTTTTGTAAGTCGATTTGATGGAGCTTATGCTCCGGCCTATCTGATTTGGTTAAAAAAAAAAAAGAAAAAAAAAAAAAAAAAAAATCTGTTCTTATCAGTTTAATATCTGATACGTCCCCTATCTGGGGACCATATATTAAATGGATTTTTAGAACAGGGAGATGGAAAAAGAGCTTGCTCTGTCCACTCCATGCATTGACCTGGTATTGCAGTATCTCCAGGACCGGTGCACCCCTTCTTTAATGCAGTTTCTAAAATCAGAAAGAATTGAATTCAATGTTTTTTGTTCATTTTGCTTGTTTGTCGGATTTTGGGATGGACTCTTTGGCTTTGCTTTTCTTCTCCTCATTGGACTTTTCATGTTCAAAGTTGCAGAAGCCAGATTACAAGCTCATTTTGGTTCAACTTCAGCAACTGTGCATTGCATTGCCATGTAATGTGATGCAATGCTATCTTTCTAGCTCTCCCTTTTTACTTCCTTTTGGATAAACAGACATATTAGGCAAGCATTTTGGAGCTTTCACCTAAATAACTACAGGTGGTGAGATAAGCTGCACAATATAATTGACCTTTCAGTATATTGTTGCACACACACCATCTATTTAGCAAATGCCCTTGTTATCAACAGCAGCCTTTTAAACTCACCTGAGCTAACAGGTATGTGCGCTGGTTACTCTGCTGCGCTTAAAATTTCTTTTTTGGTTTGCTACAATGCCTTTTCTGAAACGTTGTCTCCCTCTGCTGGAACACTGACTTCTTTCATTTAATGCCTGCAGACTATAAAAGAGAACCCAACCCAAAAAGTTTGGTTGATTAGTCTGTGGCATTCTGTTAAACTGTTGCTTATGGCGGTCTCTGTGAGCTTCTCAGCGACATTCAGCCAGCCAGGTATCCTGCCTGCAGTAGATGGAATGTGGCAATGGAACGCTGGCTGCGCGTGTCATAATAGGCTCTGAGCCTTTATATACCTGTGCACAGCAGCAGCCACCTTCAGTCTGCTGCTGGACAGCCAGCAGCAGCAGCAGCAGGAGAGGTATGTAATCAGGAGCCCTCCTGCTAAGGGTAGACAGCTGCTCGTTCCACCCCACCCCCCGCCTTAATTGGTTCTCCTCCCTTCCAACGGTGTTGAGGCGGGTGGGAACAGCAGGGGGTGAAGGTGCTGTGTTTAAAGAGGTGGAGTTATGCAGATCTAAAACGCGTGGATTGCAGCAGCAGCAAGCCGAAAAGTGCAGGCATGTAAGGGATCTAGAGGTTGACAACATGTCTTCTTAACGGGAGTCCAGGAGCTCATCTCCACAAATGGACTTTTCAGGATCCTTGGGTGGCTCCGTAGTTTGAAACCAATTCTGGTTATCGCTTCTCGGCCTTTTGGCTAAGATCAAGTGTAGTATCTGTTCTTATCAGTTTAATATCTGATACGTCCCCTATCTGGGGACCATATATTAAATGGATTTTTAGAACAGGGAGATGGAAAAAGAGCTTGCTCTGTCCACTCCACGCATTGACCTGGTATTGCAGTATCTCCAGGACCGGTGCACCCCTTCTTTAATGCAGTTTCTAAAATCAGAAAGAATTGAATTCAATGTTTTTTGTTCATTTTGCTTGTTTGTCGGATTTTGGGATGGACTCTTTGGCTTTGCTTTTCTTCTCCTCATTGGATTTTTCATGTTCAAAGTTGCAGAAGCCAGATTACAAGCTCATTTTGGTTCAACTTCAGCAACTGTGCATTGCATTGCCATGTAATGTGATGCAATGCTATCTTTCTAGCTCTCCCTTTTTACTTCCTTTTGGATAAACAGACATATTAGGCAAGCATTTTGGAGCTTTCACCTAAATAACTACAGGTGGTGAGATAAGCTGCACAATATAATTGACCTTTCAGTATATTGTTGCACACACACCATCTATTTAGCAAATGCACTTGTTATCAACAGCAGCCTTTTAAACTCACCTGAGCTAACAGGTATGTGCGCTGGTTACTCTGCTGCGCTTAAAATTTCTTTTTTGGTTTGCTACAATGCCTTTTCTGAAACGTTGTCTCCCTCTGCTGGAACACTGACTTCTTTCATTTAATGCCTGCAGACTATAAAAGAGAACCCAACCCAAAAAGTTTGGTTGATTAGTCTGTGGCATTCTGTTAAACTGTTGCTTATGGCGGTCTCTGTGAGCTTCTCAGCGACATTCAGCCAGCCAGGTATCCTGCCTGCAGTAGATGGAATGTGGCAATGGAACGCTGGCTGCGCGTGTCATAATAGGCTCTGAGCCTTTATATACCTGTGCACAGCAGCAGCCACCTTCAGTCTGCTGCTGGACAGCCAGCAGCAGCAGCAGCAGCAGGAGAGGTATGTAATCAGGAGCCCTCCTGCTAAGGGTAGACAGCTGCTCGTTCCACCCCACCCCCCGCCTTAATTGGTTCTCCTCCCTTCCAACGGTGTTGAGGCGGGTGGGAACAGCAGGGGGTGAAGGTGCTGTGTTTAAAGAGGTGGAGTTATGCAGATCTAAAACGCGTGGATTGCAGCAGCAGCAAGCCGAAAAGTGCAGGCATGTAAGGGATCTAGAGGTTGACAACATGTCTTCTTAACGGGAGTCCAGGAGCTCATCTCCACAAATGGACTTTTCAGGATCCTTGGGTGGCTCCGTAGTTTGAAACCAATTCTGGTTATCGCTTCTCGGCCTTTTGGCTAAGATCAAGTGTAGTATCTGTTCTTATCAGTTTAATATCTGATCTGTCCCCTATCTGGGGACCATATATTAAATGGATTTTTAGAACAGGGAGATGGAAAAAGAGCTTGCTCTGTCCACTCCACGCATTGACCTGGTATTGCAGTATCTCCAGGACCGGTGCACCCCTTCTTTAATGCAGTTTCTAAAATCAGAAAGAATTGAATTCAATGTTTTTTGTTCATTTTGCTTGTTTGTCGGATTTTGGGATGGACTCTTTGGCTTTGCTTTTCTTCTCCTCATTGGATTTTTCATGTTCAAAGTTGCAGAAGCCAGATTACAAGCTCATTTTGGTTCAACTTCAGCAACTGTGCATTGCATTGCCATGTAATGTGATGCAATGCTATCTTTCTAGCTCTCCCTTTTTACTTCCTTTTGGATAAACAGACATATTAGGCAAGCATTTTGGAGCTTTCACCTAAATAACTACAGGTGGTGAGATAAGCTGCACAATATAATTGACCTTTCAGTATATTGTTGCACACACACCATCTATTTAGCAAATGCCCTTGTTATCAACAGCAGCCTTTTAAACTCACCTGAGCTAACAGGTATGTGCGCTGGTTACTCTGCTGCGCTTAAAATTTCTTTTTTGGTTTGCTACAATGCCTTTTCTGAAACGTTGTCTCCCTCTGCTGGAACACTGACTTCTTTCATTTAATGCCTGCAGACTATAAAAGAGAACCCAACCCAAAAAGTTTGGTTGATTAGTCTGTGGCATTCTGTTAAACTGTTGCTTATGGCGGTCTCTGTGAGCTTCTCAGCGACATTCAGCCAGCCAGGTATCCTGCCTGCAGTAGATGGAATGTGGCAATGGAACGCTGGCTGCGCGTGTCATAATAGGCTCTGAGCCTTTATATACCTGTGCACAGCAGCAGCCACCTTCAGTCTGCTGCTGGACAGCCAGCAGCAGCAGCAGCAGCAGGAGAGGTATGTAATCAGGAGCCCTCCTGCTAAGGGTAGACAGCTGCTCGTTCCACCCCACCCCCCGCCTTAATTGGTTCTCCTCCCTTCCAACGGTGTTGAGGCGGGTGGGAACAGCAGGGGGTGAAGGTGCTGTGTTTAAAGAGGTGGAGTTATGCAGATCTAAAACGCGTGGATTGCAGCAGCAGCAAGCCGAAAAGTGCAGGCATGTAAGGGATCTAGAGGTTGACAACATGTCTTCTTAACGGGAGTCCAGGAGCTCATCTCCACAAATGGACTTTTCAGGATCCTTGGGTGGCTCCGTAGTTTGAAACCAATTCTGGTTATCGCTTCTCGGCCTTTTGGCTAAGATCAAGTGTAGTATCTGTTCTTATCAGTTTAATATCTGATCTGTCCCCTATCTGGGGACCATATATTAAATGGATTTTTAGAACAGGGAGATGGAAAAAGAGCTTGCTCTGTCCACTCCACGCATTGACCTGGTATTGCAGTATCTCCAGGACCGGTGCACCCCTTCTTTAATGCAGTTTCTAAAATCAGAAAGAATTGAATTCAATGTTTTTTGTTCATTTTGCTTGTTTGTCGGATTTTGGGATGGACTCTTTGGCTTTGCTTTTCTTCTCCTCATTGGATTTTTCATGTTCAAAGTTGCAGAAGCCAGATTACAAGCTCATTTTGGTTCAACTTCAGCAACTGTGCATTGCATTGCCATGTAATGTGATGCAATGCTATCTTTCTAGCTCTCCCTTTTTACTTCCTTTTGGATAAACAGACATATTAGGCAAGCATTTTGGAGCTTTCACCTAAATAACTACAGGTGGTGAGATAAGCTGCACAATATAATTGACCTTTCAGTATATTGTTGCACACACACCATCTATTTAGCAAATGCCCTTGTTATCAACAGCAGCCTTTTAAACTCACCTGAGCTAACAGGTATGTGCGCTGGTTACTCTGCTGCGCTTAAAATTTCTTTTTTGGTTTGCTACAATGCCTTTTCTGAAACGTTGTCTCCCTCTGCTGGAACACTGACTTCTTTCATTTAATGCCTGCAGACTATAAAAGAGAACCCAACCCAAAAAGTTTGGTTGATTAGTCTGTGGCATTCTGTTAAACTGTTGCTTATGGCGGTCTCTGTGAGCTTCTCAGCGACATTCAGCCAGCCAGGTATCCTGCCTGCAGTAGATGGAATGTGGCAATGGAACGCTGGCTGCGCGTGTCATAATAGGCTCTGAGCCTTTATATACCTGTGCACAGCAGCAGCCACCTTCAGTCTGCTGCTGGACAGCCAGCAGCAGCAGCAGCAGGAGAGGTATGTAATCAGGAGCCCTCCTGCTAAGGGTAGACAGCTGCTCGTTCCACCCACCCCCCGCCTTAATTGGTTCTCCTCCCTTCCAACGGTGTTGAGGCGGGTGGGAACAGCAGGGGGTGAAGGTGCTGTGTTTAAAGAGGTGGAGTTATGCAGATCTAAAACGCGTGGATTGCAGCAGCAGCAAGCCGAAAAGTGCAGGCATGTAAGGGATCTAGAGGTTGACAACATGTCTTCTTAACGGGAGTCCAGGAGCTCATCTCCACAAATGGACTTTTCAGGATCCTTGGGTGGCTCCGTAGTTTGAAACCAATTCTGGTTATCGCTTCTCGGCCTTTTGGCTAAGATCAAGTGTAGTATCTGTTCTTATCAGTTTAATATCTGATACGTCCCCTATCTGGGGACCATATATTAAATGGATTTTTAGAACAGGGAGATGGAAAAAGAGCTTGCTCTGTCCACTCCACGCATTGACCTGGTATTGCAGTATCTCCAGGACCGGTGCACCCCTTCTTTAATGCAGTTTCTAAAATCAGAAAGAATTGAATTCAATGTTTTTTGTTCATTTTGCTTGTTTGTCGGATTTTGGGATGGACTCTTTGGCTTTGCTTTTCTTCTCCTCATTGGATTTTTCATGTTCAAAGTTGCAGAAGCCAGATTACAAGCTCATTTTGGTTCAACTTCAGCAACTGTGCATTGCATTGCCATGTAATGTGATGCAATGCTATCTTTCTAGCTCTCCCTTTTTACTTCCTTTTGGATAAACAGACATATTAGGCAAGCATTTTGGAGCTTTCACCTAAATAACTACAGGTGGTGAGATAAGCTGCACAATATAATTGACCTTTCAGTATATTGTTGCACACACACCATCTATTTAGCAAATGCCCTTGTTATCAACAGCAGCCTTTTAAACTCACCTGAGCTAACAGGTATGTGCGCTGGTTACTCTGCTGCGCTTAAAATTTCTTTTTTGGTTTGCTACAATGCCTTTTCTGAAACGTTGTCTCCCTCTGCTGGAACACTGACTTCTTTCATTTAATGCCTGCAGACTATAAAAGAGAACCCAACCCAAAAAGTTTGGTTGATTAGTCTGTGGCATTCTGTTAAACTGTTGCTTATGGCGGTCTCTGTGAGCTTCTCAGCGACATTCAGCCAGCCAGGTATCCTGCCTGCAGTAGATGGAATGTGGCAATGGAACGCTGGCTGCGCGTGTCATAATAGGCTCTGAGCCTTTATATACCTGTGCACAGCAGCAGCCACCTTCAGTCTGCTGCTGGACAGCCAGCAGCAGCAGCAGCAGGAGAGGTATGTAATCAGGAGCCCTCCTGCTAAGGGTAGACAGCTGCTCGTTCCACCCCACCCCCCGCCTTAATTGGTTCTCCTCCCTTCCAACGGTGTTGAGGCGGGTGGGAACAGCAGGGGGTGAAGGTGCTGTGTTTAAAGAGGTGGAGTTATGCAGATCTAAAACGCGTGGATTGCAGCAGCAGCAAGCCGAAAAGTGCAGGCATGTAAGGGATCTAGAGGTTGACAACATGTCTTCTTAACGGGAGTCCAGGAGCTCATCTCCACAAATGGACTTTTCAGGATCCTTGGGTGGCTCCGTAGTTTGAAACCAATTCTGGTTATCGCTTCTCGGCCTTTTGGCTAAGATCAAGTGTAGTATCTGTTCTTATCAGTTTAATATCTGATACGTCCCCTATCTGGGGACCATATATTAAATGGATTTTTAGAACAGGGAGATGGAAAAAGAGCTTGCTCTGTCCACTCCACGCATTGACCTGGTATTGCAGTATCTCCAGGACCGGTGCACCCCTTCTTTAATGCAGTTTCTAAAATCAGAAAGAATTGAATTCAATGTTTTTTGTTCATTTTGCTTGTTTGTCGGATTTTGGGATGGACTCTTTGGCTTTGCTTTTCTTCTCCTCATTGGATTTTTCATGTTCAAAGTTGCAGAAGCCAGATTACAAGCTCATTTTGGTTCAACTTCAGCAACTGTGCATTGCATTGCCATGTAATGTGATGCAATGCTATCTTTCTAGCTCTCCCTTTTTACTTCCTTTTGGATAAACAGACATATTAGGCAAGCATTTTGGAGCTTTCACCTAAATAACTACAGGTGGTGAGATAAGCTGCACAATATAATTGACCTTTCAGTATATTGTTGCACACACACCATCTATTTAGCAAATGCCCTTGTTATCAACAGCAGCCTTTTAAACTCACCTGAGCTAACAGGTATGTGCGCTGGTTACTCTGCTGCGCTTAAAATTTCTTTTTTGGTTTGCTACAATGCCTTTTCTGAAACGTTGTCTCCCTCTGCTGGAACACTGACTTCTTTCATTTAATGCCTGCAGACTATAAAAGAGAACCCAACCCAAAAAGTTTGGTTGATTAGTCTGTGGCATTCTGTTAAACTGTTGCTTATGGCGGTCTCTGTGAGCTTCTCAGCGACATTCAGCCAGCCAGGTATCCTGCCTGCAGTAGATGGAATGTGGCAATGGAACGCTGGCTGCGCGTGTCATAATAGGCTCTGAGCCTTTATATACCTGTGCACAGCAGCAGCCACCTTCAGTCTGCTGCTGGACAGCCAGCAGCAGCAGCAGCAGGAGAGGTATGTAATCAGGAGCCCTCCTGCTAAGGGTAGACAGCTGCTCGTTCCACCCCACCCCCCGCCTTAATTGGTTCTCCTCCCTTCCAACGGTGTTGAGGCGGGTGGGAACAGCAGGGGGTGAAGGTGCTGTGTTTAAAGAGGTGGAGTTATGCAGATCTAAAACGCGTGGATTGCAGCAGCAGCAAGCCGAAAAGTGCAGGCATGTAAGGGATCTAGAGGTTGACAACATGTCTTCTTAACGGGAGTCCAGGAGCTCATCTCCACAAATGAACTTTTCAGGATCCTTGGGTGGCTCCGTAGTTTGAAACCAATTCTGGTTATCGCTTCTCGGCCTTTTGGCTAAGATCAAGTGTAGTATCTGTTCTTATCAGTTTAATATCTGATACGTCCCCTATCTGGGGACCATATATTAAATGGATTTTTAGAACAGGGAGATGGAAAAAGAGCTTGCTCTGTCCACTCCACGCATTGACCTGGTATTGCAGTATCTCCAGGACCGGTGCACCCCTTCTTTAATGCAGTTTCTAAAATCAGAAAGAATTGAATTCAATGTTTTTTGTTCATTTTGCTTGTTTGTCGGATTTTGGGATGGACTCTTTGGCTTTGCTTTTCTTCTCCTCATTGGATTTTTCATGTTCAAAGTTGCAGAAGCCAGATTACAAGCTCATTTTGGTACAACTTCAGCAACTGTGCATTGCATTGCCATGTAATGTGATGCAATGCTATCTTTCTAGCTCTCCCTTTTTACTTCCTTTTGGATAAACAGACATATTAGGCAAGCATTTTGGAGCTTTCACCTAAATAACTACAGGTGGTGAGATAAGCTGCACAATATAATTGACCTTTCAGTATATTGTTGCACACACACCATCTATTTAGCAAATGCCCTTGTTATCAACAGCAGCCTTTTAAACTCACCTGAGCTAACAGGTATGTGCGCTGGTTACTCTGCTGCGCTTAAAATTTCTTTTTTGGTTTGCTACAATGCCTTTTCTGAAACGTTGTCTCCCTCTGCTGGAACACTGACTTCTTTCATTTAATGCCTGCAGACTATAAAAGAGAACCCAACCCAAAAAGTTTGGTTGATTAGTCTGTGGCATTCTGTTAAACTGTTGCTTATGGCGGTCTCTGTGAGCTTCTCAGCGACATTCAGCCAGCCAGGTATCCTGCCTGCAGTAGATGGAATGTGGCAATGGAACGCTGGCTGCGCGTGTCATAATAGGCTCTGAGCCTTTATATACCTGTGCACAGCAGCAGCCACCTTCAGTCTGCTGCTGGACAGCCAGCAGCAGCAGCAGCAGGAGAGGTATGTAATCAGGAGCCCTCCTGCTAAGGGTAGACAGCTGCTCGTTCCACCCCACCCCCCGCCTTAATTGGTTCTCCTCCCTTCCAACGGTGTTGAGGCGGGTGGGAACAGCAGGGGGTGAAGGTGCTGTGTTTAAAGAGGTGGAGTTATGCAGATCTAAAACGCGTGGATTGCAGCAGCAGCAAGCCGAAAAGTGCAGGCATGTAAGGGATCTAGAGGTTGACAACATGTCTTCTTAACGGGAGTCCAGGAGCTCATCTCCACAAATGGACTTTTCAGGATCCTTGGGTGGCTCCGTAGTTTGAAACCAATTCTGGTTATCGCTTCTCGGCCTTTTGGCTAAGATCAAGTGTAGTATCTGTTCTTATCAGTTTAATATCTGATACGTCCCCTATCTGGGGACCATATATTAAATGGATTTTTAGAACAGGGAGATGGAAAAAGAGCTTGCTCTGTCCACTCCACGCATTGACCTGGTATTGCAGTATCTCCAGGACCGGTGCACCCCTTCTTTAATGCAGTTTCTAAAATCAGAAAGAATTGAATTCAATGTTTTTTGTTCATTTTGCTTGTTTGTCGGATTTTGGGATGGACTCTTTGGCTTTGCTTTTCTTCTCCTCATTGGATTTTTCATGTTCAAAGTTGCAGAAGCCAGATTACAAGCTCATTTTGGTTCAACTTCAGCAACTGTGCATTGCATTGCCATGTAATGTGATGCAATGCTATCTTTCTAGCTCTCCCTTTTTACTTCCTTTTGGATAAACAGACATATTAGGCAAGCATTTTGGAGCTTTCACCTAAATAACTACAGGTGGTGAGATAAGCTGCACAATATAATTGACCTTTCAGTATATTGTTGCACACACACCATCTATTTAGCAAATGCCCTTGTTATCAACAGCAGCCTTTTAAACTCACCTGAGCTAACAGGTATGTGCGCTGGTTACTCTGCTGCGCTTAAAATTTCTTTTTTGGTTTGCTACAATGCCTTTTCTGAAACGTTGTCTCCCTCTGCTGGAACACTGACTTCTTTCATTTAATGCCTGCAGACTATAAAAGAGAACCCAACCCAAAAAGTTTGGTTGATTAGTCTGTGGCATTCTGTTAAACTGTTGCTTATGGCGGTCTCTGTGAGCTTCTCAGCGACATTCAGCCAGCCAGGTATCCTGCCTGCAGTAGATGGAATGTGGCAATGGAACGCTGGCTGCGCGTGTCATAATAGGCTCTGAGCCTTTATATACCTGTGCACAGCAGCAGCCACCTTCAGTCTGCTGCTGGACAGCCAGCAGCAGCAGCAGCAGGAGAGGTATGTAATCAGGAGCCCTCCTGCTAAGGGTAGACAGCTGCTCGTTCCACCCCACCCCCCGCCTTAATTGGTTCTCCTCCCTTCCAACGGTGTTGAGGCGGGTGGGAACAGCAGGGGGTGAAGGTGCTGTGTTTAAAGAGGTGGAGTTATGCAGATCTAAAACGCGTGGATTGCAGCAGCAGCAAGCCGAAAAGTGCAGGCATGTAAGGGATCTAGAGGTTGACAACATGTCTTCTTAACGGGAGTCCAGGAGCTCATCTCCACAAATGGACTTTTCAGGATCCTTGGGTGGCTCCGTAGTTTGAAACCAATTCTGGTTATCGCTTCTCGGCCTTTTGGCTAAGATCAAGTGTAGTATCTGTTCTTATCAGTTTAATATCTGATACGTCCCCTATCTGGGGACCATATATTAAATGGATTTTTAGAACAGGGAGATGGAAAAAGAGCTTGCTCTGTCCACTCCACGCATTGACCTGGTATTGCAGTATCTCCAGGACCGGTGCACCCCTTCTTTAATGCAGTTTCTAAAATCAGAAAGAATTGAATTCAATGTTTTTTGTTCATTTTGCTTGTTTGTCGGATTTTGGGATGGACTCTTTGGCTTTGCTTTTCTTCTCCTCATTGGATTTTTCATGTTCAAAGTTGCAGAAGCCAGATTACAAGCTCATTTTGGTTCAACTTCAGCAACTGTGCATTGCATTGCCATGTAATGTGATGCAATGCTATCTTTCTAGCTCTCCCTTTTTACTTCCTTTTGGATAAACAGACATATTAGGCAAGCATTTTGGAGCTTTCACCTAAATAACTACAGGTGGTGAGATAAGCTGCACAATATAATTGACCTTTCAGTATATTGTTGCACACACACCATCTATTTAGCAAATGCCCTTGTTATCAACAGCAGCCTTTTAAACTCACCTGAGCTAACAGGTATGTGCGCTGGTTACTCTGCTGCGCTTAAAATTTCTTTTTTGGTTTGCTACAATGCCTTTTCTGAAACGTTGTCTCCCTCTGCTGGAACACTGACTTCTTTCATTTAATGCCTGCAGACTATAAAAGAGAACCCAACCCAAAAAGTTTGGTTGATTAGTCTGTGGCATTCTGTTAAACTGTTGCTTATGGCGGTCTCTGTGAGCTTCTCAGCGACATTCAGCCAGCCAGGTATCCTGCCTGCAGTAGATGGAATGTGGCAATGGAACGCTGGCTGCGCGTGTCATAATAGGCTCTGAGCCTTTATATACCTGTGCACAGCAGCAGCCACCTTCAGTCTGCTGCTGGACAGCCAGCAGCAGCAGCAGCAGGAGAGGTATGTAATCAGGAGCCCTCCTGCTAAGGGTAGACAGCTGCTCGTTCCACCCCACCCCCCGCCTTAATTGGTTCTCCTCCCTTCCAACGGTGTTGAGGCGGGTGGGAACAGCAGGGGGTGAAGGTGCTGTGTTTAAAGAGGTGGAGTTATGCAGATCTAAAACGCGTGGATTGCAGCAGCAGCAAGCCGAAAAGTGCAGGCATGTAAGGGATCTAGAGGTTGACAACATGTCTTCTTAACGGGAGTCCAGGAGCTCATCTCCACAAATGGACTTTTCAGGATCCTTGGGTGGCTCCGTAGTTTGAAACCAATTCTGGTTATCGCTTCTCGGCCTTTTGGCTAAGATCAAGTGTAGTATCTGTTCTTATCAGTTTAATATCTGATACGTCCCCTATCTGGGGACCATATATTAAATGGATTTTTAGAACAGGGAGATGGAAAAAGAGCTTGCTCTGTCCACTCCACGCATTGACCTGGTATTGCAGTATCTCCAGGACCGGTGCACCCCTTCTTTAATGCAGTTTCTAAAATCAGAAAGAATTGAATTCAATGTTTTTTGTTCATTTTGCTTGTTTGTCGGATTTTGGGATTGACTCTTTGGCTTTGCTTTTCTTCTCCTCATTGGATTTTTCATGTTCAAAGTTGCAGAAGCCAGATTACAAGCTCATTTTGGTTCAACTTCAGCAACTGTGCATTGCATTGCCATGTAATGTGATGCAATGCTATCTTTCTAGCTCTCCCTTTTTACTTCCTTTTGGATAAACAGACATATTAGGCAAGCATTTTGGAGCTTTCACCTAAATAACTACAGGTGGTGAGATAAGCTGCACAATATAATTGACCTTTCAGTATATTGTTGCACACACACCATCTATTTAGCAAATGCCCTTGTTATCAACAGCAGCCTTTTAAACTCACCTGAGCTAACAGGTATGTGCGCTGGTTACTCTGCTGCGCTTAAAATTTCTTTTTTGGTTTGCTACAATGCCTTTTCTGAAACGTTGTCTCCCTCTGCTGGAACACTGACTTCTTTCATTTAATGCCTGCAGACTATAAAAGAGAACCCAACCCAAAAAGTTTGGTTGATTAGTCTGTGGCATTCTGTTAAACTGTTGCTTATGGCGGTCTCTGTGAGCTTCTCAGCGACATTCAGCCAGCCAGGTATCCTGCCTGCAGTAGATGGAATGTGGCAATGGAACGCTGGCTGCGCGTGTCATAATAGGCTCTGAGCCTTTATATACCTGTGCACAGCAGCAGCCACCTTCAGTCTGCTGCTGGACAGCCAGCAGCAGCAGCAGCAGGAGAGGTATGTAATCAGGAGCCCTCCTGCTAAGGGTAGACAGCTGCTCGTTCCACCCCACCCCCCGCCTTAATTGGTTCTCCTCCCTTCCAACGGTGTTGAGGCGGGTGGGAACAGCAGGGGGTGAAGGTGCTGTGTTTAAAGAGGTGGAGTTATGCAGATCTAAAACGCGTGGATTGCAGCAGCAGCAAGCCGAAAAGTGCAGGCATGTAAGGGATCTAGAGGTTGACAACATGTCTTCTTAACGGGAGTCCAGGAGCTCATCTCCACAAATGGACTTTTCAGGATCCTTGGGTGGCTCCGTAGTTTGAAACCAATTCTGGTTATCGCTTCTCGGCCTTTTGGCTAAGATCAAGTGTAGTATCTGTTCTTATCAGTTTAATATCTGATACGTCCCCTATCTGGGGACCATATATTAAATGGATTTTTAGAACAGGGAGATGGAAAAAGAGCTTGCTCTGTCCACTCCACGCATTGACCTGGTATTGCAGTATCTCCAGGACCGGTGCACCCCTTCTTTAATGCAGTTTCTAAAATCAGAAAGAATTGAATTCAATGTTTTTTGTTCATTTTGCTTGTTTGTCGGATTTTGGGATGGACTCTTTGGCTTTGCTTTTCTTCTCCTCATTGGATTTTTCATGTTCAAAGTTGCAGAAGCCAGATTACAAGCTCATTTTGGTTCAACTTCAGCAACTGTGCATTGCATTGCCATGTAATGTGATGCAATGCTATCTTTCTAGCTCTCCCTTTTTACTTCCTTTTGGATAAACAGACATATTAGGCAAGCATTTTGGAGCTTTCACCTAAATAACTACAGGTGGTGAGATAAGCTGCACAATATAATTGACCTTTCAGTATATTGTTGCACACACACCATCTATTTAGCAAATGCCCTTGTTATCAACAGCAGCCTTTTAAACTCACCTGAGCTAACAGGTATGTGCGCTGGTTACTCTGCTGCGCTTAAAATTTCTTTTTTGGTTTGCTACAATGCCTTTTCTGAAACGTTGTCTCCCTCTGCTGGAACACTGACTTCTTTCATTTAATGCCTGCAGACTATAAAAGAGAACCCAACCCAAAAAGTTTGGTTGATTAGTCTGTGGCATTCTGTTAAACTGTTGCTTATGGCGGTCTCTGTGAGCTTCTCAGCGACATTCAGCCAGCCAGGTATCCTGCCTGCAGTAGATGGAATGTGGCAATGGAACGCTGGCTGCGCGTGTCATAATAGGCTCTGAGCCTTTATATACCTGTGCACAGCAGCAGCCACCTTCAGTCTGCTGCTGGACAGCCAGCAGCAGCAGCAGCAGGAGAGGTATGTAATCAGGAGCCCTCCTGCTAAGGGTAGACAGCTGCTCGTTCCACCCCACCCCCCGCCTTAATTGGTTCTCCTCCCTTCCAACGGTGTTGAGGCGGGTGGGAACAGCAGGGGGTGAAGGTGCTGTGTTTAAAGAGGTGGAGTTATGCAGATCTAAAACGCGTGGATTGCAGCAGCAGCAAGCCGAAAAGTGCAGGCATGTAAGGGATCTAGAGGTTGACAACATGTCTTCTTAACGGGAGTCCAGGAGCTCATCTCCACAAATGAACTTTTCAGGATCCTTGGGTGGCTCCGTAGTTTGAAACCAATTCTGGTTATCGCTTCTCGGCCTTTTGGCTCAGACCTAGTGTTTGGACAAGAGGTTCCTTGTGTACTAGCCCTCGGCCTTCCAGCATCGCCACTTCGGTGGCTTAAGCTGGATGCTGCTATAGGGGGAGAGTGAGGAGGAAACGAGAAGGCGATTCCTGAAGCGACCATGGGTGTCAAGCTTCGTTTTGCTGGGACCGGGGATCCCCGGGTCAAGAATGCTTTCCGTATCGACGTCTCTGAGGAGAAGAAGGACCATTTCTCGTTGTCATACCTGGTCAACGCCATTTTCTATGAAATCCTGAAGATCCAGAAGTCGGAGATCATCTGTTTGCAGGAGTTCAGAAGGGAGCATAGGTACGTCTTGGTGCTTTCTTCTATGGCGGCTTGCCAAAACCTTTTCAAAACTCTTCAAGTCCTTTCAGAGCACCCTCAGCTGGATGGACTTATCTTCACTGTACTCTACTCTAAGGGGGATATCCCGGTGGTAATATTCATGCACAACCCCTTTATCTCCCGGGATGATATCACTGCATTCCTGAGAAGACACTGCATTTTTGTGCAATTCTCCCATAAAATCTTAAATGGAGAAGGGCTGTGGACTGGGAAGTATAAATACTTTGTGAGGTTTGGGATAGACCCTCATGGTCCTGGAGGTATTCACTATCCTCCCCTGAACTTTACAATTGGAAGAGACTCTGGATATCTGTTTTTTCCCGAGGCGCCATTGTTCTGCAGGAGATGCAACATGTTCGGGCATATCCAGGATTTCTGCAAGCAATTGCCAAACTGTAGAAAGTGCAACAAGTACGGTCATCTGGCGAAGGATTGTTCCAACCCGGTGGTATGTGATGCCTGCGGGGAGGAAGGACATGTGATTCGGGATTGTAAGGCTAAAGTCAAGCCTAGGTCCTTCTCCGAAGTGACCAAAGGTAAGCCTACTGTCCCTGCTGTTACCCCACAGGTGACTACTGCAGAGATCAATGCTGAGACGGAGCCCCCTGAGGTTGAAGATCTGGTGGGTGAGGCCCAGAACCTGTTGGACCCTCCGGCCCCTGCTGGGCCAGGTATGGAGATCTCCGAGTTGGATGTGGACCTCCCTCATCAGTCCGAAATATGTGGTGAGGGTGACATGGATGTGTCTCTAGCTCGAACCCCTGCATTGTCCTGGGGTGCTACAGACGAAGAGGTGGCCAGGGATGGTGGCCAAGGAGACTTTACTTCTGGGAGGTCTTTTGATGATGATGATACTCCTGAACTGGCCAATAAAAAACCCAGACGAGAGTACTCACCTGCCAGCGGAGGGTGCGACAGTCCTGCAAGTGACCGCATTTACCCGCAGGATGTCTTCTCCCCTGATGCTCCTTACCTTGGCATCCCTGAGAGCATCAACACCTTTGGGGTGCTTTCCCAGTCTGATGATAATGGATGAGTATGGTGTGATCAACATTGAGTCATGTATTTCTTTTCATTAATTAATGTCTTGCCAATCTGGTTGGGATGTAGTGTCCCTAAATGTAAGGCAGATCAGATCTAAAATCAGAAGAACAACTGTTCTGGACTACCTGAAACATTTAGGTGCTGATGTTTTTTGCCTTCAGGAGTGTGGGATTCAGGATGCTCCTTGTGACAAAGACTGGCCTTACGGACAGCATATCTGGTCAGGGTCTAATCATAATAAAAATGATGGGGTGGGGATATTAGTTGGGAATAAAGAAATCTCTATTGATAGTTATATTGTGGTGGAGGTGGGCCGATGTTTAATTGCATTTTTGAGTTATAGAGGGTGGCGGGTCAGAATTATTAATTTATATTGCCCTACAGGGAAGGAAGAGCGGCTTGCTCTTCTTGAAAAATTAAGTTTTTTTCTTCCAGGGAAATCTCCCACTATTTTTGTTGGGGACGTTAATTGTGTCACAGAAGGAAAGTGTGACATAACAGGAAAGAAATTGTCCCATTTAATTTGTGATTTTTCCTTTTTAGATGCAGCAGTTGTTGTTCTTGGCATGCCACCACCGCCGACATACCATGCTGACCGTGGAGAGATTCATTCCAGAATTGATTTAATGTTATTTTCTAAAAATATGGTATGTTTGGATTTTTCTCAACAAAAGGTACCTTTTTCGGACCATGAATGTTTGAGAGGCGTGTTTTGTGCGAATGGTGACCAAGTGTATGGCGGTGGGGTATGGAAGTTGAATGCAAGGCTGTTAGAGGATGATGAGGTGATGAATGAGTTTAATGTAAAGTATGAAAGATGGAGAATGCGTAAGAAGGATTTTGTGTGTGTTCTTGACTGGTGGGACTGGGTGAAAGTGCAATTTAAAACTTTCTTCAAAAAGTGGGGCTATAGAAAAGCTGCCAGATATAGGAATAGGTTTAATGACCTTAATAGACGGATTGACTGGTTGAGAAAGTGTGTTGCAAGTGGTTTGGAGATGTCTGATCAACTTACTGAGGCTAAGAATGAATTGAAGCGTGTGTTGGATGAGAAAGGAAAGGAAATTATATATCGTACTAAAATTGAGCACCTGGAGAAAAATGAGAAGTGTACGAGGTTCTTTTTTAAAAAAATGAATGGTAGGAAGACTGATATGAATGAAGTTGTGAATGAAAGTGGAACCAACTGTATGGGTGAGGATGTGCTGAAAGAAGTGAATAGGTTTTATAGCAAGTTGTATGATGAGAAATGGATTGACTCTGGGCTTGTGTCATATGTTCTGAATGGTGTGGAGAAAAAACTTGATTCTGAGGAGCGTGATCTATTGTGTGAGGATGTAGTTCTGGATGAAGTGAAGAATGTGGTGTGGAGTGCTAAAAAGAGTAAGACTCCTGGGAAAGATGGTATACCTGTAGAGTTGTATGTGAAAGCATGGGAAGTTTTGGGAACAGATTTGACTGAGGTATGTAAGTATATGTGGGTGAATGGTAGGTTGTGTGAATCAATGAAAGAAGGAGTGGTTGTGCTTGTGTATAAAAAGGGTGAGAGGAAACGTTTGGAAAACTGGAGACCAATAACACTGCTGAATTCGGATTATAAGGTCTACAGTAAGTTACTGGCAAATCGTATGCGTGAAGTGATTGGTAGTGTTGTGGAGGAGGACCAAGTATGTGCAGTGCCTGGAAGAAGTATGAGTGATAACTTGTTATTGTTGAGAGATATGATTGGGGATTGCAAGGATAGAAAGCAGAAATGTATGACTTTAGCTATTGATTTTGAGAAGGCGTTTGACAGGGTTTCGCATGTGTTTTTGTTTAAAGTACTGGAAAGAATGGGGTTTCCTAGAGAATTTGTGAATTGTGTAAAATCATTGTATGATTGTGTGTCAAGTGAGTTCTTGGTTAATGGGTGGCTGTGTGACAAAGTGAAGATTAGGTCAGGAGTAAGGCAGGGGTGTCCTATGTCCCCCGTCTTATTTGTATGTGTAATAGAACCATTGTTATGTTTGATTAGACGGGATAAAATGATGAGAGGTTTGTTGGTGCCTGGTAGTGGTGGTAAGCATGTGAAAGTGTTAGGTTATATGGATGATGTTGTGGTTGTGAGTGAAAGTATGGCTTCTTTGAGTAGAATTAAATTGCTTTTGGATTTTTTTGTTGGTGCGTCTGGTTTTAGGGTAAATTGGAATAAATGTAGTTTTAAATGTTTTGGAGATAGTAGTATTCGTATGGATGGTGTAAAGTGTGAAGAGGGTGCAATCAAGATTTTGGGCGTATTATTTAATGATAACTTAAAAGGGAATGAAAGTTGGGAAGAGTGTGGTATGCGGGTTGAACGTAAATTGAATTTTTGGCGAATGAGAGAATTGACTCTGCGTGGTAAGGTGTTAATTATCAAAGCAGTGATTCTCCCTATCCTGCTTTATGTGGCGACTGTTTTTCCTTCTCCTTACAGGAAAATTAAGAGAATAGAGAAGTTGGTATTCACATTCCTGTGGTGTAGTAAGATGGAGAAGTTGAAGCGGGAGAGCCTTTTTAAGGCTTGTCAGCATGGTGGGCTGGCCTTTCCCAATATTGAAGTTTTTTTAGGCCTTAATTATATTAAGACTGTGGTTATTTTGCTGGGTAAAGGCAATAAAGGTGCTTTTATGGCTAATTATTCTGCTGGATGGATGTTGTATGGGTTATGCTGGAGGAAGAGAGATGCGAGTGTGCCTGTGGCCTTTAAGTGTCCTGTTTGGTATGAGGTGATTGAGAAATTTGTGAGAAAGCATGATTTGTTGAGTGTGGGAATGAATGATTTTAGAATGACCAAGAATGTGGTGAAAAGAATGAGTGCAAATGAGGTAGAGTGTAATATTGTTGGGCTGAGAGGGAATGAGGTTTCAGATGCATGGAAGAAGTTAGATACGTATGGGATGTCAAACAAACAGAAGGATGTTGTGTGGATGACTTTACATAATATTTTACCTGTGAGAGAAGTGCAGAAGAAAAGAGAGTTGATAAGAACAGATGTGTGTCCGAGAGTGGGATGTGGTGGTTGTGAGACTGTGAGGCATGTTATGTGGGATTGTGAGTACGCGTACAGTGTGTGGAAGTGTGTAGGTGGATTGTGTAAGGGTTTAGCAGAAGTGAATTTTGTGGATTGGCGTGTGGCGATGTTTGGAATTGGTGCGTGTAGTCGGTCTAAAGATAGAATTTTATGGTTGATAATGGCTTGTGTGATGGAGAGTTTGTGGGATGCAAGGAACCTTGGACTTTTCAAGAGGAAATCTTTATCAGTGAATGAATGTGTTAGACTTATTCTTTCAAGACTATACCTGATATATAAGTTGGACAGCAGAGGCGGTGGTGGCACAGATGCCGAAGGGATTTGGAAATTTAAAAAGTGGCATTACCTTATCAAATACCAGTGATTTTTTTCTTTGTGATTCCTTGAAGTTTCTGCATTTGTGTTACATAAAGGATGTTCCCTTGTGATTATATTTCGTCTTATACTACTGCTGAATAAATAGAACCATGATGATGAGAAGTTTTAAGTAGCAAATTTTGGAGAAATTCATACTGTTTGCTAAAAAGCTAAACTGAATGGTTTAAAAAAAAAAAAAAAAAAAAAAAAAAAAAAAATCTGTTCTTATCAGTTTAATATCTGATACGTCCCCTATCTGGGGACCATATATTAAATGGATTTTTAGAACAGGGAGATGGAAAAAGAGCTTGCTCTGTCCACTCCACGCATTGACCTGGTATTGCAGTATCTCCAGGACCGGTGCACCCCTTCTTTAATGCAGTTTCTAAAATCAGAAAGAATTGAATTCAATGTTTTTTGTTCATTTTGCTTGTTTGTCGGATTTTGGGATGGACTCTTTGGCTTTGCTTTTCTTCTCCTCATTGGATTTTTCATGTTCAAAGTTGCAGAAGCCAGATTACAAGCTCATTTTGGTTCAACTTCAGCAACTGTGCATTGCATTGCCATGTAATGTGATGCAATGCTATCTTTCTAGCTCTCCCTTTTTACTTCCTTTTGGATAAACAGACATATTAGGCAAGCATTTTGGAGCTTTCACCTAAATAACTACAGGTGGTGAGATAAGCTGCACAATATAATTGACCTTTCAGTATATTGTTGCACACACACCATCTATTTAGCAAATGCCCTTGTTATCAACAGCAGCCTTTTAAACTCACCTGAGCTAACAGGTATGTGCGCTGGTTACTCTGCTGCGCTTAAAATTTCTTTTTTGGTTTGCTACAATGCCTTTTCTGAAACGTTGTCTCCTTCTGCTGGAACACTGACTTCTTTCATTTAATGCCTGCAGACTATAAAAGAGAACCCAACCCAAAAAGTTTGGTTGATTAGTCTGTGGCATTCTGTTAAACTGTTGCTTATGGCGGTCTCTGTGAGCTTCTCAGCGACATTCAGCCAGCCAGGTATACTGCCTGCAGTAGATGGAATGTGGCAATGGAACGCTGGCTGCGCGTGTCATAATAGGCTCTGAGCCTTTATATACCTGTGGACAGCAGCAGCCACCTTCAGTCTGCTGCTGGACAGCCAGCAGCAGCAGCAGCAGGAGAGGTATGTAATCAGGAGCCCTCCTGCTAAGGGTAGACAGCTGCTCGTTCCACCCCACCCCCCGCCTTAATTGGTTCTCCTCCCTTCCAACGGTGTTGAGGCGGGTGGGAACAGCAGGGGGTGAAGGTGCTGTGTTTAAAGAGGTGGAGTTATGCAGATCTAAAACGCGTGGATTGCAGCAGCAGCAAGCCGAAAAGTGCAGGCATGTAAGGGATCTAGAGGTTGACAACATGTCTTCTTAACGGGAGTCCAGGAGCTCATCTCCACAAATGGACTTTTCAGGATCCTTGGGTGGCTCCGTAGTTTGAAACCAATTCTGGTTATCGCTTCTCGGCCTTTTGGCTAAGATCAAGTGTAGTATCTGTTCTTATCAGTTTAATATCTGATACGTCCCCTATCTGGGGACCATATATTAAATGGATTTTTAGAACAGGGAGATGGAAAAAGAGCTTGCTCTGTCCACTCCACGCATTGACCTGGTATTGCAGTATCTCCAGGACCGGTGCACCCCTTCTTTAATGCAGTTTCTAAAATCAGAAAGAATTGAATTCAATGTTTTTTGTTCATTTTGCTTGTTTGTCGGATTTTGGGATGGACTCTTTGGCTTTGCTTTTCTTCTCCTCATTGGATTTTTCATGTTCAAAGTTGCAGAAGCCAGATTACAAGCTCATTTTGGTTCAACTTCAGCAACTGTGCATTGCATTGCCATGTAATGTGATGCAATGCTATCTTTCTAGCTCTCCCTTTTTACTTCCTTTTGGATAAACAGACATATTAGGCAAGCATTTTGGAGCTTTCACCTAAATAACTACAGGTGGTGAGATAAGCTGCACAATATAATTGACCTTTCAGTATATAGTTGCACACACACCATCTATTTAGCAAATGCCCTTGTTATCAACAGCAGCCTTTTAAACTCACCTGAGCTAACAGGTATGTGCGCTGGTTACTCTGCTGCGCTTAAAATTTCTTTTTTGGTTTGCTACAATGCCTTTTCTGAAACGTTGTCTCCTTCTGCTGGAACACTGACTTCTTTCATTTAATGCCTGCAGACTATAAAAGAGAACCCAACCCAAAAAGTTTGGTTGATTAGTCTGTGGCATTCTGTTAAACTGTTGCTTATGGCGGTCTCTGTGAGCTTCTCAGCGACATTCAGCCAGCCAGGTATCCTGCCTGCAGTAGATGGAATGTGGCAATGGAACGCTGGCTGCGCGTGTCATAATAGGCTCTGAGCCTTTATATACCTGTGCACAGCAGCAGCCACCTTCAGTCTGCTGCTGGACAGCCAGCAGCAGCAGCAGCAGGAGAGGTATGTAATCAGGAGCCCTCCTGCTAAGGGTAGACAGCTGCTCGTTCCACCCCACCCCCCGCCTTAATTGGTTCTCCTCCCTTCCAACGGTGTTGAGGCGGGTGGGAACAGCAGGGGGTGAAGGTGCTGTGTTTAAAGAGGTGGAGTTATGCAGATCTAAAACGCGTGGATTGCAGCAGCAGCAAGCCGAAAAGTGCAGGCATGTAAGGGATCTAGAGGTTGACAACATGTCTTCTTAACGGGAGTCCAGGAGCTCATCTCCACAAATGGACTTTTCAGGATCCTTGGGTGGCTCCGTAGTTTGAAACCAATTCTGGTTATCGCTTCTCGGCCTTTTGGCTAAGATCAAGTGTAGTATCTGTTCTTATCAGTTTAATATCTGATACGTCCCCTATCTGGGGACCATATATTAAATGGATTTTTAGAACAGGGAGATGGAAAAAGAGCTTGCTCTGTCCACTCCACGCATTGACCTGGTATTGCAGTATCTCCAGGACCGGTGCACCCCTTCTTTAATGCAGTTTCTAAAATCAGAAAGAATTGAATTCAATGTTTTTTGTTCATTTTGCTTGTTTGTCGGATTTTGGGATGGACTCTTTGGCTTTGCTTTTCTTCTCCTCATTGGATTTTTCATGTTCAAAGTTGCAGAAGCCAGATTACAAGCTCATTTTGGTTCAACTTCAGCAACTGTGCATTGCATTGCCATGTAATGTGATGCAATGCTATCTTTCTAGCTCTCCCTTTTTACTTCCTTTTGGATAAACAGACATATTAGGCAAGCATTTTGGAGCTTTCACCTAAATAACTACAGGTGGTGAGATAAGCTGCACAATATAATTGACCTTTCAGTATATTGTTGCACACACACCATCTATTTAGCAAATGCCCTTGTTATCAACAGCAGCCTTTTAAACTCACCTGAGCTAACAGGTATGTGCGCTGGTTACTCTGCTGCGCTTAAAATTTCTTTTTTGGTTTGCTACAATGCCTTTTCTGAAACGTTGTCTCCTTCTGCTGGAACACTGACTTCTTTCATTTAATGCCTGCAGACTATAAAAGAGAACCCAACCCAAAAAGTTTGGTTGATTAGTCTGTGGCATTCTGTTAAACTGTTGCTTATGGCGGTCTCTGTGAGCTTCTCAGCGACATTCAGCCAGCCAGGTATACTGCCTGCAGTAGATGGAATGTGGCAATGGAACGCTGGCTGCGCGTGTCATAATAGGCTCTGAGCCTTTATATACCTGTGGACAGCAGCAGCCACCTTCAGTCTGCTGCTGGACAGCCAGCAGCAGCAGCAGCAGGAGAGGTATGTAATCAGGAGCCCTCCTGCTAAGGGTAGACAGCTGCTCGTTCCACCCCACCCCCCGCCTTAATTGGTTCTCCTCCCTTCCAACGGTGTTGAGGCGGGTGGGAACAGCAGGGGGTGAAGGTGCTGTGTTTAAAGAGGTGGAGTTATGCAGATCTAAAACGCGTGGATTGCAGCAGCAGCAAGCCGAAAAGTGCAGGCATGTAAGGGATCTAGAGGTTGACAACATGTCTTCTTAACGGGAGTCCAGGAGCTCATCTCCACAAATGGACTTTTCAGGATCCTTGGGTGGCTCCGTAGTTTGAAACCAATTCTGGTTATCGCTTCTCGGCCTTTTGGCTAAGATCAAGTGTAGTATCTGTTCTTATCAGTTTAATATCTGATACGTCCCCTATCTGGGGACCATATATTAAATGGATTTTTAGAACAGGGAGATGGAAAAAGAGCTTGCTCTGTCCACTCCACGCATTGACCTGGTATTGCAGTATCTCCAGGACCGGTGCACCCCTTCTTTAATGCAGTTTCTAAAATCAGAAAGAATTGAATTCAATGTTTTTTGTTCATTTTGCTTGTTTGTCGGATTTTGGGATGGACTCTTTGGCTTTGCTTTTCTTCTCCTCATTGGATTTTTCATGTTCAAAGTTGCAGAAGCCAGATTACAAGCTCATTTTGGTTCAACTTCAGCAACTGTGCATTGCATTGCCATGTAATGTGATGCAATGCTATCTTTCTAGCTCTCCCTTTTTACTTCCTTTTGGATAAACAGACATATTAGGCAAGCATTTTGGAGCTTTCACCTAAATAACTACAGGTGGTGAGATAAGCTGCACAATATAATTGACCTTTCAGTATATAGTTGCACACACACCATCTATTTAGCAAATGCCCTTGTTATCAACAGCAGCCTTTTAAACTCACCTGAGCTAACAGGTATGTGCGCTGGTTACTCTGCTGCGCTTAAAATTTCTTTTTTGGTTTGCTACAATGCCTTTTCTGAAACGTTGTCTCCTTCTGCTGGAACACTGACTTCTTTCATTTAATGCCTGCAGACTATAAAAGAGAACCCAACCCAAAAAGTTTGGTTGATTAGTCTGTGGCATTCTGTTAAACTGTTGCTTATGGCGGTCTCTGTGAGCTTCTCAGCGACATTCAGCCAGCCAGGTATCCTGCCTGCAGTAGATGGAATGTGGCAATGGAACGCTGGCTGCGCGTGTCATAATAGGCTCTGAGCCTTTATATACCTGTGCACAGCAGCAGCCACCTTCAGTCTGCTGCTGGACAGCCAGCAGCAGCAGCAGCAGGAGAGGTATGTAATCAGGAGCCCTCCTGCTAAGGGTAGACAGCTGCTCGTTCCACCCCACCCCCCGCCTTAATTGGTTCTCCTCCCTTCCAACGGTGTTGAGGCGGGTGGGAACAGCAGGGGGTGAAGGTGCTGTGTTTAAAGAGGTGGAGTTATGCAGATCTAAAACGCGTGGATTGCAGCAGCAGCAAGCCGAAAAGTGCAGGCATGTAAGGGATCTAGAGGTTGACAACATGTCTTCTTAACGGGAGTCCAGGAGCTCATCTCCACAAATGGACTTTTCAGGATCCTTGGGTGGCTCCGTAGTTTGAAACCAATTCTGGTTATCGCTTCTCGGCCTTTTGGCTAAGATCAAGTGTAGTATCTGTTCTTATCAGTTTAATATCTGATACGTCCCCTATCTGGGGACCATATATTAAATGGATTTTTAGAACAGGGAGATGGAAAAAGAGCTTGCTCTGTCCACTCCACGCATTGACCTGGTATTGCAGTATCTCCAGGACCGGTGCACCCCTTCTTTAATGCAGTTTCTAAAATCAGAAAGAATTGAATTCAATGTTTTTTGTTCATTTTGCTTGTTTGTCGGATTTTGGGATGGACTCTTTGGCTTTGCTTTTCTTCTCCTCATTGGATTTTTCATGTTCAAAGTTGCAGAAGCCAGATTACAAGCTCATTTTGGTTCAACTTCAGCAACTGTGCATTGCATTGCCATGTAATGTGATGCAATGCTATCTTTCTAGCTCTCCCTTTTTACTTCCTTTTGGATAAACAGACATATTAGGCAAGCATTTTGGAGCTTTCACCTAAATAACTACAGGTGGTGAGATAAGCTGCACAATATAATTGACCTTTCAGTATATTGTTGCACACACACCATCTATTTAGCAAATGCCCTTGTTATCAACAGCAGCCTTTTAAACTCACCTGAGCTAACAGGTATGTGCGCTGGTTACTCTGCTGCGCTTAAAATTTCTTTTTTGGTTTGCTACAATGCCTTTTCTGAAACGTTGTCTCCTTCTGCTGGAACACTGACTTCTTTCATTTAATGCCTGCAGACTATAAAAGAGAACCCAACCCAAAAAGTTTGGTTGATTAGTCTGTGGCATTCTGTTAAACTGTTGCTTATGGCGGTCTCTGTGAGCTTCTCAGCGACATTCAGCCAGCCAGGTATACTGCCTGCAGTAGATGGAATGTGGCAATGGAACGCTGGCTGCGCGTGTCATAATAGGCTCTGAGCCTTTATATACCTGTGGACAGCAGCAGCCACCTTCAGTCTGCTGCTGGACAGCCAGCAGCAGCAGCAGCAGGAGAGGTATGTAATCAGGAGCCCTCCTGCTAAGGGTAGACAGCTGCTCGTTCCACCCCACCCCCCGCCTTAATTGGTTCTCCTCCCTTCCAACGGTGTTGAGGCGGGTGGGAACAGCAGGGGGTGAAGGTGCTGTGTTTAAAGAGGTGGAGTTATGCAGATCTAAAACGCGTGGATTGCAGCAGCAGCAAGCCGAAAAGTGCAGGCATGTAAGGGATCTAGAGGTTGACAACATGTCTTCTTAACGGGAGTCCAGGAGCTCATCTCCACAAATGGACTTTTCAGGATCCTTGGGTGGCTCCGTAGTTTGAAACCAATTCTGGTTATCGCTTCTCGGCCTTTTGGCTAAGATCAAGTGTAGTATCTGTTCTTATCAGTTTAATATCTGATACGTCCCCTATCTGGGGACCATATATTAAATGGATTTTTAGAACAGGGAGATGGAAAAAGAGCTTGCTCTGTCCACTCCACGCATTGACCTGGTATTGCAGTATCTCCAGGACCGGTGCACCCCTTCTTTAATGCAGTTTCTAAAATCAGAAAGAATTGAATTCAATGTTTTTTGTTCATTTTGCTTGTTTGTCGGATTTTGGGATGGACTCTTTGGCTTTGCTTTTCTTCTCCTCATTGGATTTTTCATGTTCAAAGTTGCAGAAGCCAGATTACAAGCTCATTTTGGTTCAACTTCAGCAACTGTGCATTGCATTGCCATGTAATGTGATGCAATGCTATCTTTCTAGCTCTCCCTTTTTACTTCCTTTTGGATAAACAGACATATTAGGCAAGCATTTTGGAGCTTTCACCTAAATAACTACAGGTGGTGAGATAAGCTGCACAATATAATTGACCTTTCAGTATATAGTTGCACACACACCATCTATTTAGCAAATGCCCTTGTTATCAACAGCAGCCTTTTAAACTCACCTGAGCTAACAGGTATGTGCGCTGGTTACTCTGCTGCGCTTAAAATTTCTTTTTTGGTTTGCTACAATGCCTTTTCTGAAACGTTGTCTCCTTCTGCTGGAACACTGACTTCTTTCATTTAATGCCTGCAGACTATAAAAGAGAACCCAACCCAAAAAGTTTGGTTGATTAGTCTGTGGCATTCTGTTAAACTGTTGCTTATGGCGGTCTCTGTGAGCTTCTCAGCGACATTCAGCCAGCCAGGTATCCTGCCTGCAGTAGATGGAATGTGGCAATGGAACGCTGGCTGCGCGTGTCATAATAGGCTCTGAGCCTTTATATACCTGTGCACAGCAGCAGCCACCTTCAGTCTGCTGCTGGACAGCCAGCAGCAGCAGCAGCAGGAGAGGTATGTAATCAGGAGCCCTCCTGCTAAGGGTAGACAGCTGCTCGTTCCACCCCACCCCCCGCCTTAATTGGTTCTCCTCCCTTCCAACGGTGTTGAGGCGGGTGGGAACAGCAGGGGGTGAAGGTGCTGTGTTTAAAGAGGTGGAGTTATGCAGATCTAAAACGCGTGGATTGCAGCAGCAGCAAGCCGAAAAGTGCAGGCATGTAAGGGATCTAGAGGTTGACAACATGTCTTCTTAACGGGAGTCCAGGAGCTCATCTCCACAAATGGACTTTTCAGGATCCTTGGGTGGCTCCGTAGTTTGAAACCAATTCTGGTTATCGCTTCTCGGCCTTTTGGCTAAGATCAAGTGTAGTATCTGTTCTTATCAGTTTAATATCTGATACGTCCCCTATCTGGGGACCATATATTAAATGGATTTTTAGAACAGGGAGATGGAAAAAGAGCTTGCTCTGTCCACTCCACGCATTGACCTGGTATTGCAGTATCTCCAGGACCGGTGCACCCCTTCTTTAATGCAGTTTCTAAAATCAGAAAGAATTGAATTCAATGTTTTTTGTTCATTTTGCTTGTTTGTCGGATTTTGGGATGGACTCTTTGGCTTTGCTTTTCTTCTCCTCATTGGATTTTTCATGTTCAAAGTTGCAGAAGCCAGATTACAAGCTCATTTTGGTTCAACTTCAGCAACTGTGCATTGCATTGCCATGTAATGTGATGCAATGCTATCTTTCTAGCTCTCCCTTTTTACTTCCTTTTGGATAAACAGACATATTAGGCAAGCATTTTGGAGCTTTCACCTAAATAACTACAGGTGGTGAGATAAGCTGCACAATATAATTGACCTTTCAGTATATTGTTGCACACACACCATCTATTTAGCAAATGCCCTTGTTATCAACAGCAGCCTTTTAAACTCACCTGAGCTAACAGGTATGTGCGCTGGTTACTCTGCTGCGCTTAAAATTTCTTTTTTGGTTTGCTACAATGCCTTTTCTGAAACGTTGTCTCCTTCTGCTGGAACACTGACTTCTTTCATTTAATGCCTGCAGACTATAAAAGAGAACCCAACCCAAAAAGTTTGGTTGATTAGTCTGTGGCATTCTGTTAAACTGTTGCTTATGGCGGTCTCTGTGAGCTTCTCAGCGACATTCAGCCAGCCAGGTATCCTGCCTGCAGTAGATGGAATGTGGCAATGGAACGCTGGCTGCGCGTGTCATAATAGGCTCTGAGCCTTTATATACCTGTGCACAGCAGCAGCCACCTTCAGTCTGCTGCTGGACAGCCAGCAGCAGCAGCAGCAGGAGAGGTATGTAATCAGGAGCCCTCCTGCTAAGGGTAGACAGCTGCTCGTTCCACCCCACCCCCCGCCTTAATTGGTTCTCCTCCCTTCCAACGGTGTTGAGGCGGGTGGGAACAGCAGGGGGTGAAGGTGCTGTGTTTAAAGAGGTGGAGTTATGCAGATCTAAAACGCGTGGATTGCAGCAGCAGCAAGCCGAAAAGTGCAGGCATGTAAGGGATCTAGAGGTTGACAACATGTCTTCTTAACGGGAGTCCAGGAGCTCATCTCCACAAATGGACTTTTCAGGATCCTTGGGTGGCTCCGTAGTTTGAAACCAATTCTGGTTATCGCTTCTCGGCCTTTTGGCTAAGATCAAGTGTAGTATCTGTTCTTATCAGTTTAATATCTGATACGTCCCCTATCTGGGGACCATATATTAAATGGATTTTTAGAACAGGGAGATGGAAAAAGAGCTTGCTCTGTCCACTCCACGCATTGACCTGGTATTGCAGTATCTCCAGGACCGGTGCACCCCTTCTTTAATGCAGTTTCTAAAATCAGAAAGAATTGAATTCAATGTTTTTTGTTCATTTTGCTTGTTTGTCGGATTTTGGGATGGACTCTTTGGCTTTGCTTTTCTTCTCCTCATTGGATTTTTCATGTTCAAAGTTGCAGAAGCCAGATTACAAGCTCATTTTGGTTCAACTTCAGCAATTGTGCATTGCATTGCCATGTAATGTGATGCAATGCTATCTTTCTAGCTCTCCCTTTTTACTTCCTTTTGGATAAACAGACATATTAGGCAAGCATTTTGGAGCTTTCACCTAAATAACTACAGGTGGTGAGATAAGCTGCACAATATAATTGACCTTTCAGTATATTGTTGCACACACACCATCTATTTAGCAAATGCCCTTGTTATCAACAGCAGCCTTTTAAACTCACCTGAGCTAACAGGTATGTGCGCTGGTTACTCTGCTGCGCTTAAAATTTCTTTTTTGGTTTGCTACAATGCCTTTTCTGAAACGTTGTCTCCTTCTGCTGGAACACTGACTTCTTTCATTTAATGCCTGCAGACTATAAAAGAGAACCCAACCCAAAAAGTTTGGTTGATTAGTCTGTGGCATTCTGTTAAACTGTTGCTTATGGCGGTCTCTGTGAGCTTCTCAGCGACATTCAGCCAGCCAGGTATCCTGCCTGCAGTAGATGGAATGTGGCAATGGAACGCTGGCTGCGCGTGTCATAATAGGCTCTGAGCCTTTATATACCTGTGCACAGCAGCAGCCACCTTCAGTCTGCTGCTGGACAGCCAGCAGCAGCAGCAGCAGGAGAGGTATGTAATCAGGAGCCCTCCTGCTAAGGGTAGACAGCTGCTCGTTCCACCCCACCCCCCGCCTTAATTGGTTCTCCTCCCTTCCAACGGTGTTGAGGCGGGTGGGAACAGCAGGGGGTGAAGGTGCTGTGTTTAAAGAGGTGGAGTTATGCAGATCTAAAACGCGTGGATTGCAGCAGCAGCAAGCCGAAAAGTGCAGGCATGTAAGGGATCTAGAGGTTGAGAACATGTCTTCTTAACGGGAGTCCAGGAGCTCATCTCCACAAATGGACTTTTCAGGATCCTTGGGTGGCTCCGTAGTTTGAAACCAATTCTGGTTATCGCTTCTCGGCCTTTTGGCTAAGATCAAGTGTAGTATCTGTTCTTATCAGTTTAATATCTGATACGTCCCCTATCTGGGGACCATATATTAAATGGATTTTTAGAACAGGGAGATGGAAAAAGAGCTTGCTCTGTCCACTCCACGCATTGACCTGGTATTGCAGTATCTCCAGGACCGGTGCACCCCTTCTTTAATGCAGTTTCTAAAATCAGAAAGAATTGAATTCAATGTTTTTTGTTCATTTTGCTTGTTTGTCGGATTTTGGGATGGACTCTTTGGCTTTGCTTTTCTTCTCCTCATTGGATTTTTCATGTTCAAAGTTGCAGAAGCCAGATTACAAGCTCATTTTGGTTCAACTTCAGCAACTGTGCATTGCATTGCCATGTAATGTGATGCAATGCTATCTTTCTAGCTCTCCCTTTTTACTTCCTTTTGGATAAACAGACATATTAGGCAAGCATTTTGGAGCTTTCACCTAAATAACTACAGGTGGTGAGATAAGCTGCACAATATAATTGACCTTTCAGTATATTGTTGCACACACACCATCTATTTAGCAAATGCCCTTGTTATCAACAGCAGCCTTTTAAACTCACCTGAGCTAACAGGTATGTGCGCTGGTTACTCTGCTGCGCTTAAAATTTCTTTTTTGGTTTGCTACAATGCCTTTTCTGAAACGTTGTCTCCTTCTGCTGGAACACTGACTTCTTTCATTTAATGCCTGCAGACTATAAAAGAGAACCCAACCCAAAAAGTTTGGTTGATTAGTCTGTGGCATTCTGTTAAACTGTTGCTTATGGCGGTCTCTGTGAGCTTCTCAGCGACATTCAGCCAGCCAGGTATCCTGCCTGCAGTAGATGGAATGTGGCAATGGAACGCTGGCTGCGCGTGTCATAATAGGCTCTGAGCCTTTATATACCTGTGCACAGCAGCAGCCACCTTCAGTCTGCTGCTGGACAGCCAGCAGCAGCAGCAGCAGGAGAGGTATGTAATCAGGAGCCCTCCTGCTAAGGGTAGACAGCTGCTCGTTCCACCCCACCCCCCGCCTTAATTGGTTCTCCTCCCTTCCAACGGTGTTGAGGCGGGTGGGAACAGCAGGGGGTGAAGGTGCTGTGTTTAAAGAGGTGGAGTTATGCAGATCTAAAACGCGTGGATTGCAGCAGCAGCAAGCCGAAAAGTGCAGGCATGTAAGGGATCTAGAGGTTGAGAACATGTCTTCTTAACGGGAGTCCAGGAGCTCATCTCCACAAATGGACTTTTCAGGATCCTTGGGTGGCTCCGTAGTTTGAAACCAATTCTGGTTATCGCTTCTCGGCCTTTTGGCTAAGATCAAGTGTAGTATCTGTTCTTATCAGTTTAATATCTGATACGTCCCCTATCTGGGGACCATATATTAAATGGATTTTTAGAACAGGGAGATGGAAAAAGAGCTTGCTCTGTCCACTCCACGCATTGACCTGGTATTGCAGTATCTCCAGGACCGGTGCACCCCTTCTTTAATGCAGTTTCTAAAATCAGAAAGAATTGAATTCAATGTTTTTTGTTCATTTTGCTTGTTTGTCGGATTTTGGGATGGACTCTTTGGCTTTGCTTTTCTTCTCCTCATTGGATTTTTCATGTTCAAAGTTGCAGAAGCCAGATTACAAGCTCATTTTGGTTCAACTTCAGCAACTGTGCATTGCATTGCCATGTAATGTGATGCAATGCTATCTTTCTAGCTCTCCCTTTTTACTTCCTTTTGGATAAACAGACATATTAGGCAAGCATTTTGGAGCTTTCACCTAAATAACTACAGGTGGTGAGATAAGCTGCACAATATAATTGACCTTTCAGTATATTGTTGCACACACACCATCTATTTAGCAAATGCCCTTGTTATCAACAGCAGCCTTTTAAACTCACCTGAGCTAACAGGTATGTGCGCTGGTTACTCTGCTGCGCTTAAAATTTCTTTTTTGGTTTGCTACAATGCCTTTTCTGAAACGTTGTCTCCTTCTGCTGGAACACTGACTTCTTTCATTTAATGCCTGCAGACTATAAAAGAGAACCCAACCCAAAAAGTTTGGTTGATTAGTCTGTGGCATTCTGTTAAACTGTTGCTTATGGCGGTCTCTGTGAGCTTCTCAGCGACATTCAGCCAGCCAGGTATCCTGCCTGCAGTAGATGGAATGTGGCAATGGAACGCTGGCTGCGCGTGTCATAATAGGCTCTGAGCCTTTATATACCTGTGCACAGCAGCAGCCACCTTCAGTCTGCTGCTGGACAGCCAGCAGCAGCAGCAGCAGGAGAGGTATGTAATCAGGAGCCCTCCTGCTAAGGGTAGACAGCTGCTCGTTCCACCCCACCCCCCGCCTTAATTGGTTCTCCTCCCTTCCAACGGTGTTGAGGCGGGTGGGAACAGCAGGGGGTGAAGGTGCTGTGTTTAAAGAGGTGGAGTTATGCAGATCTAAAACGCGTGGATTGCAGCAGCAGCAAGCCGAAAAGTGCAGGCATGTAAGGGATCTAGAGGTTGACAACATGTCTTCTTAACGGGAGTCCAGGAGCTCATCTCCACAAATGGACTTTTCAGGATCCTTGGGTGGCTCCGTAGTTTGAAACCAATTCTGGTTATCGCTTCTCGGCCTTTTGGCTAAGATCAAGTGTAGTATCTGTTCTTATCAGTTTAATATCTGATACGTCCCCTATCTGGGGACCATATATTAAATGGATTTTTAGAGCAGGGAGATGGAAAAAGAGCTTGCTCTGTCCACTCCACGCATTGACCTGGTATTGCAGTATCTCCAGGACCGGTGCACCCCTTCTTTAATGCAGTTTCTAAAATCAGAAAGAATTGAATTCAATGTTTTTTGTTCATTTTGCTTGTTTGTCGGATTTTGGGATGGACTCTTTGGCTTTGCTTTTCTTCTCCTCATTGGATTTTTCATGTTCAAAGTTGCAGAAGCCAGATTACAAGCTCATTTTGGTTCAACTTCAGCAACTGTGCATTGCATTGCCATGTAATGTGATGCAATGCTATCTTTCTAGCTCTCCCTTTTTACTTCCTTTTGGATAAACAGACATATTAGGCAAGCATTTTGGAGCTTTCACCTAAATAACTACAGGTGGTGAGATAAGCTGCACAATATAATTGACCTTTCAGTATATTGTTGCACACACACCATCTATTTAGCAAATGCCCTTGTTATCAACAGCAGCCTTTTAAACTCACCTGAGCTAACAGGTATGTGCGCTGGTTACTCTGCTGCGCTTAAAATTTCTTTTTTGGTTTGCTACAATGCCTTTTCTGAAACGTTGTCTCCTTCTGCTGGAACACTGACTTCTTTCATTTAATGCCTGCAGACTATAAAAGAGAACCCAACCCAAAAAGTTTGGTTGATTAGTCTGTGGCATTCTGTTAAACTGTTGCTTATGGCGGTCTCTGTGAGCTTCTCAGCGACATTCAGCCAGCCAGGTATCCTGCCTGCAGTAGATGGAATGTGGCAATGGAACGCTGGCTGCGCGTGTCATAATAGGCTCTGAGCCTTTATATACCTGTGCACAGCAGCAGCCACCTTCAGTCTGCTGCTGGACAGCCAGCAGCAGCAGCAGCAGGAGAGGTATGTAATCAGGAGCCCTCCTGCTAAGGGTAGACAGCTGCTCGTTCCACCCCACCCCCCGCCTTAATTGGTTCTCCTCCCTTCCAACGGTGTTGAGGCGGGTGGGAACAGCAGGGGGTGAAGGTGCTGTGTTTAAAGAGGTGGAGTTATGCAGATCTAAAACGCGTGGATTGCAGCAGCAGCAAGCCGAAAAGTGCAGGCATGTAAGGGATCTAGAGGTTGACAACATGTCTTCTTAACGGGAGTCCAGGAGCTCATCTCCACAAATGGACTTTTCAGGATCCTTGGGTGGCTCCGTAGTTTGAAACCAATTCTGGTTATCGCTTCTCGGCCTTTTGGCTAAGATCAAGTGTAGTATCTGTTCTTATCAGTTTAATATCTGATACGTCCCCTATCTGGGGACCATATATTAAATGGATTTTTAGAACAGGGAGATGGAAAAAGAGCTTGCTCTGTCCACTCCACGCATTGACCTGGTATTGCAGTATCTCCAGGACCGGTGCACCCCTTCTTTAATGCAGTTTCTAAAATCAGAAAGAATTGAATTCAATGTTTTTTGTTCATTTTGCTTGTTTGTCGGATTTTGGGATGGACTCTTTGGCTTTGCTTTTCTTCTCCTCATTGGATTTTTCATGTTCAAAGTTGCAGAAGCCAGATTACAAGCTCATTTTGGTTCAACTTCAGCAACTGTGCATTGCATTGCCATGTAATGTGATGCAATGCTATCTTTCTAGCTCTCCCTTTTTACTTCCTTTTGGATAAACAGACATATTAGGCAAGCATTTTGGAGCTTTCACCTAAATAACTACAGGTGGTGAGATAAGCTGCACAATATAATTGACCTTTCAGTATATTGTTGCACACACACCATCTATTTAGCAAATGCCCTTGTTATCAACAGCAGCCTTTTAAACTCACCTGAGCTAACAGGTATGTGCGCTGGTTACTCTGCTGCGCTTAAAATTTCTTTTTTGGTTTGCTACAATGCCTTTTCTGAAACGTTGTCTCCTTCTGCTGGAACACTGACTTCTTTCATTTAATGCCTGCAGACTATAAAAGAGAACCCAACCCAAAAAGTTTGGTTGATTAGTCTGTGGCATTCTGTTAAACTGTTGCTTATGGCGGTCTCTGTGAGCTTCTCAGCGACATTCAGCCAGCCAGGTATCCTGCCTGCAGTAGATGGAATGTGGCAATGGAACGCTGGCTGCGCGTGTCATAATAGGCTCTGAGCCTTTATATACCTGTGCACAGCAGCAGCCACCTTCAGTCTGCTGCTGGACAGCCAGCAGCAGCAGCAGCAGGAGAGGTATGTAATCAGGAGCCCTCCTGCTAAGGGTAGACAGCTGCTCGTTCCACCCCACCCCCCGCCTTAATTGGTTCTCCTCCCTTCCAACGGTGTTGAGGCGGGTGGGAACAGCAGGGGGTGAAGGTGCTGTGTTTAAAGAGGTGGAGTTATGCAGATCTAAAACGCGTGGATTGCAGCAGCAGCAAGCCGAAAAGTGCAGGCATGTAAGGGATCTAGAGGTTGACAACATGTCTTCTTAACGGGAGTCCAGGAGCTCATCTCCACAAATGGACTTTTCAGGATCCTTGGGTGGCTCCGTAGTTTGAAACCAATTCTGGTTATCGCTTCTCGGCCTTTTGGCTAAGATCAAGTGTAGTATCTGTTCTTATCAGTTTAATATCTGATACGTCCCCTATCTGGGGACCATATATTAAATGGATTTTTAGAACAGGGAGATGGAAAAAGAGCTTGCTCTGTCCACTCCACGCATTGACCTGGTATTGCAGTATCTCCAGGACCGGTGCACCCCTTCTTTAATGCAGTTTCTAAAATCAGAAAGAATTGAATTCAATGTTTTTTGTTCATTTTGCTTGTTTGTCGGATTTTGGGATGGACTCTTTGGCTTTGCTTTTCTTCTCCTCATTGGATTTTTCATGTTCAAAGTTGCAGAAGCCAGATTACAAGCTCATTTTGGTTCAACTTCAGCAACTGTGCATTGCATTGCCATGTAATGTGATGCAATGCTATCTTTCTAGCTCTCCCTTTTTACTTCCTTTTGGATAAACAGACATATTAGGCAAGCATTTTGGAGCTTTCACCTAAATAACTACAGGTGGTGAGATAAGCTGCACAATATAATTGACCTTTCAGTATATTGTTGCACACACACCATCTATTTAGCAAATGCCCTTGTTATCAACAGCAGCCTTTTAAACTCACCTGAGCTAACAGGTATGTGCGCTGGTTACTCTGCTGCGCTTAAAATTTCTTTTTTGGTTTGCTACAATGCCTTTTCTGAAACGTTGTCTCCTTCTGCTGGAACACTGACTTCTTTCATTTAATGCCTGCAGACTATAAAAGAGAACCCAACCCAAAAAGTTTGGTTGATTAGTCTGTGGCATTCTGTTAAACTGTTGCTTATGGCGATCTCTGTGAGCTTCAAAGCGACATTCAGCCAGCCAGGTATCCTGCCTGCAGTAGATGGAATGTGGCAATGGAACGCTGGCTGCGCGTGTCATAATAGGCTCTGAGCCTTTATATACCTGTGCACAGCAGCAGCCACCTTCAGTCTGCTGCTGGACAGCCAGCAGCAGCAGGAGAGGTATGTAATCAGGAGCCCTCCTGCTAAGGGTAGACAGCTGCTCGTTCCACCCCACCCCCCGCCTTAATTGGTTCTCCTCCCTTCCAACGGTGTTGAGGCGGGTGGGAACAGCAGGGGGTGAAGGTGCTGTGTTTAAAGAGGTGGAGTTATGCAGATCTAAAACGCGTGGATTGCAGCAGCAGCAAGCCGAAAAGTGCAGGCATGTAAGGGATCTAGAGGTTGACAACATGTCTTCTTAACGGGAGTCCAGGAGTTCATCTCCACAAATGGACTTTTCAGGATCCTTGGGTGGCTCCGTAGTTTGAAACCAATTCTGGTTATCGCTTCTCGGCCTTTTGGCTAAGATCAAGTGTAGTATCTGTTCTTATCAGTTTAATATCTGATACGTCCCCTATCTGGGGACCATATATTAAATGGATTTTTAGAACAGGGAGATGGAAAAAGAGCTTGCTCTGTCCACTCCACGCATTGACCTGGTATTGCAGTATCTCCAGGACCGGTGCACCCCTTCTTTAATGCAGTTTCTAAAATCAGAAAGAATTGAATTCAATGTTTTTTGTTCATTTTGCTTGTTTGTCGGATTTTGGGATGGACTCTTTGGCTTTGCTTTTCTTCTCCTCATTGGATTTTTCATGTTCAAAGTTGCAGAAGCCAGATTACAAGCTCATTTTGGTTCAACTTCAGCAACTGTGCATTGCATTGCCATGTAATGTGATGCAATGCTATCTTTCTAGCTCTCCCTTTTTACTTCCTTTTGGATAAACAGACATATTAGGCAAGCATTTTGGAGCTTTCACCTAAATAACTACAGGTGGTGAGATAAGCTGCACAATATAATTGACCTTTCAGTATATTGTTGCACACACACCATCTATTTAGCAAATGCCCTTGTTATCAACAGCAGCCTTTTAAACTCACCTGAGCTAACAGGTATGTGCGCTGGTTACTCTGCTGCGCTTAAAATTTCTTTTTTGGTTTGCTACAATGCCTTTTCTGAAACGTTGTCTCCTTCTGCTGGAACACTGACTTCTTTCATTTAATGCCTGCAGACTATAAAAGAGAACCCAACCCAAAAAGTTTGGTTGATTAGTCTGTGGCATTCTGTTAAACTGTTGCTTATGGCGGTCTCTGTGAGCTTCTCAGCGACATTCAGCCAGCCAGGTATCCTGCCTGCAGTAGATGGAATGTGGCAATGGAACGCTGGCTGCGCGTGTCATAATAGGCTCTGAGCCTTTATATACCTGTGCACAGCAGCAGCCACCTTCAGTCTGCTGCTGGACAGCCAGCAGCAGCAGCAGCAGGAGAGGTATGTAATCAGGAGCCCTCCTGCTAAGGGTAGACAGCTGCTCGTTCCACCCCACCCCCCGCCTTAATTGGTTCTCCTCCCTTCCAACGGTGTTGAGGCGGGTGGGAACAGCAGGGGGTGAAGGTGCTGTGTTTAAAGAGGTGGAGTTATGCAGATCTAAAACGCGTGGATTGCAGCAGCAGCAAGCCGAAAAGTGCAGGCATGTAAGGGATCTAGAGGTTGACAACATGTCTTCTTAACGGGAGTCCAGGAGCTCATCTCCACAAATGGACTTTTCAGGATCCTTGGGTGGCTCCGTAGTTTGAAACCAATTCTGGTTATCGCTTCTCGGCCTTTTGGCTAAGATCAAGTGTAGTATCTGTTCTTATCAGTTTAATATCTGATACGTCCCCTATCTGGGGACCATATATTAAATGGATTTTTAGAACAGGGAGATGGAAAAAGAGCTTGCTCTGTCCACTCCACGCATTGACCTGGTATTGCAGTATCTCCAGGACCGGTGCACCCCTTCTTTAATGCAGTTTCTAAAATCAGAAAGAATTGAATTCAATGTTTTTTGTTCATTTTGCTTGTTTGTCGGATTTTGGGATGGACTCTTTGGCTTTGCTTTTCTTCTCCTCATTGGATTTTTCATGTTCAAAGTTGCAGAAGCCAGATTACAAGCTCATTTTGGTTCAACTTCAGCAACTGTGCATTGCATTGCCATGTAATGTGATGCAATGCTATCTTTCTAGCTCTCCCTTTTTACTTCCTTTTGGATAAACAGACATATTAGGCAAGCATTTTGGAGCTTTCACCTAAATAACTACAGGTGGTGAGATAAGCTGCACAATATAATTGACCTTTCAGTATATTGTTGCACACACACCATCTATTTAGCAAATGCCCTTGTTATCAACAGCAGCCTTTTAAACTCACCTGAGCTAACAGGTATGTGCGCTGGTTACTCTGCTGCGCTTAAAATTTCTTTTTTGGTTTGCTACAATGCCTTTTCTGAAACGTTGTCTCCTTCTGCTGGAACACTGACTTCTTTCATTTAATGCCTGCAGACTATAAAAGAGAACCCAACCCAAAAAGTTTGGTTGATTAGTCTGTGGCATTCTGTTAAACTGTTGCTTATGGCGGTCTCTGTGAGCTTCTCAGCGACATTCAGCCAGCCAGGTATCCTGCCTGCAGTAGATGGAATGTGGCAATGGAACGCTGGCTGCGCGTGTCATAATAGGCTCTGAGCCTTTATATACCTGTGCACAGCAGCAGCCACCTTCAGTCTGCTGCTGGACAGCCAGCAGCAGCAGCAGCAGGAGAGGTATGTAATCAGGAGCCCTCCTGCTAAGGGTAGACAGCTGCTCGTTCCACCCCACCCCCCGCCTTAATTGGTTCTCCTCCCTTCCAACGGTGTTGAGGCGGGTGGGAACAGCAGGGGGTGAAGGTGCTGTGTTTAAAGAGGTGGAGTTATGCAGATCTAAAACGCGTGGATTGCAGCAGCAGCAAGCCGAAAAGTGCAGGCATGTAAGGGATCTAGAGGTTGACAACATGTCTTCTTAACGGGAGTCCAGGAGCTCATCTCCACAAATGGACTTTTCAGGATCCTTGGGTGGCTCCGTAGTTTGAAACCAATTCTGGTTATCGCTTCTCGGCCTTTTGGCTAAGATCAAGTGTAGTATCTGTTCTTATCAGTTTAATATCTGATACGTCCCCTATCTGGGGACCATATATTAAATGGATTTTTAGAACAGGGAGATGGAAAAAGAGCTTGCTCTGTCCACTCCACGCATTGACCTGGTATTGCAGTATCTCCAGGACCGGTGCACCCCTTCTTTAATGCAGTTTCTAAAATCAGAAAGAATTGAATTCAATGTTTTTTGTTCATTTTGCTTGTTTGTCGGATTTTGGGATGGACTCTTTGGCTTTGCTTTTCTTCTCCTCATTGGATTTTTCATGTTCAAAGTTGCAGAAGCCAGATTACAAGCTCATTTTGGTTCAACTTCAGCAACTGTGCATTGCATTGCCATGTAATGTGATGCAATGCTATCTTTCTAGCTCTCCCTTTTTACTTCCTTTTGGATAAACAGACATATTAGGCAAGCATTTTGGAGCTTTCACCTAAATAACTACAGGTGGTGAGATAAGCTGCACAATATAATTGACCTTTCAGTATATTGTTGCACACACACCATCTATTTAGCAAATGCCCTTGTTATCAACAGCAGCCTTTTAAACTCACCTGAGCTAACAGGTATGTGCGCTGGTTACTCTGCTGCGCTTAAAATTTCTTTTTTGGTTTGCTACAATGCCTTTTCTGAAACGTTGTCTCCTTCTGCTGGAACACTGACTTCTTTCATTTAATGCCTGCAGACTATAAAAGAGAACCCAACCCAAAAAGTTTGGTTGATTAGTCTGTGGCATTCTGTTAAACTGTTGCTTATGGCGGTCTCTGTGAGCTTCTCAGCGACATTCAGCCAGCCAGGTATCCTGCCTGCAGTAGATGGAATGTGGCAATGGAACGCTGGCTGCGCGTGTCATAATAGGCTCTGAGCCTTTATATACCTGTGCACAGCAGCAGCCACCTTCAGTCTGCTGCTGGACAGCCAGCAGCAGCAGCAGCAGGAGAGGTATGTAATCAGGAGCCCTCCTGCTAAGGGTAGACAGCTGCTCGTTCCACCCCACCCCCCGCCTTAATTGGTTCTCCTCCCTTCCAACGGTGTTGAGGCGGGTGGGAACAGCAGGGGGTGAAGGTGCTGTGTTTAAAGAGGTGGAGTTATGCAGATCTAAAACGCGTGGATTGCAGCAGCAGCAAGCCGAAAAGTGCAGGCATGTAAGGGATCTAGAGGTTGACAACATGTCTTCTTAACGGGAGTCCAGGAGCTCATCTCCACAAATGGACTTTTCAGGATCCTTGGGTGGCTCCGTAGTTTGAAACCAATTCTGGTTATCGCTTCTCGGCCTTTTGGCTAAGATCAAGTGTAGTATCTGTTCTTATCAGTTTAATATCTGATACGTCCCCTATCTGGGGACCATATATTAAATGGATTTTTAGAACAGGGAGATGGAAAAAGAGCTTGCTCTGTCCACTCCACGCATTGACCTGGTATTGCAGTATCTCCAGGACCGGTGCACCCCTTCTTTAATGCAGTTTCTAAAATCAGAAAGAATTGAATTCAATGTTTTTTGTTCATTTTGCTTGTTTGTCGGATTTTGGGATGGACTCTTTGGCTTTGCTTTTCTTCTCCTCATTGGATTTTTCATGTTCAAAGTTGCAGAAGCCAGATTACAAGCTCATTTTGGTTCAACTTCAGCAACTGTGCATTGCATTGCCATGTAATGTGATGCAATGCTATCTTTCTAGCTCTCCCTTTTTACTTCCTTTTGGATAAACAGACATATTAGGCAAGCATTTTGGAGCTTTCACCTAAATAACTACAGGTGGTGAGATAAGCTGCACAATATAATTGACCTTTCAGTATATTGTTGCACACACACCATCTATTTAGCAAATGCCCTTGTTATCAACAGCAGCCTTTTAAACTCACCTGAGCTAACAGGTATGTGCGCTGGTTACTCTGCTGCGCTTAAAATTTCTTTTTTGGTTTGCTACAATGCCTTTTCTGAAACGTTGTCTCCTTCTGCTGGAACACTGACTTCTTTCATTTAATGCCTGCAGACTATAAAAGAGAACCCAACCCAAAAAGTTTGGTTGATTAGTCTGTGGCATTCTGTTAAACTGTTGCTTATGGCGGTCTCTGTGAGCTTCTCAGCGACATTCAGCCAGCCAGGTATCCTGCCTGCAGTAGATGGAATGTGGCAATGGAACGCTGGCTGCGCGTGTCATAATAGGCTCTGAGCCTTTATATACCTGTGCACAGCAGCAGCCACCTTCAGTCTGCTGCTGGACAGCCAGCAGCAGCAGCAGCAGGAGAGGTATGTAATCAGGAGCCCTCCTGCTAAGGGTAGACAGCTGCTCGTTCCACCCCACCCCCCGCCTTAATTGGTTCTCCTCCCTTCCAACGGTGTTGAGGCGGGTGGGAACAGCAGGGGGTGAAGGTGCTGTGTTTAAAGAGGTGGAGTTATGCAGATCTAAAACGCGTGGATTGCAGCAGCAGCAAGCCGAAAAGTGCAGGCATGTAAGGGATCTAGAGGTTGACAACATGTCTTCTTAACGGGAGTCCAGGAGCTCATCTCCACAAATGGACTTTTCAGGATCCTTGGGTGGCTCCGTAGTTTGAAACCAATTCTGGTTATCGCTTCTCGGCTTTTGGCTAAGATCAAGTGTAGTATCTGTTCTTATCAGTTTAATATCTGATACGTCCCCTATCTGGGGACCATATATTAAATGGATTTTTAGAACAGGGAGATGGAAAAAGAGCTTGCTCTGTCCACTCCACGCATTGACCTGGTATTGCAGTATCTCCAGGACCGGTGCACCCCTTCTTTAATGCAGTTTCTAAAATCAGAAAGAATTGAATTCAATGTTTTTTGTTCATTTTGCTTGTTTGTCGGATTTTGGGATGGACTCTTTGGCTTTGCTTTTCTTCTCCTCATTGGATTTTTCATGTTCAAAGTTGCAGAAGCCAGATTACAAGCTCATTTTGGTTCAACTTCAGCAACTGTGCATTGCATTGCCATGTAATGTGATGCAATGCTATCTTTCTAGCTCTCCCTTTTTACTTCCTTTTGGATAAACAGACATATTAGGCAAGCATTTTGGAGCTTTCACCTAAATAACTACAGGTGGTGAGATAAGCTGCACAATATAATTGACCTTTCAGTATATTGTTGCACACACACCATCTATTTAGCAAATGCCCTTGTTATCAACAGCAGCCTTTTAAACTCACCTGAGCTAACAGGTATGTGCGCTGGTTACTCTGCTGCGCTTAAAATTTCTTTTTTGGTTTGCTACAATGCCTTTTCTGAAACGTTGTCTCCTTCTGCTGGAACACTGACTTCTTTCATTTAATGCCTGCAGACTATAAAAGAGAACCCAACCCAAAAAGTTTGGTTGATTAGTCTGTGGCATTCTGTTAAACTGTTGCTTATGGCGGTCTCTGTGAGCTTCTCAGCGACATTCAGCCAGCCAGGTATCCTGCCTGCAGTAGATGGAATGTGGCAATGGAACGCTGGCTGCGCGTGTCATAATAGGCTCTGAGCCTTTATATACCTGTGCACAGCAGCAGCCACCTTCAGTCTGCTGCTGGACAGCCAGCAGCAGCAGCAGCAGGAGAGGTATGTAATCAGGAGCCCTCCTGCTAAGGGTAGACAGCTGCTCGTTCCACCCCACCCCCCGCCTTAATTGGTTCTCCTCCCTTCCAACGGTGTTGAGGCGGGTGGGAACAGCAGGGGGTGAAGGTGCTGTGTTTAAAGAGGTGGAGTTATGCAGATCTAAAACGCGTGGATTGCAGCAGCAGCAAGCCGAAAAGTGCAGGCATGTAAGGGATCTAGAGGTTGACAACATGTCTTCTTAACGGGAGTCCAGGAGCTCATCTCCACAAATGGACTTTTCAGGATCCTTGGGTGGCTCCGTAGTTTGAAACCAATTCTGGTTATCGCTTCTCGGCCTTTTGGCTAAGATCAAGTGTAGTATCTGTTCTTATCAGTTTAATATCTGATACGTCCCCTATCTGGGGACCATATATTAAATGGATTTTTAGAACAGGGAGATGGAAAAAGAGCTTGCTCTGTCCACTCCACGCATTGACCTGGTATTGCAGTATCTCCAGGACCGGTGCACCCCTTCTTTAATGCAGTTTCTAAAATCAGAAAGAATTGAATTCAATGTTTTTTGTTCATTTTGCTTGTTTGTCGGATTTTGGGATGGACTCTTTGGCTTTGCTTTTCTTCTCCTCATTGGATTTTTCATGTTCAAAGTTGCAGAAGCCAGATTACAAGCTCATTTTGGTTCAACTTCAGCAACTGTGCATTGCATTGCCATGTAATGTGATGCAATGCTATCTTTCTAGCTCTCCCTTTTTACTTCCTTTTGGATAAACAGACATATTAGGCAAGCATTTTGGAGCTTTCACCTAAATAACTACAGGTGGTGAGATAAGCTGCACAATATAATTGACCTTTCAGTATATTGTTGCACACACACCATCTATTTAGCAAATGCCCTTGTTATCAACAGCAGCCTTTTAAACTCACCTGAGCTAACAGGTATGTGCGCTGGTTACTCTGCTGCGCTTAAAATTTCTTTTTTGGTTTGCTACAATGCCTTTTCTGAAACGTTGTCTCCTTCTGCTGGAACACTGACTTCTTTCATTTAATGCCTGCAGACTATAAAAGAGAACCCAACCCAAAAAGTTTGGTTGATTAGTCTGTGGCATTCTGTTAAACTGTTGCTTATGGCGGTCTCTGTGAGCTTCTCAGCGACATTCAGCCAGCCAGGTATCCTGCCTGCAGTAGATGGAATGTGGCAATGGAACGCTGGCTGCGCGTGTCATAATAGGCTCTGAGCCTTTATATACCTGTGCACAGCAGCAGCCACCTTCAGTCTGCTGCTGGACAGCCAGCAGCAGCAGCAGCAGGAGAGGTATGTAATCAGGAGCCCTCCTGCTAAGGGTAGACAGCTGCTCGTTCCACCCCACCCCCCGCCTTAATTGGTTCTCCTCCCTTCCAACGGTGTTGAGGCGGGTGGGAACAGCAGGGGGTGAAGGTGCTGTGTTTAAAGAGGTGGAGTTATGCAGATCTAAAACGCGTGGATTGCAGCAGCAGCAAGCCGAAAAGTGCAGGCATGTAAGGGATCTAGAGGTTGACAACATGTCTTCTTAACGGGAGTCCAGGAGCTCATCTCCACAAATGGACTTTTCAGGATCCTTGGGTGGCTCCGTAGTTTGAAACCAATTCTGGTTATCGCTTCTCGGCCTTTTGGCTAAGATCAAGTGTAGTATCTGTTCTTATCAGTTTAATATCTGATACGTCCCCTATCTGGGGACCATATATTAAATGGATTTTTACAACAGGGAGATGGAAAAAGAGCTTGCTCTGTCCACTCCACGCATTGACCTGGTATTGCAGTATCTCCAGGACCGGTGCACCCCTTCTTTAATGCAGTTTCTAAAATCAGAAAGAATTGAATTCAATGTTTTTTGTTCATTTTGCTTGTTTGTCGGATTTTGGGATGGACTCTTTGGCTTTGCTTTTCTTCTCCTCATTGGATTTTTCATGTTCAAAGTTGTAGAAGCCAGATTACAAGCTCATTTTGGTTCAACTTCAGCAACTGTGCATTGCATTGCCATGTAATGTGATGCAATGCTATCTTTCTAGCTCTCCCTTTTTACTTCCTTTTGGATAAACAGACATATTAGGCAAGCATTTTGGAGCTTTCACCTAAATAACTACAGGTGGTGAGATAAGCTGCACAATATAATTGACCTTTCAGTATATTGTTGCACACACACCATCTATTTAGCAAATGCCCTTGTTATCAACAGCAGCCTTTTAAACTCACCTGAGCTAACAGGTATGTGCGCTGGTTACTCTGCTGCGCTTAAAATTTCTTTTTTGGTTTGCTACAATGCCTTTTCTGAAACGTTGTCTCCTTCTGCTGGAACACTGACTTCTTTCATTTAATGCCTGCAGACTATAAAAGAGAACCCAACCCAAAAAGTTTGGTTGATTAGTCTGTGGCATTCTGTTAAACTGTTGCTTATGGCGGTCTCTGTGAGCTTCTCAGCGACATTCAGCCAGCCAGGTATCCTGCCTGCAGTAGATGGAATGTGGCAATGGAACGCTGGCTGCGCGTGTCATAATAGGCTCTGAGCCTTTATATACCTGTGCACAGCAGCAGCCACCTTCAGTCTGCTGCTGGACAGCCAGCAGCAGCAGCAGCAGGAGAGGTATGTAATCAGGAGCCCTCCTGCTAAGGGTAGACAGCTGCTCGTTCCACCCCACCCCCCGCCTTAATTGGTTCTCCTCCCTTCCAACGGTGTTGAGGCGGGTGGGAACAGCAGGGGGTGAAGGTGCTGTGTTTAAAGAGGTGGAGTTATGCAGATCTAAAACGCGTGGATTGCAGCAGCAGCAAGCCGAAAAGTGCAGGCATGTAAGGGATCTAGAGGTTGACAACATGTCTTCTTAACGGGAGTCCAGGAGCTCATCTCCACAAATGGACTTTTCAGGATCCTTGGGTGGCTCCGTAGTTTGAAACCAATTCTGGTTATCGCTTCTCGGCCTTTTGGCTAAGATCAAGTGTAGTATCTGTTCTTATCAGTTTAATATCTGATACGTCCCCTATCTGGGGACCATATATTAAATGGATTTTTAGAACAGGGAGATGGAAAAAGAGCTTGCTCTGTCCACTCCACGCATTGACCTGGTATTGCAGTGTCTCCAGGACCGGTGCACCCCTTCTTTAATGCAGTTTCTAAAATCAGAAAGAATTGAATTCAATTTTTTTTTGTTCATTTTGCTTGTTTGTCGGATTTTGGGATGGACTCTTTGGCTTTGCTTTTCTTCTCCTCATTGGATTTTTCATGTTCAAAGTTGCAGAAGCCAGATTACAAGCTCATTTTGGTTCAACTTCAGCAACTGTGCATTGCATTGCCATGTAATGTGATGCAATGCTATCTTTCTAGCTCTCCCTTTTTACTTCCTTTTGGATAAACAGACATATTAGGCAAGCATTTTGGAGCTTTCACCTAAATAACTACAGGTGGTGAGATAAGCTGCACAATATAATTGACCTTTCAGTATATTGTTGCACACACACCATCTATTTAGCAAATGCCCTTGTTATCAACAGCAGCCTTTTAAACTCACCTGAGCTAACAGGTATGTGCGCTGGTTACTCTGCTGCGCTTAAAATTTCTTTTTTGGTTTGCTACAATGCCTTTTCTGAAACGTTGTCTCCTTCTGCTGGAACACTGACTTCTTTCATTTAATGCCTGCAGACTATAAAAGAGAACCCAACCCAAAAAGTTTGGTTGATTAGTCTGTGGCATTCTGTTAAACTGTTGCTTATGGCGGTCTCTGTGAGCTTCTCAGCGACATTCAGCCAGCCAGGTATCCTGCCTGCAGTAGATGGAATGTGGCAATGGAACGCTGGCTGCGCGTGTCATAATAGGCTCTGAGCCTTTATATACCTGTGCACAGCAGCAGCCACCTTCAGTCTGCTGCTGGACAGCCAGCAGCAGCAGCAGCAGGAGAGGTATGTAATCAGGAGCCCTCCTGCTAAGGGTAGACAGCTGCTCGTTCCACCCCACCCCCCGCCTTAATTGGTTCTCCTCCCTTCCAACGGTGTTGAGGCGGGTGGGAACAGCAGGGGGTGAAGGTGCTGTGTTTAAAGAGGTGGAGTTATGCAGATCTAAAACGCGTGGATTGCAGCAGCAGCAAGCCGAAAAGTGCAGGCATGTAAGGGATCTAGAGGTTGACAACATGTCTTCTTAACGGGAGTCCAGGAGCTCATCTCCACAAATGGACTTTTCAGGATCCTTGGGTGGCTCCGTAGTTTGAAACCAATTCTGGTTATCGCTTCTCGGGCTTTTGGCTAAGATCAAGTGTAGTATCTGTTCTTATCAGTTTAATATCTGATACGTCCCCTATCTGGGGACCATATATTAAATGGATTTTTAGAACAGGGAGATGGAAAAAGAGCTTGCTCTGTCCACTCCACGCATTGACCTGGTATTGCAGTATCTCCAGGACCGGTGCACCCCTTCTTTAATGCAGTTTCTAAAATCAGAAAGAATTGAATTCAATGTTTTTTGTTCATTTTGCTTGTTTGTCGGATTTTGGGATGGACTCTTTGGCTTTGCTTTTCTTCTCCTCATTGGATTTTTCATGTTCAAAGTTGCAGAAGCCAGATTACAAGCTCATTTTGGTTCAACTTCAGCAACTGTGCATTGCATTGCCATGTAATGTGATGCAATGCTATCTTTCTAGCTCTCCCTTTTTACTTCCTTTTGGATAAACAGACATATTAGGCAAGCATTTTGGAGCTTTCACCTAAATAACTACAGGTGGTGAGATAAGCTGCACAATATAATTGACCTTTCAGTATATTGTTGCACACACACCATCTATTTAGCAAATGCCCTTGTTATCAACAGCAGCCTTTTAAACTCACCTGAGCTAACAGGTATGTGCGCTGGTTACTCTGCTGCGCTTAAAATTTCTTTTTTGGTTTGCTACAATGCCTTTTCTGAAACGTTGTCTCCTTCTGCTGGAACACTGACTTCTTTCATTTAATGCCTGCAGACTATAATAGAGAACCCAACCCAAAAAGTTTGGTTGATTACTCTGTGGCATTCTGTTAAACTGTTGCTTATGGCGGTCTCTGTGAGCTTCTCAGCGACATTCAGCCAGCCAGGTATCCTGCCTGCAGTAGATGGAATGTGGCAATGGAACGCTGGCTGCGCGTGTCATAATAGGCTCTGAGCCTTTATATACCTGTGCACAGCAGCAGCCACCTTCAGTCTGCTGCTGGACAGCCAGCAGCAGCAGCAGGAGAGGTATGTAATCAGGAGCCCTCCTGCTAAGGGTAGACAGCTGCTCGTTCCACCCCACCCCCCGCCTTAATTGGTTCTCCTCCCTTCCAACGGTGTTGAGGCGGGTGGGAACAGCAGGGGGTGAAGGTGCTGTGTTTAAAGAGGTGGAGTTATGCAGATCTAAAACGCGTGGATTGCAGCAGCAGCAAGCCGAAAAGTGCAGGCATGTAAGGGATCTAGAGGTTGACAACATGTCTTCTTAACGGGAGTCCAGGAGCTCATCTCCACAAATGGACTTTTCAGGATCCTTGGGTGGCTCCGTAGTTTGAAACCAATTCTGGTTATCGCTTCTCGGCCTTTTGGCTAAGATCAAGTGTAGTATCTGTTCTTATCAGTTTAATATCTGATACGTCCCCTATCTGGGGACCATATATTAAATGGATTTTTAGAACAGGGAGATGGAAAAAGAGCTTGCTCTGTCCACTCCACGCATTGACCTGGTATTGCAGTATCTCCAGGACCGGTGCACCCCTTCTTTAATGCAGTTTCTAAAATCAGAAAGAATTGAATTCAATGTTTTTTGTTCATTTTGCTTGTTTGTCGGATTTTGGGATGGACTCTTTGGCTTTGCTTTTCTTCTCCTCATTGGATTTTTCATGTTCAAAGTTGCAGAAGCCAGATTACAAGCTCATTTTGGTTCAACTTCAGCAACTGTGCATTGCATTGCCATGTAATGTGATGCAATGCTATCTTTCTAGCTCTCCCTTTTTACTTCCTTTTGGATAAACAGACATATTAGGCAAGCATTTTGGAGCTTTCACCTAAATAACTACAGGTGGTGAGATAAGCTGCACAATATAATTGACCTTTCAGTATATTGTTGCACACACACCATCTATTTAGCAAATGCCCTTGTTATCAACAGTAGCCTTTTAAACTCACCTGAGCTAACAGGTATGTGCGCTGGTTACTCTGCTGCGCTTAAAATTTCTTTTTTGGTTTGCTACAATGCCTTTTCTGAAACGTTGTCTCCTTCTGCTGGAACACTGACTTCTTTCATTTAATGCCTGCAGACTATAAAAGAGAACCCAACCCAAAAAGTTTGGTTGATTAGTCTGTGGCATTCTGTTAAACTGTTGCTTATGGCGGTCTCTGTGAGCTTCTCAGCGACATTCAGCCAGCCAGGTATCCTGCCTGCAGTAGATGGAATGTGGCAATGGAACGCTGGCTGCGCGTGTCATAATAGGCTCTGAGCCTTTATATACCTGTGCACAGCAGCAGCCACCTTCAGTCTGCTGCTGGACAGCCAGCAGCAGCAGCAGGAGAGGTATGTAATCAGGAGCCCTCCTGCTAAGGGTAGACAGCTGCTCGTTCCACCCCACCCCCCGCCTTAATTGGTTCTCCTCCCTTCCAACGGTGTTGAGGCGGGTGGGAACAGCAGGGGGTGAAGGTGCTGTGTTTAAAGAGGTGGAGTTATGCAGATCTAAAACGCGTGGATTGCAGCAGCAGCAAGCCGAAAAGTGCAGGCATGTAAGGGATCTAGAGGTTGACAACATGTCTTCTTAACGGGAGTCCAGGAGCTCATCTCCACAAATGGACTTTTCAGGATCCTTGGGTGGCTCCGTAGTTTGAAACCAATTCTGGTTATCGCTTCTCGGCCTTTTGGCTAAGATCAAGTGTAGTATCTGTTCTTATCAGTTTAATATCTGATACGTCCCCTATCTGGGGACCATATATTAAATGGATTTTTAGAACAGGGAGATGGAAAAAGAGCTTGCTCTGTCCACTCCACGCATTGACCTGGTATTGCAGTATCTCCAGGACCGGTGCACCCCTTCTTTAAAGCAGTTTCTAAAATCAGAAAGAATTGAATTCAATGTTTTTTGTTCATTTTGCTTGTTTGTCGGATTTTGGGATGGACTCTTTGGCTTTGCTTTTCTTCTCCTCATTGGATTTTTCATGTTCAAAGTTGCAGAAGCCAGATTACAAGCTCATTTTGGTTCAACTTCAGCAACTGTGCATTGCATTGCCATGTAATGTGATGCAATGCTATCTTTCTAGCTCTCCCTTTTTACTTCCTTTTGGATAAACAGACATATTAGGCAAGCATTTTGGAGCTTTCACCTAAATAACTACAGGTGGTGAGATAAGCTGCACAATATAATTGACCTTTCAGTATATTGTTGCACACACACCATCTATTTAGCAAATGCCCTTGTTATCAACAGCAGCCTTTTAAACTCACCTGAGCTAACAGGTATGTGCGCTGGTTACTCTGCTGCGCTTAAAATTTCTTTTTTGGTTTGCTACAATGCCTTTTCTGAAACGTTGTCTCCTTCTGCTGGAACACTGACTTCTTTCATTTAATGCCTGCAGACTATAAAAGAGAACCCAACCCAAAAAGTTTGGTTGATTAGTCTGTGGCATTCTGTTAAACTGTTGCTTATGGCGGTCTCTGTGAGCTTCTCAGCGACATTCAGCCAGCCAGGTATCCTGCCTGCAGTAGATGGAATGTGGCAATGGAACGCTGGCTGCGCGTGTCATAATAGGCTCTGAGCCTTTATATACCTGTGCACAGCAGCAGCCACCTTCAGTCTGCTGCTGGACAGCCAGCAGCAGCAGCAGCAGGAGAGGTATGTAATCAGGAGCCCTCCTGCTAAGGGTAGACAGCTGCTCGTTCCACCCCACCCCCCGCCTTAATTGGTTCTCCTCCCTTCCAACGGTGTTGAGGCGGGTGGGAACAGCAGGGGGTGAAGGTGCTGTGTTTAAAGAGGTGGAGTTATGCAGATCTAAAACGCGTGGATTGCAGCAGCAGCAAGCCGAAAAGTGCAGGCATGTAAGGGATCTAGAGGTTGACAACATGTCTTCTTAACGGGAGTCCAGGAGCTCATCTCCACAAATGGACTTTTCAGGATCCTTGGGTGGCTCCGTAGTTTGAAACCAATTCTGGTTATCGCTTCTCGGCCTTTTGGCTAAGATCAAGTGTAGTATCTGTTCTTATCAGTTTAATATCTGATACGTCCCCTATCTGGGGACCATATATTAAATGGATTTTTAGAACAGGGAGATGGAAAAAGAGCTTGCTCTGTCCACTCCACGCATTGACCTGGTATTGCAGTATCTCCAGGACCGGTGCACCCCTTCTTTAATGCAGTTTCTAAAATCAGAAAGAATTGAATTCAATGTTTTTTGTTCATTTTGCTTGTTTGTCGGATTTTGGGATGGACTCTTTGGCTTTGCTTTTCTTCTCCTTATTGGATTTTTCATGTTCAAAGTTGCAGAAGCCAGATTACAAGCTCATTTTGGTTCAACTTCAGCAACTGTGCATTGCATTGCCATGTAATGTGATGCAATGCTATCTTTCTAGCTCTCCCTTTTTACTTCCTTTTGGATAAACAGACATATTAGGCAAGCATTTTGGAGCTTTCACCTAAATAACTACAGGTGGTGAGATAAGCTGCACAATATAATTGACCTTTCAGTATATTGTTGCACACACACCATCTATTTAGCAAATGCCCTTGTTATCAACAGCAGCCTTTTAAACTCACCTGAGCTAACAGGTATGTGCGCTGGTTACTCTGCTGCGCTTAAAATTTCTTTTTTGGTTTGCTACAATGCCTTTTCTGAAACGTTGTCTCCTTCTGCTGGAACACTGACTTCTTTCATTTAATGCCTGCAGACTATAAAAGAGAACCCAACCCAAAAAGTTTGGTTGATTAGTCTGTGGCATTCTGTTAAACTGTTGCTTATGGCGGTCTCTGTGAGCTTCTCAGCGACATTCAGCCAGCCAGGTATCCTGCCTGCAGTAGATGGAATGTGGCAATGGAACGCTGGCTGCGCGTGTCATAATAGGCTCTGAGCCTTTATATACCTGTGCACAGCAGCAGCCACCTTCAGTCTGCTGCTGGACAGCCAGCAGCAGCAGCAGCAGGAGAGGTATGTAATCAGGAGCCCTCCTGCTAAGGGTAGACAGCTGCTCGTTCCACCCCACCCCCCGCCTTAATTGGTTCTCCTCCCTTCCAACGGTGTTGAGGCGGGTGGGAACAGCAGGGGGTGAAGGTGCTGTGTTTAAAGAGGTGGAGTTATGCAGATCTAAAACGCGTGGATTGCAGCAGCAGCAAGCCAAAAAGTGCAGGCATGTAAGGGATCTACAGGTTGACAACATGTCTTCTTAACGGGAGTCCAGGAGCTCATCTCCACAAATGGACTTTTCAGGATCCTTGGGTGGCTCCGTAGTTTGAAACCAATTCTGGTTATCGCTTCTCGGCCTTTTGGCTAAGATCAAGTGTAGTATCTGTTCTTATCAGTTTAATATCTGATACGTCCCCTATCTGGGGACCATATATTAAATGGATTTTTAGAACAGGGAGATGGAAAAAGAGCTTGCTCTGTCCACTCCACGCATTGACCTGGTATTGCAGTATCTCCAGGACCGGTGCACCCCTTCTTTAATGCAGTTTCTAAAATCAGAAAGAATTGAATTCAATGTTTTTTGTTCATTTTGCTTGTTTGTCGGATTTTGGGATGGACTCTTTGGCTTTGCTTTTCTTCTCCTCATTGGATTTTTCATGTTCAAAGTTGCAGAAGCCAGATTACAAGCTCATTTTGGTTCAACTTCAGCAACTGTGCATTGCATTGCCATGTAATGTGATGCAATGCTATCTTTCTAGCTCTCCCTTTTTACTTCCTTTTGGATAAACAGACATATTAGGCAAGCATTTTGGAGCTTTCACCTAAATAACTACAGGTGGTGAGATAAGCTGCACAATATAATTGACCTTTCAGTATATTGTTGCACACACACCATCTATTTAGCAAATGCCCTTGTTATCAACAGCAGCCTTTTAAACTCACCTGAGCTAACAGGTATGTGCGCTGGTTACTCTGCTGCGCTTAAAATTTCTTTTTTGGTTTGCTACAATGCCTTTTCTGAAACGTTGTCTCCTTCTGCTGGAACACTGACTTCTTTCATTTAATGCCTGCAGACTATAAAAGAGAACCCAACCCAAAAAGTTTGGTTGATTAGTCTGTGGCATTCTGTTAAACTGTTGCTTATGGCGGTCTCTGTGAGCTTCTCAGCGACATTCAGCCAGCCAGGTATCCTGCCTGCAGTAGATGGAATGTGGCAATGGAACGCTGGCTGCGCGTGTCATAATAGGCTCTGAGCCTTTATATACCTGTGCACAGCAGCAGACACCTTCAGTCTGCTGCTGGACAGCCAGCAGCAGCAGCAGCTGGAGAGGTATGTAATCAGGAGCCCTCCTGCTAAGGGTAGACAGCTGCTCGTTCCACCCCACCCCCCGCCTTAATTGGTTCTCCTCCCTTCCAACGGTGTTGAGGCGGGTGGGAACAGCAGGGGGTGAAGGTGCTGTGTTTAAAGAGGTGGAGTTATGCAGATCTAAAACGCGTGGATTGCAGCAGCAGCAAGCCGAAAAGTGCAGGCATGTAAGGGATCTAGAGGTTGACAACATGTCTTCTTAACGGGAGTCCAGGAGCTCATCTCCACAAATGGACTTTTCAGGATCCTTGGGTGGCTCCGTAGTTTGAAACCAATTCTGGTTATCGCTTCTCGGCCTTTTGGCTAAGATCAAGTGTAGTATCTGTTCTTATCAGTTTAATATCTGATACGTCCCCTATCTGGGGACCATATATTAAATGGATTTTTAGAACAGGGAGATGGAAAAAGAGCTTGCTCTGTCCACTCCACGCATTGACCTGGTATTGCAGTATCTCCAGGACCGGTGCACCCCTTCTTTAATGCAGTTTCTAAAATCAGAAAGAATTGAATTCAATGTTTTTTGTTCATTTTGCTTGTTTGTCGGATTTTGGGATGGACTCTTTGGCTTTGCTTTTCTTCTCCTCATTGGATTTTTCATGTTCAAAGTTGCAGAAGCCAGATTACAAGCTCATTTTGGTTCAACTTCAGCAACTGTGCATTGCATTGCCATGTAATGTGATGCAATGCTATCTTTCTAGCTCTCCCTTTTTACTTCCTTTTGGATAAACAGACATATTAGGCAAGCATTTTGGAGCTTTCACCTAAATAACTACAGGTGGTGAGATAAGCTGCACAATATAATTGACCTTTCAGTATATTGTTGTGACGCGCCCCTGGGCCTGTGTCGCGCTGCGTTGTGCACGCGGGAGCTTACCCGGAGCCGGATCTCTTGAGGGTTGTAGTCTCGTGGCGGCGACCCGGTCCGTGCCCAGGGAGTCAAACTGAGCGGCGATGTACTAGCAGTAGATGGTTGATGACTACGCCACCCGTTGAATGCAGCTATGGAGCTGCCGCTGCAGGGCAGACCGCTGAGGCCGGTGGAAGGATGGTGCAGCGTGGATGGTATAACCCCCAACGGGAGGGGTATGGCCTCAGGGCAGCCGACGTGGATGATGGGGGTAGCAGGAACCACTCAGAGACGGTGCGGTGTAGTTCAGGGTCTTTACTGGTGACAAAGATAGACCCTCCCGGAGTACTTGCTAGTGATAGGGGCCTGGTCAGTCCTTGAGCAGATGGGATCTCCCCTGGCCAGGCGGAGTTGTAGGCCTTCCCAACTAACTGTACTCTTCTGGCTACCTTGCTAGAGGCGGGAATAAGTAGCCCACGTCCCTGAGTGTACCGTGTGGTGCTCACCCGTATGGCCGGTGACTCGGGGCCTTCTAATGGCTTCCGCTCCACGATGGCGGTGCTGGTCCCACGCGTGTGACCGTGCCTTCGGGCTTCTGGGCCAGAGGACCTGAAATCCTCTGCCGGACGGTTTCTGCTGCTGGGTAGGAGTTAGTCCCCACAGCCTCGGACTCCGGGTCCAGTTAGAAATCTTCTCAGTCAGGGCGAGCTCTGTAGCTGCCAGCCCCTGACTCGTTGTAACACTGCTCCCCACAGAGCTCCTGATGTTTCTTGCTATGCTGCTTCTCTTCTCTACTCTTGTTCTGTCTTCTTTCTCACTCCTTGACTCCAGGCTCAGGCCCCAGGACAGGGCCTGCCTGTGGAGCAGAGCCCATAGAGCAGCTCTGCTCCCTGTCTTCTCCTCACAGAACTCCCTACCCTGCCTCAGCCCCAGGTTTATCTAGGGGAAGTCCTTCCCCTCCCAAGACTGGGCAGGAGGTGTGGCATGCACAGGATCCCTGACCAAAGGACCTCCCACCTGCTCTCAGACGTAATATCTCTATCACTGTGGCAACCAGACCCCTGGGGTGTCACATTCCCCCCTAGTGAAATTTAGTACTCCGGGACTAAACATATTTTTGTAACATAACAAAGTATAAACAATAACATTACAATAAGGAAACGCATAAAGCTGGTCACGGCGTGTCCGTAACCGGGTGCAGTCTTTGAAGAAAGCAAGGTGTCCATTTCACCAAAACAGGGAGACGTAACCAGGTAGGGGTCTGTCCTACCCCGAGTCCTCAACAGTCTTTTAGTCCATCCTGGGTTACGCTCCACTAACTGTACAAAGGATTCCCGGTAAATCCACCAAGGACTCCTATAAATAACTGGAAACACATAATATTTACAAGATATGGCCGCTCTCAGTCCTCGGCCAGTGGGGATAAGGATTGGCTGCTCACAGTCCTCAGCCTGTGGGGAGATGGGATGGCTGCTCACAGTCCTCAGCCTGGTTAAGGATAGGGGACACACGGGAACAGTTCACACTTGTCCCAACGGGGACCATATTTTAATTAGCAACACAAGTACCCCTACGGGTAACTATGTACAGTTCCACTTTACCGTACTTCAGTAACGGCATCCTCCTGCTCCTTCTTGTGTGTAGGCTTCAGACCCGTCCGGGTCCTCTTGGCTTTCCTCGTATTGGTAATACTGCAGCTCCTCCTCGGTTAGCCGGTGAACGTGGAGGGCGTACAGTCCTTTTGCACCTGGGGAGTTCAGGCCTTGCGACCAGGCGTGGAGAGGGTCATCGTTGATGACGCCCGGGGTCAGAGGGTGCAACTTTGGGCCTGGGCGCGGGCTGGTGGTGGTAGTGCCCAGGGCTGGAGGGCTTGGCCGCAGGGCTTGTTGCGGGGGCTGGAGCAGGTCGGTGTCTGCAGCGCCCGGAATCGGCGGCTCCACCAGGGGGCCCGGGAGCAGGCTGACGCTGGCAGCGTCCGGGACAGGGAGACTCCTCTTACCTGCTCCCGCGACCGCTCCTGCGTCACGCGTCTTCTCCCGGCGCTGGTCGGGGCCGGCGACGACTGGGGCACTGCCGATGCTGGGCAGCTTAGTCTGCTGCCGGTCCGCCATCTTGCTGTCCGTTCCTGGTGTCCTCCTCCCCCCTAGTGGACCGTGGCCTACCTTCCGGAGATCCTCTTCCGTAGGCCGCGGCTCCGCAGTCAATCGTCGGGGTAGAGGACCTGGCGTCGCGCTCCGATGACGTCAGCGTCGCTCTTCCTCCCTTCCAGGACCTTGCGCAACGTCCGGACGTGAGGCGGGGCTTCAGTTCTCGCGTGCTTTCGAAGTCCACGCCCCTCTTCTTCCCGCGCGGCGTCTCCAAGATGGCGCCGGATGGCGGGAAAACTCCTCGGATGGCGGGAAGAAGGCAGAAGATGGCGCCGGATGGCGGGAAAACTCCTCGGATGGCGGGAAGAAGGCAGAAGATGGCGCCGGATGGCGGGAAAACTCCACGGATGGCGGGAATCTTCACAGATGGCGGGAATCTTCACCACTGGTAAGTTTGAACAGTCTTTTTCAGGCACGCAGTACCCGGTGGTTGCGGGCACGAAATCCTGCCGACTACGCCAAAGTTGACGCGCCCCTGGGCCTGTGTCGCGCTGCGTTGCGCACGCGGGAGCTTACCCGGAGCCGGATCTCTTGAGGGTTGTAGTCTCGTGGCGGCGACCCGGTCCGTGCCCAGGGAGTCAAACTGAGCGGCGATGTACTAGCAGTAGATGGTTGATGACTACGCCACCCGTTGAATGCAGCTATGGAGCTGCCGCTGCAGGGCAGACCGCTGAGGCCGGTGGAAGGATGGTGCAGCGTGGATGGTATAACCCCCAACGGGAGGGGTATGGCCTCAGGGCAGCCGACGTGGATGATGGGGGTAGCAGGAACCACTCAGAGACGGTGCGGTGTAGTTCAGGGTCTTTACTGGTGACAAAGATAGACCCTCCCGGAGTACTTGCTAGTGATAGGGGCCTGGTCAGTCCTTGAGCAGATGGGATCTCCCCTGGCCAGGCGGAGTTGTAGGCCTTCCCAACTAACTGTACTCTTCTGGCTACCTTGCTAGAGGCGGGAATAAGTAGCCCACGTCCCTGAGTGTACCGTGTGGTGCTCACCCGTATGGCCGGTGACTCGGGGCCTTCTAATGGCTTCCGCTCCACGATGGCGGTGCTGGTCCCACGCGTGTGACCGTGCCTTCGGGCTTCTGGGCCAGAGGACCTGAAATCCTCTGCCGGACGGTTTCTGCTGCTGGGTAGGAGTTAGTCCCCACAGCCTCGGACTCCGGGTCCGGTTAGAAATCTTCTCAGTCAGGGCGAGCTCTGTAGCTGCCAGCCCCTGACTCGTTGTAACACTGCTCCCCACAGAGCTCCTGATGTTTCTTGCTATGCTGCTTCTCTTCTCTACTCTTGTTCTGTCTTCTTTCTCACTCCTTGACTCCAGGCTCAGGCCCCAGGACAGGGCCTGCCTGTGGAGCAGAGCCCATAGAGCAGCTCTGCTCCCTGTCTTCTCCTCACAGAACTCCCTACCCTGCCTCAGCCCCAGGTTTATCTAGGGGAAGTCCTTCCCCTCCCAAGACTGGGCAGGAGGTGTGGCATGCACAGGATCCCTGACCAAAGGACCTCCCACCTGCTCTCAGACGTAATATCTCTATCACTGTGGCAACCAGACCCCTGGGGTGTCACAGTTGCACACACACCATCTATTTAGCAAATGCCCTTGTTATCAACAGCAGCCTTTTAAACTCACCTGAGCTAACAGGTATGTGCGCTGGTTACTCTGCTGCGCTTAAAATTTATTTTTTGGTTTGCTACAATGCCTTTTCTGAAACGTTGTCTCCTTCTGCTGGAACACTGACTTCTTTCATTTAATGCCTGCAGACTATAAAAGAGAACCCAACCCAAAAAGTTTGGTTGATTAGTCTGTGGCATTCTGTTAAACTGTTGCTTATGGCGGTCTCTGTGAGCTTCTCAGCGACATTCAGCCAGCCAGGTATCCTGCCTGCAGTAGATGGAATGTGGCAATGGAACGCTGGCTGCGCGTGTCATAATAGGCTCTGAGCCTTTATATACCTGTGCACAGCAGCAGCCACCTTCAGTCTGCTGCTGGACAGCCAGCAGCAGCAGCAGCAGGAGAGGTATGTAATCAGGAGCCCTCCTACTAAGGGTAGACAGCTGCTCGTTCCACCCCACCCCCCGCCTTAATTGGTTCTCCTCCCTTCCAACGGTGTTGAGGCGGGTGGGAACAGCAGGGGGTGAAGGTGCTGTGTTTAAAGAGGTGGAGTTATGCAGATCTAAAACGCGTGGATTGCAGCAGCAGCAAGCCGAAAAGTGCAGGCATGTAAGGGATCTAGAGGTTGACAACATGTCTTCTTAACGGGAGTCCAGGAGCTCATCTCCACAAATGGACTTTTCAGGATCCTTGGGTGGCTCCGTAGTTTGAAACCAATTCTGGTTATCGCTTCTCGGCCTTTTGGCTAAGATCAAGTGTAGTATCTGTTCTTATCAGTTTAATATCTGATACGTCCCCTATCTGGGGACCATATATTAAATGGATTTTTAGAACAGGGAGATGGAAAAAGAGCTTGCTCTGTCCACTCCACGCATTGACCTGGTATTGCAGTATCTCCAGGACCGGTGCACCCCTTCTTTAATGCAGTTTCTAAAATCAGAAAGAATTGAATTCAATGTTTTTTGTTCATTTTGCTTGTTTGTCGGATTTTGGGATGGACTCTTTGGCTTTGCTTTTCTTCTCCTCATTGGATTTTTCATGTTCAAAGTTGCAGAAGCCAGATTACAAGCTCATTTTGGTTCAACTTCAGCAACTGTGCATTGCATTGCCATGTAATGTGATGCAATGCTATCTTTCTAGCTCTCCCTTTTTACTTCCTTTTGGATAAACAGACATATTAGGCAAGCATTTTGGAGCTTTCACCTAAATAACTACAGGTGGTGAGATAAGCTGCACAATATAATTGACCTTTCAGTATATTGTTGCACACACACCATCTATTTAGCAAATGCCCTTGTTATCAACAGCAGCCTTTTAAACTCACCTGAGCTAACAGGTATGTGCGCTGGTTACTCTGCTGCGCTTAAAATTTCTTTTTTGGTTTGCTACAATGCCTTTTCTGAAACGTTGTCTCCTTCTGCTGGAACACTGACTTCTTTCATTTAATGCCTGCAGACTATAAAAGAGAACCCAACCCAAAAAGTTTGGTTGATTAGTCTGTGGCATTCTGTTAAACTGTTGCTTATGGCGGTCTCTGTGAGCTTCTCAGCGACATTCAGCCAGCCAGGTATCCTGCCTGCAGTAGATGGAATGTGGCAATGGAACGCTGGCTGCGCGTGTCATAATAGGCTCTGAGCCTTTATATACCTGTGCACAGCAGCAGCCACCTTCAGTCTGCTGCTGGACAGCCAGCAGCAGCAGCAGCAGGAGAGGTATGTAATCAGGAGCCCTCCTGCTAAGGGTAGACAGCTGCTCGTTCCACCCCACCCCCCGCCTTAATTGGTTCTCCTCCCTTCCAACGGTGTTGAGGCGGGTGGGAACAGCAGGGGGTGAAGGTGCTGTGTTTAAAGAGGTGGAGTTATGCAGATCTAAAACGCGTGGATTGCAGCAGCAGCAAGCCGAAAAGTGCAGGCATGTAAGGGATCTAGAGGTTGACAACATGTCTTCTTAACGGGAGTCCAGGAGCTCATCTCCACAAATGGACTTTTCAGGATCCTTGGGTGGCTCCGTAGTTTGAAACCAATTCTGGTTATCGCTTCTCGGCCTTTTGGCTAAGATCAAGTGTAGTATCTGTTCTTATCAGTTTAATATCTGATACGTCCCCTATCTGGGGACCATATATTAAATGGATTTTTAGAACAGGGAGATGGAAAAAGAGCTTGCTCTGTCCACTCCACGCATTGACCTGGTATTGCAGTATCTCCAGGACCGGTGCACCCCTTCTTTAATGCAGTTTCTAAAATCAGAAAGAATTGAATTCAATGTTTTTTGTTCATTTTGCTTGTTTGTCGGATTTTGGGATGGACTCTTTGGCTTTGCTTTTCTTCTCCTCATTGGATTTTTCATGTTCAAAGTTGCAGAAGCCAGATTACAAGCTCATTTTGGTTCAACTTCAGCAACTGTGCATTGCATTGCCATGTAATGTGATGCAATGCTATCTTTCTAGCTCTCCCTTTTTACTTCCTTTTGGATAAACAGACATATTAGGCAAGCATTTTGGAGCTTTCACCTAAATAACTACAGGTGGTGAGATAAGCTGCACAATATAATTGACCTTTCAGTATATTGTTGCACACACACCATCTATTTAGCAAATGCCCTTGTTATCAACAGCAGCCTTTTAAACTCACCTGAGCTAACAGGTATGTGCGCTGGTTACTCTGCTGCGCTTAAAATTTCTTTTTTGGTTTGCTACAATGCCTTTTCTGAAACGTTGTCTCCTTCTGCTGGAACACTGACTTCTTTCATTTAATGCCTGCAGACTATAAAAGAGAACCCAACCCAAAAAGTTTGGTTGATTAGTCTGTGGCATTCTGTTAAACTGTTGCTTATGGCGGTCTCTGTGAGCTTCTCAGCGACATTCAGCCAGCCAGGTATCCTGCCTGCAGTAGATGGAATGTGGCAATGGAACGCTGGCTGCGCGTGTCATAATAGGCTCTGAGCCTTTATATACCTGTGCACAGCAGCAGCCACCTTCAGTCTGCTGCTGGACAGCCAGCAGCAGCAGCAGCAGGAGAGGTATGTAATCAGGAGCCCTCCTGCTAAGGGTAGACAGCTGCTCGTTCCACCCCACCCCCCGCCTTAATTGGTTCTCCTCCCTTCCAACGGTGTTGAGGCGGGTGGGAACAGCAGGGGGTGAAGGTGCTGTGTTTAAAGAGGTGGAGTTATGCAGATCTAAAACGCGTGGATTGCAGCAGCAGCAAGCCGAAAAGTGCAGGCATGTAAGGGATCTAGAGGTTGACAACATGTCTTCTTAACGGGAGTCCAGGAGCTCATCTCCACAAATGGACTTTTCAGGATCCTTGTGTGGCTCCGTAGTTTGAAACCAATTCTGGTTATCGCTTCTCGGCCTTTTGGCTAAGATCAAGTGTAGTATCTGTTCTTATCAGTTTAATATCTGATACGTCCCCTATCTGGGGACCATATATTAAATGGATTTTTAGAACAGGGAGATGGAAAAAGAGCTTGCTCTGTCCACTCCACGCATTGACCTGGTATTGCAGTATCTCCAGGACCGGTGCACCCCTTCTTTAATGCAGTTTCTAAAATCAGAAAGAATTGAATTCAATGTTTTTTGTTCATTTTGCTTGTTTGTCGGATTTTGGGATGGACTCTTTGGCTTTGCTTTTCTTCTCCTCATTGGATTTTTCATGTTCAAAGTTGCAGAAGCCAGATTACAAGCTCATTTTGGTTCAACTTCAGCAACTGTGCATTGCATTGCCATGTAATGTGATGCAATGCTATCTTTCTAGCTCTCCCTTTTTACTTCCTTTTGGATAAACAGACATATTAGGCAAGCATTTTGGAGCTTTCACCTAAATAACTACAGGTGGTGAGATAAGCTGCACAATATAATTGACCTTTCAGTATATTGTTGCACACACACCATCTATTTAGCAAATGCCCTTGTTATCAACAGCAGCCTTTTAAACTCACCTGAGCTAACAGGTATGTGCGCTGGTTACTCTGCTGCGCTTAAAATTTCTTTTTTGGTTTGCTACAATGCCTTTTCTGAAACGTTGTCTCCTTCTGCTGGAACACTGACTTCTTTCATTTAATGCCTGCAGACTATAAAAGAGAACCCAACCCAAAAAGTTTGGTTGATTAGTCTGTGGCATTCTGTTAAACTGTTGCTTATGGCGGTCTCTGTGAGCTTCTCAGCGACATTCAGCCAGCCAGGTATCCTGCCTGCAGTAGATGGAATGTGGCAATGGAACGCTGGCTGCGCGTGTCATAATAGGCTCTGAGCCTTTATATACCTGTGCACAGCAGCAGCCACCTTCAGTCTGCTGCTGGACAGCCAGCAGCAGCAGCAGCAGGAGAGGTATGTAATCAGGAGCCCTCCTGCTAAGGGTAGACAGCTGCTCGTTCCACCCCACCCCCCGCCTTAATTGGTTCTCCTCCCTTCCAACGGTGTTGAGGCGGGTGGGAACAGCAGGGGGTGAAGGTGCTGTGTTTAAAGAGGTGGAGTTATGCAGATCTAAAACGCGTGGATTGCAGCAGCAGCAAGCCGAAAAGTGCAGGCATGTAAGGGATCTAGAGGTTGACAACATGTCTTCTTAACGGGAGTCCAGGAGCTCATCTCCACAAATGGACTTTTCAGGATCCTTGGGTGGCTCTGTAGTTTGAAACCAATTCTGGTTATCGCTTCTCGGCCTTTTGGCTAAGATCAAGTGTAGTATCTGTTCTTATCAGTTTAATATCTGATACGTCCCCTATCTGGGGACCATATATTAAATGGATTTTTAGAACAGGGAGATGGAAAAAGAGCTTGCTCTGTCCACTCCACGCATTGACCTGGTATTGCAGTATCTCCAGGACCGGTGCACCCCTTCTTTAATGCAGTTTCTAAAATCAGAAAGAATTGAATTCAATGTTTTTTGTTCATTTTGCTTGTTTGTCGGATTTTGGGATGGACTCTTTGGCTTTGCTTTTCTTCTCCTCATTGGATTTTTCATGTTCAAAGTTGCAGAAGCCAGATTACAAGCTCATTTTGGTTCAACTTCAGCAACTGTGCATTGCATTGCCATGTAATGTGATGCAATGCTATCTTTCTAGCTCTCCCTTTTTACTTCCTTTTGGATAAACAGACATATTAGGCAAGCATTTTGGAGCTTTCACCTAAATAACTACAGGTGGTGAGATAAGCTGCACAATATAATTGACCTTTCAGTATATTGTTGCACACACACCATCTATTTAGCAAATGCCCTTGTTATCAACAGCAGCCTTTTAAACTCACCTGAGCTAACAGGTATGTGCGCTGGTTACTCTGCTGCGCTTAAAATTTCTTTTTTGGTTTGCTACAATGCCTTTTCTGAAACGTTGTCTCCTTCTGCTGGAACACTGACTTCTTTCATTTAATGCCTGCAGACTATAAAAGAGAACCCAACCCAAAAAGTTTGGTTGATTAGTCTGTGGCATTCTGTTAAACTGTTGCTTATGGCGGTCTCTGTGAGCTTCTCAGCGACATTCAGCCAGCCAGGTATCCTGCCTGCAGTAGATGGAATGTGGCAATGGAACGCTGGCTGCGCGTGTCATAATAGGCTCTGAGCCTTTATATACCTGTGCACAGCAGCAGCCACCTTCAGTCTGCTGCTGGACAGCCAGCAGCAGCAGCAGCAGGAGAGGTATGTAATCAGGAGCCCTCCTGCTAAGGGTAGACAGCTGCTCGTTCCACCCCACCCCCCGCCTTAATTGGTTCTCCTCCCTTCCAACGGTGTTGAGGCGGGTGGGAACAGCAGGGGGTGAAGGTGCTGTGTTTAAAGAGGTGGAGTTATGCAGATCTAAAACGCGTGGATTGCAGCAGCAGCAAGCCGAAAAGTGCAGGCATGTAAGGGATCTAGAGGTTGACAACATGTCTTCTTAACGGGAGTCCAGGAGCTCATCTCCACAAATGGACTTTTCAGGATCCTTGGGTGGCTCCGTAGTTTGAAACCAATTCTGGTTATCGCTTCTCGGCCTTTTGGCTAAGATCAAGTGTAGTATCTTTCGAAAAGGCGGTTTTGGATGTTGGCCGCCCTAGTAGATTGATACATTATGCACACTGGGGTTTAGGCGCTTGTTAGTACGCCAGGTGGCTAATATAGTCATCTGGTGGAAAGCATGGCCCCCCAGGATCGACGCCATTGGGCCGGGGAAGATCGAAAGCCCGAAGTGTGAAGTGCCCCAGGAGTGGTGACCCTGGGGTGCCTTAACTCACTGGGATTGGGAACCCCACTTGAGTTTATGGCACATTTGCACAAGCACTTCAAATTTTCTTTCTTCGCACACACCCTTATTCCGGGCCTTCTGGCCTTAGGATGGGGAATTTTTCAATTCCCGGTCGAAGGTCCGGGCAGTATTATACTGTGAAACCTTCACTATTTATTTAATTTCTTTGTCACTGTGTGTCCACTTATTCACGTGTGTCACGTCCTACTAGGATTTTGTCGGGATGCGGTTCCCTTACGGGTTCCTCTCTTGGCAGGTCTAGGGGGGGAGTGTGTGGCCATCAGGTTCCGCTCCCCCCTGAACCCCCCTGGCTCTCCTCTTTCGGGAGGAGAGCGTTGTTGGCTCCCCTCTTCCGGGAGGGGAGCACAGTCTTTGGCTCCCAGTGCCTTGCTCGGGTGAGAACTCGGGCAGGTGCTGGGGGTAAGATTGGGTCGCCTCTGGCTTCGGCTGGAGGTGGCTTTTTGTCCCTGTTCCTCGCTGTGGCCTTTTGGCTCGGAGGGACGGGGAATGGTTTGGGGGACCCTTCTCCTTTTGGAGAGGGTTTCAAGAAGACCAGCATCCTAGTGCACTTTTTTTGTGGCACTTGTCACTTTTTTAAGCGCACTCGGGTTTTGTACACGAATTCGGGCTTTCAAAAAAAAAAAAAAAAAAAATCTGTTCTTATCAGTTTAATATCTGATACGTCCCCTATCTGGGGACCATATATTAAATGGATTTTTAGAACAGGGAGATGGAAAAGGAGCTTGCTCTGTCCACTCCACGCATTGACCTGGTATTGCAGTATCTCCAGGACCGGTGCACCCCTTCTTTAATGCAGTTTCTAAAATCAGAAAGAATTGAATTCAATGTTTTTTGTTCATTTTGCTTGTTTCTCGGATTTTGGGATGGACTCTTTGGCTTTGCTTTTCTTCTCCTCATTGGATTTTTCATGTTCAAAGTTGCAGAAGCCAGATTACAAGCTCATTTTGGTTCAACTTCAGCAACTGTGCATTGCATTGCCATGTAATGTGATGCAATGCTATCTTTCTAGCTCTCCCTTTTTACTTCCTTTTGGATAAACAGACATATTAGGCAAGCATTTTGGAGCTTTCACCTAAATAACTACAGGTGGTGAGATAAGCTGCACAATATAATTGACCTTTCAGTATATTGTTGCACACACACCATCTATTTAGCAAATGCCCTTGTTATCAACAGCAGCCTTTTAAACTCACCTGAGCTAACAGGTATGTGCGCTGGTTACTCTGCTGCGCTTAAAATTTCTTTTTTGGTTTGCTACAATGCCTTTTCTGAAACGTTGTCTCCTTCTGCTGGAACACTGACTTCTTTCATTTAATGCCTGCAGACTATAAAAGAGAACCCAACCCAAAAAGTTTGGTTGATTAGTCTGTGGCATTCTGTTAAACTGTTGCTTATGGCGGTCTCTGTGAGCTTCTCAGCGACATTCAGCCAGCCAGGTATCCTGCCTGCAGTAGATGGAATGTGGCAATGGAACGCTGGCTGCGCGTGTCATAATAGGCTCTGAGCCTTTATATACCTGTGCACAGCAGCAGCCACCTTCAGTCTGCTGCTGGACAGCCAGCAGCAGCAGCAGCAGGAGAGGTATGTAATCAGGAGCCCTCCTGCTAAGGGTAGACAGCTGCTCGTTCCACCCCACCCCCCGCCTTAATTGGTTCTCCTCCCTTCCAACGGTGTTGAGGCGGGTGGGAACAGCAGTGGGTGAAGGTGCTGTGTTTAAAGAGGTGGAGTTATGCAGATCTAAAACGCGTGGATTGCAGCAGCAGCAAGCCGAAAAGTGCAGGCATGTAAGGGATCTAGAGGTTGACAACATGTCTTCTTAACGGGAGTCCAGGAGCTCATCTCCACAAATGGACTTTTCAGGATCCTTGGGTGGCTCCGTAGTTTGAAACCAATTCTGGTTATCGCTTCTCGGCCTTTTGGCTAAGATCAAGTGTAGTATCTGTTCTTATCAGTTTAATATCTGATACGTCCCCTATCTGGGGACCATATATTAAATGGATTTTTAGAACAGGGAGATGGAAAAAGAGCTTGCTCTGTCCACTCCACGCATTGACCTGGTATTGCAGTATCTCCAGGACCGGTGCACCCCTTCTTTAATGCAGTTTCTAAAATCAGAAAGAATTGAATTCAATGTTTTTTGTTCATTTTGCTTGTTTGTCGGATTTTGGGATAGACTCTTTGGCTTTGCTTTTCTTCTCCTCATTGGATTTTTCATGTTCAAAGTTGCAGAAGCCAGATTACAAGCTCATTTTGGTTCAACTTCAGCAACTGTGCATTGCATTGCCATGTAATGTGATGCAATGCTATCTTTCTAGCTCTCCCTTTTTACTTCCTTTTGGATAAACAGACATATTAGGCAAGCATTTTGGAGCTTTCACCTAAATAACTACAGGTGGTGAGATAAGCTGCACAATATAATTGACCTTTCAGTATATTGTTGCACACACACCATCTATTTAGCAAATGCCCTTGTTATCAACAGCAGCCTTTTAAACTCACCTGAGCTAACAGGTATGTGCGCTGGTTACTCTGCTGCGCCTAAAATTTCTTTTTTGGTTTGCTACAATGCCTTTTCTGAAACGTTGTCTCCTTCTGCTGGAACACTGACTTCTTTCATTTAATGCCTGCAGACTATAAAAGAGAACCCAACCCAAAAAGTTTGGTTGATTAGTCTGTGGCATTCTGTTAAACTGTTGCTTATGGCGGTCTCTGTGAGCTTCTCAGCGACATTCAGCCAGCCAGGTATCCTGCCTGCAGTAGATGGAATGTGGCAATGGAACGCTGGCTGCGCGTGTCATAATAGGCTCTGAGCCTTTATATACCTGTGCACAGCAGCAGCCACCTTCAGTCTGCTGCTGGACAGCCAGCAGCAGCAGCAGCAGGAGAGGTATGTAATCAGGAGCCCTCCTGCTAAGGGTAGACAGCTGCTCGTTCCACCCCACCCCCCGCCTTAATTGGTTCTCCTCCCTTCCAACGGTGTTGAGGCGGGTGGGAACAGCAGGGGGTGAAGGTGCTGTGTTTAAAGAGGTGGAGTTATGCAGATCTAAAACGCGTGGATTGCAGCAGCAGCAAGCCGAAAAGTGCAGGCATGTAAGGGATCTAGAGGTTGACAACATGTCTTCTTAACGGGAGTCCAGGAGCTCATCTCCACAAATGGACTTTTCAGGATCCTTGGGTGGCTCCGTAGTTTGAAACCAATTCTGGTTATCGCTTCTCGGCCTTTTGGCTAAGATCAAGTGTAGTATCTGTTCTTATCAGTTTAATATCTGATACGTCCCCTATCTGGGGACCATATATTAAATGGATTTTTAGAACAGGGAGATGGAAAAAGAGCTTGCTCTGTCCACTCCACGCATTGACCTGGTATTGCAGTATCTCCAGGACCGGTGCACCCCTTCTTTAATGCAGTTTCTAAAATCAGAAAGAATTGAATTCAATGTTTTTTGTTCATTTTGCTTGTTTGTCGGATTTTGGGATGGACTCTTTGGCTTTGCTTTTCTTCTCCTCATTGGATTTTTCATGTTCAAAGTTGCAGAAGCCAGATTACAAGCTCATTTTGGTTCAACTTCAGCAACTGTGCATTGCATTGCCATGTAATGTGATGCAATGCTATCTTTCTAGCTCTCCCTTTTTACTTCCTTTTGGATAAACAGACATATTAGGCAAGCATTTTGGAGCTTTCACCTAAATAACTACAGGTGGTGAGATAAGCTGCACAATATAATTGACCTTTCAGTATATTGTTGCACACACACCATCTATTTAGCAAATGCCCTTGTTATCAACAGCAGCCTTTTAAACTCACCTGAGCTAACAGGTATGTGCGCTGGTTACTCTGCTGCGCTTAAAATTTCTTTTTTGGTTTGCTACAATGCCTTTTCTGAAACGTTGTCTCCTTCTGCTGGAACACTGACTTCTTTCATTTAATGCCTGCAGACTATAAAAGAGAACCCAACCCAAAAAGTTTGGTTGATTAGTCTGTGGCATTCTGTTAAACTGTTGCTTATGGCGGTCTCTGTGAGCTTCTCAGCGACATTCAGCCAGCCAGGTATCCTGCCTGCAGTAGATGGAATGTGGCAATGGAACGCTGGCTGCGCGTGTCATAATAGGCTCTGAGCCTTTATATACCTGTGCACAGCAGCAGCCACCTTCAGTCTGCTGCTGGACAGCCAGCAGCAGCAGCAGCAGGAGAGGTATGTAATCAGGAGCCCTCCTGCTAAGGGTAGACAGCTGCTCGTTCCACCCCACCCCCCGCCTTAATTGGTTCTCCTCCCTTCCAACGGTGTTGAGGCGGGTGGGAACAGCAGGGGGTGAAGGTGCTGTGTTTAAAGAGGTGGAGTTATGCAGATCTAAAACGCGTGGATTGCAGCAGCAGCAAGCCGAAAAGTGCAGGCATGTAAGGGATCTAGAGGTTGACAACATGTCTTCTTAACGGGAGTCCAGGAGCTCATCTCCACAAATGGACTTTTCAGGATCCTTGGGTGGCTCCGTAGTTTGAAACCAATTCTGGTTATCGCTTCTCGGCCTTTTGGCTAAGATCAAGTGTAGTATCTGTTCTTATCAGTTTAATATCTGATACGTCCCCTATCTGGGGACCATATATTAAATGGATTTTTAGAACAGGGAGATGGAAAAAGAGCTTGCTCTGTCCACTCCACGCATTGACCTGGTATTGCAGTATCTCCAGGACCGGTGCACCCCTTCTTTAATGCAGTTTCTAACATCAGAAAGAATTGAATTCAATGTTTTTTGTTCATTTTGCTTGTTTCTCGGATTTTGGGATGGACTCTTTGGCTTTGCTTTTCTTCTCCTCATTGGATTTTTCATGTTCAAAGTTGCAGAAGCCAGATTACAAGCTCATTTTGGTTCAACTTCAGCAACTGTGCATTGCATTGCCATGTAATGTGATGCAATGCTATCTTTCTAGCTCTCCCTTTTTACTTCCTTTTGGATAAACAGACATATTAGGCAAGCATTTTGGAGCTTTCACCTAAATAACTACAGGTGGTGAGATAAGCTGCACAATATAATTGACCTTTCAGTATATTGTTGCACACACACCATCTATTTAGCAAATGCCCTTGTTATCAACAGCAGCCTTTTAAACTCACCTGAGCTAACAGGTATGTGCGCTGGTTACTCTGCTGCGCTTAAAATTTCTTTTTTGGTTTGCTACAATGCCTTTTCTGAAACGTTGTCTCCTTCTGCTGGAACACTGACTTCTTTCATTTAATGCCTGCAGACTATAAAAGAGAACCCAACCCAAAAAGTTTGGTTGATTAGTCTGTGGCATTCTGTTAAACTGTTGCTTATGGCGGTCTCTGTGAGCTTCTCAGCGACATTCAGCCAGCCAGGTATCCTGCCTGCAGTAGATGGAATGTGGCAATGGAACGCTGGCTGCGCGTGTCATAATAGGCTCTGAGCCTTTATATACCTGTGCACAGCAGCAGCCACCTTCAGTCTGCTGCTGGACAGCCAGCAGCAGCAGCAGCAGGAGAGGTATGTAATCAGGAGCCCTCCTGCTAAGGGTAGACAGCTGCTCGTTCCACCCCACCCCCCGCCTTAATTGGTTCTCCTCCCTTCCAACGGTGTTGAGGCGGGTGGGAACAGCAGGGGGTGAAGGTGCTGTGTTTAAAGAGGTGGAGTTATGCAGATCTAAAACGCGTGGATTGCAGCAGCAGCAAGCCGAAAAGTGCAGGCATGTAAGGGATCTAGAGGTTGACAACATGTCTTCTTAACGGGAGTCCAGGAGCTCATCTCCACAAATGGACTTTTCAGGATCCTTGGGTGGCTCCGTAGTTTGAAACCAATTCTGGTTATCGCTTCTCGGCCTTTTGGCTAAGATCAAGTGTAGTATCTGTTCTTATCAGTTTAATATCTGATACGTCCCCTATCTGGGGACCATATATTAAATGGATTTTTAGAACAGGGAGATGGAAAAAGAGCTTGCTCTGTCCACTCCACGCATTGACCTGGTATTGCAGTATCTCCAGGACCGGTGCACCCCTTCTTTAATGCAGTTTCTAAAATCAGAAAGAATTGAATTCAATGTTTTTTGTTCATTTTGCTTGTTTGTCGGATTTTGGGATGGACTCTTTGGCTTTGCTTTTCTTCTCCTCATTGGATTTTTCATGTTCAAAGTTGCAGAAGCCAGATTACAAGCTCATTTTGGTTCAACTTCAGCAACTGTGCATTGCATTGCCATGTAATGTGATGCAATGCTATCTTTCTAGCTCTCCCTTTTTACTTCCTTTTGGATAAACAGACATATTAGGCAAGCATTTTGGAGCTTTCATCTAAATAACTACAGGTGGTGAGATAAGCTGCACAATATAATTGACCTTTCAGTATATTGTTGCACACACACCATCTATTTAGCAAATGCCCTTGTTATCAACAGCAGCCTTTTAAACTCACCTGAGCTAACAGGTATGTGCGCTGGTTACTCTGCTGCGCTTAAAATTTCTTTTTTGGTTTGCTACAATGCCTTTTCTGAAACGTTGTCTCCTTCTGCTGGAACACTGACTTCTTTCATTTAATGCCTGCAGACTATAAAAGAGAACCCAACCCAAAAAGTTTGGTTGATTAGTCTGTGGCATTCTGTTAAACTGTTGCTTATGGCGGTCTCTGTGAGCTTCTCAGCGACATTCAGCCAGCCAGGTATCCTGCCTGCAGTAGATGGAATGTGGCAATGGAACGCTGGCTGCGCGTGTCATAATAGGCTCTGAGCCTTTATATACCTGTGCACAGCAGCAGCCACCTTCAGTCTGCTGCTGGACAGCCAGCAGCAGCAGCAGCAGGAGAGGTATGTAATCAGGAGCCCTCCTGCTAAGGGTAGACAGCTGCTCGTTCCACCCCACCCCCCGCCTTAATTGGTTCTCCTCCCTTCCAACGGTGTTGAGGCGGGTGGGAACAGCAGGGGGTGAAGGTGCTGTGTTTAAAGAGGTGGAGTTATGCAGATCTAAAACGCGTGGATTGCAGCAGCAGCAAGCCGAAAAGTGCAGGCATGTAAGGGATCTAGAGGTTGACAACATGTCTTCTTAACGGGAGTCCAGGAGCTCATCTCCACAAATGGACTTTTCAGGATCCTTGGGTGGCTCCGTAGTTTGAAACCAATTCTGGTTATCGCTTCTCGGCCTTTTGGCTAAGATCAAGTGTAGTATCTGTTCTTATCAGTTTAATATCTGATACGTCCCCTATCTGGGGACCATATATTAAATGGATTTTTAGAACAGGGAGATGGAAAAAGAGCTTGCTCTGTCCACTCCACGCATTGACCTGGTATTGCAGTATCTCCAGGACCGGTGCACCCCTTCTTTAATGCAGTTTCTAAAATCAGAAAGAATTGAATTCAATGTTTTTTGTTCATTTTGCTTGTTTGTCGGATTTTGGGATGGACTCTTTGGCTTTGCTTTTCTTCTCCTCATTGGATTTTTCATGTTCAAAGTTGCAGAAGCCAGATTACAAGCTCATTTTGGTTCAACTTCAGCAACTGTGCATTGCATTGCCATGTAATGTGATGCAATGCTATCTTTCAAGCTCTCCCTTTTTACTTCCTTTTGGATAAACAGACATATTAGGCAAGCATTTTGGAGCTTTCACCTAAATAACTACAGGTGGTGAGATAAGCTGCACAATATAATTGACCTTTCAGTATATTGTTGCACACACACCATCTATTTAGCAAATGCCCTTGTTATCAACAGCAGCCTTTTAAACTCACCTGAGCTAACAGGTATGTGCGCTGGTTACTCTGCTGCGCTTAAAATTTCTTTTTTGGTTTGCTACAATGCCTTTTCTGAAACGTTGTCTCCTTCTGCTGGAACACTGACTTCTTTCATTTAATGCCTGCAGACTATAAAAGAGAACCCAACCCAAAAAGTTTGGTTGATTAGTCTGTGGCATTCTGTTAAACTGTTGCTTATGGCGGTCTCTGTGAGCTTCAAAGCGACATTCAGCCAGCCAGGTATCCTGCCTGCAGTAGATGGAATGTGGCAATGGAACGCTGGCTGCGCGTGTCATAATAGGCTCTGAGCCTTTATATACCTGTGCACAGCAGCAGCCACCTTCAGTCTGCTGCTGGACAGCCAGCAGCAGCAGGAGAGGTATGTAATCAGGAGCCCTCCTGCTAAGGGTAGACAGCTGCTCGTTCCACCCCACCCCCCGCCTTAATTGGTTCTCCTCCCTTCCAACGGTGTTGAGGCGGGTGGGAACAGCAGGGGGTGAAGGTGCTGTGTTTAAAGAGGTGGAGTTATGCAGATCTAAAACGCGTGGATTGCAGCAGCAGCAAGCCGAAAAGTGCAGGCATGTAAGGGATCTAGAGGTTGACAACATGTCTTCTTAACGGGAGTCCAGGAGCTCATCTCCACAAATGGACTTTTCAGGATCCTTGGGTGGCTCCGTAGTTTGAAACCAATTCTGGTTATCGCTTCTCGGCCTTTTGGCTAAGATCAAGTGTAGTATCTGTTCTTATCAGTTTAATATCTGATACGTCCCCTATCTGGGGACCATATATTAAATGGATTTTTAGAACAGGGAGATGGAAAAAGAGCTTGCTCTGTCCACTCCACGCATTGACCTGGTATTGCAGTATCTCCAGGACCGGTGCACCCCTTCTTTAATGCAGTTTCTAAAATCAGAAAGAATTGAATTCAATGTTTTTTGTTCATTTTGCTTGTTTCTCGGATTTTGGGATGGACTCTTTGGCTTTGCTTTTCTTCTCCTCATTGGATTTTTCATGTTCAAAGTTGCAGAAGCCAGATTACAAGCTCATTTTGGTTCAACTTCAGCAACTGTGCATTGCATTGCCATGTAATGTGATGCAATGCTATCTTTCTAGCTCTCCCTTTTTACTTCCTTTTGGATAAACAGACATATTAGGCAAGCATTTTGGAGCTTTCACCTAAATAACTACAGGTGGTGAGATAAGCTGCACAATATAATTGACCTTTCAGTATATTGTTGCACACACACCATCTATTTAGCAAATGCCCTTGTTATCAACAGCAGCCTTTTAAACTCACCTGAGCTAACAGGTATGTGCGCTGGTTACTCTGCTGCGCTTAAAATTTCTTTTTTGGTTTGCTACAATGCCTTTTCTGAAACGTTGTCTCCTTCTGCTGGAACACTGACTTCTTTCATTTAATGCCTGCAGACTATAAAAGAGAACCCAACCCAAAAAGTTTGGTTGATTAGTCTGTGGCATTCTGTTAAACTGTTGCTTATGGCGGTCTCTGTGAGCTTCTCAGCGACATTCAGCCAGCCAGGTATCCTGCCTGCAGTAGATGGAATGTGGCAATGGAACGCTGGCTGCGCGTGTCATAATAGGCTCTGAGCCTTTATATACCTGTGCACAGCAGCAGCCACCTTCAGTCTGCTGCTGGACAGCCAGCAGCAGCAGCAGCAGGAGAGGTATGTAATCAGGAGCCCTCCTGCTAAGGGTAGACAGCTGCTCGTTCCACCCCACCCCCCGCCTTAATTGGTTCTCCTCCCTTCCAACGGTGTTGAGGCGGGTGGGAACAGCAGGGGGTGAAGGTGCTGTGTTTAAAGAGGTGGAGTTATGCAGATCTAAAACGCGTGGATTGCAGCAGCAGCAAGCCGAAAAGTGCAGGCATGTAAGGGATCTAGAGGTTGACAACATGTCTTCTTAACGGGAGTCCAGGAGCTCATCTCCACAAATGGACTTTTCAGGATCCTTGGGTGGCTCCGTAGTTTGAAACCAATTCTGGTTATCGCTTCTCGGCCTTTTGGCTAAGATCAAGTGTAGTATCTGTTCTTATCAGTTTAATATCTGATACGTCCCCTATCTGGGGACCATATATTAAATGGATTTTTAGAACAGGGAGATGGAAAAAGAGCTTGCTCTGTCCACTCCACGCATTGACCTGGTATTGCAGTATCTCCAGGACCGGTGCACCCCTTCTTTAATGCAGTTTCTAAAATCAGAAAGAATTGAATTCAATGTTTTTTGTTCATTTTGCTTGTTTGTCGGATTTTGGGATGGACTCTTTGGCTTTGCTTTTCTTCTCCTCATTGGATTTTTCATGTTCAAAGTTGCAGAAGCCAGATTACAAGCTCATTTTGGTTCAACTTCAGCAACTGTGCATTGCATTGCCATGTAATGTGATGCAATGCTATCTTTCTAGCTCTCCCTTTTTACTTCCTTTTGGATAAACAGACATATTAGGCAAGCATTTTGGAGCTTTCACCTAAATAACTACAGGTGGTGAGATAAGCTGCACAATATAATTGACCTTTCAGTATATTGTTGCACACACACCATCTATTTAGCAAATGCCCTTGTTATCAACAGCAGCCTTTTAAACTCACCTGAGCTAACAGGTATGTGCGCTGGTTACTCTGCTGCGCTTAAAATTTCTTTTTTGGTTTGCTACAATGCCTTTTCTGAAACGTTGTCTCCTTCTGCTGGAACACTGACTTCTTTCATTTAATGCCTGCAGACTATAAAAGAGAACCCAACCCAAAAAGTTTGGTTGATTAGTCTGTGGCATTCTGTTAAACTGTTGCTTATGGCGGTCTCTGTGAGCTTCTCAGCGACATTCAGCCAGCCAGGTATCCTGCCTGCAGTAGATGGAATGTGGCAATGGAACGCTGGCTGCGCGTGTCATAATAGGCTCTGAGCCTTTATATACCTGTGCACAGCAGCAGCCACCTTCAGTCTGCTGCTGGACAGCCAGCAGCAGCAGCAGCAGGAGAGGTATGTAATCAGGAGCCCTCCTGCTAAGGGTAGACAGCTGCTCGTTCCACCCCACCCCCCGCCTTAATTGGTTCTCCTCCCTTCCAACGGTGTTGAGGCGGGTGGGAACAGCAGGGGGTGAAGGTGCTGTGTTTAAAGAGGTGGAGTTATGCAGATCTAAAACGCGTGGATTGCAGCAGCAGCAAGCCGAAAAGTGCAGGCATGTAAGGGATCTAGAGGTTGACAACATGTCTTCTTAACGGGAGTCCAGGAGCTCATCTCCACAAATGGACTTTTCAGGATCCTTGGGTGGCTCCGTAGTTTGAAACCAATTCTGGTTATCGCTTCTCGGCCTTTTGGCTAAGATCAAGTGTAGTATCTGTTCTTATCAGTTTAATATCTGATACGTCCCCTATCTGGGGACCATATATTAAATGGATTTTTAGAACAGGGAGATGGAAAAAGAGCTTGCTCTGTCCACTCCACGCATTGACCTGGTATTGCAGTATCTCCAGGACCGGTGCACCCCTTCTTTAATGCAGTTTCTAAAATCAGAAAGAATTGAATTCAATGTTTTTTGTTCATTTTGCTTGTTTGTCGGATTTTGGGATGGACTCTTTGGCTTTGCTTTTCTTCTCCTCATTGGATTTTTCATGTTCAAAGTTGCAGAAGCCAGATTACAAGCTCATTTTGGTTCAACTTCAGCAACTGTGCATTGCATTGCCATGTAATGTGATGCAATGCTATCTTTCTAGCTCTCCCTTTTTACTTCCTTTTGGATAAACAGACATATTAGGCAAGCATTTTGGAGCTTTCACCTAAATAACTACAGGTGGTGAGATAAGCTGCACAATATAATTGACCTTTCAGTATATTGTTGCACACACACCATCTATTTAGCAAATGCCCTTGTTATCAACAGCAGCCTTTTAAACTCACCTGAGCTAACAGGTATGTGCGCTGGTTACTCTGCTGCGCTTAAAATTTCTTTTTTGGTTTGCTACAATGCCTTTTCTGAAACGTTGTCTCCTTCTGCTGGAACACTGACTTCTTTCATTTAATGCCTGCAGACTATAAAAGAGAACCCAACCCAAAAAGTTTGGTTGATTAGTCTGTGGCATTCTGTTAAACTGTTGCTTATGGCGGTCTCTGTGAGCTTCTCAGCGACATTCAGCCAGCCAGGTATCCTGCCTGCAGTAGATGGAATGTGGCAATGGAACGCTGGCTGCGCGTGTCATAATAGGCTCTGAGCCTTTATATACCTGTGCACAGCAGCAGCCACCTTCAGTCTGCTGCTGGACAGCCAGCAGCAGCAGCAGCAGGAGAGGTATGTAATCAGGAGCCCTCCTGCTAAGGGTAGACAGCTGCTCGTTCCACCCCACCCCCCGCCTTAATTGGTTCTCCTCCTTTCCAACGGTGTTAAGGCGGGTGGGAACAGCAGGGGGTGAAGGTGCTGTGTTTAAAGAGGTGGAGTTATGCAGATCTAAAACGCGTGGATTGCAGCAGCAGCAAGCCGAAAAGTGCAGGCATGTAAGGGATCTAGAGGTTGACAACATGTCTTCTTAACGGGAGTCCAGGAGCTCATCTCCACAAATGGACTTTTCAGGATCCTTTGGTGGCTCCGTAGTTTGAAACCAATTCTGGTTATCGCTTCTCGGCCTTTTGGCTAAGATCAAGTGTAGTATCTGTTCTTATCAGTTTAATATCTGATACGTCCCCTATCTGGGGACCATATATTAAATGGATTTTTAGAACAGGGAGATGGAAAAAGAGCTTGCTCTGTCCACTCCACGCATTGACCTGGTATTGCAGTATCTCCAGGACCGGTGCACCCCTTCTTTAATGCAGTTTCTAAAATCAGAAAGAATTGAATTCAATGTTTTTTGTTCATTTTGCTTGTTTGTCGGATTTTGGGATGGACTCTTTGGCTTTGCTTTTCTTCTCCTCATTGGATTTTTCATGTTCAAAGTTGCAGAAGCCAGATTACAAGCTCATTTTGGTTCAACTTCAGCAACTGTGCATTGCATTGCCATGTAATGTGATGCAATGCTATCTTTATAGCTCTCCCTTTTTACTTCCTTTTGGATAAACAGACATATTAGGCAAGCATTTTGGAGCTTTCACCTAAATAACTACAGGTGGTGAGATAAGCTGCACAATATAATTGACCTTTCAGTATATTGTTGCACACACACCATCTATTTAGCAAATGCCCTTGTTATCAACAGCAGCCTTTTAAACTCACCTGAGCTAACAGGTATGTGCGCTGGTTACTCTGCTGCGCTTAAAATTTCTTTTTTGGTTTGCTACAATGCCTTTTCTGAAACGTTGTCTCCTTCTGCTGGAACACTGACTTCTTTCATTTAATGCCTGCAGACTATAAAAGAGAACCCAACCCAAAAAGTTTGGTTGATTAGTCTGTGGCATTCTGTTAAACTGTTGCTTATGGCGGTCTCTGTGAGCTTCTCAGCGACATTCAGCCAGCCAGGTATCCTGCCTGCAGTAGATGGAATGTGGCAATGGAACGCTGGCTGCGCGTGTCATAATAGGCTCTGAGCCTTTATATACCTGTGCACAGCAGCAGCCACCTTCAGTCTGCTGCTGGACAGCCAGCAGCAGCAGCAGCAGGAGAGGTATGTAATCAGGAGCCCTCCTGCTAAGGGTAGACAGCTGCTCGTTCCACCCCACCCCCCGCCTTAATTGGTTCTCCTCCCTTCCAACGGTGTTGAGGCGGGTGGGAACAGCAGGGGGTGAAGGTGCTGTGTTTAAAGAGGTGGAGTTATGCAGATCTAAAACGCGTGGATTGCAGCAGCAGCAAGCCGAAAAGTGCAGGCATGTAAGGGATCTAGAGGTTGACAACATGTCTTCTTAACGGGAGTCCAGGAGCTCATCTCCACAAATGGACTTTTCAGGATCCTTGGGTGGCTCCGTAGTTTGAAACCAATTCTGGTTATCGCTTCTCGGCCTTTTGGCTAAGATCAAGTGTAGTATCTGTTCTTATCAGTTTAATATCTGATACGTCCCCTATCTGGGGACCATATATTAAATGGATTTTTAGAACAGGGAGATGGAAAAAGAGCTTGCTCTGTCCACTCCACGCATTGACCTGGTATTGCAGTATCTCCAGGACCGGTGCACCCCTTCTTTAATGCAGTTTCTAAAATCAGAAAGAATTGAATTCAATGTTTTTTGTTCATTTTGCTTGTTTGTCGGATTTTGGGATGGACTCTTTGGCTTTGCTTTTCTTCTCCTCATTGGATTTTTCATGTTCAAAGTTGCAGAAGCCAGATTACAAGCTCATTTTGGTTCAACTTCAGCAACTGTGCATTGCATTGCCATGTAATGTGATGCAATGCTATCTTTCTAGCTCTCCCTTTTTACTTCCTTTTGGATAAACAGACATATTAGGCAAGCATTTTGGAGCTTTCACCTAAATAACTACAGGTGGTGAGATAAGCTGCACAATATAATTGACCTTTCAGTATATTGTTGCACACACACCATCTATTTAGCAAATGCCCTTGTTATCAACAGCAGCCTTTTAAACTCACCTGAGCTAACAGGTATGTGCGCTGGTTACTCTGCTGCGCTTAAAATTTCTTTTTTGGTTTGCTACAATGCCTTTTCTGAAACGTTGTCTCCTTCTGCTGGAACACTGACTTCTTTCATTTAATGCCTGCAGACTATAAAAGAGAACCCAACCCAAAAAGTTTGGTTGATTAGTCTGTGGCATTCTGTTAAACTGTTGCTTATGGCGGTCTCTGTGAGCTTCTCAGCGACATTCAGCCAGCCAGGTATCCTGCCTGCAGTAGATGGAATGTGGCAATGGAACGCTGGCTGCGCGTGTCATAATAGGCTCTGAGCCTTTATATACCTGTGCACAGCAGCAGCCACCTTCAGTCTGCTGCTGGACAGCTAGCAGCAGCAGCAGCAGGAGAGGTATGTAATCAGGAGCCCTCCTGCTAAGGGTAGACAGCTGCTCGTTCCACCCCACCCCCCGCCTTAATTGGTTCTCCTCCCTTCCAACGGTGTTGAGGCGGGTGGGAACAGCAGGGGGTGAAGGTGCTGTGTTTAAAGAGGTGGAGTTATGCAGATCTAAAACGCGTGGATTGCAGCAGCAGCAAGCCGAAAAGTGCAGGCATGTAAGGGATCTAGAGGTTGACAACATGTCTTCTTAACGGGAGTCCAGGAGCTCATCTCCACAAATGGACTTTTCAGGATCCTTGGGTGGCTCCGTAGTTTGAAACCAATTCTGGTTATCGCTTCTCGGCCTTTTGGCTAAGATCAAGTGTAGTATCTTTCGAAAAGGCGGTTTTGGATGTTGGCCACCCTAGTAGATTGATACATTATGCACACTGGGGTTTAGGCGCTTGTTAGTACGCCAGGTGGCTAATATAGTCATCTGGTGGAAAGCATAGCCCCCCTGGATCGACGCCATTGGGCCGGGGAAGATCGAAAGCCCGAAGTGTGAAGTGCCCCAGGAGTGGTGACCCTGGGGTGCCTTAACTCACTGGGATTGGGAACCCCACTTGAGTTTATGGTACATTTGCACAAGCACTTCAAATTTTCTTTCTTCGCACACACCCTTATTCCGGGCCTTCTGGCCTTAGGATGGGGAATTTTTCAATTCCCGGTCGAAGGTCCGGGCAGTATTATACTGTGAAACCTTCACTATTTATTTAATTTCTTTGTCACTGTGTGTCCACTTATTCACGTGTGTCACGTCCTACTAGGATTTTGTCGGGATGCGGTTCCCTTACGGGTTCCTCTCTTGGCAGGTCTAGGGGGGGAGTGTGTGGCCATCAGGTTCCGCTCCCCCCTGAACCCCCTGGCTCTCCTCTTTCGGGAGGAGAGCGTTGTTGGCTCCCCTCTTCCGGGAGGGGAGCACAGTCTTTGGCTCCCAGTGCCTTGCTCGGGTGAGAACTCGGGCAGTTGCTGGGGGTAAGATTGGGTCGCCTCTGGCTTCGGCTGGAGGTGGCTTTTTGTCCCTGTTCCTCGCTGTGGCCTTTTGGCTCGGAGGGACGGGGAATGGTTTGGGGGACCCTTCTCCTTTTGTAGAGGGTTTCAAGAAGACCAGCATCCTAGTGCACTTTTTTTGTGGCACTTGTCACTTTTTTAAGCGCACTCGGGTTTTGTACACGAATTCGGGCTTTCAAAAAAAAAAAAAAAAATCTGTTCTTATCAGTTTAATATCTGATACGTCCCCTATCTGGGGACCATATATTAAATGGATTTTTAGAACAGGGAGATGGAAAAAGAGCTTGCTCTGTCCACTCCACGCATTGACCTGGTATTGCAGTATCTCCAGGACCGGTGCACCCCTTCTTTAATGCAGTTTCTAAAATCAGAAAGAATTGAATTCAATGTTTTTTGTTCATTTTGCTTGTTTGTCGGATTTTGGGATGGACTCTTTGGCTTTGCTTTTCTTCTCCTCATTGGATTTTTCATGTTCAAAGTTGCAGAAGCCAGATTACAAGCTCATTTTGGTTCAACTTCAGCAACTGTGCATTGCATTGCCATGTAATGTGATGCAATGCTATCTTTCTAGCGCTCCCTTTTTACTTCCTTTTGGATAAACAGACATATTAGGCAAGCATTTTGGAGCTTTCACCTAAATAACTACAGGTGGTGAGATAAGCTGCACAATATAATTGACCTTTCAGTATATTGTTGCACACACACCATCTATTTAGCAAATGCCCTTGTTATCAACAGCAGCCTTTTAAACTCACCTGAGCTAACAGGTATGTGCGCTGGTTACTCTGCTGCGCTTAAAATTTCTTTTTTGGTTTGCTACAATGCCTTTTCTGAAACGTTGTCTCCTTCTGCTGGAACACTGACTTCTTTCATTTAATGCCTGCAGACTATAAAAGAGAACCCAACCCAAAAAGTTTGGTTGATTAGTCTGTGGCATTCTGTTAAACTGTTGCTTATGGCGGTCTCTGTGAGCTTCTCAGCGACATTCAGCCAGCCAGGTATCCTGCCTGCAGTAGATGGAATGTGGCAATGGAACGCTGGCTGCGCGTGTCATAATAGGCTCTGAGCCTTTATATACCTGTGCACAGCAGCAGCCACCTTCAGTCTGCTGCTGGACAGCCAGCAGCAGCAGCAGCAGGAGAGGTATGTAATCAGGAGCCCTCCTGCTAAGGGTAGACAGCTGCTCGTTCCACCCCACCCCCCGCCTTAATTGGTTCTCCTCCCTTCCAACGGTGTTGAGGCGGGTGGGAACAGCAGGGGGTGAAGGTGCTGTGTTTAAAGAGGTGGAGTTATGCAGATCTAAAACGCGTGGATTGCAGCAGCAGCAAGCCGAAAAGTGCAGGCATGTAAGGGATCTAGAGGTTGACAACATGTCTTCTTAACGGGAGTCCAGGAGCTCATCTCCACAAATGGACTTTTCAGGATCCTTGGGTGGCTCCGTAGTTTGAAACCAATTCTGGTTATCGCTTCTCGGCCTTTTGGCTAAGATCAAGTGTAGTATCTGTTCTTATCAGTTTAATATCTGATACGTCCCCTATCTGGGGACCATATATTAAATGGATTTTTAGAACAGGGAGATGGAAAAAGAGCTTGCTCTGTCCACTCCACGCATTGACCTGGTATTGCAGTATCTCCAGGACCGGTGCACCCCTTCTTTAATGCAGTTTCTAAAATCAGAAAGAATTGAATTCAATGTTTTTTGTTCATTTTGCTTGTTTGTCGGATTTTGGGATGGACTCTTTGGCTTTGCTTTTCTTCTCCTCATTGGATTTTTCATGTTCAAAGTTGCAGAAGCCAGATTACAAGCTCATTTTGGTTCAACTTCAGCAACTGTGCATTGCATTGCCATGTAATGTGATGCAATGCTATCTTTCTAGCTCTCCCTTTTTACTTCCTTTTGGATAAACAGACATATTAGGCAAGCATTTTGGAGCTTTCACCTAAATAACTACAGGTGGTGAGATAAGCTGCACAATATAATTGACCTTTCAGTATATTGTTGCACACACACCATCTATTTAGCAAATGCCCTTGTTATCAACAGCAGCCTTTTAAACTCACCTGAGCTAACAGGTATGTGCGCTGGTTACTCTGCTGCGCTTAAAATTTCTTTTTTGGTTTGCTACAATGCCTTTTCTAAAACGTTGTCTCCTTCTGCTGGAACACTGACTTCTTTCATTTAATGCCTGCAGACTATAAAAGAGAACCCAACCCAAAAAGTTTGGTTGATTAGTCTGTGGCATTCTGTTAAACTGTTGCTTATGGCGGTCTCTGTGAGCTTCTCAGCGACATTCAGCCAGCCAGGTATCCTGCCTGCAGTAGATGGAATGTGGCAATGGAACGCTGGCTGCGCGTGTCATAATAGGCTCTGAGCCTTTATATACCTGTGCACAGCAGCAGCCACCTTCAGTCTGCTGCTGGACAGCCAGCAGCAGCAGCAGCAGGAGAGGTATGTAATCAGGAGCCCTCCTGCTAAGGGTAGACAGCTGCTCGTTCCACCCCACCCCCCGCCTTAATTGGTTCTCCTCCCTTCCAACGGTGTTGAGGCGGGTGGGAACAGCAGGGGGTGAAGGTGCTGTGTTTAAAGAGGTGGAGTTATGCAGATCTAAAACGCGTGGATTGCAGCAGCAGCAAGCCGAAAAGTGCAGGCATGTAAGGGATCTAGAGGTTGACAACATGTCTTCTTAACGGGAGTCCAGGAGCTCATCTCCACAAATGGACTTTTCAGGATCCTTGGGTGGCTCCGTAGTTTGAAACCAATTCTGGTTATCGCTTCTCGGCCTTTTGGCTAAGATCAAGTGTAGTATCTGTTCTTTTAAGAACACAAGAGCTACGATCTACACTTGATGAGAGCGATCGAACTCGGAAGGAGAAGAGCTTCGGAGCCCAGCTGACATCAGAGAACGAAGGCGGATATCGGTGAGAGGAAGAAGCTCTAAAGAATCCAGAAGAAGACGAAGACTCGGAGAAGAATCGGGCTGTCCTGTGGAATCTTCGAGGAAGAAAATCATCGAGACAAAGACCTTTCGGGGAATTTGTCCAGAACACGACGGGAGAAGAATCTGCATAGCTCCACCCATTCCGGGAAGAGTTCCAGATCCAGCTCCAAGAAGTAACTGCAGGAGGAAAGCCATGGCAAGCGCTGCGAGGAAGGCCGAAAAGAAGAGCCTGGAGCTGGGGACAGCCAGGAGGGCCCAGCCAGGAGCCGATTCTGACCCCAAGGACTCTGCCTCCACGACTGGCCAGCAGAAGGGACCCCAGAAGCCCCGCCACGAAGCTCCAGCCCTGGAGCCATGGATGCGGCAGACGGTGGCCCTGAAGCTGAAGGAAGTGGATGGGAGGGTGCCGGACATGTCCTCGGACGTGTTCTGCCAGAAGATGCTGCTGGATCGAGGCTTCTCCAGGTCGGACACCCTCAGCATCCAGACCTTCTTGACGGGGATCTTCTTCGTCACCTTCGCCACTGTGAACACCTGCAGGAGGTTCTGGGAAATGGTAAGCGCAAAAGGACCGGATAATTCTTTCTCTGCCTTTACAGGTAGCTGCCCTATCCAGAGGGATGAAAGGAGGATCACGGTCTCCATGCGCAACCCGCACACCCCAGGCCAAGACATCTGTACCTTCCTGAGACGCTTCTGTTTGGTTGTGAAGGAACCCTCTCACATCCTGAATGGACTCGGCTTCTGGACAGGTAAGTGGTCGGTGACCGTTAGACTTCACAGGGACCTGGCGTACTCAGACGGACTTCGGCACCTGCCCCCGACATTCTCCCTGGGCAACTCCTACGGCCTCATCTATTACCCGGACATGCCGCGGAACTGCAGGAGATGCGGCAAGAACGGCCACGAGATGAAGGACTGCAAGGAGGATGCCTGCAGGATTTGTCGAGTGACGGGACACAGCTCGAAGGACTGCCCGAAGAAGACGTCCTGCAACCTGTGTGGGCTGGCGGCTCATCTGTACAAGGATTGCCCCAGGCGTGAGTGATCCTGGGCATCGGTGGTTGCGACGACCCCAGCTACGGAGGACAAGGCCCCGACGACCAGGCCTGTGAAGGTCAAGGACGCGACGACCAAGGCCCCAGCGGCCAAGGCCGAGACGACCAAGGCCAAAGCGGTCAAGGAGTCGGTGGCCAAAGCCCCAGCGACGGTCCCAGCAGCTCCGAAGCAGAAGAAAAAGTCAAAGGAGGGTAAGAGTTCTGTCACCCCTCTCTCGATCCCTCCCCCTGCCACCCCCGTCCAATCCCCCCCCACCCCGGCCACCCCTGCTGAGGATTCCACTTCCTCTTCCTCCTTCCCCTACTCCTCAGCAGGTGTCCTTTCCCCTGCCCCGGCAGCCACTCTCCCTCCCCAGACCATGGTAGCGGTGGAATTAACCTTTCCTCCACCCGCCGCTATCTATTCCGAGGAGGATTTTCCCCTTCTTGTCTCCCCAGTTCCAACCCGGGGAAAGAGGAAGGTGGAGGACAGCCCTGCTACTGAATCCTCCAAAAAGAAGATTCTGGATTTCGTAGGCGAAAAGGAGGATACCCTCCCTGAGCCAGAAGAGATGGAGCACATGGTTGAGACCCTGGTGGCCGAGCCAGAAGAGGAGGAACTGGTGGTCGCCGAGATTGAGGCCGCGCTGCTTGACCAGATGGAGGAAGAGGGCCTGCTGGTGATCCCGTCACCAGCAGTCAACACCGACGAGGGACCACCCGACCGGAGTGGTAACTAAGGTGTATTTTTCTTTTTTCCCTACATGATGGCTAATATTAACTTATTTTCCATTAATGTCAGGAGCATCAAGGACAAGTTCAGACGTCAGACTATTTATGCCTTCCTTACTTCCCAGTTGTGTGATGTTTATATGTTGCAGGAATGTTCCCTTCCCTCCTCTAGGTCCTTCAAACATCTGGCCAGGGAGTGGTCCCACGGTCCATCCTACTGGTCCGGTGGGGGTGACTGCAAGTCTGCGGGGGTCGCAATTCTGATCAGGGGGGGCGCATTCACGCTTGAGTCCGTCCAGGAGCTCATCTGCGGCAGGGCTCTTGTTGTAGATGGCAACTGGGCGGGGGAACCTGTCAGGTTCATCAACGTGTATGCGTCCCCACTGAAGAATGAGCGTTTGGAGCTTTTCCAGACCCTGCGGCTTCAGCTTGCCACCACCAGGACCTTAGTGATGGCCGGGGATTTCAACTGCCCCATCGAGGAGGACGGTCGTAGTTCTGGCACATCTGCCAAGTTGGACATCATGTCCAAGCTGCTCATCGAGATGGTAACCGAGGCCTCTCTTCAGGACGTGGTGGGCTCCATGGGGAGAGGCTCCACGAACTATTCGTGGAGCCGACCCGATGGCTCACTCCGCTCCAGGATTGACTTTGTGTTCACCTCTCGGGCAGTCAGGCAGAGTAGGCACTCGATGGTCTCCTGCTTCTTCTCCGACCACAGAGCCATTCACTTACAAGGTGTCCTCGGCGACGGTTTTCCGTCCGGCCCCGGCTCCTGGAAGCTGAATTGTGCTCTGCTGGCTCAGGATGAAGTCGTGGAGGAGCTGAGAGCAGCCTACGCAATGTGGCAGTCCTACAAGGGTAGCTTCCAAACAGTCTCTAATTGGTGGGAATATGTTAAACTTGAGTTTCGCTGTTTCTTTCAGGCCAAGGGTCGACAACAGGAGTGTGAGAAGAGGAGGGACTTCAGAGGGCTGCAGCGCGAGCTGCGGTCGCTGCAGGACCTTCTTCACTGCGGCTGGGACGTGAGGGAGGAGCTGGAGGAGACCAAGAAGAGCCTGAAAAGGCACTTTGAGGAGGAGTCCAAGCGAATCATCTTCCGTTCCAAAGTGGAGAATCTGGAGAAGGGTGAGAAATGTAACTCATTCTTTTTCAGGAAACTTCATGCCGGTCACACGCCCCTGAACGAGCTGCGAGACGAGAGCGGAAACATGCGACGTGGGAAGGAGGACGTGATGAGGGTCGTCAGCGACTTCTACAGCGAACTCTACTCCCACAAGACTACCGACCCCGACGCTGCTGATAAGTTCCTGTCAGGTATCACTAACCATCTTGATCCTGCAGGCACGGCAGCCTTGGACAAACCTCTGATGGTGGGCGAATTGCTCTCTGCCGCTAAATCCTTTAGGACCGGCAGGACCCCGGGCAGTGATGGTCTTCCAGCGGAGCTCTATGTAGCGCTGGGAGACCTCATCTGTCCGGACCTGTTGGACCTGTACGAGGAGATGGTGGTGGAGGGTAGAATGCCTCCATCTTTGAGGGAAGGAATGGTCACGATCCTGTACAAGCGGAAGGGAGAGAGGTGCGACCTGAGGAATTGGCGTCCCATCACTCTGCTCAACGTGGACTACAAGATCCTGGCCAAGACGATGGCGACACGACTTAAGACGGTCATCGGACGGATCATCCACCCGGACCAGACCTGCGGCATCCCTGGACGTCGCATCGCAGACAGCCTCGCTCTCGTGCGGGACACGGTCGAGTACATCAAGGTCCGCCGCGCACACGCGGCCCTGGTCTCCTTGGATCAGGAGAAGGCCTTCGACCGGGTTTCCCACGAGTTCATGGGCCGAGCTCTGCACCGGTTAGGTTTGGGTAACATGTTTTGTTCGTATGTCCGTCTGATGTATTTTGATATCCACAGCTCGGTGTTGGTGAACGGCTGGAAGACTGACCCCTTCCCTGTCCTCTCTGGGGTCAGACAAGGCTGCCCTCTATCACCTCTTCTTTTTGTTTGTGTTATAGAACTCTTCGCAGAGGCTATCCGGCAGAATGGAGAGATCAGAGGGATCACCGCACCGGGTCCGGGACGACACGAGGTCAAGTGCTCGCTCTACATGGACGACGTCACCGTCTTCTGCGCTGATCGTGGTTCAGTCGACGCCCTCGTCCAGACGTGTGAGAGGTTCGGCCGGGCTTCAGGGGCCAAAGTCAACTGCAGGAAGTCGGAAGCCATGCTCTTCGGGGATTGGCAGCCGGCCTCCTCCGCCCCCTTCCCCTTCAACATTCAACCGGATTTCCTCAAGGTGCTGGGAGTCTGGTTCGGGAAGGAAGGAGCGGCCCTCAAGTCCTGGCAAGAACGCTTGGCCAAGGTGAAGCAACGGATCGGACTCTGGAGCCTCAGACACCTCACTTGTGAGGGTAAGGCACTCGTCCTGCGTAATGAGGTCCTGCCCGTCTTGCAGTACACGGCGCAGGCCTGGCCCCCACACGTCACTGTGTGCAGGGCCATTACCAGGACAGTGTTTCACTTTGTCTGGGGATCCAAGATGGACAGAGTCAGGCGGGCCGTCATGTACAAGGAGCCTCGCAAGGGTGGGAAGGGCGTTCCAGATATCCCCACCCTCCTGCGATCCTCTTTTGTGTGTGATTGTGTCCGCCGGACTTTGCAAGTCAAGAATGGCTCCGCGGGCAGGTCCATGTCTCGCTTCTTCCTGCTTCCTCTTTGGAGGCGACTCGGCTGGGACAAGTGGGACAGCTCCTTCCCCTACAACTGGACGATGCCATGGTTCTACGGAGACGTCGTTCGATTTGTGGGGGAGCATCAACTGGAGGGACTCAAGCCCGACTTGTGGAAGCCCAAAACTATCCACAAGCTAATCAGAGCCAAGGATGACGTGGAGAACATCACAGGACTTCACCAGGACACGCTGGAGACTGTGTGGACAAATGTGTCGTCTGACAGGCTGACCAACGGGCACAAGGACTTGTCGTGGATGGCGATTCAGGGCGGACTGCCCGTCCGGTCATTCATGCATGCCCGGAACCTGTGCAAGACCCGGTACTGCCCAAGGTGCCCCTTCGTGGAGGAAACATCTTTGCACACTTTTTGGGACTGCGGATTTGCACAGCGCCTATTGACTGCACTTGAGGACGACCTGAGGAACTCTGTCCCCAGGGCGAGCCTATCGCACCATTCTGTGCTTTACGGACTCTTCCCTGGGGTTCATACCGTCGGAGCCATCCAGGAGGCTTGGCGCCTTATGAACTGCTTCAAGGATGCCGTTTGGGTCGCCAGGAACCGGCTCATCTTGAGGAGGGAGAGGATGTCCATCCAGGACTGCCGCAGGCTGATCCACAGCCTGCTCAGAGACTATTCCATCATGGACGGTCCGGAGGACGAGGACGAGGACTAAACCCCTCCTCCCCCTCTCCCCTTATGTGTCTTGTCTTTCAATAAAGCTTCGGGCCTGTGATTTTCCCCTCCCCATCCCCTTTTTCCCGATCCCCATCCCTTATCACGGTTCGTCGTACTGTATTGATTGACATGCTTTTTCTTTCAGATTGAGTGTTTTGTGTAGCATAGGGGTGTGATGTGTCTAGTTAGTGCGTCGTATCCTCATGCTATGTAAATATGATGTAGAATTCTGTGTGTACTGGGCTGCGGCACTGTACACTGTCTGTTAACTTATTTTTTGTGCTAATAAAAGATATATTCAATCAAAAAATCTGTTCTTATCAGTTTAATATCTGATACGTCCCCTATCTGGGGACCATATATTAAATGGATTTTTAGAACAGGGAGATGGAAAAAGAGCTTGCTCTGTCCACTCCACGCATTGACCTGGTATTGCAGTATCTCCAGGACCGGTGCACCCCTTCTTTAATGCAGTTTCTAAAATCAGAAAGAATTGAATTCAATGTTTTTTGTTCATTTTGCTTGTTTGTCGGATTTTGGGATGGACTCTTTGGCTTTGCTTTTCTTCTCCTCATTGGATTTTTCATGTTCAAAGTTGCAGAAGCCAGATTACAAGCTCATTTTGGTTCAACTTCAGCAACTGTGCATTGCATTGCCATGTAATGTGATGCAATGCTATCTTTCTAGCTCTCCCTTTTTACTTCCTTTTGGATAAACAGACATATTAGGCAAGCATTTTGGAGCTTTCACCTAAATAACTACAGGTGGTGAGATAAGCTGCACAATATAATTGACCTTTCAGTATATTGTTGCACACACACCATCTATTTAGCAAATGCCCTTGTTATCAACAGCAGCCTTTTAAACTCACCTGAGCTAACAGGTATGTGCGCTGGTTACTCTGCTGCGCTTAAAATTTCTTTTTTGGTTTGCTACAATGCCTTTTCTGAAACGTTGTCTCCTTCTGCTGGAACACTGACTTCTTTCATTTAATGCCTGCAGACTATAAAAGAGAACCCAACCCAAAAAGTTTGGTTGATTAGTCTGTGGCATTCTGTTAAACTGTTGCTTATGGCGGTCTCTGTGAGCTTCTCAGCGACATTCAGCCAGCCAGGTATCCTGCCTGCAGTAGATGGAATGTGGCAATGGAACGCTGGCTGCGCGTGTCATAATAGGCTCTGAGCCTTTATATACCTGTGCACAGCAGCAGCCACCTTCAGTCTGCTGCTGGACAGCCAGCAGCAGCAGCAGCAGGAGAGGTATGTAATCAGGAGCCCTCCTGCTAAGGGTAGACAGCTGCTCGTTCCACCCCACCCCCCGCCTTAATTGGTTCTCCTCCCTTCCAACGGTGTTGAGGCGGGTGGGAACAGCAGGGGGTGAAGGTGCTGTGTCTAAAGAGGTGGAGTTATGCAGATCTAAAACGCGTGGATTGCAGCAGCAGCAAGCCGAAAAGTGCAGGCATGTAAGGGATCTAGAGGTTGACAACATGTCTTCTTAACGGGAGTCCAGGAGCTCATCTCCACAAATGGACTTTTCAGGATCCTTGGGTGGCTCCGTAGTTTGAAACCAATTCTGGTTATCGCTTCTCGGCCTTTTGGCTAAGATCAAGTGTAGTATCTGTTCTTATCAGTTTAATATCTGATACGTCCCCTATCTGGGGACCATATATTAAATGGATTTTTAGAACAGGGAGATGGAAAAAGAACTTGCTCTGTCCACTCCACGCATTGACCTGGTATTGCAGTATCTCCAGGACCGGTGCACCCCTTCTTTAATGCAGTTTCTAAAATCAGAAAGAATTGAATTCAATGTTTTTTGTTCATTTTGCTTGTTTGTCGGATTTTGGGATGGACTCTTTGGCTTTGCTTTTCTTCTCCTCATTGGATTTTTCATGTTCAAAGTTGCAGAAGCCAGATTACAAGCTCATTTTGGTTCAACTTCAGCAACTGTGCATTGCATTGCCATGTAATGTGATGCAATGCTATCTTTCTAGCTCTCCCTTTTTACTTCCTTTTGGATAAACAGACATATTAGGCAAGCATTTTGGAGCTTTCACCTAAATAACTACAGGTGGTGAGATAAGCTGCACAATATAATTGACCTTTCAGTATATTGTTGCACACACACCATCTATTTAGCAAATGCCCTTGTTATCAACAGCAGCCTTTTAAACTCACCTGAGCTAACAGGTATGTGCGCTGGTTACTCTGCTGCGCTTAAAATTTCTTTTTTGGTTTGCTACAATGCCTTTTCTGAAACGTTGTCTCCTTCTGCTGGAACACTGACTTCTTTCATTTAATGCCTGCAGACTATAAAAGAGAACCCAACCCAAAAAGTTTGGTTGATTAGTCTGTGGCATTCTGTTAAACTGTTGCTTATGGCGGTCTCTGTGAGCTTCTCAGCGACATTCAGCCAGCCAGGTATCCTGCCTGCAGTAGATGGAATGTGGCAATGGAACGCTGGCTGCGCGTGTCATAATAGGCTCTGAGCCTTTATATACCTGTGCACAGCAGCAGCCACCTTCAGTCTGCTGCTGGACAGCCAGCAGCAGCAGCAGCAGGAGAGGTATGTAATCAGGAGCCCTCCTGCTAAGGGTAGACAGCTGCTCGTTCCACCCCACCCCCCACCTTAATTGGTTCTCCTCCCTTCCAACGGTGTTGAGGCGGGTGGGAACAGCAGGGGGTGAAGGTGCTGTGTTTAAAGAGGTGGAGTTATGCAGATCTAAAACGCGTGGATTGCAGCAGCAGCAAGCCGAAAAGTGCAGGCATGTAAGGGATCTAGAGGTTGACAACATGTCTTCTTAACGGGAGTCCAGGAGCTCATCTCCACAAATGGACTTTTCAGGATCCTTGGGTGGCTCCGTAGTTTGAAACCAATTCTGGTTATCGCTTCTCGGCCTTTTGGCTAAGATCAAGTGTAGTATCTGTTCTTATCAGTTTAATATCTGATACGTCCCCTATCTGGGGACCATATATTAAATGGATTTTTAGAACAGGGAGATGGAAAAAGAGCTTGCTCTGTCCACTCCACGCATTGACCTGGTATTGCAGTATCTCCAGGACCGGTGCACCCCTTCTTTAATGCAGTTTCTAAAATCAGAAAGAATTGAATTCAATGTTTTTTGTTCATTTTGCTTGTTTGTCGGATTTTGGGATGGACTCTTTGGCTTTGCTTTTCTTCTCCTCATTGGATTTTTCATGTTCAAAGTTGCAGAAGCCAGATTACAAGCTCATTTTGGTTCAACTTCAGCAACTGTGCATTGCATTGCCATGTAATGTGATGCAATGCTATCTTTCTAGCTCTCCCTTTTTACTTCCTTTTGGATAAACAGACATATTAGGCAAGCATTTTGGAGCTTTCACCTAAATAACTACAGGTGGTGAGATAAGCTGCACAATATAATTGACCTTTCAGTATATTGTTGCACACACACCATCTATTTAGCAAATGCCCTTGTTATCAACAGCAGCCTTTTAAACTCACCTGAGCTAACAGGTATGTGCGCTGGTTACTCTGCTGCGCTTAAAATTTCTTTTTTGGTTTGCTACAATGCCTTTTCTGAAACGTTGTCTCCTTCTGCTGGAACACTGACTTCTTTCATTTAATGCCTGCAGACTATAAAAGAGATCCCAACCCAAAAAGTTTGGTTGATTAGTCTGTGGCATTCTGTTAAACTGTTGCTTATGGCGGTCTCTGTGAGCTTCTCAGCGACATTCAGCCAGCCAGGTATCCTGCCTGCAGTAGATGGAATGTGGCAATGGAACGCTGGCTGCGCGTGTCATAATAGGCTCTGAGCCTTTATATACCTGTGCACAGCAGCAGCCACCTTCAGTCTGCTGCTGGACAGCCAGCAGCAGCAGCAGCAGGAGAGGTATGTAATCAGGAGCCCTCCTGCTAAGGGTAGACAGCTGCTCGTTCCACCCCACCCCCCGCCTTAATTGGTTCTCCTCCCTTCCAACGGTGTTGAGGCGGGTGGGAACAGCAGGGGGTGAAGGTGCTGTGTTTAAAGAGGTGGAGTTATGCAGATCTAAAACGCGTGGATTGCAGCAGCAGCAAGCCGAAAAGTGCAGGCATGTAAGGGATCTAGAGGTTGACAACATGTCTTCTTAACGGGAGTCCAGGAGCTCATCTCCACAAATGGACTTTTCAGGATCCTTGGGTGGCTCCGTAGTTTGAAACCAATTCTGGTTATCGCTTCTCGGCCTTTTGGCTAAGATCAAGTGTAGTATCTGTTCTTATCAGTTTAATATCTGATACGTCCCCTATCTGGGGACCATATATTAAATGGATTTTTAGAACAGGGAGATGGAAAAAGAGCTTGCTCTGTCCACTCCACGCATTGACCTGGTATTGCAGTATCTCCAGGACCGGTGCACCCCTTCTTTAATGCAGTTTCTAAAATCAGAAAGAATTGAATTCAATGTTTTTTGTTCATTTTGCTTGTTTGTCGGATTTTGGGATGGACTCTTTGGCTTTGCTTTTCTTCTCCTCATTGGATTTTTCATGTTCAAAGTTGCAGAAGCCAGATTACAAGCTCATTTTGGTTCAACTTCAGCAACTGTGCATTGCATTGCCATGTAATGTGATGCAATGCTATCTTTCTAGCTCTCCCTTTTTACTTCCTTTTGGATAAACAGACATATTAGGCAAGCATTTTGGAGCTTTCACCTAAATAACTACAGGTGGTGAGATAAGCTGCACAATATAATTGACCTTTCAGTATATTGTTGCACACACACCATCTATTTAGCAAATGCCCTTGTTATCAACAGCAGCCTTTTAAACTCACCTGAGCTAACAGGTATGTGCGCTGGTTACTCTGCTGCGCTTAAAATTTCTTTTTTGGTTTGCTACAATGCCTTTTCTGAAACGTTGTCTCCTTCTGCTGGAACACTGACTTCTTTCATTTAATGCCTGCAGACTATAAAAGAGATCCCAACCCAAAAAGTTTGGTTGATTAGTCTGTGGCATTCTGTTAAACTGTTGCTTATGGCGGTCTCTGTGAGCTTCTCAGCGACATTCAGCCAGCCAGGTATCCTGCCTGCAGTAGATGGAATGTGGCAATGGAACGCTGGCTGCGCGTGTCATAATAGGCTCTGAGCCTTTATATACCTGTGCACAGCAGCAGCCACCTTCAGTCTGCTGCTGGACAGCCAGCAGCAGCAGCAGCAGGAGAGGTATGTAATCAGGAGCCCTCCTGCTAAGGGTAGACAGCTGCTCGTTCCACCCCACCCCCCGCCTTAATTGGTTCTCCTCCCTTCCAACGGTGTTGAGGCGGGTGGGAACAGCAGGGGGTGAAGGTGCTGTGTTTAAAGAGGTGGAGTTATGCAGATCTAAAACGCGTGGATTGCAGCAGCAGCAAGCCGAAAAGTGCAGGCATGTAAGGGATCTAGAGGTTGACAACATGTCTTCTTAACGGGAGTCCAGGAGCTCATCTCCACAAATGGACTTTTCAGGATCCTTGGGTGGCTCCGTAGTTTGAAACCAATTCTGGTTATCGCTTCTCGGCCTTTTGGCTAAGATCAAGTGTAGTATCTGTTCTTATCAGTTTAATATCTGATACGTCCCCTATCTGGGGACCATATATTAAATGGATTTTTAGAACAGGGAGATGGAAAAAGAGCTTGCTCTGTCCACTCCACGCATTGACCTGGTATTGCAGTATCTCCAGGACCGGTGCACCCCTTCTTTAATGCAGTTTCTAAAATCAGAAAGAATTGAATTCAATGTTTTTTGTTCATTTTGCTTGTTTGTCGGATTTTGGGATGGACTCTTTGGCTTTGCTTTTCTTCTCCTCATTGGATTTTTCATGTTCAAAGTTGCAGAAGCCAGATTACAAGCTCATTTTGGTTCAACTTCAGCAACTGTGCATTGCATTGCCATGTAATGTGATGCAATGCTATCTTTCTAGCTCTCCCTTTTTACTTCCTTTTGGATAAACAGACATATTAGGCAAGCATTTTGGAGCTTTCACCTAAATAACTACAGGTGGTGAGATAAGCTGCACAATATAATTGACCTTTCAGTATATTGTTGCACACACACCATCTATTTAGCAAATGCCCTTGTTATCAACAGCAGCCTTTTAAACTCACCTGAGCTAACAGGTATGTGCGCTGGTTACTCTGCTGCGCTTAAAATTTCTTTTTTGGTTTGCTACAATGCCTTTTCTGAAACGTTGTCTCCTTCTGCTGGAACACTGACTTCTTTCATTTAATGCCTGCAGACTATAAAAGAGATCCCAACCCAAAAAGTTTGGTTGATTAGTCTGTGGCATTCTGTTAAACTGTTGCTTATGGCGGTCTCTGTGAGCTTCTCAGCGACATTCAGCCAGCCAGGTATCCTGCCTGCAGTAGATGGAATGTGGCAATGGAACGCTGGCTGCGCGTGTCATAATAGGCTCTGAGCCTTTATATACCTGTGCACAGCAGCAGCCACCTTCAGTCTGCTGCTGGACAGCCAGCAGCAGCAGCAGCAGGAGAGGTATGTAATCAGGAGCCCTCCTGCTAAGGGTAGACAGCTGCTCGTTCCACCCCACCCCCCGCCTTAATTGGTTCTCCTCCCTTCCAACGGTGTTGAGGCGGGTGGGAACAGCAGGGGGTGAAGGTGCTGTGTTTAAAGAGGTGGAGTTATGCAGATCTAAAACGCGTGGATTGCAGCAGCAGCAAGCCGAAAAGTGCAGGCATGTAAGGGATCTAGAGGTTGACAACATGTCTTCTTAACGGGAGTCCAGGAGCTCATCTCCACAAATGGACTTTTCAGGATCCTTGGGTGGCTCCGTAGTTTGAAACCAATTCTGGTTATCGCTTCTCGGCCTTTTGGCTAAGATCAAGTGTAGTATCTGTTCTTATCAGTTTAATATCTGATACGTCCCCTATCTGGGGACCATATATTAAATGGATTTTTAGAACAGGGAGATGGAAAAAGAGCTTGCTCTGTCCACTCCACGCATTGACCTGGTATTGCAGTATCTCCAGGACCGGTGCACCCCTTCTTTAATGCAGTTTCTAAAATCAGAAAGAATTGAATTCAATGTTTTTTGTTCATTTTGCTTGTTTGTCGGATTTTGGGATGGACTCTTTGGCTTTGCTTTTCTTCTCCTCATTGGATTTTTCATGTTCAAAGTTGCAGAAGCCAGATTACAAGCTCATTTTGGTTCAACTTCAGCAACTGTGCATTGCATTGCCATGTAATGTGATGCAATGCTATCTTTCTAGCTCTCCCTTTTTACTTCCTTTTGGATAAACAGACATATTAGGCAAGCATTTTGGAGCTTTCACCTAAATAACTACAGGTGGTGAGATAAGCTGCACAATATAATTGACCTTTCAGTATATTGTTGCACACACACCATCTATTTAGCAAATGCCCTTGTTATCAACAGCAGCCTTTTAAACTCACCTGAGCTAACAGGTATGTGCGCTGGTTACTCTGCTGCGCTTAAAATTTCTTTTTTGGTTTGCTACAATGCCTTTTCTGAAACGTTGTCTCCTTCTGCTGGAACACTGACTTCTTTCATTTAATGCCTGCAGACTATAAAAGAGAACCCAACCCAAAAAGTTTGGTTGATTAGTCTGTGGCATTCTGTTAAACTGTTGCTTATGGCGGTCTCTGTGAGCTTCTCAGCGACATTCAGCCAGCCAGGTATCCTGCCTGCAGTAGATGGAATGTGGCAATGGAACGCTGGCTGCGCGTGTCATAATAGGCTCTGAGCCTTTATATACCTGTGCACAGCAGCAGCCACCTTCAGTCTGCTGCTGGACAGCCAGCAGCAGCAGCAGCAGGAGAGGTATGTAATCAGGAGCCCTCCTGCTAAGGGTAGACAGCTGCTCGTTCCACCCCACCCCCCGCCTTAATTGGTTCTCCTCCCTTCCAACGGTGTTGAGGCGGGTGGGAACAGCAGGGGGTGAAGGTGCTGTGTTTAAAGAGGTGGAGTTATGCAGATCTAAAACGCGTGGATTGCAGCAGCAGCAAGCCGAAAAGTGCAGGCATGTAAGGGATCTAGAGGTTGACAACATGTCTTCTTAACGGGAGTCCAGGAGCTCATCTCCACAAATGGACTTTTCAGGATCCTTGGGTGGCTCCGTAGTTTGAAACCAATTCTGGTTATCGCTTCTCGGCCTTTTGGCTAAGATCAAGTGTAGTATCTGTTCTTATCAGTTTAATATCTGATACGTCCCCTATCTGGGGACCATATATTTAATGGATTTTTAGAACAGGGAGATGGAAAAAGAGCTTGCTCTGTCCACTCCACGCATTGACCTGGTATTGCAGTATCTCCAGGACCGGTGCACCCCTTCTTTAATGCAGTTTCTAAAATCAGAAAGAATTGAATTCAATGTTTTTTGTTCATTTTGCTTGTTTGTCGGATTTTGGGATGGACTCTTTGGCTTTGCTTTTCTTCTCCTCATTGGATTTTTCATGTTCAAAGTTGCAGAAGCCAGATTACAAGCTCATTTTGGTTCAACTTCAGCAACTGTGCATTGCATTGCCATGTAATGTGATGCAATGCTATCTTTCTAGCTCTCCCTTTTTACTTCCTTTTGGATAAACAGACATATTAGGCAAGCATTTTGGAGCTTTCACCTAAATAACTACAGGTGGTGAGATAAGCTGCACAATATAATTGACCTTTCAGTATATTGTTGCACACACACCATCTATTTAGCAAATGCCCTTGTTATCAACAGCAGCCTTTTAAACTCACCTGAGCTAACAGGTATGTGCGCTGGTTACTCTGCTGCGCTTAAAATTTCTTTTTTGGTTTGCTACAATGCCTTTTCTGAAACGTTGTCTCCTTCTGCTGGAACACTGACTTCTTTCATTTAATGCCTGCAGACTATAAAAGAGAACCCAACCCAAAAAGTTTGGTTGATTAGTCTGTGGCATTCTGCTAAACTGTTGCTTATGGCGGTCTCTGTGAGCTTCTCAGCGACATTCAGCCAGCCAGGTATCCTGCCTGCAGTAGATGGAATGTGGCAATGGAACGCTGGCTGCGCGTGTCATAATAGGCTCTGAGCCTTTATATACCTGTGCACAGCAGCAGCCACCTTCAGTCTGCTGCTGGACAGCCAGCAGCAGCAGCAGGAGAGGTATGTAATCAGGAGCCCTCCTGCTAAGGGTAGACAGCTGCTCGTTCCACCCCACCCCCCGCCTTAATTGGTTCTCCTCCCTTCCAACGGTGTTGAGGCGGGTGGGAACAGCAGGGGGTGAAGGTGCTGTGTTTAAAGAGGTGGAGTTATGCAGATCTAAAACGCGTGGATTGCAGCAGCAGCAAGCCGAAAAGTGCAGGCATGTAAGGGATCTAGAGGTTGACAACATGTCTTCTTAACGGGAGTCCAGGAGCTCATCTCCACAAATGGACTTTTCAGGATCCTTGGGTGGCTCCGTAGTTTGAAACCAATTCTGGTTATCGCTTCTCGGCCTTTTGGCTAAGATCAAGTGTAGTATCTTTCAAAAAGGCGGTTTTGGATGTTGGCCACCCTAGTAGATTGATACATTATGCACACTGGGGTTTAGGCGCTTGTTAGTACGCCAGGTGGCTAATATAGTCATCTGGTGGAAAGCATGGCCCCCCTGGATCGACGCCATTGGGCCGGGGAAGATCGAAAGCCCGAAGTGTGAAGTGCCCCAGGAGTGGTGTCCCTGGGGTGCCTTAACTCACTGGGATTGGGAACCCCACTTGAGTTTATGGTACATTTGCACAAGCACTTCAAATTTTCTTTCTTCGCACACACCCTTATTCCGGGCCTTCTGGCCTTAGGATGGGGAATTTTTCAATTCCCGGTCGAAGGTCCGGGCAGTATTATACTGTGAAACCTTCACTATTTATTTAATTTCTTTGTCACTGTGTGTCCACTTATTCACGTGTGTCACGTCCTACTAGGATTTTGTCGGGATGCGGTTCCCTTACGGGTTCCTCTCTTGGCAGGTCTAGGGGGGGAGTGTGTGGCCATCAGGTTCCGCTCCCCCCTGAACCCCCTGGCTCTCCTCTTTCGGGAGGAGAGCGTTGTTGGCTCCCCTCTTCCGGGAGGGGAGCACAGTCTTTGGCTCCCAGTGCCTTGCTCGGGTGAGAACTCGGGCAGTTGCTGGGGGTAAGATTGGGTCGCCTCTGGCTTCGGCTGGAGGTGGCTTTTTGTCCCTGTTCCTCGCTGTGGCCTTTTGGCTCGGAGGGACGGGGAATGGTTTGGGGGACCCTTCTCCTTTTGGAGAGGGTTTCAAGAAGACCAGCATCCTAGTGCACTTTTTTTGTGGCACTTGTCACTTTTTTAAGCGCACTCGGGTTTTGTACACGAATTCGGGCTTTCAAAAAAAAAAAAAAAAATCTGTTCTTATCAGTTTAATATCTGATACGTCCCCTATCTGGGGACCATATATTAAATGGATTTTTAGAACAGGGAGATGGAAAAAGAGCTTGCTCTGTCCACTCCACGCATTGACCTGGTATTGCAGTATCTCCAGGACCGGTGCACCCCTTCTTTAATGCAGTTTCTAAAATCAGAAAGAATTGAATTCAATGTTTTTTGTTCATTTTGCTTGTTTGTCGGATTTTGGGATGGACTCTTTGGCTTTGCTTTTCTTCTCCTCATTGGATTTTTCATGTTCAAAGTTGCAGAAGCCAGATTACAAGCTCATTTTGGTTCAACTTCAGCAACTGTGCATTGCATTGCCATGTAATGTGATGCAATGCTATCTTTCTAGCTCTCCCTTTTTACTTCCTTTTGGATAAACAGACATATTAGGCAAGCATTTTGGAGCTTTCACCTAAATAACTACAGGTGGTGAGATAAGCTGCACAATATAATTGACCTTTCAGTATATTGTTGCACACACACCATCTATTTAGCAAATGCCCTTGTTATCAACAGCAGCCTTTTAAACTCACCTGAGCTAACAGGTATGTGCGCTGGTTACTCTGCTGCGCTTAAAATTTCTTTTTTGGTTTGCTACAATGCCTTTTCTGAAACGTTGTCTCCTTCTGCTGGAACACTGACTTCTTTCATTTAATGCCTGCAGACTATAAAAGAGAACCCAACCCAAAAAGTTTGGTTGATTAGTCTGTGGCATTCTGTTAAACTGTTGCTTATGGCGGTCTCTGTGAGCTTCTCAGCGACATTCAGCCAGCCAGGTATCCTGCCTGCAGTAGATGGAATGTGGCAATGGAACGCTGGCTGCGCGTGTCATAATAGGCTCTGAGCCTTTATATACCTGTGCACAGCAGCAGCCACCTTCAGTCTGCTGCTAGACAGCCAGCAGCAGCAGCAGGAGAGGTATGTAATCAGGAGCCCTCCTGCTAAGGGTAGACAGCTGCTCGTTCCACCCCACCCCCCGCCTTAATTGGTTCTCCTCCCTTCCAACGGTGTTGAGGCGGGTGGGAACAGCAGGGGGTGAAGGTGCTGTGTTTAAAGAGGTGGAGTTATGCAGATCTAAAACGCGTGGATTGCAGCAGCAGCAAGCCGAAAAGTGCAGGCATGTAAGGGATCTAGAGGTTGACAACATGTCTTCTTAACGGGAGTCCAGGAGCTCATCTCCACAAATGGACTTTTCAGGATCCTTGGGTGGCTCCGTAGTTTGAAACCAATTCTGGTTATCGCTTCTCGGCCTTTTGGCTAAGATCAAGTGTAGTATCTGTTCTTATCAGTTTAATATCTGATACGTCCCCTATCTGGGGACCATATATTAAATGGATTTTTAGAACAGGGAGATGGAAAAAGAGCTTGCTCTGTCCACTCCACGCATTGACCTGGTATTGCAGTATCTCCAGGATCGGTGCACCCCTTCTTTAATGCAGTTTCTAAAATCAGAAAGAATTGAATTCAATGTTTTTTGTTCATTTTGCTTGTTTGTCGGATTTTGGGATGGACTCTTTGGCTTTGCTTTTCTTCTCCTCATTGGATTTTTCATGTTCAAAGTTGCAGAAGCCAGATTACAAGCTCATTTTGGTTCAACTTCAGCAACTGTGCATTGCATTGCCATGTAATGTGATGCAATGCTATCTTTCTAGCTCTCCCTTTTTACTTCCTTTTGGATAAACAGACATATTAGGCAAGCATTTTGGAGCTTTCACCTAAATAACTACAGGTGGTGAGATAAGCTGCACAATATAATTGACCTTTCAGTATATTGTTGCACACACACCATCTATTTAGCAAATGCCCTTGTTATCAACAGCAGCCTTTTAAACTCACCTGAGCTAACAGGTATGTGCGCTGGTTACTCTGCTGCGCTTAAAATTTCTTTTTTGGTTTGCTACAATGCCTTTTCTGAAACGTTGTCTCCTTCTGCTGGAACACTGACTTCTTTCATTTAATGCCTGCAGACTATAAAAGAGAACCCAACCCAAAAAGTTTGGTTGATTAGTCTGTGGCATTCTGTTAAACTGTTGCTTATGGCGGTCTCTGTGAGCTTCTCAGCGACATTCAGCCAACCAGGTATCCTGCCTGCAGTAGATGGAATGTGGCAATGGAACGCTGGCTGCGCGTGTCATAATAGGCTCTGAGCCTTTATATACCTGTGCACAGCAGCAGCCACCTTCAGTCTGCTGCTGGACAGCCAGCAGCAGCAGCAGCAGGAGAGGTATGTAATCAGGAGCCCTCCTGCTAAGGGTAGACAGCTGCTCGTTCCACCCCACCCCCCGCCTTAATTGGTTCTCCTCCCTTCCAACGGTGTTGAGGCGGGTGGGAACAGCAGGGGGTGAAGGTGCTGTGTTTAAAGAGGTGGAGTTATGCAGATCTAAAACGCGTGGATTGCAGCAGCAGCAAGCCGAAAAGTGCAGGCATGTAAGGGATCTAGAGGTTGACAACATGTCTTCTTAACGGGAGTCCAGGAGCTCATCTCCACAAATGGACTTTTCAGGATCCTTGGGTGGCTCCGTAGTTTGAAACCAATTCTGGTTATCGCTTCTCGGCCTTTTGGCTAAGATCAAGTGTAGTATCTGTCTCCATCATGGACGGTCCGGAGGACGAGGATGAGGACTAAACCCCTCCTCCCCCTCTCCCCTTATGTGTCTTGTCTTTCAATAAAGCTTCGGGCCTGTGATTTTCCCCCCCCCATCCCCTTTTTCCCAATCCCCATACCTTATCACAGTTCGTCGTACTGTATTGATTGACCTGCTTTTTCTTTCAGATTGAGTGTTTTGTGTAGCATAGGGGTGTGATGTGTCTAGTTAGTGCGTCGTATCCTCATGCTATGTAAATATGATGTAGAATTCTGTGTGTACTGGGCTGCGGCACTGTACACTGTCTGTTAACTTATTTTTTGTGCTAATAAAAGATATATTCAATCAAAAAATCTGTTCTTATCAGTTTAATATCTGATACGTCCCCTATCTGGGGACCATATATTAAATGGATTTTTAGAACAGGGAGATGGAAAAAGAGCTTGCTCTGTCCACTCCACGCATTGACCTGGTATTGCAGTATCTCCAGGACCGGTGCACCCCTTCTTTAATGCAGTTTCTAAAATCAGAAAGAATTGAATTCAATGTTTTTTGTTCATTTTGCTTGTTTGTCGGATTTTGGGATGGACTCTTTGGCTTTGCTTTTCTTCTCCTCATTGGATTTTTCATGTTCAAAGTTGCAGAAGCCAGATTACAAGCTCATTTTGGTTCAACTTCAGCAACTGTGCATTGCATTGCCATGTAATGTGATGCAATGCTATCTTTCTAGCTCTCCCTTTTTACTTCCTTTTGGATAAACAGACATATTAGGCAAGCATTTTGGAGCTTTCACCTAAATAACTACAGGTGGTGAGATAAGCTGCACAATATAATTGACCTTTCAGTATATTGTTGCACACACACCATCTATTTAGCAAATGCCCTTGTTATCAACAGCAGCCTTTTAAACTCACCTGAGCTAACAGGTATGTGCGCTGGTTACTCTGCTGCGCTTAAAATTTCTTTTTTGGTTTGCTACAATGCCTTTTCTGAAACGTTGTCTCCTTCTGCTGGAACACTGACTTCTTTCATTTAATGCCTGCAGACTATAAAAGAGAACCCAACCCAAAAAGTTTGGTTGATTAGTCTGTGGCATTCTGTTAAACTGTTGCTTATGGCGGTCTCTGTGAGCTTCTCAGCGACATTCAGCCAGCCAGGTATCCTGCCTGCAGTAGATGGAATGTGGCAATGGAACGCTGGCTGCGCGTGTCATAATAGGCTCTGAGCCTTTATATACCTGTGCACAGCAGCAGCCACCTTCAGTCTGCTGCTGGACAGCCAGCAGCACCAGCAGCAGGAGAGGTATGTAATCAGGAGCCCTCCTGCTAAGGGCAGACAGCTGCTCGTTCCACCCCACCCCCCGCCTTAATTGGTTCTCCTCCCTTCCAACGGTGTTGAGGCGGGTGGGAACAGCAGGGGGTGAAGGTGCTGTGTTTAAAGAGGTGGAGTTATGCAGATCTAAAACGCGTGGATAGCAGCAGCAGCAAGCCGAAAAGTGCAGGCATGTAAGGGATCTAGAGGTTGACAACATGTCTTCTTAACGGGAGTCCAGGAGCTCATCTCCACAAATGGACTTTTCAGGATCCTTGGGTGGCTCCGTAGTTTGAAACCAATTCTGGTTATCGCTTCTCGGCCTTTTGGCTAAGATCAAGTGTAGTATCTGTTCTTATCAGTTTAATATCTGATACGTCCCCTATCTGGGGACCATATATTAAATGGATTTTTAGAACAGGGAGATGGAAAAAGAGCTTGCTCTGTCCACTCCACGCATTGACCTGGTATTGCAGTATCTCCAGGACCGGTGCACCCCTTCTTTAATGCAGTTTCTAAAATCAGAAAGAATTGAATTCAATGTTTTTTGTTCATTTTGCTTGTTTGTCGGATTTTGGGATGGACTCTTTGGCTTTGCTTTTCTTCTCCTCATTGGATTTTTCATGTTCAAAGTTGCAGAAGCCAGATTACAAGCTCATTTTGGTTCAACTTCAGCAACTGTGCATTGCATTGCCATGTAATGTGATGCAATGCTATCTTTCTAGCTCTCCCTTTTTACTTCCTTTTGGATAAACAGACATATTAGGCAAGCATTTTGGAGCTTTCACCTAAATAACTACAGGTGGTGAGATAAGCTGCACAATATAATTGACCTTTCAGTATATTGTTGCACACACACCATCTATTTAGCAAATGCCCTTGTTATCAACAGCAGCCTTTTAAACTCACCTGAGCTAACAGGTATGTGCGCTGGTTACTCTGCTGCGCTTAAAATTTCTTTTTTGGTTTGCTACAATGCCTTTTCTGAAACGTTGTCTCCTTCTGCTGGAACACTGACTTCTTTCATTTAATGCCTGCAGACTATAAAAGAGAACCCAACCCAAAAAGTTTGGTTGATTAGTCTGTGGCATTCTGTTAAACTGTTGCTTATGGCGGTCTCTGTGAGCTTCTCAGCGACATTCAGCCAGCCAGGTATCCTGCCTGCAGTAGATGGAATGTGGCAATGGAACGCTGGCTGCGCGTGTCATAATAGGCTCTGAGCCTTTATATACCTGTGCACAGCAGCAGCCACCTTCAGTCTGCTGCTGGACAGCCAGCAGCAGCAGCAGCAGCAGGAGAGGTATGTAATCAGGAGCCCTCCTGCTAAGGGTAGACAGCTGCTCGTTCCACCCCACCCCCCGCCTTAATTGGTTCTCCTCCCTTCCAACGGTGTTGAGGCGGGTGGGAACAGCAGGGGGTGAAGGTGCTGTGTTTAAAGAGGTGGAGTTATGCAGATCTAAAACGCGTGGATTGCAGCAGCAGCAAGCCGAAAAGTGCAGGCATGTAAGGGATCTAGAGGTTGACAACATGTCTTCTTAACGGGAGTCCAGGAGCTCATCTCCACAAATGGACTTTTCAGGATCCTTGGGTGGCTCCGTAGTTTGAAACCAATTCTGGTTATCGCTTCTCGGCCTTTTGGCTAAGATCAAGTGTAGTATCTGCTCTTATCAGTTTAATATCTGATACGTCCCCTATCTGGGGACCATATATTAAATGGATTTTTAGAACAGGGAGATGGAAAAAGAGCTTGCTCTGTCCACTCCACGCATTGACCTGGTATTGCAGTATCTCCAGGACCGGTGCACCCCTTCTTTAATGCAGTTTCTAAAATCAGAAAGAATTGAATTCAATGTTTTTTGTTCATTTTGCTTGTTTGTCGGATTTTGGGATGGACTCTTTGGCTTTGCTTTTCTTCTCCTCATTGGATTTTTCATGTTCAAAGTTGCAGAAGCCAGATTACAAGCTCATTTTGGTTCAACTTCAGCAACTGTGCATTGCATTGCCATGTAATGTGATGCAATGCTATCTTTCTAGCTCTCCCTTTTTACTTCCTTTTGGATAAACAGACATATTAGGCAAGCATTTTGGAGCTTTCACCTAAATAACTACAGGTGGTGAGATAAGCTGCACAATATAATTGACCTTTCAGTATATTGTTGCACACACACCATCTATTTAGCAAATGCCCTTGTTATCAACAGCAGCCTTTTAAACTCACCTGAGCTAACAGGTATGTGCGCTGGTTACTCTGCTGCGCTTAAAATTTCTTTTTTGGTTTGCTACAATGCCTTTTCTGAAACGTTGTCTCCTTCTGCTGGAACACTGACTTCTTTCATTTAATGCCTGCAGACTATAAAAGAGAACCCAACCCAAAAAGTTTGGTTGATTAGTCTGTGGCATTCTGTTAAACTGTTGCTTATGGCGGTCTCTGTGAGCTTCTCAGCGACATTCAGCCAGCCAGGTATCCTGCCTGCAGTAGATGGAATGTGGCAATGGAACGCTGGCTGCGCGTGTCATAATAGGCTCTGAGCCTTTATATACCTGTGCACAGCAGCAGCCACCTTCAGTCTGCTGCTGGACAGCCAGCAGCAGCAGCAGCAGGAGAGGTATGTAATCAGGAGCCCTCCTGCTAAGGGTAGACAGCTGCTCGTTCCACCCCACCCCCCGCCTTAATTGGTTCTCCTGCCTTCCAACGGTGTTGAGGCGGGTGGGAACAGCAGGGGGTGAAGGTGCTGTGTTTAAAGAGGTGGAGTTATGCAGATCTAAAACGCGTGGATTGCAGCAGCAGCAAGCCGAAAAGTGCAGGCATGTAAGGGATCTAGAGGTTGACAACATGTCTTCTTAACGGGAGTCCAGGAGCTCATCTCCACAAATGGACTTTTCAGGATCCTTGGGTGGCTCCGTAGTTTGAAACCAATTCTGGTTATCGCTTCTCGGCCTTTTGGCTAAGATCAAGTGTAGTATCTGTTCTTATCAGTTTAATATCTGATACGTCCCCTATCTGGGGACCATATATTAAATGGATTTTTAGAACAGGGAGATGGAAAAAGAGCTTGCTCTGTCCACTCCACGCATTGACCTGGTATTGCAGTATCTCCAGGACCGGTGCACCCCTTCTTTAATGCAGTTTCTAAAATCAGAAAGAATTGAATTCAATGTTTTTTGTTCATTTTGCTTGTTTGTCGGATTTTGGGATGGACTCTTTGGCTTTGCTTTTCTTCTCCTCATTGGATTTTTCATGTTCAAAGTTGCAGAAGCCAGATTACAAGCTCATTTTGGTTCAACTTCAGCAACTGTGCATTGCATTGCCATGTAATGTGATGCAATGCTATCTTTCTAGCTCTCCCTTTTTACTTCCTTTTGGATAAACAGACATATTAGGCAAGCATTTTGGAGCTTTCACCTAAATAACTACAGGTGGTGAGATAAGCTGCACAATATAATTGACCTTTCAGTATATTGTTGCACACACACCATCTATTTAGCAAATGCCCTTGTTATCAACAGCAGCCTTTTAAACTCACCTGAGCTAACAGGTATGTGCGCTGGTTACTCTGCTGCGCTTAAAATTTCTTTTTTGGTTTGCTACAATGCCTTTTCTGAAACGTTGTCTCCTTCTGCTGGAACACTGACTTCTTTCATTTAATGCCTGCAGACTATAAAAGAGAACCCAACCCAAAAAGTTTGGTTGATTAGTCTGTGGCATTCTGTTAAACTGTTGCTTATGGCGGTCTCTGTGAGCTTCTCAGCGACATTCAGCCAGCCAGGTATCCTGCCTGCAGTAGATGGAATGTGGCAATGGAACGCTGGCTGCGCGTGTCATAATAGGCTCTGAGCCTTTATATACCTGTGCACAGCAGCAGCCACCTTCAGTCTGCTGCTGGACAGCCAGCAGCAGCAGCAGCAGGAGAGGTATGTAATCAGGAGCCCTCCTGCTAAGGGTAGACAGCTGCTCGTTCCACCCCACCCCCCGCCTTAATTGGTTCTCCTCCCTTCCAACGGTGTTGAGGCGGGTGGGAACAGCAGGGGGTGAAGGTGCTGTGTTTAAAGAGGTGGAGTTATGCAGATCTAAAACGCGTGGATTGCAGCAGCAGCAAGCCGAAAAGTGCAGGCATGTAAGGGATCTAGAGGTTGACAACATGTCTTCTTAACGGGAGTCCAGGAGCTCATCTCCACAAATGGACTTTTCAGGATCCTTGGGTGGCTCCGTAGTTTGAAACCAATTCTGGTTATCGCTTCTCGGCCTTTTGGCTAAGATCAAGTGTAGTATCTGTTCTTATCAGTTTAATATCTGATACGTCCCCTATCTGGGGACCATATATTAAATGGATTTTTAGAACAGGGAGATGGAAAAAGAGCTTGCTCTGTCCACTCCACGCATTGACCTGGTATTGCAGTATCTCCAGGACCGGTGCACCCCTTCTTTAATGCAGTTTCTAAAATCAGAAAGAATTGAATTCAATGTTTTTTGTTCATTTTGCTTGTTTGTCGGATTTTGGGATGGACTCTTTAGCTTTGCTTTTCTTCTCCTCATTGGATTTTTCATGTTCAAAGTTGCAGAAGCCAGATTACAAGCTCATTTTGGTTCAACTTCAGCAACTGTGCATTGCATTGCCATGTAATGTGATGCAATGCTATCTTTCTAGCTCTCCCTTTTTACTTCCTTTTGGATAAACAGACATATTAGGCAAGCATTTTGGAGCTTTCACCTAAATAACTACAGGTGGTGAGATAAGCTGCACAATATAATTGACCTTTCAGTATATTGTTGCACACACACCATCTATTTAGCAAATGCCCTTGTTATCAACAGCAGCCTTTTAAACTCACCTGAGCTAACAGGTATGTGCGCTGGTTACTCTGCTGCGCTTAAAATTTCTTTTTTGGTTTGCTACAATGCCTTTTCTGAAACGTTGTCTCCTTCTGCTGGAACACTGACTTCTTTCATTTAATGCCTGCAGACTATAAAAGAGAACCCAACCCAAAAAGTTTGGTTGATTAGTCTGTGGCATTCTGTTAAACTGTTGCTTATGGCGGTCTCTGTGAGCTTCTCAGCGACATTCAGCCAGCCAGGTATCCTGCCTGCAGTAGATGGAATGTGGCAATGGAACGCTGGCTGCGCGTGTCATAATAGGCTCTGAGCCTTTATATACCTGTGCACAGCAGCAGCCACCTTCAGTCTGCTGCTGGACAGCCAGCAGCAGCAGCAGCAGGAGAGGTATGTAATCAGGAGCCCTCCTGCTAAGGGTAGACAGCTGCTCGTTCCACCCCACCCCCCGCCTTAATTGGTTCTCCTCCCTTCCAACGGTGTTGAGGCGGGTGGGAACAGCAGGGGGTGAAGGTGCTGTGTTTAAAGAGGTGGAGTTATGCAGATCTAAAACGCGTGGATTGCAGCAGCAGCAAGCCGAAAAGTGCAGGCATGTAAGGGATCTAGAGGTTGACAACATGTCTTCTTAACGGGAGTCCAGGAGCTCATCTCCACAAATGGACTTTTCAGGATCCTTGGGTGGCTCCGTAGTTTGAAACCAATTCTGGTTATCGCTTCTCGGCCATTTGGCTAAGATCAAGTGTAGTATCTGTTCTTATCAGTTTAATATCTGATACGTCCCCTATCTGGGGACCATATATTAAATGGATTTTTAGAACAGGGAGATGGAAAAAGAGCTTGCTCTGTCCACTCCACGCATTGACCTGGTATTGCAGTATCTCCAGGACCGGTGCACCCCTTCTTTAATGCAGTTTCTAAAATCAGAAAGAATTGAATTCAATGTTTTTTGTTCATTTTGCTTGTTTGTCGGATTTTGGAATGGACTCTTTGGCTTTGCTTTTCTTCTCCTCATTGGATTTTTCATGTTCAAAGTTGCAGAAGCCAGATTACAAGCTCATTTTGGTTCAACTTCAGCAACTGTGCATTGCATTGCCATGTAATGTGATGCAATGCTATCTTTCTAGCTCTCCCTTTTTACTTCCTTTTGGATAAACAGACATATTAGGCAAGCATTTTGGAGCTTTCACCTAAATAACTACAGGTGGTGAGATAAGCTGCACAATATAATTGACCTTTCAGTATATTGTTGCACACACACCATCTATTTAGCAAATGCCCTTGTTATCAACAGCAGCCTTTTAAACTCACCTGAGCTAACAGGTATGTGCGCTGGTTACTCTGCTGCGCTTAAAATTTCTTTTTTGGTTTGCTACAATGCCTTTTCTGAAACGTTGTCTCCTTCTGCTGGAACACTGACTTCTTTCATTTAATGCCTGCAGACTATAAAAGAGAACCCAACCCAAAAAGTTTGGTTGATTAGTCTGTGGCATTCTGTTAAACTGTTGCTTATGGCGGTCTCTGTGAGCTTCTCAGCGACATTCAGCCAGCCAGGTATCCTGCCTGCAGTAGATGGAATGTGGCAATGGAACGCTGGCTGCGCGTGTCATAATAGGCTCTGAGCCTTTATATACCTGTGCACAGCAGCAGCCACCTTCAGTCTGCTGCTGGACAGCCAGCAGCAGCAGCAGCAGGAGAGGTATGTAATCAGGAGCCCTCCTGCTAAGGGTAGACAGCTGCTCGTTCCACCCCACCCCCCGCCTTAATTGGTTCTCCTCCCTTCCAACGGTGTTGAGGCGGGTGGGAACAGCAGGGGGTGAAGGTGCTGTGTTTAAAGAGGTGGAGTTATGCAGATCTAAAACGCGTGGATTGCAGCAGCAGCAAGCCGAAAAGTGCAGGCATGTAAGGGATCTAGAGGTTGACAACATGTCTTCTTAACGGGAGTCCAGGAGCTCATCTCCACAAATGGACTTTTCAGGATCCTTGGGTGGCTCCGTAGTTTGAAACCAATTCTGGTTATCGCTTCTCGGCCTTTTGGCTAAGATCAAGTGTAGTATCTGTTCTTATCAGTTTAATATCTGATACGTCCCCTATCTGGGGACCATATATTAAATGGATTTTTAGAACAGGGAGATGGAAAAAGAGCTTGCTCTGTCCACTCCACGCATTGACCTGGTATTGCAGTATCTCCAGGACCGGTGCACCCCTTCTTTAATGCAGTTTCTAAAATCAGAAAGAATTGAATTCAATGTTTTTTGTTCATTTTGCTTGTTTGTCGGATTTTGGGATGGACTCTTTGGCTTTGCTTTTCTTCTCCTCATTGGATTTTTCATGTTCAAAGTTGCAGAAGCCAGATTACAAGCTCATTTTGGTTCAACTTCAGCAACTGTGCATTGCATTGCCATGTAATGTGATGCAATGCTATCTTTCTAGCTCTCCCTTTTTACTTCCTTTTGGATAAACAGACATATTAGGCAAGCATTTTGGAGCTTTCACCTAAATAACTACAGGTGGTGAGATAAGCTGCACAATATAATTGACCTTTCAGTATATTGTTGCACACACACCATCTATTTAGCAAATGCCCTTGTTATCAACAGCAGCCTTTTAAACTCACCTGAGCTAACAGGTATGTGCGCTGGTTACTCTGCTGCGCTTAAAATTTCTTTTTTGGTTTGCTACAATGCCTTTTCTGAAACGTTGTCTCCTTCTGCTGGAACACTGACTTCTTTCATTTAATGCCTGCAGACTATAAAAGAGAACCCAACCCAAAAAGTTTGGTTGATTAGTCTGTGGCATTCTGTTAAACTGTTGCTTATGGCGGTCTCTGTGAGCTTCTCAGCGACATTCAGCCAGCCAGGTATCCTGCCTGCAGTAGATGGAATGTGGCAATGGAACGCTGGCTGCGCGTGTCATAATAGGCTCTGAGCCTTTATATACCTGTGCACAGCAGCAGCCACCTTCAGTCTGCTGCTGGACAGCCAGCAGCAGCAGCAGCAGGAGAGGTATGTAATCAGGAGCCCTCCTGCTAAGGGTAGACAGCTGCTCGTTCCACCCCACCCCCCGCCTTAATTGGTTCTCCTCCCTTCCAACGGTGTTGAGGCGGGTGGGAACAGCAGGGGGTGAAGGTGCTGTGTTTAAAGAGGTGGAGTTATGCAGATCTAAAACGCGTGGATTGCAGCAGCAGCAAGCCGAAAAGTGCAGGCATGTAAGGGATCTAGAGGTTGACAACATGTCTTCTTAACGGGAGTCCAGGAGCTCATCTCCACAAATGGACTTTTCAGGATCCTTGGGTGGCTCCGTAGTTTGAAACCAATTCTGGTTATCGCTTCTCGGCCTTTTGGCTAAGATCAAGTGTAGTATCTTTCGAAAAGGCGGTTTTGGATGTTGGCCGCCCTAGTAGATTGATACATTATGCACACTGGGGTTTAGGCGCTTGTTAGTACGCCAGGTGGCTAATATAGTCATCTGGTGGAAAGCATGGCCCCCCAGGATCGACGCCATTGGGCCGGGGAAGATCGAAAGCCCGAAGTGTGAAGTGCCCCAGGAGTGGTGACCCTGGGGTGCCTTAACTCACTGGGATTGGGAACCCCACTTGAGTTTATGGCACATTTGCACAAGCACTTCAAATTTTCTTTCTTCGCACACACCCTTATTCCGGGCCTTCTGGCCTTAGGATGGGGAATTTTTCAATTCCCGGTCGAAGGTCCGGGCAGTATTATACTGTGAAACCTTCACTATTTATTTAATTTCTTTGTCACTGTGTGTCCACTTATTCACGTGTGTCACGTCCTACTAGGATTTTGTCGGGATGCGGTTCCCTTACGGGTTCCTCTCTTGGCAGGTCTAGGGGGGGAGTGTGTGGCCATCAGGTTCCGCTCCCCCCTGAACCCCCCTTGCTCTCCTCTTTCGGGAGGAGAGCGTTGTTGGCTCCCCTCTTCCGGGAGGGGAGCACAGTCTTTGGCTCCCAGTGCCTTGCTCGGGTGAGAACTCGGGCAGGTGCTGGGGGTAAGATTGGGTCGCCTCTGGCTTCGGCTGGAGGTGGCTTTTTGTCCCTGTTCCTCGCTGTGGCCTTTTGGCTCGGAGGGACGGGGAATGGTTTGGGGGACCCTTCTCCTTTTGGAGAGGGTTTCAAGAAGACCAGCATCCTAGTGCACTTTTTTTGTGGCACTTGTCACTTTTTTAAGCGCACTCGGGTTTTGTACACGAATTCGGGCTTTCGAAAAAAAAAAAAAATCTGTTCTTATCAGTTTAATATCTGATACGTCCCCTATCTGGGGACCATATATTAAATGGATTTTTAGAACAGGGAGATGGAAAAAGAGCTTGCTCTGTCCACTCCACGCATTGACCTGGTATTGCAGTATCTCCAGGACCGGTGCACCCCTTCTTTAATGCAGTTTCTAAAATCAGAAAGAATTGAATTCAATGTTTTTTGTTCATTTTGCTTGTTTGTCGGATTTTGGGATGGACTCTTTGGCTTTGCTTTTCTTCTCCTCATTGGATTTTTCATGTTCAAAGTTGCAGAAGCCAGATTACAAGCTCATTTTGGTTCAACTTCAGCAACTGTGCATTGCATTGCCATGTAATGTGATGCAATGCTATCTTTCTAGCTCTCCCTTTTTACTTCCTTTTGGATAAACAGACATATTAGGCAAGCATTTTGGAGCTTTCACCTAAATAACTACAGGTGGTGAGATAAGCTGCACAATATAATTGACCTTTCAGTATATTGTTGCACACACACCATCTATTTAGCAAATGCCCTTGTTATCAACAGCAGCCTTTTAAACTCACCTGAGCTAACAGGTATGTGCGCTGGTTACTCTGCTGCGCTTAAAATTTCTTTTTTGGTTTGCTACAATGCCTTTTCTGAAACGTTGTCTCCTTCTGCTGGAACACTGACTTCTTTCATTTAATGCCTGCAGACTATAAAAGAGAACCCAACCCAAAAAGTTTGGTTGATTAGTCTGTGGCATTCTGTTAAACTGTTGCTTATGGCGGTCTCTGTGAGCTTCTCAGCGACATTCAGCCAGCCAGGTATCCTGCCTGCAGTAGATGGAATGTGGCAATGGAACGCTGGCTGCGCGTGTCATAATAGGCTCTGAGCCTTTATATACCTGTGCACAGCAGCAGCCACCTTCAGTCTGCTGCTGGACAGCCAGCAGCAGCAGCAGCAGGAGAGGTATGTAATCAGGAGCCCTCCTGCTAAGGGTAGACAGCTGCTCGTTCCACCCCACCCCCCGCCTTAATTGGTTCTCCTCCCTTCCAACGGTGTTGAGGCGGGTGGGAACAGCAGGAGGTGAAGGTGCTGTGTTTAAAGAGGTGGAGTTATGCAGATCTAAAACGCGTGGATTGCAGCAGCAGCAAGCCGAAAAGTGCAGGCATGTAAGGGATCTAGAGGTTGACAACATGTCTTCTTAACGGGAGTCCAGGAGCTCATCTCCACAAATGGACTTTTCAGGATCCTTGGGTGGCTCCGTAGTTTGAAACCAATTCTGGTTATCGCTTCTCGGCCTTTTGGCTAAGATCAAGTGTAGTATCTGTTCTTATCAGTTTAATATCTGATACGTCCCCTATCTGGGGACCATATATTAAATGGATTTTTAGAACAGGGAGATGGAAAAAGAGCTTGCTCTGTCCACTCCACGCATTGACCTGGTATTGCAGTATCTCCAGGACCGGTGCACCCCTTCTTTAATGCAGTTTCTAAAATCAGAAAGAATTGAATTCAATGTTTTTTGTTCATTTTGCTTGTTTGTCGGATTTTGGGATGGACTCTTTGGCTTTGCTTTTCTTCTCCTCATTGGATTTTTCATGTTCAAAGTTGCAGAAGCCAGATTACAAGCTCATTTTGGTTCAACTTCAGCAACTGTGCATTGCATTGCCATGTAATGTGATGCAATGCTATCTTTCTAGCTCTCCCTTTTTACTTCCTTTTGGATAAACAGACATATTAGGCAAGCATTTTGGAGCTTTCACCTAAATAACTACAGGTGGTGAGATAAGCTGCACAATATAATTGACCTTTCAGTATATTGTTGCACACACACCATCTATTTAGCAAATGCCCTTGTTATCAACAGCAGCCTTTTAAACTCACCTGAGCTAACAGGTATGTGCGCTGGTTACTCTGCTGCGCTTAAAATTTCTTTTTTGGTTTGCTACAATGCCTTTTCTGAAACGTTGTCTCCTTCTGCTGGAACACTGACTTCTTTCATTTAATGCCTGCAGACTATAAAAGAGAACCCAACCCAAAAAGTTTGGTTGATTAGTCTGTGGCATTCTGTTAAACTGTTGCTTATGGCGGTCTCTGTGAGCTTTTCAGCGACATTCAGCCAGCCAGGTATCCTGCCTGCAGTAGATGGAATGTGGCAATGGAACGCTGGCTGCGCGTGTCATAATAGGCTCTGAGCCTTTATATACCTGTGCACAGCAGCAGCCACCTTCAGTCTGCTGCTGGACAGCCAGCAGCAGCAGCAGCAGGAGAGGTATGTAATCAGGAGCCCTCCTGCTAAGGGTAGACAGCTGCTCGTTCCACCCCACCCCCCGCCTTAATTGGTTCTCCTCCCTTCCAACGGTGTTGAGGCGGGTGGGAACAGCAGGGGGTGAAGGTGCTGTGTTTAAAGAGGTGGAGTTATGCAGATCTAAAACGCGTGGATTGCAGCAGCAGCAAGCCGAAAAGTGCAGGCATGTAAGGGATCTAGAGGTTGACAACATGTCTTCTTAACGGGAGTCCAGGAGCTCATCTCCACAAATGGACTTTTCAGGATCCTTGGGTGGCTCCGTAGTTTGAAACCAATTCTGGTTATCGCTTCTCGGCCTTTTGGCTAAGATCAAGTGTAGTATCTGTTCTTATCAGTTTAATATCTGATACGTCCCCTATCTGGGGACCATATATTAAATGGATTTTTAGAACAGGGAGATGGAAAAAGAGCTTGCTCTGTCCACTCCACGCATTGACCTGGTATTGCAGTATCTCCAGGACCGGTGCACCCCTTCTTTAATGCAGTTTCTAAAATCAGAAAGAATTGAATTCAATGTTTTTTGTTCATTTTGCTTGTTTGTCGGATTTTGGGATGGACTCTTTGGCTTTGCTTTTCTTCTCCTCATTGGATTTTTCATGTTCAAAGTTGCAGAAGCCAGATTACAAGCTCATTTTGGTTCAACTTCAGCAACTGTGCATTGCATTGCCATGTAATGTGATGCAATGCTATCTTTCTAGCTCTCCCTTTTTACTTCCTTTTGGATAAACAGACATATTAGGCAAGCATTTTGGAGCTTTCACCTAAATAACTACAGGTGGTGAGATAAGCTGCACAATATAATTGACCTTTCAGTATATTGTTGCACACACACCATCTATTTAGCAAATGCCCTTGTTATCAACAGCAGCCTTTTAAACTCACCTGAGCTAACAGGTATGTGCGCTGGTTACTCTGCTGCGCTTAAAATTTCTTTTTTGGTTTGCTACAATGCCTTTTCTGAAACGTTGTCTCCTTCTGCTGGAACACTGACTTCTTTCATTTAATGCCTGCAGACTATAAAAGAGAACCCAACCCAAAAAGTTTGGTTGATTAGTCTGTGGCATTCTGTTAAACTGTTGCTTATGGCGGTCTCTGTGAGCTTCTCAGCGACATTCAGCCAGCCAGGTATCCTGCCTGCAGTAGATGGAATGTGGCAATGGAACGCTGGCTGCGCGTGTCATAATAGGCTCTGAGCCTTTATATACCTGTGCACAGCAGCAGCCACCTTCAGTCTGCTGCTGGACAGCCAGCAGCAGCAGCAGCAGGAGAGGTATGTAATCAGGAGCCCTCCTGCTAAGGGTAGACAGCTGCTCGTTCCACCCCACCCCCCGCCTTAATTGGTTCTCCTCCCTTCCAACGGTGTTGAGGCGGGTGGGAACAGCAGGGGGTGAAGGTGCTGTGTTTAAAGAGGTGGAGTTATGCAGATCTAAAACGCGTGGATTGCAGCAGCAGCAAGCCGAAAAGTGCAGGCATGTAAGGGATCTAGAGGTTGACAACATGTCTTCTTAACGGGAGTCCAGGAGCTCATCTCCACAAATGGACTTTTCAGGATCCTTGGGTGGCTCCGTAGTTTGAAACCAATTCTGGTTATCGCTTCTCGGCCTTTTGGCTACGATCAAGTGCTTTATTGCAGGAGATTGTGGTTGAAGGGCACTCGGGTACCCCTCTCCTTGGCCTGGCAGGATCGTCCACTTTGGTGGACTTAACCTGCTTGCTGCTATTAGGGAGAGGGCTTAGTCCCAGGGTAACGAGTTGCGATCCCCCAGCTTCCAGGTGTTTTTCGCTGCAAGAACACTGGGAGCGCAGATTGCAAGCGGCTGCAATTTGCAACCTTGTTGCCTTTTTCCATGGAGGTTGACCCTAACCTCGTGCCTCTTTATGCGAGGCTAAAAAACTCTATCCGAGTTCACTTCACGGCGGGTGGCTCGGATATGAGGAAATTAGGGTATGTAGTCCAGGACGTGCTCAGGAACCTTCTTGGCGTACAAAGGAATGAAATTCTCTCCATCCAGGATTATCCCAGAAGAGGTGACTATGACATCACATTCACCGGAGAAGGTATTTTTAGAGATGTACTAGAAAAGTTAAAAAAAGTTGAAAATAGTCCTGTTTTGAAAGGGATACAAATTGTTGAGCACGTCCTGGATGAAGTAAGACTGGATATTGTAAAAATATTTTCGCCCTTTGTTTCTGCTCCAGAAGTAATGTCATTTCTAGCAATTTATTTTAAAAGTGTTAAATGTATTGGGAAGATATTAAACGAATATAACATATGGACATCTAAGTGGAAATTCCTTGTGAAGTGTACAAGAGATCCAAATACACCAGGTGGTATACGGCTCCCCCCTGCCCGTTTCAAAATTGGGCAAACAAATGGGGATTTCTTCTTTTCTGGGATGCCAGTATATTGCAGAAATTGTGGGCGCTATGGTCATTCAAAAGAAAACTGTCATGTATCATGTAGAAATTGTGCTAGTGAAGAACATGAGACAAAAGAATGCCCTAAGGAAAAGAAATGCAGTTTTTGCCAGACTCCAGGTCACTTTTATTTTTCTTGCCCTCACAGATTTCGGGAAGATGAGCAAAAGGGGAAGTCCAAGACGTCCGACCAAGGACCAAAAGATCAGACCACCCCTCAGGAGGAGGAACAACAACCTGGAGCCTCTGGAGACAATAAGGGCGTACCAAATAGTGAAGTGTCTCCAGAGTCTATGACAGGTAAAATACCAAATCCCAAAACCTGGCTGCAGGACCTGCGGGAGTCCAAAAGGAGGGCTGAGAAGGAGCAGAAGGGCACTACTGGTAAGGTCAAAAGGGACCGGCAAAAGGCCGACACAGAAGCCCATGCCCAGTCTGGGTCTCCTAGTGCTGAGGGCGCTGAGTGGATAAAGGTGGGTCCTAAGAAAAAGAAAAAGGGTGGTTCGGAGGAGGCAGCAGGAGGTGAACAGATGGACACTTCTCCAGAAGGGGACGTGGACGCTGGACCCTCAGGGGTTTCGGTCTCCGCTGCTACAGGTGGGGACCGGGATCTTGCTGCCTCTGAAGAGTCAGAGGCTCTGCCTTGTGCGCAACCTCCTCCTTTAGGACGACCTTCTACAGGTCAAACAGGGGCGTCGGAACCCCTCGGGGACCCACCTGATGAGGAACTGCATGGCCAGCCAATGGAGACCCAGCGGGTTCTGCCAGCCAGCCCTCCGAGCTATGCCAGTGTAGCGTCGGGTTTATATAAATGTGGTAATCTTTCCTCCTCTACGGAGACTCTCGTGACGATAATATCAGATGAGGAGGGAGGCGCAAGCCCAGTGGTCTGATCAGGTTCATCGGACAGGAAAATCCGTTGCTCTTAGTTACCTAAGTAAAATTTCTACATTTTCTAATGATGGCTGAACTCAAAGGTATTTCCCTCAACGTGAGAGGCATAAAATCTAACACGAGAAGAACTGCTCTTTTTAATTTTTTTACGTGTTTTACTGCATCTGTATTTTTTCTGCAAGAATGTAATATCCCACATGAAATGTCATATCAAAAATATAAAGATGAGTGGAAGTGTGGGCCATCTGTCTGGTCCGGATCGAATGCTGCAGGATCAGCGGGTGTAGCCATACTTTTTAAAGGGAACGTTTTAATTGATTTTATTCAGGAAATTTTACCAGGTCGTATTTTATTAGTGAAAGCTTTTATTGATGGTATTAGATGGCAGTTTTTAAATTTTTATGGATCCCCAGAGAAAAATGAAAGAGCCGAAATGCTTGATCTTTTACCATTATTTATTAATAACTCTGAACCTTTTATCTTAGCAGGGGATTTTAATTTTGTTTTTAAAAGGTGAAAACCGGCGCTCCAGCTCTGTAAGCAGGAACTACGATAAAACCTCAGGTATGCTACATGATATAGTCAAAGATGCTAAATTGATAGACATATATAAAGAGTGTCATAGTGACAGCACAGAGGACGCCGGTTTCACTTGGAGCAATGCTAATTGTAGCTCTAGGATTGATTTTATTTTTGGTTCAGATAAAACAATACCTGCCAAATGTGAAGTTTTAACTAATATATTTTCAGACCATAAACTTTTATCCTTTACCATAAAAGTAAATGACAACAAAAAATGTGGTAAGAAAAGCTGGAAAATGAACGTATCCCTTTTAACCGACCCGCAGATTTTATCAGATTTTATTGAGTTTTATAGGAAATGTAGAAAAGGGAAAAAAACAAATGAGACTATGAGTGTATGGTGGGATAGAATGAAAGTAAAAATAAAAGACTTTTTTATTAAAAAGAGTATATGTAAAGCCAAAGAAAAATATGAAGAATATAGAATTTTAAATACCCGCCTACAAACATTGTTTAAGCTCAGAGACAATGGGATAGATGTACAAGTTGATATTTCAAACTTAAAAGAAGAGATTTCAAAATGGCTAGAACAAAAAGGAAAAGAGATAATTTTTCGTTCTAGAGTACAACATATAGAAGAAAATGAAAAGTGTTCCAGATATTTTTTTAGGAAAAATAAAAAAGAAAAAGTGATAATTGACCATATAGATGGTGAGAATAATATAAAAAATATGCTGGGTAAAGTTGAGGTTTTTTTTTCTAATCTTTTTAATGGAAAAAATATAGATAATAAATTAATGGATGATTCGCTGCAAGGACTAACAGCTGTTTTAGATCCCGCATCCCAAGAGTTTTTATCCCAAGTTTTAACGGAACAAGAAGTGTTAAAAACTATTAAAAGTTTTAAAACTGGAAAGGTCCCTGGTCCTGATGGCATCCCAATAGAATTTTATGTATGTTTTTATGATATTTTAAAAGATGATTTGTTTTATTTGTTTACTGAGGTTTTTAATAATAAGGTTTTATTAAATTCCTGGAAGAAAGGTTAAGTCTCCCTCCTATACAAAAAAGGCGATAAATCAAAATTAGAAAACTGGAGACCAATAACACTTTTAAATTGTGACTATAAAATAATGGCTAAAATTTGTGCAAATCGTCTAAAAGAAGTCATCAGCAAAGTTATTCATTCTAATCAAGTGTGTGGGGTGCCGGGGCGCAGTATATGGGACAATCTGAATTTAGTGAAAGACTGTATTGAGGATGTGAAAGACAGAAAGGGGAAAATGGCGATTTTATCTATTGATTTTGAAAAAGCATTTGACCGTGTCTCACACTTTTATCTTTTTAAAGTTTTAGAGAAAATGGGCATACCAGAAGGGTTTTTACTATCGCTTAAAGCATTTTACAAGGATTGTACAAGTAAGATTTTAGTGAATGGTTTTAAGACACAAGAGGTATTTTTACGGTCAGGGGTGAAACAGGGATGCCCTCTGTCCCCCCTACTGTTTATCTGTGCACTGGAACCAATGTTATGTGCAATACGCCAAAATAAACAGATATGCGGTGTCCCTCTGCCTGGAAGCGGTGGTTTGGGGGCCAAGGTTGTAGGCTACATGGATGACGTGGCGGTCTTGTGTACAGATGCACCATCACTTACGGCCACTCTCCATCAAGTGCAATCCTTTTGCCTAGCTTCTGGTTTTAAAATCAATTTTAATAAGTGTAACATTTTAAGTGTTGGGGGATGATTTTACGTGATGTACCAATTAATGTCTCCGAATCCATTTCCATTTTAGGTATATCATTCACTGAAAATAATGATGGTTATAATAGTTGGGAAACAGTTACACAGAAAGTAAATACGAAAATATGTATGTGGAACATGAGGAGACTTACAATGGAGGGTAAAGTATTGGTTTTAAAGATGGTGATTTTACCTCTTTTATTGTATCTTAGCATGGTTTTCCCCCCGCCTGTTAATGTTTTAAAAAAGATAACCAAAACCTGTTTTACCTTCTTTTGGAACTCAAAAATGGAAAAGCTGAAAAGAGAAATCGTGATGAAATCAAAAGTAAAAGGTGGTAAAGATTTTCCAGATTTTAATAGGTTTCTTTTAATCCATCTGTTCGTTTACTGTTTTAATGCCCTTTTTAAGAATCACTATTGGTCCTTTTTTATGCGTTTTAATACAGGATTTTTTATGAGAAAGTTTGGATGGTATGAAGTTAATATATCTGTGCCCCATGCTTTTAATTTGTCGACGCATTATGAGATTTTAAGGAAAATAGTGTCCGATTTTAATTTAGGGACTAAGAAAATAGAGGAATTAAGAAATAGTAAGAAACTAATTAAAGAAATACGTAAAAGTGAGGAAATATGTAATGTTGACAGATATGATGATGACAAATCTATGTCTATCTGGAAAATGATTAACGTTTTTTATCTTTTTAATGAACAGAGAGATCTGGCTTGGAGTTGCATGCACCGCTGTCTTCCTTGCCGGGCATTCCAATACAGAAGAGGATTTGTGAGGTCTGCCATCTGCCCAAGAGCCGGATGCCAAGACGAGGAAACGGTGGAACATCTATTATGGACATGTAATTTTGCAAAGGATTTCTGGAGAAGACTGCTCCCCCTACTGGAAAGGGTGGCAGACCTCAAGGACTTTACATATAAAACTGTGCTATACGGACTTATGGAATGCCCCACAATGGACCAGTACACAATGGCTTGGAAGACAGTGAACTGCGCCAAGTCATCTCTCTGGAAAGCGCGCAACATTGCTATTTTTAAACAAGATGTTTTATCAGTGAATGATGTTTTAAGTTTATGTTTATGTGAAATGTATACTTATTATTTAATTGACAAAAAGAAGAATGTACATATTTCCAAAAAATGGCTTGTTGACCAATGGAACCTAATTATTTAAAATCTTTGTATTTTTTTGTTTTGTAAATTTCATTTGTCTTTTAACGTTTGGTATTTGTGTAATTATGCTTGTAATTTGTTAAAGTTTTAATAAACGGTTTTATCCCTCTGCAGGGGATAGCCAAATTAAAAAAAAAAAAAAAATCTGTTCTTATCAGTTTAATATCTGATACGTCCCCTATCTGGGGACCATATATTAAATGGATTTTTAGAACAGGGAAATGGAAAAAGAGCTTGCTCTGTCCACTCCACGCATTGACCTGGTATTGCAGTATCTCCAGGACCGGTGCACCCCTTCTTTAATGCAGTTTCTAAAATCAGAAAGAATTGAATTCAATGTTTTTTGTTCATTTTGCTTGTTTGTCGGATTTTGGGATGGACTCTTTGGCTTTGCTTTTCTTCTCCTCATTGGATTTTTCATGTTCAAAGTTGCAGAAGCCAGATTACAAGCTCATTTTGGTTCAACTTCAGCAACTGTGCATTGCATTGCCATGTAATGTGATGCAATGCTATCTTTCTAGCTCTCCCTTTTTACTTCCTTTTGGATAAACAGACATATTAGGCAAGCATTTTGGAGCTTTCACCTAAATAACTACAGGTGGTGAGATAAGCTGCACAATATAATTGACCTTTCAGTATATTGTTGCACACACACCATCTATTTAGCAAATGCCCTTGTTATCAACAGCAGCCTTTTAAACTCACCTGAGCTAACAGGTATGTGCGCTGGTTACTCTGCTGCGCTTAAAATTTCTTTTTTGGTTTGCTACAATGCCTTTTCTGAAACGTTGTCTCCTTCTGCTGGAACACTGACTTCTTTCATTTAATGCCTGCAGACTATAAAAGAGAACCCAACCCAAAAAGTTTGGTTGATTAGTCTGTGGCATTCTGTTAAACTGTTGCTTATGGCGGTCTCTGTGAGCTTCTCAGCGACATTCAGCCAGCCAGGTATCCTGCCTGCAGTAGATGGAATGTGGCAATGGAACGCTGGCTGCGCGTGTCATAATAGGCTCTGAGCCTTTATATACCTGTGCACAGCAGCAGCCACCTTCAGTCTGCTGCTGGACAGCCAGCAGCAGCAGCAGCAGGAGAGGTATGTAATCAGGAGCCCTCCTGCTAAGGGTAGACAGCTGCTCGTTCCACCCCACCCCCCGCCTTAATTGGTTCTCCTCCCTTCCAACGGTGTTGAGGCGGGTGGGAACAGCAGGGGGTGAAGGTGCTGTGTTTAAAGAGGTGGAGTTATGCAGATCTAAAACGCGTGGATTGCAGCAGCAGCAAGCCGAAAAGTGCAGGCATGTAAGGGATCTAGAGGTTGACAACATGTCTTCTTAATGGGAGTCCAGGAGCTCATCTCCACAAATGGACTTTTCAGGATCCTTGGGTGGCTCCGTAGTTTGAAACCAATTCTGGTTATCGCTTCTCGGCCTTTTGGCTAAGATCAAGTGTAGTATCTGTTCTTATCAGTTTAATATCTGATACGTCCCCTATCTGGGGACCATATATTAAATGGATTTTTAGAACAGGGAGATGGAAAAAGAGCTTGCTCTGTCCACTCCACGCATTGACCTGGTATTGCAGTATCTCCAGGACCGGTGCACCCCTTCTTTAATGCAGTTTCTAAAATCAGAAAGAATTGAATTCAATGTTTTTTGTTCATTTTGCTTGTTTGTCGGATTTTGGGATGGACTCTTTGGCTTTGCTTTTCTTCTCCTCATTGGATTTTTCATGTTCAAAGTTGCAGAAGCCAGATTACAAGCTCATTTTGGTTCAACTTCAGCAACTGTGCATTGCATTGCCATGTAATGTGATGCAATGCTATCTTTCTAGCTCTCCCTTTTTACTTCCTTTTGGATAAACAGACATATTAGGCAAGCATTTTGGAGCTTTCACCTAAATAACTACAGGTGGTGAGATAAGCTGCACAATATAATTGACCTTTCAGTATATTGTTGCACACACACCATCTATTTAGCAAATGCCCTTGTTATCAACAGCAGCCTTTTAAACTCACCTGAGCTAACAGGTATGTGCGCTGGTTACTCTGCTGCGCTTAAAATTTCTTTTTTGGTTTGCTACAATGCCTTTTCTGAAACGTTGTCTCCTTCTGCTGGAACACTGACTTCTTTCATTTAATGCCTGCAGACTATAAAAGAGAACCCAACCCAAAAAGTTTGGTTGATTAGTCTGTGGCATTCTGTTAAACTGTTGCTTATGGCGGTCTCTGTGAGCTTCTCAGCGACATTCAGCCAGCCAGGTATCCTGCCTGCAGTAGATGGAATGTGGCAATGGAACGCTGGCTGCGCGTGTCATAATAGGCTCTGAGCCTTTATATACCTGTGCACAGCAGCAGCCACCTTCAGTCTGCTGCTGGACAGCCAGCAGCAGCAGCAGCAGGAGAGGTATGTAATCAGGAGCCCTCCTGCTAAGGGTAGACAGCTGCTCGTTCCACCCCACCCCCCGCCTTAATTGGTTCTCCTCCCTTCCAACGGTGTTGAGGCGGGTGGGAACAGCAGGGGGTGAAGGTGCTGTGTTTAAAGAGGTGGAGTTATGCAGATCTAAAACGCGTGGATTGCAGCAGCAGCAAGCCGAAAAGTGCAGGCATGTAAGGGATCTAGAGGTTGACAACATGTCTTCTTAACGGGAGTCCAGGAGCTCATCTCCACAAATGGACTTTTCAGGATCCTTGGGTGGCTCCGTAGTTTGAAACCAATTCTGGTTATCGCTTCTCGGCCTTTTGGCTAAGATCAAGTGTAGTATCTGTTCTTATCAGTTTAATATCTGATACGTCCCCTATCTGGGGACCATATATTAAATGGATTTTTAGAACAGGGAGATGGAAAAAGAGCTTGCTCTGTCCACTCCACGCATTGACCTGGTATTGCAGTATCTCCAGGACCGGTGCACCCCTTCTTTAATGCAGTTTCTAAAATCAGAAAGAATTGAATTCAATGTTTTTTGTTCATTTTGCTTGTTTGTCGGATTTTGGGATGGACTCTTTGGCTTTGCTTTTCTTCTCCTCATTGGATTTTTCATGTTCAAAGTTGCAGAAGCCAGATTACAAGCTCATTTTGGTTCAACTTCAGCAACTGTGCATTGCATTGCCATGTAATGTGATGCAATGCTATCTTTCTAGCTCTCCCTTTTTACTTCCTTTTGGATAAACAGACATATTAGGCAAGCATTTTGGAGCTTTCACCTAAATAACTACAGGTGGTGAGATAAGCTGCACAATATAATTGACCTTTCAGTATATTGTTGCACACACACCATCTATTTAGCAAATGCCCTTGTTATCAACAGCAGCCTTTTAAACTCACCTGAGCTAACAGGTATGTGCGCTGGTTACTCTGCTGCGCTTAAAATTTCTTTTTTGGTTTGCTACAATGCCTTTTCTGAAACGTTGTCTCCTTCTGCTGGAACACTGACTTCTTTCATTTAATGCCTGCAGACTATAAAAGAGAACCCAACCCAAAAAGTTTGGTTGATTAGTCTGTGGCATTCTGTTAAACTGTTGCTTATGGCGGTCTCTGTGAGCTTCTCAGCGACATTCAGCCAGCCAGGTATCCTGCCTGCAGTAGATGGAATGTGGCAATGGAACGCTGGCTGCGCGTGTCATAATAGGCTCTGAGCCTTTATATACCTGTGCACAGCAGCAGCCACCTTCAGTCTGCTGCTGGACAGCCAGCAGCAGCAGCAGCAGGAGAGGTATGTAATCAGGAGCCCTCCTGCTAAGGGTAGACAGCTGCTCGTTCCACCCCACCCCCCGCCTTAATTGGTTCTCCTCCCTTCCAACGGTGTTGAGGCGGGTGGGAACAGCAGGGGGTGAAGGTGCTGTGTTTAAAGAGGTGGAGTTATGCAGATCTAAAACGCGTGGATTGCAGCAGCAGCAAGCCGAAAAGTGCAGGCATGTAAGGGATCTAGAGGTTGACAACATGTCTTCTTAACGGGAGTCCAGGAGCTCATCTCCACAAATGGACTTTTCAGGATCCTTGGGTGGCTCCGTAGTTTGAAACCAATTCTGGTTATCGCTTCTCGGCCTTTTGGCTAAGATCAAGTGTAGTATCTGTTCTTATCAGTTTAATATCTGATACGTCCCCTATCTGGGGACCATATATTAAATGGATTTTTAGAACAGGGAGATGGAAAAAGAGCTTGCTCTGTCCACTCCACGCATTGACCTGGTATTGCAGTATCTCCAGGACCGGTGCACCCCTTCTTTAATGCAGTTTCTAAAATCAGAAAGAATTGAATTCAATGTTTTTTGTTCATTTTGCTTGTTTGTCGGATTTTGGGATGGACTCTTTGGCTTTGCTTTTCTTCTCCTCATTGGATTTTTCATGTTCAAAGTTGCAGAAGCCAGATTACAAGCTCATTTTGGTTCAACTTCAGCAACTGTGCATTGCATTGCCATGTAATGTGATGCAATGCTATCTTTCTAGCTCTCCCTTTTTACTTCCTTTTGGATAAACAGACATATTAGGCAAGCATTTTGGAGCTTTCACCTAAATAACTACAGGTGGTGAGATAAGCTGCACAATATAATTGACCTTTCAGTATATTGTTGCACACACACCATCTATTTAGCAAATGCCCTTGTTATCAACAGCAGCCTTTTAAACTCACCTGAGCTAACAGGTATGTGCGCTGGTTACTCTGCTGCGCTTAAAATTTCTTTTTTGGTTTGCTACAATGCCTTTTCTGAAACGTTGTCTCCTTCTGCTGGAACACTGACTTCTTTCATTTAATGCCTGCAGACTATAAAAGAGAACCCAACCCAAAAAGTTTGGTTGATTAGTCTGTGGCATTCTGTTAAACTGTTGCTTATGGCGGTCTCTGTGAGCTTCTCAGCGACATTCAGCCAGCCAGGTATCCTGCCTGCAGTAGATGGAATGTGGCAATGGAACGCTGGCTGCGCGTGTCATAATAGGCTCTGAGCCTTTATATACCTGTGCACAGCAGCAGCCACCTTCAGTCTGCTGCTGGACAGCCAGCAGCAGCAGCAGCAGGAGAGGTATGTAATCAGGAGCCCTCCTGCTAAGGGTAGACAGCTGCTCGTTCCACCCCACCCCCCGCCTTAATTGGTTCTCCTCCCTTCCAACGGTGTTGAGGCGGGTGGGAACAGCAGGGGGTGAAGGTGCTGTGTTTAAAGAGGTGGAGTTATGCAGATCTAAAACGCGTGGATTGCAGCAGCAGCAAGCCGAAAAGTGCAGGCATGTAAGGGATCTAGAGGTTGACAACATGTCTTCTTAACGGGAGTCCAGGAGCTCATCTCCACAAATGGACTTTTCAGGATCCTTGGGTGGCTCCGTAGTTTGAAACCAATTCTGGTTATCGCTTCTCGGCCTTTTGGCTAAGATCAAGTGTAGTATCTGTTCTTATCAGTTTAATATCTGATACGTCCCCTATCTGGGGACCATATATTAAATGGATTTTTAGAACAGGGAGATGGAAAAAGAGCTTGCTCTGTCCACTCCACGCATTGACCTGGTATTGCAGTATCTCCAGGACCGGTGCACCCCTTCTTTAATGCAGTTTCTAAAATCAGAAAGAATTGAATTCAATGTTTTTTGTTCATTTTGCTTGTTTGTCGGATTTTGGGATGGACTCTTTGGCTTTGCTTTTCTTCTCCTCATTGGATTTTTCATGTTCAAAGTTGCAGAAGCCAGATTACAAGCTCATTTTGGTTCAACTTCAGCAACTGTGCATTGCATTGCCATGTAATGTGATGCAATGCTATCTTTCTAGCTCTCCCTTTTTACTTCCTTTTGGATAAACAGACATATTAGGCAAGCATTTTGGAGCTTTCACCTAAATAACTACAGGTGGTGAGATAAGCTGCACAATATAATTGACCTTTCAGTATATTGTTGCACACACACCATCTATTTAGCAAATGCCCTTGTTATCAACAGCAGCCTTTTAAACTCACCTGAGCTAACAGGTATGTGCGCTGGTTACTCTGCTGCGCTTAAAATTTCTTTTTTGGTTTGCTACAATGCCTTTTCTGAAACGTTGTCTCCTTCTGCTGGAACACTGACTTCTTTCATTTAATGCCTGCAGACTATAAAAGAGAACCCAACCCAAAAAGTTTGGTTGATTAGTCTGTGGCATTCTGTTAAACTGTTGCTTATGGCGGTCTCTGTGAGCTTCTCAGCGACATTCAGCCAGCCAGGTATCCTGCCTGCAGTAGATGGAATGTGGCAATGGAACGCTGGCTGCGCGTGTCATAATAGGCTCTGAGCCTTTATATACCTGTGCACAGCAGCAGCCACCTTCAGTCTGCTGCTGGACAGCCAGCAGCAGCAGCAGCAGGAGAGGTATGTAATCAGGAGCCCTCCTGCTAAGGGTAGACAGCTGCTCGTTCCACCCCACCCCCCGCCTTAATTGGTTCTCCTCCCTTCCAACGGTGTTGAGGCGGGTGGGAACAGCAGGGGGTGAAGGTGCTGTGTTTAAAGAGGTGGAGTTATGCAGATCTAAAACGCGTGGATTGCAGCAGCAGCAAGCCGAAAAGTGCAGGCATGTAAGGGATCTAGAGGTTGACAACATGTCTTCTTAACGGGAGTCCAGGAGCTCATCTCCACAAATGGACTTTTCAGGATCCTTGGGTGGCTCCGTAGTTTGAAACCAATTCTGGTTATCGCTTCTCGGCCTTTTGGCTAAGATCAAGTGTAGTATCTGTTCTTATCAGTTTAATATCTGATACGTCCCCTATCTGGGGACCATATATTAAATGGATTTTTAGAACAGGGAGATGGAAAAAGAGCTTGCTCTGTCCACTCCACGCATTGACCTGGTATTGCAGTATCTCCAGGACCGGTGCACCCCTTCTTTAATGCAGTTTCTAAAATCAGAAAGAATTGAATTCAATGTTTTTTGTTCATTTTGCTTGTTTGTCGGATTTTGGGATGGACTCTTTGGCTTTGCTTTTCTTCTCCTCATTGGATTTTTCATGTTCAAAGTTGCAGAAGCCAGATTACAAGCTCATTTTGGTTCAACTTCAGCAACTGTGCATTGCATTGCCATGTAATGTGATGCAATGCTATCTTTCTAGCTCTCCCTTTTTACTTCCTTTTGGATAAACAGACATATTAGGCAAGCATTTTGGAGCTTTCACCTAAATAACTACAGGTGGTGAGATAAGCTGCACAATATAATTGACCTTTCAGTATATTGTTGCACACACACCATCTATTTAGCAAATGCCCTTGTTATCAACAGCAGCCTTTTAAACTCACCTGAGCTAACAGGTATGTGCGCTGGTTACTCTGCTGCGCTTAAAATTTCTTTTTTGGTTTGCTACAATGCCTTTTCTGAAACGTTGTCTCCTTCTGCTGGAACACTGACTTCTTTCATTTAATGCCTGCAGACTATAAAAGAGAACCCAACCCAAAAAGTTTGGTTGATTAGTCTGTGGCATTCTGTTAAACTGTTGCTTATGGCGGTCTCTGTGAGCTTCTCAGCGACATTCAGCCAGCCAGGTATCCTGCCTGCAGTAGATGGAATGTGGCAATGGAACGCTGGCTGCGCGTGTCATAATAGGCTCTGAGCCTTTATATACCTGTGCACAGCAGCAGCCACCTTCAGTCTGCTGCTGGACAGCCAGCAGCAGCAGCAGCAGGAGAGGTATGTAATCAGGAGCCCTCCTGCTAAGGGTAGACAGCTGCTCGTTCCACCCCACCCCCCGCCTTAATTGGTTCTCCTCCCTTCCAACGGTGTTGAGGCGGGTGGGAACAGCAGGGGGTGAAGGTGCTGTGTTTAAAGAGGTGGAGTTATGCAGATCTAAAACGCGTGGATTGCAGCAGCAGCAAGCCGAAAAGTGCAGGCATGTAAGGGATCTAGAGGTTGACAACATGTCTTCTTAACGGGAGTCCAGGAGCTCATCTCCACAAATGGACTTTTCAGGATCCTTGGGTGGCTCCGTAGTTTGAAACCAATTCTGGTTATCGCTTCTCGGCCTTTTGGCTAAGATCAAGTGTAGTATCTGTTCTTATCAGTTTAATATCTGATACGTCCCCTATCTGGGGACCATATATTAAATGGATTTTTAGAACAGGGAGATGGAAAAAGAGCTTGCTCTGTCCACTCCACGCATTGACCTGGTATTGCAGTATCTCCAGGACCGGTGCACCCCTTCTTTAATGCAGTTTCTAAAATCAGAAAGAATTGAATTCAATGTTTTTTGTTCATTTTGCTTGTTTGTCGGATTTTGGGATGGACTCTTTGGCTTTGCTTTTCTTCTCCTCATTGGATTTTTCATGTTCAAAGTTGCAGAAGCCAGATTACAAGCTCATTTTGGTTCAACTTCAGCAACTGTGCATTGCATTGCCATGTAATGTGATGCAATGCTATCTTTCTAGCTCTCCCTTTTTACTTCCTTTTGGATAAACAGACATATTAGGCAAGCATTTTGGAGCTTTCACCTAAATAACTACAGGTGGTGAGATAAGCTGCACAATATAATTGACCTTTCAGTATATTGTTGCACACACACCATCTATTTAGCAAATGCCCTTGTTATCAACAGCAGCCTTTTAAACTCACCTGAGCTAACAGGTATGTGCGCTGGTTACTCTGCTGCGCTTAAAATTTCTTTTTTGGTTTGCTACAATGCCTTTTCTGAAACGTTGTCTCCTTCTGCTGGAACACTGACTTCTTTCATTTAATGCCTGCAGACTATAAAAGAGAACCCAACCCAAAAAGTTTGGTTGATTAGTCTGTGGCATTCTGTTAAACTGTTGCTTATGGCGGTCTCTGTGAGCTTCTCAGCGACATTCAGCCAGCCAGGTATCCTGCCTGCAGTAGATGGAATGTGGCAATGGAACGCTGGCTGCGCGTGTCATAATAGGCTCTGAGCCTTTATATACCTGTGCACAGCAGCAGCCACCTTCAGTCTGCTGCTGGACAGCCAGCAGCAGCAGCAGCAGGAGAGGTATGTAATCAGGAGCCCTCCTGCTAAGGGTAGACAGCTGCTCGTTCCACCCCACCCCCCGCCTTAATTGGTTCTCCTCCCTTCCAACGGTGTTGAGGCGGGTGGGAACAGCAGGGGGTGAAGGTGCTGTGTTTAAAGAGGTGGAGTTATGCAGATCTAAAACGCGTGGATTGCAGCAGCAGCAAGCCGAAAAGTGCAGGCATGTAAGGGATCTAGAGGTTGACAACATGTCTTCTTAACGGGAGTCCAGGAGCTCATCTCCACAAATGGACTTTTCAGGATCCTTGGGTGGCTCCGTAGTTTGAAACCAATTCTGGTTATCGCTTCTCGGCCTTTTGGCTAAGATCAAGTGTAGTATCTGTTCTTATCAGTTTAATATCTGATACGTCCCCTATCTGGGGACCATATATTAAATGGATTTTTAGAACAGGGAGATGGAAAAAGAGCTTGCTCTGTCCACTCCACGCATTGACCTGGTATTGCAGTATCTCCAGGACCGGTGCACCCCTTCTTTAATGCAGTTTCTAAAATCAGAAAGAATTGAATTCAATGTTTTTTGTTCATTTTGCTTGTTTGTCGGATTTTGGGATGGACTCTTTGGCTTTGCTTTTCTTCTCCTCATTGGATTTTTCATGTTCAAAGTTGCAGAAGCCAGATTACAAGCTCATTTTGGTTCAACTTCAGCAACTGTGCATTGCATTGCCATGTAATGTGATGCAATGCTATCTTTCTAGCTCTCCCTTTTTACTTCCTTTTGGATAAACAGACATATTAGGCAAGCATTTTGGAGCTTTCACCTAAATAACTACAGGTGGTGAGATAAGCTGCACAATATAATTGACCTTTCAGTATATTGTTGCACACACACCATCTATTTAGCAAATGCCCTTGTTATCAACAGCAGCCTTTTAAACTCACCTGAGCTAACAGGTATGTGCGCTGGTTACTCTGCTGCGCTTAAAATTTCTTTTTTGGTTTGCTACAATGCCTTTTCTGAAACGTTGTCTCCTTCTGCTGGAACACTGACTTCTTTCATTTAATGCCTGCAGACTATAAAAGAGAACCCAACCCAAAAAGTTTGGTTGATTAGTCTGTGGCATTCTGTTAAACTGTTGCTTATGGCGGTCTCTGTGAGCTTCTCAGCGACATTCAGCCAGCCAGGTATCCTGCCTGCAGTAGATGGAATGTGGCAATGGAACGCTGGCTGCGCGTGTCATAATAGGCTCTGAGCCTTTATATACCTGTGCACAGCAGCAGCCACCTTCAGTCTGCTGCTGGACAGCCAGCAGCAGCAGCAGCAGGAGAGGTATGTAATCAGGAGCCCTCCTGCTAAGGGTAGACAGCTGCTCGTTCCACCCCACCCCCCGCCTTAATTGGTTCTCCTCCCTTCCAACGGTGTTGAGGCGGGTGGGAACAGCAGGGGGTGAAGGTGCTGTGTTTAAAGAGGTGGAGTTATGCAGATCTAAAACGCGTGGATTGCAGCAGCAGCAAGCCGAAAAGTGCAGGCATGTAAGGGATCTAGAGGTTGACAACATGTCTTCTTAACGGGAGTCCAGGAGCTCATCTCCACAAATGGACTTTTCAGGATCCTTGGGTGGCTCCGTAGTTTGAAACCAATTCTGGTTATCGCTTCTCGGCCTTTTGGCTAAGATCAAGTGTAGTATCTGTTCTTTTAAGAACACAAGAGCTACGATCTACACTTGACGAGAGCGATCGAACTCGGAAGGAGAAGAGCTTCGGAGTCCAGCTGACATCGGAGAAGGAAGGCGGATATCGGTGGGAGGAAGAAGCTCTAAAGAATCCAGAAGAAGACGAAGACTCGGAGAAGAATCGGGCTGTCCTGTGGAATCTTCGAGGAAGAAAATCATCGAGACAAAGACCTTTCGGGGAATTTGTCCAGAACACGACGGGAGAAGAATCTGCATAGCTCCACCCATTCCGGGAAGAGTTCCAGATCCAGCTCCAAGAAGTAACTGCAGGAGGAAAGCCATGGCAAGCGCTGCGAGGAAGGCCGAAAAGAAGAGCCTGGAGCAGGGGACAGCCAGGAGGGCCCAGCCAGGAGCCGATTCTGACCCCAAGGACTCTGCCTCCACGACTGGCCAGCAGAAGGGACCCCAGAAGCCCCGCCACGAAGCTCCAGCCCTGGAGCCATGGATGCGGCAGACGGTGGCCCTGAAGCTGAAGGAAGTGGATGGGAGGGTGCCGGACATGTCCTCGGACGTGTTCTGCCAGAAGATGCTGCTGGATCGAGGCTTCTCCAGGTCGGACACCCTCAGCATCCAGACCTTCTTGACGGGGATCTTCTTCGTCACCTTCGCCACTGTGAACACCTGCAGGAGGTTCTGGGAAATGGTAAGCGCAAAAGGACCGGATAATTCTTTCTCTGCCTTTACAGGTAGCTGCCCTATCCAGAGGGACGAAAGGAGGATCACGGTCTCCATGCGCAACCCGCACACCCCAGGCCAAGACATCTGTACCTTCCTGAGACGCTTCTGTTTGGTTGTGAAGGAACCCTCTCACATCCTGAATGGACTCGGCTTCTGGACAGGTAAGTGGTCGGTGACCGTTAGACTTCACAGCGTACTCAGACGGACTTCGGCACCTGCCCCCGACATCCTCCCTGGGCAACTCCTACGGCCTCATCTATTACCCGGACATGCCGCGGAACTGCAGGAGATGCGGCAAGAACGGCCACGAGATGAAGGACTGCAAGGAGGATGCCTGCAGGATTTGTCGAGTGACGGGACACAGCTCGAAGGACTGCCCGAAGAAGACATCCTGCAACCTGTGTGGGCTGGCGGCTCATCTGTACAAGGATTGCCCCAAGCGTGAGAGATCCTGGGCATCGGTGGTTGCGACGACCCCAGCTACGGAGGACAAGGCCCCGACGACCAGGCCTGTGAAGGTCAAGGACGCGACGACCAAGGCCCCAGCGGCCAAGGCCGAGACGACCAAGGCCAAAGCGGTCAAGGAGTCGGTGGCCAAAGCCCCAGCGACGGTCCCAGCAGCTCCGAAGCAGAAGAAAAAGTCAAAGGAGGGTAAGAGTTCTGTCACCCCTCTCTCGATCCCTCCCCCTGCCACCCCCGTCCAATTCCCCCCCACCCCGGCCACCCCTGCTGAGGATTCCACTTTCTCTTCCTCCTTCCCCTACTCCTCAGCAGGTGTCCTTTCCCCTGCCCCGGCAGCCACTCTCCCTCCCCAGACCATGGTAGCGGTGGAATTAACCTTTCCTCCACCCGCCGCTATCTATTCCGAGGAGGATTTTCCCCTTCTTGTCTCCCCAGTTCCAACCCGGGGAAAGAGGAAGGTGGAGGACAGCCCTGCTACTGAATCCTCCAAAAAGAAGATTCTGGATTTCGTAGGCGAAAAGGAGGATACCCTCCCTGAGCCAGAAGAGATGGAGCACATGGTTGAGACCCTGGTGGCCGAGCCAGAAGAGGAGGAACTGGTGGTCGCCGAGATCGAGGCCGCGCTGCTTTACCAGATGGAGGAAGAGGGCCTGCTGGTGATCCCGTCACCAGCAGTCAACACCGACGAGGGACCACCCGACCGGAGTGGTAACTAAGGTGTATTGCCTGCGCTAACTTTTTCTTTTTTCCCTACATGATGGCTAATATTAACTTATTTTCCATTAATGTCAGGAGCATCAAGGACAAGTTCAGACGTCAGACTATTTATGCCTTCCTTACTTCCCAGTTGTGTGATGTTTATATGTTGCAGGAATGTTCCCTTCCCTCCTCTAGGTCCTTCAAACATCTGGCCAGGGAGTGGTCCCACGGTCCATCCTACTGGTCCGGTGGGGGTGACTGCAAGTCTGCGGGGGTCGCAATTCTGATCAGGGGGGGCGCATTCACGCTTGAGTCCGTCCAGGAGCTCATCTGCGGCAGGGCTCTTGTTGTAGATGGCAACTGGGCGGGAGAACCTGTCAGGTTCATCAACGTGTATGCGTCCCCACTGAAGAATGAGCGTTTGGAGCTTTTCCAGACCCTGCGGCTTCAGCTTGCCACCACCAGGACCTTAGTGATGGCCGGGGATTTCAACTGCCCCATCGAGGAGGATGGTCGTAGTTCTGGCACATCTGCCAAGTTGGACATCACGTCCAAGCTGCTCATCGAGATGGTAACCGAGGCCTCTCTTCAGGACGTGGTGGGCTCCATGGGGAGAGGCTCCACGAACTATTCGTGGAGCCGACCCGATGGCTCACTCCGCTCCAGGATTGACTTTGTGTTCACCTCTCGGGCAGTCAGGCAGAGTAGGCACTCGATGGTCTCCTGCTTCTTCTCCGACCACAGAGCCATTCACTTACAAGGTGTCCGCGGCGACGGTTTTCCGTCCGGCCCCGGCTCCTGGAAGCTGAATTGTGCTCTGCTGGCTCAGGATGAAGTCGTGGAGGAGATGAGAGCAGCCTACGCAATGTGGCAGTCCTACAAGGGTAGCTTCCAAACAGTCTCTGATTGGTGGGAATATGTTAAACTTGAGTTTCGCTGTTTCTTTCAGGCCAAGGGTCGACAACAGGCGTGTGAGAAGAGGAGGGACTTCAGAGGGCTGCAGCGCGAGCTGCGGTCGCTGCAGGACCTTCTTCACTGCGGCTGGGACGTGAGGGAGGAGCTGGAGGAGACCAAGAAGAGCCTGAAAAGGCACTTTGAGGAGGAGTCCAAGCGAATCGTCTTCCGTTCCAAAGTGGAGAATCTGGAGAAGGGTGAGAAATGTAACTCATTCTTTTTCAGGAAACTTCATGCCGGTCACACGCCCCTGAACGAGCTGCGAGACGAGAGCGGAAACATGCGACGTGGGAAGGAGGACGTGATGAGGGTCGTCAGCGACTTCTACAGCGAACTCTACTCCCACAAGACTACTGACCCTGACGCTGCTGATAAGTTCCTGTCAGGTATCACTAACCATCTTGATCCTGCAGGCACGGCAGCCTTGGACAAACCTCTGATGGTGGGCGAATTGCTCTCTGCCGCTAAATCCTTTAGGACCGGCAGGACCCTGGGCAGTGATGGTCTTCCAGCGGAGCTCTATGTAGCGCTGGGAGACCTCATCTGTCCGGACCTGTTGGACCTGTACGAGGAGATGGTGGTGGAGGGTAGAATGCCTCCATCTTTGAGGGAAGGAATGGTCACGATCCTGTACAAGCGGAAGGGAGAGAGGTGCGACCTGAGGAATTGGCGTCCCATCACTCTGCTCAACGTGGACTACAAGATCCTGGCCAAGACGATGGCGACACGACTTAAGACGGTCATCGGACGGATCATCCACCCGGACCAGACCTGCGGCATCCCTGGACGTCGCATCGCAGACAGCCTCGCTCTCGTGCGGGACACGGTCGAGTACATCAAGGTCCGCCGCGCACACGCGGCCCTGGTCCCCTTGGATCAGGAGAAGGCCTTCGACCGGGTTTCCCACGAGTTCATGGGCCGAGCTCTGCACCGGTTAGGTTTGGGTAACATGTTTTGTTCGTATGTCCGTCTGATGTATTTTGATATCCACAGCTCGGTGTTGGTGAACGGCTGGAAGACTGACCCCTTCCCTGTCCTCTCTGGGGTCAGACAAGGCTGCCCTCTATCACCTCTTCTTTTTGTTTGTGTTATAGAACTCTTCGCAGAGGCTATCCGGCAGAATGGAGAGATCAGAGGGATCACCGCACCGGGTCCGGGACGACACGAGGTCAAGTGCTCGCTCTACATGGACGACGTCACCGTCTTCTGCGCTGATCGTGGTTCAGTCGACGCCCTCGTCCAGACGTGTGAGAGGTTCGGCCGGGCTTCAGGGGCCAAAGTCAACTGCAGGAAGTCGGAAGCCATGCTCTTCGGGGATTGGCAGCCGGCCTCCTCCGCCCCCTTCCCCTTCAACATTCAACCGGATTTCCTCAAGGTGCTGGGAGTCTGGTTCGGGAAGGAAGGAGCGGCCCTCAAGTCCTGGCAAGAACGCTTGGCCAAGGTGAAGCAACGGATCGGACTCTGGAGCCTCAGACACCTCACTTGTGAGGGTAAGGCACTCGTCCTGCGTAATGAGGTCCTGCCCGTCTTGCAGTACACGGCGCAGGCCTGGCCCCCACACGTCACTGTGTGCAGGGCCATTACCAGGACAGTGTTTCACTTTGTCTGGGGATCCAAGATGGACAGAGTCAGGCGGGCCGTCATGTACAAGGAGCCTCGCAAGGGTGGGAAGGGCGTTCCAGATATCCCCACCCTCCTGCGATCCTCTTTTGTGTGTGATTGTGTCTGCCGGACTTTGCAAGTCAAGAATGGCTCCGCGGGCAGGTCCATGTCTCGCTTCTTCCTGCTTCCTCTTTGGAGGCGACTCGGCTGGGACAAGTGGGACAGCTCCTTCCCCTACAACTGGACGACGCCATGGTTCTACGGAGACGTCGTTCGATTTGTGGGGGAGCATCAACTGGAGGGACTCAAGCCCGACTTGTGGAAGCCCAAAACTATCCACAAGCTAATCAGAGCCAAGGATGACGTGGAGAACATCACAGGACTTCACCAGGACACGCTGGAGACTGTGTGGACAAATGTGTCGTCTGACAGGCTGACCAACGGGCACAAGGACTTGTCGTGGATGGCGATTCAGGGCGGACTGCCCGTCCGGTCATTCATGCATGCCCGGAACCTGTGCAAGACCCGGTACTGCCCAAGGTGCCCCTTCGTGGAGGAAACATCTTTGCACACTTTTTGGGACTGCGGATTTGCACAGCGCCTATTGACTGCACTTGAGGACGACCTGAGGAACTCTGTCCCCAGGGCGAGCCTATCGCACCATTCTGTGCTTTACGGACTCTTCCCTGGGGTTCATACCGTCGGAGCCATCCAGGAGGCTTGGCGCCTTATGAACTGCTTCAAGGATGCCGTTTGGGTCGCCAGGAACCGGCTCATCTTGAGGAGGGAGAGGATGTCCATCCAGGACTGCCGCAGGCTGATCCACAGCCTGCTCAGAGACTATTCCATCATGGACGGTCCGGAGGACGAGGATGAGGACTAAACCCCTCCTCCCCCTCTCCCCTTATGTGTCTTGTCTTTCAATAAAGCTTCGGGCCTGTGATTTTCCCCTCCCCATCGCCTTTTTCCCAATCCCCATCCCTTATCACGGTTCGTCGTACTGTATTGATTGACATGCTTTTTCTTTCAGATTGAGTGTTTTGTGTAGCATAGGGGTGTGATGTGTCTAGTTAGTGCGTCGTATCCTCATGCTATGTAAATATGATGTAGAATTCTGTGAGTACTGGGCTGCGGCACTGTACACTGTCTGTTAACTTATTTTTTGTGCTAATAAAAGATATATTCAATCAAAAAAAATCTGTTCTTATCAGTTTAATATCTGATACGTCCCCTATCTGGGGACCATATATTAAATGGATTTTTAGAACAGGGAGATGGAAAAAGAGCTTGCTCTGTCCACTCCACGCATTGACCTGGTATTGCAGTATCTCCAGGACCGGTGCACCCCTTCTTTAATGCAGTTTCTAAAATCAGAAAGAATTGAATTCAATGTTTTTTGTTCATTTTGCTTGTTTGTCGGATTTTGGGATGGACTCTTTGGCTTTGCTTTTCTTCTCCTCATTGGATTTTTCATGTTCAAAGTTGCAGAAGCCAGATTACAAGCTCATTTTGGTTCAACTTCAGCAACTGTGCATTGCATTGCCATGTAATGTGATGCAATGCTATCTTTCTAGCTCTCCCTTTTTACTTCCTTTTGGATAAACAGACATATTAGGCAAGCATTTTGGAGCTTTCACCTAAATAACTACAGGTGGTGAGATAAGCTGCACAATATAATTGACCTTTCAGTATATTGTTGCACACACACCATCTATTTAGCAAATGCCCTTGTTATCAACAGCAGCCTTTTAAACTCACCTGAGCTAACAGGTATGTGCGCTGGTTACTCTGCTGCGCTTAAAATTTCTTTTTTGGTTTGCTACAATGCCTTTTCTGAAACGTTGTCTCCTTCTGCTGGAACACTGACTTCTTTCATTTAATGCCTGCAGACTATAAAAGAGAACCCAACCCAAAAAGTTTGGTTGATTAGTCTGTGGCATTCTGTTAAACTGTTGCTTATGGCGGTCTCTGTGAGCTTCTCAGCGACATTCAGCCAGCCAGGTATCCTGCCTGCAGTAGATGGAATGTGGCAATGGAACGCTGGCTGCGCGTGTCATAATAGGCTCTGAGCCTTTATATACCTGTGCACAGCAGCAGCCACCTTCAGTCTGCTGCTGGACAGCCAGCAGCAGCAGCAGTAGGAGAGGTATGTAATCAGGAGCCCTCCTGCTAAGGGTAGACAGCTGCTCGTTCCACCCCACCCCCCGCCTTAATTGGTTCTCCTCCCTTCCAACGGTGTTGAGGCGGGTGGGAACAGCAGGGGGTGAAGGTGCTGTGTTTAAAGAGGTGGAGTTATGCAGATCTAAAACGCGTGGATTGCAGCAGCAGCAAGCCGAAAAGTGCAGGCATGTAAGGGATCTAGAGGTTGACAACATGTCTTCTTAACGGGAGTCCAGGAGCTCATCTCCACAAATGGACTTTTCAGGATCCTTGGGTGGCTCCGTAGTTTGAAACCAATTCTGGTTATCGCTTCTCGGCCTTTTGGCTAAGATCAAGTGTAGTATCTGTTCTTATCAGTTTAATATCTGATACGTCCCCTATCTGGGGACCATATATTAAATGGATTTTTAGAACAGGGAGATGGAAAAAGAGCTTGCTCTGTCCACTCCACGTATTGACCTGGTATTGCAGTATCTCCAGGACCGGTGCACCCCTTCTTTAATGCAGTTTCTAAAATCAGAAAGAATTGAATTCAATGTTTTTTGTTCATTTTGCTTGTTTGTCGGATTTTGAGATGGACTCTTTGGCTTTGCTTTTCTTCTCCTCATTGGATTTTTCATGTTCAAAGTTGCAGAAGCCAGATTACAAGCTCATTTTGGTTCAACTTCAGCAACTGTGCATTGCATTGCCATGTAATGTGATGCAATGCTATCTTTCTAGCTCTCCCTTTTTACTTCCTTTTGGATAAACAGACATATTAGGCAAGCATTTTGGAGCTTTCACCTAAATAACTACAGGTGGTGAGATAAGCTGCACAATATAATTGACCTTTCAGTATATTGTTGCACACACACCATCTATTTAGCAAATGCCCTTGTTATCAACAGCAGCCTTTTAAACTCACCTGAGCTAACAGGTATGTGCGCTGGTTACTCTGCTGCGCTTAAAATTTCTTTTTTGGTTTGCTACAATGCCTTTTCTGAAACGTTGTCTCCTTCTGCTGGAACACTGACTTCTTTCATTTAATGCCTGCAGACTATAAAAGAGAACCCAACCCAAAAAGTTTGGTTGATTAGTCTGTGACATTCTGTTAAACTGTTGCTTATGGCGGTCTCTGTGAGCTTCTCAGCGACATTCAGCCAGCCAGGTATCCTGCCTGCAGTAGATGGAATGTGGCAATGGAACGCTGGCTGCGCGTGTCATAATAGGCTCTGAGCCTTTATATACCTGTGCACAGCAGCAGCCACCTTCAGTCTGCTGCTGGACAGCCAGCAGCAGCAGCAGCAGGAGAGGTATGTAATCAGGAGCCCTCCTGCTAAGGGTAGACAGCTGCTCGTTCCACCCCACCCCCCGCCTTAATTGGTTCTCCTCCCTTCCAACGGTGTTGAGGCGGGTGGGAACAGCAGGGGGTGAAGGTGCTGTGTTTAAAGAGGTGGAGTTATGCAGATCTAAAACGCGTGGATTGCAGCAGCAGCAAGCCGAAAAGTGCAGGCATGTAAGGGATCTACAGGTTGACAACATGTCTTCTTAACGGGAGTCCAGGAGCTCATCTCCACAAATGGACTTTTCAGGATCATTGGGTGGCTCCGTAGTTTGAAACCAATTCTGGTTATCGCTTCTCGGCCTTTTGGCTAAGATCAAGTGTAGTATCTGTTCTTATCAGTTTAATATCTGATACGTCCCCTATCTGGGGACCATATATTAAATGGATTTTTAGAACAGGGAGATGGAAAAAGAGCTTGCTCTGTCCACTCCACGCATTGACCTGGTATTGCAGTATCTCCAGGACCGGTGCACCCCTTCTTTAATGCAGTTTCTAAAATCAGAAAGAATTGAATTCAATGTTTTTTGTTCATTTTGCTTGTTTGTCGGATTTTGGGATGGACTCTTTGGCTTTGCTTTTCTTCTCCTCATTGGATTTTTCATGTTCAAAGTTGCAGAAGCCAGATTACAAGCTCATTTTGGTTCAACTTCAGCAACTGTGCATTGCATTGCCATGTAATGTGATGCAATGCTATCTTTCTAGCTCTCCCTTTTTACTTCCTTTTGGATAAACAGACATATTAGGCAAGCATTTTGGAGCTTTCACCTAAATAACTACAGGTGGTGAGATAAGCTGCACAATATAATTGACCTTTCAGTATATTGTTGCACACACACCATCTATTTAGCAAATGCCCTTGTTATCAACAGCAGCCTTTTAAACTCACCTGAGCTAACAGGTATGTGCGCTGGTTACTCTGCTGCGCTTAAAATTTCTTTTTTGGTTTGCTACAATGCCTTTTCTGAAACGTTGTCTCCTTCTGCTGGAACACTGACTTCTTTCATTTAATGCCTGCAGACTATAAAAGAGAACCCAACCCAAAAAGTTTGGTTGATTAGTCTGTGGCATTCTGTTAAACTGTTGCTTATGGCGGTCTCTGTGAGCTTCTCAGCGACATTCAGCCAGCCAGGTATCCTGCCTGCAGTAGATGGAATGTGGCAATGGAACGCTGGCTGCGCGTGTCATAATAGGCTCTGAGCCTTTATATACCTGTGCACAGCAGCAGCCACCTTCAGTCTGCTGCTGGACAGCCAGCAGCAGCAGCAGCAGGAGAGGTATGTAATCAGGAGCCCTCCTGCTAAGGGTAGACAGCTGCTCGTTCCACCCCACCCCCCGCCTTAATTGGTTCTCCTCCCTTCCAACGGTGTTGAGGCGGGTGGGAACAGCAGGGGGTGAAGGTGCTGTGTTTAAAGAGGTGGAGTTATGCAGATCTAAAACGCGTGGATTGCAGCAGCAGCAAGCCGAAAAGTGCAGGCATGTAAGGGATCTAGAGGTTGACAACATGTCTTCTTAACGGGAGTCCAGGAGCTCATCTCCACAAATGGACTTTTCAGGATCCTTGGGTGGCTCCGTAGTTTGAAACCAATTCTGGTTATCGCTTCTCGGCCTTTTGGCTAAGATCAAGTGTAGTATCTGTTCTTATCAGTTTAATATCTGATACGTCCCCTATCTGGGGACCATATATTAAATGGATTTTTAGAACAGGGAGATGGAAAAAGAGCTTGCTCTGTCCACTCCACGCATTGACCTGGTATTGCAGTATCTCCAGGACCGGTGCACCCCTTCTTTAATGCAGTTTCTAAAATCAGAAAGAATTGAATTCAATGTTTTTTGTTCATTTTGCTTGTTTGTCGGATTTTGGGATGGACTCTTTGGCTTTGCTTTTCTTCTCCTCATTGGATTTTTCATGTTCAAAGTTGCAGAAGCCAGATTACAAGCTCATTTTGGTTCAACTTCAGCAACTGTGCATTGCATTACCATGTAATGTGATGCAATGCTATCTTTCTAGCTCTCCCTTTTTACTTCCTTTTGGATAAACAGACATATTAGGCAAGCATTTTGGAGCTTTCACCTAAATAACTACAGGTGGTGAGATAAGCTGCACAATATAATTGACCTTTCAGTATATTGTTGCACACACACCATCTATTTAGCAAATGCCCTTGTTATCAACAGCAGCCTTTTAAACTCACCTGAGCTAACAGGTATGTGCGCTGGTTACTCTGCTGCGCTTAAAATTTCTTTTTTGGTTTGCTACAATGCCTTTTCTGAAACGTTGTCTCCTTCTGCTGGAACACTGACTTCTTTCATTTAATGCCTGCAGACTATAAAAGAGAACCCAACCCAAAAAGTTTGGTTGATTAGTCTGTGGCATTCTGTTAAACTGTTGCTTATGGCGGTCTCTGTGAGCTTCTCAGCGACATTCAGCCAGCCAGGTATCCTGCCTGCAGTAGATGGTATGTGGCAATGGAACGCTGGCTGCGCGTGTCATAATAGGCTCTGAGCCTTTATATACCTGTGCACAGCAGCAGCCACCTTCAGTCTGCTGCTGGACAGCCAGCAGCAGCAGCAGCAGGAGAGGTATGTAATCAGGAGCCCTCCTGCTAAGGGTAGACAGCTGCTCGTTCCACCCCACCCCCCGCCTTAATTGGTTCTCCTCCCTTCCAACGGTGTTGAGGCGGGTGGGAACAGCAGGGGGTGAAGGTGCTGTGTTTAAAGAGGTGGAGTTATGCAGATCTAAAACGCGTGGATTGCAGCAGCAGCAAGCCGAAAAGTGCAGGCATGTAAGGGATCTAGAGGTTGACAACATGTCTTCTTAACGGGAGTCCAGGAGCTCATCTCCACAAATGGACTTTTCAGGATCCTTGGGTGGCTCCGTAGTTTGAAACCAATTCTGGTTATCGCTTCTCGGCCTTTTGGCTAAGATCAAGTGTAGTATCTGTTCTTATCAGTTTAATATCTGATACGTCCCCTATCTGGGGACCATATATTAAATGGATTTTTAGAACAGGGAGATGGAAAAAGAGCTTGCTCTGTCCACTCCACGCATTGACCTGGTATTGCAGTATCTCCAGGACCGGTGCACCCCTTCTTTAATGCAGTTTCTAAAATCAGAAAGAATTGAATTCAATGTTTTTTGTTCATTTTGCTTGTTTGTCGGATTTTGGGATGGACTCTTTGGCTTTGCTTTTCTTCTCCTCATTGGATTTTTCATGTTCAAAGTTGCAGAAGCCAGATTACAAGCTCATTTTGGTTCAACTTCAGCAACTGTGCATTGCATTGCCATGTAATGTGATGCAATGCTATCTTTCTAGCTCTCCCTTTTTACTTCCTTTTGGATAAACAGACATATTAGGCAAGCATTTTGGAGCTTTCACCTAAATAACTACAGGTGGTGAGATAAGCTGCACAATATAATTGACCTTTCAGTATATTGTTGCACACACACCATCTATTTAGCAAATGCCCTTGTTATCAACAGCAGCCTTTTAAACTCACCTGAGCTAACAGGTATGTGCGCTGGTTACTCTGCTGCGCTTAAAATTTCTTTTTTGGTTTGCTACAATGCCTTTTCTGAAACGTTGTCTCCTTCTGCTGGAACACTGACTTCTTTCATTTAATGCCTGCAGACTATAAAAGAGAACCCAACCCAAAAAGTTTGGTTGATTAGTCTGTGGCATTCTGTTAAACTGTTGCTTATGGCGGTCTCTGTGAGCTTCTCAGCGACATTCAGCCAGCCAGGTATCCTGCCTGCAGTAGATGGAATGTGGCAATGGAACGCTGGCTGCGCGTGTCATAATAGGCTCTGAGCCTTTATATACCTGTGCACAGCAGCAGCCACCTTCAGTCTGCTGCTGGACAGCCAGCAGCAGCAGCAGCAGGAGAGGTATGTAATCAGGAGCCCTCCTGCTAAGGGTAGACAGCTGCTCGTTCCACCCCACCCCCCGCCTTAATTGGTTCTCCTCCCTTCCAACGGTGTTGAGGCGGGTGGGAACAGCAGGGGGTGAAGGTGCTGTGTTTAAAGAGGTGGAGTTATGCAGATCTAAAACGCGTGGATTGCAGCAGCAGCAAGCCGAAAAGTGCAGGCATGTAAGGGATCTAGAGGTTGACAACATGTCTTCTTAACGGGAGTCCAGGAGCTCATCTCCACAAATGGACTTTTCAGGATCCTTGGGTGGCTCCGTAGTTTGAAACCAATTCTGGTTATCGCTTCTCGGCCTTTTGGCTAAGATCAAGTGTAGTATCTGTTCTTATCAGTTTAATATCTGATACGTCCCCTATCTGGGGACCATATATTAAATGGATTTTTAGAACAGGGAGATGGAAAAAGAGCTTGCTCTGTCCACTCCACGCATTGACCTGGTATTGCAGTATCTCCAGGACCGGTGCACCCCTTCTTTAATGCAGTTTCTAAAATCAGAAAGAATTGAATTCAATGTTTTTTGTTCATTTTGCTTGTTTGTCGGATTTTGGGATGGACTCTTTGGCTTTGCTTTTCTTCTCCTCATTGGATTTTTCATGTTCAAAGTTGCAGAAGCCAGATTACAAGCTCATTTTGGTTCAACTTCAGCAACTGTGCATTGCATTGCCATGTAATGTGATGCAATGCTATCTTTCTAGCTCTCCCTTTTTACTTCCTTTTGGATAAACAGACATATTAGGCAAGCATTTTGGAGCTTTCACCTAAATAACTACAGGTGGTGAGATAAGCTGCACAATATAATTGACCTTTCAGTATATTGTTGCACACACACCATCTATTTAGCAAATGCCCTTGTTATCAACAGCAGCCTTTTAAACTCACCTGAGCTAACAGGTATGTGCGCTGGTTACTCTGCTGCGCTTAAAATTTCTTTTTTGGTTTGCTACAATGCCTTTTCTGAAACGTTGTCTCCTTCTGCTGGAACACTGACTTCTTTCATTTAATGCCTGCAGACTATAAAAGAGAACCCAACCCAAAAAGTTTGGTTGATTAGTCTGTGGCATTCTGTTAAACTGTTGCTTATGGCGGTCTCTGTGAGCTTCTCAGCGACATTCAGCCAGCCAGGTATCCTGCCTGCAGTAGATGGAATGTGGCAATGGAACGCTGGCTGCGCGTGTCATAATAGGCTCTGAGCCTTTATATACCTGTGCACAGCAGCAGCCACCTTCAGTCTGCTGCTGGACAGCCAGCAGCAGCAGCAGCAGGAGAGGTATGTAATCAGGAGCCCTCCTGCTAAGGGTAGACAGCTGCTCGTTCCACCCCACCCCCCGCCTTAATTGGTTCTCCTCCCTTCCAACGGTGTTGAGGCGGGTGGGAACAGCAGGGGGTGAAGGTGCTGTGTTTAAAGAGGTGGAGTTATGCAGATCTAAAACGCGTGGATTGCAGCAGCAGCAAGCCGAAAAGTGCAGGCATGTAAGGGATCTAGAGGTTGACAACATGTCTTCTTAACGGGGTCCAGGAGCTCATCTCCACAAATGGACTTTTCAGGATCCTTGGGTGGCTCCGTAGTTTGAAACCAATTCTGGTTATCGCTTCTCGGCCTTTTGGCTAAGATCAAGTGTAGTATCTTTCGAAAAGGCGGTTTTGGATGTTGGCCGCCCTAGTAGATTGATACATTATGCACACTGGGGTTTAGGCGCTTGTTAGTACGCCAGGTGGCTAATATAGTCATCTGGTGGATAGCATGGCCCCCCAGGATTGACGCCATTGGGCCGGGGAAGATCGAAAGCCCGAAGTGTGAAGTGCCCCAGGAGTGGTGACCCTGGGGTGCCTTAACTCACTGGGATTGGGAACCCCACTTGAGTTTATGGCACATTTGCACTAGCACTTCAATATTTCTTTCTTCACACACACCCTTATTCCGGGCCTTCTGGCCTTAGGATGGGGAATTTTTCAATTCCCGGTCGAAGGTCCGGGCAGTATTATACTGTGAAACCTTCACTATTTATTTAATTTCTTTGTCACTGTGTGTCCATTTATTCACGTGTGTCACGTCCTACTAGGATTTTGTCGGGATGCGGTTCCCTTACGGGTTCCTCTCTTGGCAGGTCTAGGGGGGGAGTGTGTGGCCATCAGGTTCCGCTCCCCCCTGAACCCCCCTGGCTCTCCTCTTTCGGGAGGAGAGCGTTGTTGGCTCCCCTCTTCCGGGAGGGGATCACAGTCTTTGGCTCCCAGTGCCTTGCTTGGGTGAGAACTCGGGCAGGTGCTGGGGGTAAGATTGGGTCGCCTCTGGCTCCGGCTGGAGGTGGCTATTTGTCCCTGTTCCTCGCTGTGGCCTTCTGGCTCGGAGGGACGGGGAATGGTTTGGGGGACCCTTCTCCTTTTGGAGAGGGTTTCAAGAAGACCAGCATCCTAGTGCACTTTTTTTGTGGCACTTGTCACTTTTTTAAGCGCACTCGGGTTTTGTACACGAATTCGGGCTTTCAAAAAAAAAAAAAAATCTGTTTTTATCAGTTTAATATCTGATACGTCCCCTATCTGGGGACCATATATTAAATGGATTTTTAGAACAGGGAGATGGAAAAAGAGCTTGCTCTGTCCACTCCACGCATTGACCTGGTATTGCAGTATCTCCAGGACCGGTGCACCCCTTCTTTAATGCAGTTTCTAAAATCAGAAAGAATTGAATTCAATGTTTTTTGTTCATTTTGCTTGTTTGTCGGATTTTGGGATGGACTCTTTGGCTTTGCTTTTCTTCTCCTCATTGGATTTTTCATGTTCAAAGTTGCAGAAGCCAGATTACAAGCTCATTTTGGTTCAACTTCAGCAACTGTGCATTGCATTGCCATGTAATGTGATGCAATGCTATCTTTCTAGCTCTCCCTTTTTACTTCCTTTTGGATAAACAGACATATTAGGCAAGCATTTTGGAGCTTTCACCTAAATAACTACAGGTGGTGAGATAAGCTGCACAATATAATTGACCTTTCAGTATATTGTTGCACACACACCATCTATTTAGCAAATGCCCTTGTTATCAACAGCAGCCTTTTAAACTCACCTGAGCTAACAGGTATGTGCGCTGGTTACTCTGCTGCGCTTAAAATTTCTTTTTTGGTTTGCTACAATGCCTTTTCTGAAACGTTGTCTCCTTCTGCTGGAACACTGACTTCTTTCATTTAATGCCTGCAGACTATAAAAGAGAACCCAACCCAAAAAGTTTGGTTGATTAGTCTGTGGCATTCTGTTAAACTGTTGCTTATGGCGGTCTCTGTGAGCTTCTCAGCGACATTCAGCCAGCCAGGTATCCTGCCTGCAGTAGATGGAATGTGGCAATGGAACGCTGGCTGCGCGTGTCATAATAGGCTCTGAGCCTTTATATACCTGTGCACAGCAGCAGCCACCTTCAGTCTGCTGCTGGACAGCCAGCAGCAGCAGCAGCAGGAGAGGTATGTAATCAGGAGCCCTCCTGCTAAGGGTAGACAGCTGCTCGTTCCACCCCACCCCCCGCCTTAATTGGTTCTCCTCCCTTCCAACGGTGTTGAGGCGGGTGGGAACAGCAGGGGGTGAAGGTGCTGTGTTTAAAGAGGTGGAGTTATGCAGATCTAAAACGCGTGGATTGCAGCAGCAGCAAGCCGAAAAGTGCAGGCATGTAAGGGATCTAGAGGTTGACAACATGTCTTCTTAACGGGAGTCCAGGAGCTCATCTCCACAAATGGACTTTTCAGGATCCTTGGGTGGCTCCGTAGTTTGAAACCAATTCTGGTTATCGCTTCTCGGCCTTTTGGCTAAGATCAAGTGTAGTATCTGTTCTTATCAGTTTAATATCTGATACGTCCCCTATCTGGGGACCATATATTAAATGGATTTTTAGAACAGGGAGATGGAAAAAGAGCTTGCTCTGTCCACTCCACGCATTGACCTGGTATTGCAGTATCTCCAGGACCGGTGCACCCCTTCTTTAATGCAGTTTCTAAAATCAGAAAGAATTGAATTCAATGTTTTTTGTTCATTTTGCTTGTTTGTCGGATTTTGGGATGGACTCTTTGGCTTTGCTTTTCTTCTCCTCATTGGATTTTTCATGTTCAAAGTTGCAGAAGCCAGATTACAAGCTCATTTTGGTTCAACTTCAGCAACTGTGCATTGCATTGCCATGTAATGTGATGCAATGCTATCTTTCTAGCTCTCCCTTTTTACTTCCTTTTGGATAAACAGACATATTAGGCAAGCATTTTGGAGCTTTCACCTAAATAACTACAGGTGGTGAGATAAGCTGCACAATATAATTGACCTTTCAGTATATTGTTGCACACACACCATCTATTTAGCAAATGCCCTTGTTATCAACAGCAGCCTTTTAAACTCACCTGAGCTAACAGGTATGTGCGCTGGTTACTCTGCTGCGCTTAAAATTTCTATCTTGTGTGATACCATCTGCTGAGCTGTGTATCTAATGCTCTCCTGTGTGATACTGTCTGCTGAGCTGTGTATCTAATCCTGTCCTGTGTGATTCAGTCCGCTGAGCTATGTATCTAATCCTCCCCTGTGCGATATTGTCTGCTGAGCCGTGTATCTAATCCCGCCCTGTGCGATACTGTCTGCTGAGCCGTGTATCTAATCCACTCCTGTGTGATACTGTCTGATGAACTGTGTATCTAATCCTATCCTGTGTGATACTGTCTGCTGAGCCGTGTATCTAATCCACTCCTGTGTGATACTGTCTGCTGAGCTGTGTATCTAACCCCGCCCTGTGCGATACTGTCTGCTGAGCCGTGTATCTAATCCACTCCTGTGTGATACTGTCTGCTGAGCCGTGTATCTAATCCTCTCCTGTGTGATACTGTCTGCTGAGCCGTGTATCTAATCCCGCCCTGTGTGATACTGTCTGCTGAGCCGTGTATCTAATCCACTCCTGTGTGATACTATCTGCTGAGCTTTGTATCTAATCCTGTGCTGTGTGATACTGTCAGCTGAGTTGTGTATCTAATCCTATCCTGTGTGATACCATCTGCTGAGCTGTGTATCTAATCCTTTCCTGTGTGATACTGTCTGCTGAGCTGTGTATCTAATCCTCTCCTGTGTGATACCGTCTGCTGAGCCGTGTATCTAATCCTCTCCTGTGTGATACTGTCTGCTGAGCTATGTATCTAATCCTCTCCTGTGTGATAATGTTTGCTGAGCTGTGTATCTAATTCTTTCCTGTGAGATACTGCCTGCTGAACTGTGTATCTAAGCCTATCCTGTGTGATACTGTCTGCTGAGCCATGTATATAATCCTCTACTGTGTGATACTGTCAAGTGAGCTGTGTATCTAATCCTCTCCTGTGTGATATTGTCAGCTGAGCTGTGTATCTAATCCTGTCCTGTGTGATACTGTCTGCTGATCCGTGTATCTAATACTCTCCTGTGTGATACTGACTGCTGTGCTGTGTATCTAATCCTACCCTGTGTGATACTGTCTGCTCAACCGTGTATCTAATCCTCTCCTGTGTGATACCATCTGCTGAGCAGTGTATCTAATCCTCTCCTGTGTGATACCGGCTGCTGAGTTGTGTATCTAATCCTCTCCTGTGCGATACTCTCTGCTGAGCTGTGTATCTAATCCTTTCCTGTGTGATACTGTGTGCTGAGCTGTGTATCTAATCCTCTCCTGTGTGATACTGTCTGATGAGCTGTGTATCTAATCCTCTCCTGTGTGATACTGTCTGCTGAGCTGTGTATCTAATCCTCTCCTGTGTGATACTGTCTGATGAACTGTGTATCTAATCCTATCCTGTGTGATACTGTCTGCTGAGCCGTGTATCTAATCCCGCCCTGTGCGATACTGTCTGCTGAGCCATGTATCTAATCCACCCGTGTGATACAGTCTGCTGAGCTGTGTATCTAATCCTATGCTGTGTGATACAGTCTGCTGAGCTGTGTATCTAATCCTCTCCTGTGTGATACTGTCTGATGAACTGTGTTTCTAATCCTCTCCTGTGTGATACTGTCTGCTGAGCTGTGTATCTAATCCTCTCCTGTGTGATACTGTCTGCTGAGCTGTGTATCTAATCCTCTCCTGTGTGATACTGTCTGATGAACTGTGTTTCTAATCCTCTCCTGTGTGATACAGTCTGCTGAGCTGTGTATCTAATCCTATCCTGTGTGATACTGTCAGCTGAACTGTGTATCTAATCCTCTCCTGTGTGATACTGTCTGCTGAGCTGTGTATCTAATCCTCTCCTGTGTGATACTGTCTGCTGAGCTGTGTATCTAATCCTCTCCTGTGTGATACTGTCTGATGAGCTGTGTATCTAATCCTCTCCTGTGTGACTCTGTCTGCTGAGCCGTGTATCTAATCCTCTCCTGTGTGATACTGTTTGATGAGCTGTATATCTAAACCTGTCCTGTGTGATACCGTCTGCTGAGCAGTGTATCTAATCTTATCCTGTGATACTGTCTGCTGAGCTGTGTATCTAATCCCCTCCTGTGTGATTCTGTCTGCTGAGCTGTGTATCTAATCCTATGCTGTGTATCTAATCATCTCCTGTGTGATAATGTCTGCTGAGCCGTGTATCTAATCCTATCCTGTGTGATACTGTCAGCTGAGCTGTGTATCTAATCCTATCCTGTGTAATACCATCTGCTGAGCAGTGTATCTAATCCTATCCTGTGTGATACTGTCTGCTGACCTGTGTATCTAATCCTCTCCTGTGTGATACTGTCTGCTGAGCTGTGTATCTAATCCTCTCCTGTGTGATACTGTGTGCTGAGCTGTGTATCTAATCCTCTCCTGTGCGTTACTGTCTGCTGAGCTGTGTATCTAATCCTCTCCTGTGTGATACTGTCTGCTGAGCTGTGTATCTAATCCTCTCCGGTGTGATACTGTCTGCTGTGTCATATATCTAATCCCGCCCTGTGCGATACTGTCTGCTGAGCCGTGTATCTAATCCACTCCTGTGTGATACTGTCTGATGAACTGTGTATCTAATCCTGTCCTATGTGATACTGTCAGCTGAGCTGTGTATCTAATCCTATCCTGTGTGATACCATCTGCTGAGCTGTGCATCTAATCCTCTCCTGTGTGATACTGTCTGCTGAGCTGTGCATCTAATCCTGTCCTGTGTGATACCGTCTGCTGAGCTATGTATCTAATCCTTTCCTGTGTGATACTGTCTGCTGAGCTGTGTATCTAATCCTCTCCTGTGCGGTACTGTCTGCTGAGCCGTGTATCTAATCCTCTCCTGTGCGATACCGTCTGCTGAGTAGTGTGTCTAATCCTTTCCTGTGCGATACCGTCTGCTGAGTAGTGTGTCTAATCCTTTCCTGTGTGATACTGTCTCCTGAGCTGTGTATCTAATCCCCTCCTGTGTGATACCGTCTGATGAACTGTGTATCTAATCCTCTCCTGTGTGATACTGTCTGCTGAGCTGTGTATCTAATCCTCTCCTGTGTGATACCGTCTGTTGAGCCGTGTATCTAATCCTATGCTGTGTGATAGTCTGCTGAGCAGTGTATCTAATCTTATACTGTGTGATACTGTCTGCTGAGCTGTGTATCTTTCTTCTGCTGGTTGTTCGCCTTTTTTTTGTTGTTCTGGGAGACATCCGTCGTTTGGGTCGTTCTCCAAGTTGGGATCTGCCGTGCCTGAGGAGGAGAATTTTTCCGGTGATTTGGAAAGAGTTTGGACGGATGTGCGTGGTAATCTTCAGGAGGCCAACAGAAAATCTAAAGACTACTTTGATAGGAAACGACAGGAGGTTTTGTTCGCTGTTGGTGACATGGTTTGGTTGTCCTCTAGGAATCTGCGGTTGAGGATTCCTTCTAAGAAATTGGGTCCCAAGTTTGTAGGGCCCTTTAAGGTGCTTCAGGTTGTCAACCAATCTGCTGTTAGGTTGGAGGTTCCTACCTCCTGGAGAATTAATCCGGTCTTTCATGTCTCTCTGTTAAAAAAAGCTGTTGTGTCGGATGGTGACGCCTCTGCCTCTGTTCCTCCGGTGGTGGAGGACGGGGAATATGAAATTTCTCGCATCCTTGACTCTAGACGGTATAGAGGTAGTTTGCAGTATCTTGTGGCCTGGAAAGGTTTCGGACCCGAGGATAACTCTTGGGTGAGGTCAGATGATGTTTCCGCGTCCAGACTTATCAGAGCGTTTCACAGGAGATTTCCTGATAAGCCTGGTCCTAGGGGATCCGGAGGATCCTCTTAGAAGGGGGGGTACTGTTAGAACCTTGCTGTTAGGTTTTTTTTCCTTTGCTGGTCACATGACCTTGTTGGCCTATTTAATCCTGCTCCGCCCTTCTGGCTTTGCTGGACTTCATTGTATATCTACTTTCTAGCTAGCCTGTGCTCTGTATCTAGCTCTGTTAGTTTGCTTGGTCTACGGACCTCTATGTTCTATCTATTTTGTTTGTTCGTCTGTCTGCTACTATTTCTGTTAGGAGGTGTCCCATATTCCTCCCAGTCCTTAGTACTTGTAGGGATTCCCTCCCCACATCTATAGGTCTCCGTACAGACTAGATTAGGACTTTAGCAGGTCTGATCGCAGGATCAGGTTCCCTGTTACATCGTAGGGATTCAGCTGAGTCCTATAGTAGGGACAGATCTCCTCTCTTTCCTTAGCTTTGGTAGCAGAACATAACAGATAGGGCCTTCTCTTTGGAGATCACTCTCCCTGGACGCTGGGACCTCCGTGACTCCTAGCCCTGGTACTGTAGTCAGCGTTTGGTGAACCTGGGACCTGTAGTCCTCCAGGGGTTCCGGTGGTTCCTACTGGGAATAAAGGGTCCCTGTAGGTGCAGACCCGGTGTCCGGTATATATATCGGGGTGAGCCTGGTATGCTCCTCTGCCCCCTTGCTACTTCTTCCTTCTTCTCTCTGCCTTCGGCCAACCCAAGGCCCTCACTAGGCTTTCAAACGTGCTGTAGGCCTTGGCTCGCCTAAGCAAAGCAGCCAGCTCGCTGCCTCTTCTCTGCTCTCTGAGCATCAGCACACTCTCTGCTCAATTCTGAGCTGTGTTCCGCTCTGTATCTGAACACTAATCTGAAACTAGAACTCTAATCTGAGCTGCCTAGCTCCACCCTCCCTATGTATATCCCTGACGGGATCCCTCTGCTGGTCTGAGGTGGTAGGGTGGAGGTGTGTGAATGTGTGAGGGCCTCTTGTGGAGAAGTCCATCCATGCACCCTTCTGGGTTCTTTAGCACCAGTGCGTAGCAGGGCGCCACAGTTTCCTATCACTAAGCCAGTTCTTAACCCACATACATATATTTTCCCCTATCCCCATTGTTCTCATTTTATGTATCAACCTTTTGTGTGGAACCGTATCAAAAGCTTTTGAAAAGTCCATATACACAACATCCACTGCATTTCCTTGGTCCAGTCCCGAACTTGCCTCCTCATAAAAACTGATCAGATTAGTCTGACAGGAACGGTCCCTCGTAAACCCATGTTGATATTGGGTCGTGAGGTTATTCTTCTTCAGATACTCTAGTATAGCATCTGTTAGGAAACCCTCCAGGATTTTACCCACAGTAGAGGTTAAGCTTACTGGCCTACAATTTCCAAGTTCAGTTTTTGTCCCCTTTTTGAACATTGGCACCACATTTGCTATACGCCAGTCCTGTGGTACAATAGCAAAAAGAACTTCGGCACTCCATACATGAAAATATAAGAAATATTGTATCTAGACTAATGTCACTTTGAAAAATGAAGGTCTTTTGCGCATAATTTGGCCAATTTATGTGTGCCCATCAACCACGACAAGGTCACCTTCGTATGATGGGAAACTACGCTATGCTACCACTGGATATGCCACTCTTGGGCTGTAAGCCTGTATGGACAATATGTCTCTGCTTGGGCTTTTAACCTACAATGTATGGGCTGGTAGAGCTAGTTAAAACCACCTGTGACTGAATGGGAGGGACACATGGTCAGAAAAAAGGCTGTCAAACTTCTAATAGTGTGAACACGTACCTGCTGCAATGCTCCAGGAGCGGGATCCCAAAAATGATTAATAGAAAAAAGAGAGGGGTCGCTCACTGGTCTATTCGGGTGCTCTGAAGAAAAGAGTAATCTCAATAGCAAAAAGAACTTCGGCACTCCATACATGAAAATATAAGAAATATTGTATCTAGACTAATGTCACTTTGAAAAATGAAGGTTTTTTGTGCATAATTTGGCCAATTTATGTGTGCCCATCAACCACGACAAGGTCACCTTCGTATGATGGGAAACTACGCTATGCTACCACTGGATATGCCACTCTTGGGCTGTAAGCCTCTATGGACAATATGTCTCTGCTTGGGCTTTTAACCTACAATGTATGGGCTGGTAGAGCTAGTTAAAACCACCTGTGACTGAATGGGAGGGACACATGGTCAGAAAAAAGGCTGTCAAACTTCTAATAGTGTGAACACGTACCTGCTGCAATGCTCCAGGAGCGGGATCCCAAAAATGATTAATAGAAAAAAGAGAGGGGTCGCTCACTGGTCTATTCGGGTGCTCTGAAGAAAAGAGTAATCTCAATAGCAAAAAGAACTTCGGCACTCCATACATGAAAATATAAGAAATATTGTATCTAGACTATTGTCACTTTGAAAAATGAAGGTTTTTTGCGCATAATTTGGCCAATTTATGTGTGCCCATCAACCACGACAAGGTCACCTTCGTATGATGGGAAACTACGCTATGCTACCACTGGATATGCCACTCTTGGGCTGTAAGCCTGTATGGACAATATGTCTCTGCTTGGGCTTTTAACCTACAATGTATGGGCTGGTAGAGCTAGTTAAAACCACCTGTGACTGAATGGGAGGGACACATGGTCAGAAAAAAGGCTGTCAAACTTCTAATAGTGTGAACACGTACCTGCTGCAATGCTCCAGGAGCGGGATCCCAAAAATGATTAATAGAAAAAAGAGAGGGGTCGCTCACTGGTCTATTCGGGTGCTCTGAAGAAAAGAGTAATCTCAATAGCAAAAAGAACTTCGGCACTCCATACATGAAAATATAAGAAATATTGTATCTAGACTAATGTCACTTTGAAAAATGAAGGTTTTTTGCGCATAATTTGGCCAATTTATGTGTGCCCATCAACCACGACAAGGTCACCTTCGTATGATGGGAAACTACGCTATGCTACCACTGGATATGCCACTCTTGGGCTGTAAGCCTATATGGACAATATGTCTCTGCTTGGGCTTTTAACCTACAATGTATGGGCTGGTAGAGCTAGTTAAAACCACCTGTGACTGAATGGGAGGGACACATGGTCAGAAAAAAGGCTGTCAAACTTCTAATAGTGTGAACACGTACCTGCTGCAATGCTCCAGGAGCGGGATCCCAAAAATGATTAATAGAAAAAAGAGAGGGGTCGCTCACTGGTCTATTCGGGTGCTCTGAAGAAAAGAGTAATCTCAATAGCAAAAAGAACTTCGGCACTCCATACATGAAAATATAAGAAATATTTTTGGGATCCCGCTCCTGGAGCATTGCAGCAGGTACGTGTTCACACTATTAGAAGTTTGACAGCCTTTTTTCTGACCATGTGTCCCTCCCATTCAGTCACAGGTGGTTTTAACTAGCTCTACCAGCCCATACATTGTAGGTTAAAAGCCCAAGCAGAGACATATTGTCCATATAGGCTTACAGCCCAAGAGTGGCATATCCAGTGGTAGCATAGCGTAGTTTCCCATCATACGAAGGTGACCTTGTCGTGGTTGATGGGCACACATAAATTGGCCAAATTATGCGCAAAAAACCTTCATTTTTCAAAGTGACATTAGTCTAGATACAATATTTCTTATATTTTCATGTATGGAGTGCCGAAGTTCTTTTTGCTATTGAGATTACTCTTTTCTTCAGAGCACCCGAATAGACCAGTGAGCGACCCCTCTCTTTTTTCTATTAATCATTTTTGGGATCCCGCTCCTGGAGCATTGCAGCAGGTACGTGTTCACACTATTAGAAGTTTGACAGCCTTTTTTCTGACCATGTGTCCCTCCCATTCAGTCACAGGTGGTTTTAACTAGCTCTACCAGCCCATACATTGTAGGTTAAAAGCCCAAGCAGAGACATATTGTCCATACAGGCTTACAGCCCAAGAGTGGCATATCCAGTGGTAGCATAGCGTAGTTTCCCATCATACGAAGGTGACCTAGTCGTGGTTGATGGGCACACATAAATTGGCCAAATTATGCGCAAAAAACCTTCATTTTTCAAAGTGACATTAGTCCAGATACAATATTTCTTATATTTTCATGTATGGAGTGCCGAAGTTCTTTTTGCTATTGAGATTACTTTTTTCTTCAGAGCACCCGAATAGACCAGTGAGCGACCCCTCTCTTTTTTCTATTAATCATTTTTGGGATCCCGCTGCTGGAGCATTGCAGCAGGTACGTGTTCATACTATTAGAAGTTTGACAGCCTTTTTTCTGACCATGTGTCCCTCCCATTCAGTCACAGGTGGTTTTAACTAGCTCTACCAGCCCATACATTGTAGGTTAAAAGCCCAAGCAGAGACATATTGTCCATACAGGCTTACAGCCCAAGAGTGGCATATCCAGTGGTAGCGTAGCGTAGTTTCCCATCATACGAAGGTGACCTTGTCGTGGTTGATGGGCACACATAAATTGGCCAAATTATGCGCAAAAAACCTTCATTTTTCAAAGTGACATTAGTCTAGATACAATATTTCTTATATTTTCATGTATGGAGTGCCGAAGTTCTTTTTGCTATTGAGATTACTCTTTTCTTCAGAGCACCCGAATAGACCAGTCCTGTGGTACAGACCCTGTTATTATGGAATCTTTAAAGATTAAAAATAATGGTCTATCTATGACGTTACTTAATTCCTGCAGTACTCGTGGGTATATCCCATCCGGGCCCGGGGATTTGTCAACTTTAGTGATTTTTAGATGCCGCCAGACTTCCTGTTGGGTTAAGCAAGTGACATTTAATGGAGATTTTTTGTTATCACTAATCATGTTTTCTGTCATGCGATTTTCTTGTGTAAATACTGTTGAAAAAAAATCATTTAGCATATTGGCTTTTTCCTCATCCTCATCCACCATTTCACCCAGACTATTTTTAAGGGGGCCAACGCTATCATTTTTTAGTTTTTTACTATTTATGTAGTTAAAGAATATTTTGAGATTATTTTTACTTTCTCTGGCAATGTGTCTCTCTGTCTCAATCTTTGCTGCCTTGATTTGGTTTTTACAGAATTTATTTAATTTTCTGTATTGAATTAATGCCTCATCACTACCGACTGTTATGATCTGCAACATGTACTAAGGAAAGATAAGGGAAAACTGTCCCTACAGTAAGACTAAGCTGAATCCCTACGATGTAGCGGACTGCCTGTTCCTAGCGAACAGACCCGCCTAAGTCCTCGGCTAGTCTGAACGAGGACCTATAGCATAAGGGGAGGGGTCCCTAAAAGAACTAATGACTGGGACAAAAAATGGGACACCTCCTAAACAGAGAAATTGTTACAGAACACAAAAAGACAAACAGACAAAAAGTACTAGAGGTCCCAGAAGGACCAAACGAACTGACAGAGAAAGGCACAGAAGCACCTGGCTAGAAAAACAGTCAAACACTGAAGTCCAGCACAGCCAAAAGGGCGGAGCTGGAATATAAAGGCCGATGGTCACGTGACCACAAAACACAAGAAGGAAAAAACAAACAGGAGGGTTCTAACAGTACCCCCTCTTTTATGAGGATCCTCCGGATCCTCCTGGCCCAGGCCTCCTGTGGAAAGCTTTAACAAGCCTAGGAGCAGAGACCTCATCCGTCCTTACCCAGGAGTTGTCTTCGGGACCGAAACCCTTCCAGGAGATAAGATACTGTAATCTCCCTCTATGCCATCTAGAATTCAAGATACGAGAAATTTCATATTCGCCGTCTTCCACCACAGGAGGAACTGAGACAGTGGCATCCCTATCTGATACATCAGCCTTTTTCAACAAGGAAACATGAAACAAAGGATTAATCTTCCAGTAAGTAGGGACATCCAACCTAACAGCAGACGGGTTAACAATCTGAAGCACTTTAAATGGACCCACAAACTTAGGACCCAGTTTTTTAGAGGGAATCCTCAACCGCAGGTTCTTTGAGGACAACCAAACCATGTCACCCACCATAAACAAAACCTCCTTACGTTTCCTGTCAAAATACTTCTTGGACTTTGTTAGCCTCTTGAAGGTTGCAACGTACATTAGTCCAAACTCTCTCCAAATCACCGGAAAAATTCTCCTCCTCCGGCACCGCCGACCCCAATTTGGAGAACGAACCAAAAGACGGATGTCTCCCAGTACTACAAGAAAAAGGAGAACACCCTGCAGAGGAGGATGCATGATTGTTAAGAGCAAATTCTGCGAGAGGCAGAAACTCAGACCACCCCTCTTGATTGTCCGCCACAAAACCACGCAAAAACTGTTCAACATCCTGGTTCTTTGTTTCAGTCTGTCCATTAGACTCAGGATGATACCCAGACGAAAATGACAAATGGACTCCCAATCTGTCACAAAAAGCACGCCAAAAGCGAGCCACAAACTGAGGTCCTCTATCAGAAACAATATCCGTGGGAACGCCATGGAGCTTGACAATCTCCTTAACAAATGCCTTAGCGAGTGTCTTGGAACAGGGCAACTTAATGAATGGAACCAAATGACACATATTACTAAAACGGTCCACGACCACCCAGATGACAGTAAAACCCTCGGACACAGGAAGATCAGTAATAAAATCCATTGTGAGATGCGTCCAAGGCACACTAGGAACCTCCAGATGGCAAAGCAACCCCGCAGCAGGAGTATGTGAAGCCTTTGACCTAGCACACACAGTACATTGAGGCACCCACTAGATGACTTCCTTCTGCCATCCAGGCCACCAAAAACTGTGACTGATAAGTCTCTTAGTCTCCGAAATTCCTGGATGATCTGCCAGCCAAGACTCATGACACTCCACAAACAAATCTCTCCTAAAGGCTCTAGGCAAGTCTCTTAGTCTCCGAAATTCCTGGATGACCTGCCAACCGAGACTCATGACACTCCACAAACAAATCTCTCCTAAAGGCTCTGGGCACGAACAACCTCCCATGGGGAGTGTTAGATGGAGAATCATCTTGAGCTTTCAGAATCCCATTCTCCAAAACGGAGTCCAATGCCGCCACCACAACTCCTTTCTGTAAAATGCTCTCCTCCTCCTCGGCACCGACCATAGGAGAGAAGCTGCGAGATAAAGCATCAGCTTTAACGTTCTTAGTACCAGGGAAATAGGTAACAGAAAAATGAAACCGAGAAAAAAAAAGTGCCCACCTAGCTTGACGGGCATTCAAGCGATTGGCAGCATCCAGATAGATCAAATTCTTATGATCTGTGAAAACCTGAATATGAAATCCAGCACCTTGCAAAAAATGACACCAATGTTCAAACGCAAGTTTAATAGCCAGCAACTCCCGATTTCCAACATCATAATTCAGTTTGGTTTCCGAAATTTTTTTCGAAAAGAAGGCACAAGGATGTACTCCATCTTTGTTCTCCTGAGACAAAACTGCTCCGACCTCCACCGATTAAGCATCGACCTCGACCAAAAAAGGCTTAGTCTCATCAGGCTGCATAAGGATAGGGGCAGAACTGAACCTCTCTTTGAGATACTCAAACGCTTCAATGGCCTCAGTAGTCCACTGGACTGTATTCGCTCCTTTCCTGGTGAGATTGGTCAGAGGCTTAACAATTGCAGAAAAATTCTTAATGAAATTCCTATAATAATTGGCAAAACCCAAAAATCTCTGTATAGATTTCAAACCAATAGGCCTAAGCCGTTCCTGCACAGCCTGAACCTTCACCGGGTCCATCTCAAAGCCCTCACTGGAGACAATGTAGCCCAAAAAACGAATTTTCTGCACAGCGAACTCACATTTCTCCAGCTTAGCAAGGAGTGAATTATCACTCAATAACTGCAAACCTTCACGTACACTCTGCCAATGGGACTCTAGATCTGGTGAATAAATCAAAATGTCATCCAAATACACAACCACATCCTTACCAATCAAAGGTCTCAGGATGTCATTAATAAGGTTCTGAAAAAATGCAGGTGCATTGGTAAGACCAAAAGGCATCACCAGATTCTCAAAATGACCTACCAGAGTGTTGAAAGCAGTTTTCCATTCATCACCCTCCTTCACTCGTAACAAATTGTTTGCACCCTGGAGATCAATTTTAGAGAACCACTTGGCCCCACCAACTGGTTAAACAAGTCAGGAATTAACGGGAATGGGTAGGAATTGCGTACGGTAATCTTATTAATTTCCCGAAAATCCAGACATGGATGTAAACCCCTGTCCTTTTTTTTAACAAAGAAAAATCCAACTGCCACAGGCGACTTAGAAGGTCTAATGTGACCTGCAGCCAGGCTAGTCTGTATGTACTCCTCCAAGGCCTTTCTTTCAGGGATAGTCAGATTAAACAAGCGACTCTTGGGAAGAGTAGTTCCAGGAACAAACTCAATGGTGCAATCATAATCCCTATGAGGAGGTAAAACTTGCGATTCCTACTCTGAAAAAACCCTCCAAAAATCTTGAATAGGTACAGGTAATTTCCCTTTTTCCACAGCCGCAATGCGACCATTACAACATTTATCATAGCACTTCAGACTCCAAGATTTAATCACATTAGTAGACCAGTCCAGCAAAGGATTGTGCAGTTTTAACCAAGGCAATCCTAGAATGACCGGAGAGGGTAAAGTATCTAATACACCAAGTCCAAAATTTCTTGGTGAACTCCATTGATAGTGAGGGGAAATGCAGCAACCTTGTGAGTAATACATTTCAAGGGAGTGTTATAAATTGCAATCACAGAAATAGGTGATGACAAAAGTTTGGATTTCAATTTAAGGTTTTCCAAAAACCCTTTATCAATCACATTAAGTGTTGAACCACAATCCACAAATACCTGAAATTCAATCAAATTTTCCTATAAAGTAGTACTCCCAGAAAGAAATACTCCTGCAGAGCATAAACAAGCTATACGGGCGTAACTGAACTTTTTTTTTTCTTTACTTAAACGAAGCTCAGAATACTTAATCAAATGGTCAGCTTTACCACAATAAAGACACAATCCCTCAGCAAACCTCCGATCTCTTTCCTGAGAGGAGCAGATTTTCTGGGGACTAGGACCTGGCATTACAGGAGTCTTTACCTCATTCCGTCTAAATCTCAGTCTCTATCCACACGAACAGCTAATTACATGGCATCCTGCCAAGTCTCAGGTGCGGGGAATGCAATTAGCAAATCCTTAACCCTTTCACTCAGACCAGCAAGAAATAGACATTTCAGAGCTGGATCATTCCATTTAACTTCTGAGGCCAATCTTCTGAAGTGTGTGCAATAATTTTCAACATCACCTGACACCTGATTCAAACACCTGAGGTCTGCCTCAGCAGATGAGATTCGATCAGGATCGTCATATAATAGCCCCATAGCAGAAAAAAATTCTTCTACAGACCTTAAACATGGATCATTAGGTTGGAGAGAACCGGCCCACCCCTGTTGTTTCTTTGCGCAAAAGTGACATAATAAAACCAATGCGCTGTGATTCATTCCCAGAGGACCTTGCTCTCAAACGAAAATATAACAAACAAGCATTTTTAAAGGAAAAAAAATCTTGCTGTTTACCATAAAAAACATCAGGCAGTCCTACCTTGGGTTCCACAAAATGCGCTTCAGAACAGCCACTCACGTGTTGCTGGAGCTTGGCCACCTCCAGAGACAATCTCTGCAGGCGTTGAGCCAAATCCTGGACGGAAACTATACTGATCCCCGAATTTCTTTCCTTTTAGTTTTTTTGGGCTGAACTTACTGTTATGATCTGCAACATGTACTAAGGAAAGCTAACGGAAAATTGTCCCTACAGTAAAACTAAGCTGAATCCTTACGATGTAGCGGGCTGCCTGTTCCTAGCGAACAGACCCGCCTAAGTCCTTGGCTAGTCTGAATGAAGACCTATAGCATAAGGGGAGGGGTCCCTAAAAGAACTAAGGACTGGGACAAAAAATGGGACACCTCCTAAATAGAGAAGTTGTTGCAGAACACAAAAAGACAAACAGACAAGAAAGTGCAAGAGGTCCCAGAAGGACCAAACAAACTGACAGAGAAAGGCACAGAAGCACCTGACTAGACAAACAGTCAAACACTGAAGTCCAGCACAGCCAAAAGGGCAGAGCTGGAATATAAAGGCAGATGGTCACATGAGCGCAAAACACAAGATGGAAAAAACAAACAGGATAGTTCTAACACCTACTTGCTTTAGTTCTCTAAATGCTTTATTTTTGTCACTTATTTCACCCCTTACAGCTCTATTTAGCCATAGTGGTTTCCTCCTATTTCTAGCATGTTTATTCCCATAGGGTATATATTGTGCACAGGTCCTATTCAGGATGCTAATAAATGTCTCCCATTTGCTTTGTGTAGTTTTATGTCTCAGGATATCGTCCCAGTTTATTGCACTAAGATCATCTCTCAACCATTGGAAATTTGCCTTCCTGAAGTTTAGTGTCCTTGTAACCCCTCTACTACACATCTTATTAAAGGATACATGAAAACTTATTATTTTGTGATCAATATTACCCAAGTGACCCTCAACTCGTATATTTGATATGCAGTCTGGCCTGTTGTTTAATATTAGGTCTAGCAGTGCCCCCCTTCTTGTTGGGTCCTGCACCAGTTGTGAAAGTCTCTCATAGTTGTCAAAAACCTATTACCTTTGCTTGAACTACAGGTTTCCGTTCCCCAATGTATTTCAGGGTAGTTGAAGTCCCCCAGAATAATGATTTCTCCTTGAGTCGCTGCTTCATCTATTTGCTTTATGAGGATATTCTCCGCTGCTTCCATTATTTTTGGAGACTTATAGCAAACCTCTATCAGTAATTTATTATTTTTCCCCCCTCCCCTTATCTACACCCACAGGGACTCTACGTTTTCATTAGATTCACATATATTCTCACGCAAGATGGGTTTTAAGGATGATTTTACATATAAACACACACCCCCCCTCGCTTGTTTGTATGGTCATTTCTGAACAGACTATAGCCCTGTAAATTAACTGACCAGTCATGGCTCTCGTCCAGCCATGTCTCAGATATCCCCACCATGTCATAATTATTTTCCAACAAAATTAATTCTAATTCCTCCATTTTGTTGGCGAGGCTTCTGGCATTAGTGTACATGTATTTTATGCATCTCTCTGTACCTCTATTCCTTCTTACTATATTGACTGTTCTAACCCCACCCCCAATGTCTTTATATGTGCCCAGGTCACTATCTACACTATCTTCCCCACCTATAAAATGAATACCCTCCTCCCCAATCACTAGTTTAAACACTCCTCCAACCTTTCTCCCCCAGCGAAGCTGCACCCTCCCCATTGAGGTGCAGCTCGTCTCTAGCGTAGAATCTGTAGCCAACTGAGAAGTCAGCCTAGTTCTCCAGGAACCCAAACCCCTCCTTCCTACACCAGTTCTTGAGCCACTTATTTATCTCCCTAATCTCCCATTGCCTCTCTGGCGTGGCACGTGGTACAGGTAGTATTTCAGAGAATACCACCTTGGAGGTCCTAGCTTTAAGCTTGCAGCCTAATTCCCTGAAATTATCTTTAAGGACCTTCCACCTACCTCTAACTTTGTCATTTGTGCCAATGTGCACCATGACCGCTGGGTCCTCACCAGCCCCTCCCATTAATCTGTCAACCCGATCAGCGATGTGCCGGACTCGAGCGCCAGGTAGGCAGCACACTGTTCGACGATCCCTGTCTTTGTGACAGATTGCCCTATCTGTTCCCCTAATAATTGAGTCCCCCACTACCAGCACCTGCCTTGCTTGCCCTGCTCTCTTATCTCCCCCCTTACTGGAGCTAACACTCCTCCGGCTTTCAGAGGACATGCCTTGCTGCAGCAGTACTACCCCTGTACTGACACCCCCCTCATCTGCCAACTTTGCAAACTTATTGGGGTGTGCCAGATCAGGACTAGCCTCCCTGGCACTCTTCCCTCTACCCCACCTTCTAACTGTCACCCAGCTAGCTGCCTCACTGTCCTGCAGCTCCCTACTACCACCCTCCCCCACATCTACCCCAGTGAGCAGCTCCTCAGTGAGCAGCAGACTCCTTTCCATATTGTCAATGGATCTCAGTGTTGCCAGCTGCTCATTTAGATCCAGTACCTGGGCTTCCAAATGCACAATGTGCACACATCTAGCACAGCAGTATGCATCCACGACCGGCCTTTCAAGGATTTCATATGACTCACCCCCTGGGCCAGTGCTGCAGTGCGGCGCGCGTGCGCGCGGGGGATACCCGGAGCCGGATCCGATGGGGGTAGTAGTCTTCGTGTGGCGGTGACCCGGTCCGCGCCCAGGGTGGTCAAACTAAGTGGCAGTTATTGGTATGATGGTATTAGTGTCCGACTACGCCACCCGTTGAATGCGGTTATGAAACCGCCGCTGCAGGGCAGACCGCTGAGGCCGGTGGTATAGGTGTGCAGCAATGTTGATATAACCCCCAACGGGAGAGGTATGGCCTCAGGGCAGCGGATGTGGGTGATGTTGGGAGTGATGGTGTGGATGTCCCAGCACTAACGGTGCGACAAGGAAGCACGGAGACGCGAGGGTACAGTTCAGGGCCTTTACTGATGGTACAAGGCAAATTCCCCCGGGAGTACTGGCTAGTAGTTGGGGCCTGGTTAGTCTGCGAGTAAGCCGGATTTCCCCTGGCCAGGTGGAGTTGTAGGCCTTCCCGTTAGTCTGTACCCTTCCTGGCTACCCTGCTTTCGGCGGTTACAAGTAGCCCACGTCCCTGGGTATACCGTGTGGTGCTCACCCGTATGGCTGGTGACCTGGGGCCTCCTGTTAGCCTCCGCTCCGGGATGGCGGTGCTGGTCCCTTCGTTGTGACTGAGCCTCCGGGCTTTTATGGCCAGAGGACCTGGAATCCCCTGCCGGATGGATTCTGCTGCTGGGTATATCTTAGTCCCCACAGCCTCGGACTCCTGTGTCCGGTTTTAGTACCTTCTCCCAGGGCGAGCTCTGCACAGCTCCAGCCCCTGGCGCTTCTCCTTGGCTCCTACAGAGCTCCTGATGTCTATCTGTCCCTGTTTCTGCGTGTCCAGACCAGACTCCGTCTCTGTCTGGAACTCCTCTCTCTAACCCTGCCTCAGCCCCAGTTTATGTAGGGGAAGTTCTTCCCCTCCCAGGACTGGGCAGGAGGTGTGGCATGCTTAGGATTCCTGCCCAGGAGACCTCCCACCTGCTCACAGACGTAATACTGCTATTACTGTGGAAACCAGACCCCTGGGGTGCCACATTCCCCCCTAGTGAAATTTAGTACTCCCGGACTAAACATATTTTTTTTTTTTCAAAACATAACAGGGTATAAACAATAACAATTAAATACATGAGATGGTCACGGCGTGTCCGTAACCGGGAAGCAATAAGGGTGTCCATTTCACCAAAGAACAGGGAGCCGTAACCAGGTAGGGGTCTGTCCTGCCCCGAGTCTTTAACAGTCTTTAGTCCATTCCTGGGTTACACTCCAAACATATTTACAACAGAGTTCCGGTTACTCACTGTCCATAACCTGTCAGTCCATATAAAGAAATCTGTAACTGAAAAACATAATTAGCAACGGCTACAACAAAACAGGTAAACATAAAATAGTTAAAGCAACTAGTCAACTTAGATTCTCCAACGTACGGGCATCTGGCCTCTGGTAACCCTAGTGGACCTACGGAGCTCACTAACTGGTCCTGCACTACAGGGTGTAGGAGGTGTTATGGGCAGGCTGGGCAGCTTTCTGCGCACTCTTTGGCTCACTAGGGGCACGGCAGGCTCACTACTAGCAGAGGGTTGATCCTCCTGTACTGCTGGCGTGGACTCTTCTGCCTCTTGGGTCGGCTGCTCTTCCAGCTCTACTGGTTCCTCTGTAGGCACTTGCGGGACCGGCTGGAGAAAGGTGAGGATGGGTACCACGACAGCACCGTTTACTTGTGTCCAAGACCGGGGGAAGTCTCCGAGTACAGTCCTGATCATTTCTTCCCTTTCCTCTGCGGGTCGAGGGTTTTCTTGATCTTCCTCTTCAGGGTTTTGCAGCTGCTCGGGACACTTCTTCAGGTGGTCTCTGGAGACAACGGCTGTGGTTTCTCCTCCATCCTTACTGATCACGCAAATCTTTGGGTTCTCATGGCTTGATGGCAGTACGGTGTACGGGTCCTTCTCCCACTGGTCGTCCAACTTGTGGAGCCGTCTTTTCCTCTTCAAGACCTGCTCTCCAGGTACCAGGGGAACAGCGGGAGCATACTGATTATAAGCCCTCTCTTGCCTTTCTCTAGCTTGAGACAGACTTCGCTCCACGCTCTCCTGCACTTTCCGATACTGCTGCTGCCGTCCTGTATCCCAGTCTGCCTCTGGCGAGGTGTCCTCGGGCGTCAGGACTCCCATATCCAGGTCGATAGGCAGCTTACCAGGCCTCGCTCTCATTAGGTAAGCCGGGGTACAGTTGGTAGAACCTACAGGGATGTGGTTGTGTAGGTCCACCAGATCAGGCAGTTTCTCAGGCCACAGACTGCGTTCTTCCAGGGGCAATGTTTTCAGGAGGTCTATCACCACCTGGTTCATCTTCTCGCAGAGTCCATTAGTCTGTGGGTGATAGGGCGCTGTTCTTATCTTCGTGCAGCCATACAGGTTGCAGAACTCCTGGAAGACTTCCGCTTCGAAGGCTGGCCCTTGGTCTGTCAGCACTTGGTCCGGGTACCTGTGTGGACGGCAGAAGTGCTGCTGGAAGGCTCTAGCTGCTGTTTGAGCCGTTAAGTCCTTGACCGGGACCACCACCAGGAACCGGGAGTAATGATCTACGATTGTGAGGGCGTAGACATACCCAGATCTGCTTGGAGCCAGTTTCACATGGTCCAGGGCTGCCAGTTCCAGTGGCTGTCGGGTGATGATGGGCTGCAAGGGAGTCTTCTGGCTGGCACGGTCCTTCCTTCTTAGGTGGCACGGTCCACAGTCTCTGCACCACCTCTCGATGGCTCCTCTCATGCCTACCCAGTAGAACCATTCACGCAATAAGAACTCCAGCTTCTTCCACCCGAAATGTCCTGCTCCGTTGTGGTACGCCTCCAGAATCATAGCCGCGTCTCGTCTGGGGACCACTACCTGCCAGGTCAACTCATGTGTTCGAGAGTTAACCATTCTCCGGCACAACTTCTCCCTGTAGAGGAACAGCCTACTTTTCTCCTTCCACAGTTGCTTAGTCTCCTCTGGGGCGTCTGGGTCCAGACTGGCATCGGCTTGGGTCAGCATTTCCTTCACCAGACGGACTGCAGGATCACTATCTTGCGTCTCCGCCCAGTTGTAGTGGGGCAAGGGATTGAACGTCGCGGAGCGTCTGTCCTTCACACGGTGGGAATACAGGGTAATCCCATGACGGTGGAACGCAGGGAGCTCAACTTCTTCCAGATCTTCTGGATCTTCCCCTACGTCCGGTAAGTTCGGCATTCTAGACAGGGCATCCGTGTTGGCATTTGAGCGTCCTGCCCGGTATTTGATGGTGAATTCAAAGTTGGACAGGCGAGCCATCCATCTCTGTTCCAGAGCACCGAGCCTTGCAGTGTCCAGGTGTGTCAACGGGTTGTTATCCGTGTACACGATGAATTTGGAGGAGGCAAGGTAATGCTTGAAACGTTCGGTCACTGCCCACACTACTGCCAGGAACTCCAGCTTGAATGAGCTATAATTCTCAGGGTTCCTCTCGGTGGGTCGTAGCTTTCGGCTAGCGTAAGCGATTACTCGTTCTTTTCCTTGCTGGATCTGGGACAGCACGGCTCCTAGCCCGATGTTACTTGCGTCTGTGTGGAGGATAAAGGGCTGGCTGTAGTCTGGATATGCCAGGATTTCATCCCCCGTGAGGGCCATCTTCAGCTGGCAAAAGGACTCCTCTTCCAGCTTTTCCCACCTGAAGGGCGGCTTCTGGTTTTTGGCTTTTCGAGATTGACCTATCAGGAGGTCCTGCATAGGAGCTGCCATTTTGGTGAAACCGGGAATGAATCTTCGGTAGTAGCCTACCAACCCGAGGAACTGCCGCACTTCCTTTATGCTGGAGGGTCTTGGCCAGTCCTTAATCACGGTGATCTTATCAGGGTCAGGAGCCACTCCGTCAGCACTCACCACGTGTCCCAGGTATTGCACCTTTGGTTTCAGGAGGTGACACTTGGAGGGTTTCACCTTTAGGCCGTAGTTTGCCAGAGCTTCGAACACTTCTGCCAGGTGTTTCAGGTGGTCCTCGTAGGTCTTGGAATAGACGATGACATCGTCCAGGTATAACAGGACCGTCTCGAAGTTCCGGTGTCCCAGATAGCATTCCATCAACCGTTGGAAGGTTCCTGGTGCGTTGCAGAGCCCGAACGGCATACAGTTAAATTTGCTGAGACCCATCGGGGTGGTGAATGCGGTCTTCTCTCGGTCTGCCTCTGCTACAGGAACCTGCCAGTACCCGCTAGTGAGATCCAAAGTAGAGAAGAAGTTAGCAGATTTTAATGCAGCTAAGGACTCTTCTATCCTTGGTAACGGGTACGCATCTTTGTGTGTGATACGGTTGACCTTCCTGTAGTCTACACACATTCTCATAGTGTTGTCCTTCTTTTTCACTAAGACTAGTGGAGCTGCCCAGGGGCTACAGCTGTCCCTGATTACCCCAGCCTCCTTCATGTCTCTAAGCATCCCCTTGGCGTGTTGGTAGTGTGCAGGGGGTACGGGTCGGTATCTCTCCTTTATGGGAGGATGGTCTCCCGTGGGGATGTGGTGTTCTACCCCCTTTACTCGCCCGAAGTCTAACGGGTGTTTACTAAACACTCTCTCGTACTCTTGAACCACCCGATAGACTCCTTGTTTCTGGTGTGAGGGAGTGGAGTCAGTACCCAGATGTAGTTGCTGACACCAGTCCTCCACTGGTTTCTTAGAGCCGTTACCTTCCTCTGGTTGAGATGGAGGCAAGGGTTCCACGGCCTGTACAGAATTCTGGTTTATGGTGAACAATTTAGCTAGCGTGGCATACCGGGGCAGGTGTACTTCTCTCTCACCGATATTTATGATGCGAACGGGCACCCTCCCATGGCGTACATCGACCACCCCCCGTGCTGTCAAAATGGTGGGCCTACTGTCTGAGTAGACGGGTTCTACCATTGCTTGGTAGTCTCTACCTCTTAGACCAATAGCTGCCCGGCACCAAATCATCATCTCACTTTTTGGGGGCATGGCAATAGGGAACGGGTCACACATTCTCACGCTACCTATCTCACCACCAGATAGTTCCACCTGTTGCCGCTTCATCAGTGCCCGGATCTCTTTTTGGAGCACACGCTGCTGGCCGGAACTGGCGTTCTTGGCAACCTGCTGTAAAATGAGAATCACCTCTGCAAGACAATTTTCAATTACATTGGTTCCCAGGGTGATTCTAGGGTGACTCTCATGACGGTCTATGTCCACTATAATCAGTCCTTGTGCCGCCAGTTCGACTTTACCGATTTTAATGGTCACCTCCTTGAATCCCACCTGCGGCACGGGCTGACCATTGCTGGCGATGATACTCAGGTCGTCGTCTGGGTAGTGGGTTATGTCCGAATCATTCCAGTACTGCTTGAAGAGCACGTACGGGATGGTGGTGACCTGTGACCCAGTGTCTAGTAGGGCACTCATAGGAATGCCATCCAGTACCACAGGCAAGATTGGACGTCCCCCTACGTATTTATCACGCCAGTTTGATGGGCCTGATGGTCTTATGCCTGGGGGTTGGCCCTCTACCCCAGGTTGTGCCCGTTTAAATGACAGTACCTTGCCACATGTCCGGGTTGATTGCAGCGGCGGCAAATAAGTCGTCCGTCCTCGTTGTATCGATCGCTGGGTCTTCCTCTGGCCGGTGGGGTCCTCCTTGGTCGGCGCCACGGGATGTCCTCCGGTCCGGATGCCAGCTCGATCTTCCCTGCAGTAGAAACCTGTAAAGACTGCACAGTTCGGGTTAGCGCGGCAACGCTTTTAGTTAGCTCTTGGACCTGATGGTGCAGGTCTGTAGCCGGGTCACTGTTTAAAGCCTGCGCATCAGCTCCCACAGGCCCTGCAGACAAGGGCGCCGTCTCCTGGTGATAAGTGATAGCAGGGCGCCTGTGGGTCACAGCGCCACCTGGTGCCGGTTCTCGGAGCACCCGGATGGCTCTGTCCTTGAACTGTGCAAAGTCCAGGTCAGGGTCCTGTAAGGCCATCGCCCGCAACTGGGTTCGGTGGGCATTGCACAGTAGACCCTCAATGAATTGTTCAGTCAACAGCTTATCTTCATTTCCCACGCTGTCAGGGTCTGCCTGCTTAATGGCTCTCAGGGCCTCTTGTAGGTTTAGAGCATAGTCTCTTATACTCTCATGTGCCCGTTGTTTGCACCCATAAAATCTTAGTTTTATTTCGGCTGAGGTGCGGGTGTCAAATGTGTCTTTCAGCCGGGTTAGTATGTCTCTGACAGTACTCTTCCTCCCAGGTGGCCAGGACTTTACCTCCCTTTGGGCTGCCCCGATTAATTGGGCCACCAGGATGCTCACTTTTTGCGCCTCCGTGAGGGGATACACCTGGAAGAGGCTATCCAGCCTTTCTCTGAAGTCATTTAGGGTATGTGACTCCCCTGAGTACTGGGGTAGCCAGGCTGCCCCCGGGATATAGGGCATGGTGAAAGGCATGACCGCAGCAGCGGTGGCGCTGGCGGCGGCTGTGGCGGTGAAGCTCTCCTCCGTATCCGACATCCTCCTCCCCCCTAGTGGACCGTGGCCTACCTTGCGATGATCCTCTTCCGTAGGCCGCGGCTCCGCAGTGGATCGTCAGGGTTGAGGACCTTCCGTCGCGCTCCTGTGACGTCGGCGTCTGCTGGGCTCCTTCCAGGACCTTACGCAACGTCTGGACGTGAGGCGGGGCTTCAGTTCTCGCGGGCTTTCGGAGTCCACGCCCCTCTTCTTCCCGCGCGGCGCCCTCAGGATGGCGTCCAATGGCGGGAAAACTCCACGGATGGCAGGAAGAAGGCAGAAGATGGCGTCGGATGGCGGGAATCGGCTCCAGATGGCGGGAAACGACTCCGGACGGCGGGAAACTTCACCACAGGTAAGTATAAAAGTCTCTTTTTTTCAGGCACGCAGTACCCGGTGGTTGCGGGCACGTAATCCTGCCGACTACGCCAAAGTTGACTCACCCCCTGGGCCAGTGCTGTAGTGCGGCGCGCGTGCACGCGGGGGATACCCGGAGCCGGATCCGATGGGGGTAGTAGTCTTCGTGTGGCGGTGACCCGGTCCGTGCCCAGGGTGGTCAAACTAAGTGGCAGTTATTGGTATGATGGTATTAGTGTCCGACTACGCCACCCGTTGAATGCGGTTATGAAACCGCCGCTGCAGGGCAGACCGCTGAGGCCGGTGGTATAGGTGTGCAGCAATGTTGATATAACCCCCAACGGGAGAGGTATGGCCTCAGGGCAGCGGATGTGGGTGATGTTGGGAGTGATGGTGTGGATGTCCCAGCACTAACGGTGCGACAAGGAAGCACGGAGACGCGAGGGTACAGTTCAGGGCCTTTACTGATGGTACAAGGCAAATTCCCCCGGGAGTACTGGCTAGTAGTTGGGGCCTGGTTAGTCTGCGAGTAAGCCGGAGTTCCCCTGTCCAGGTGGAGTTGTAGGCCTTCCCATTAGTCTGTACCCTTCCTGGCTACCCTGCTTTCGGCGGTTACAAGTAGCCCACGTCCCTGGGTATACCGTGTGGTGCTCACCCGTATGGCTGGTGACCTGGGGCCTCCTGTTAGCCTCCGCTCCGGGATGGCGGTGCTGGTCCCTTCGTTGTGACTGAGCCTCCGGGCTTTTATGGCCAGAGGACCTGGAATCCCCTGCCGGATGGATTCTGCTGCTGGGTATATCTTAGTCCCCACAGCCTCGGACTCCTGTGTCCGGTTTTAGTACCTTCTCCCAGGGCGAGCTCTGCACAGCTCCAGCCCCTGGCGCTTCTCCTTGGCTCCTACAGAGCTCCTGATGTCTATCTGTCCCTGTTTCTGCGTGTCCAGACCAGACTCCGTCTCTGTCTGGAACTCCTCTCTCTAACCCTGCCTCAGCCCCAGTTTATGTAGGGGAAGTTCTTCCCCTCCCAGGACTGGGCAGGAGGTGTGGCATGCTTAGGATTCCTGCCCAGGAGACCTCCCACCTGCTCACAGACGTAATACTGCTATTACTGTGGAAACCAGACCCCTGGGGTGCCACACATATATGTGGCAAGATGTACACTGGATAGCATTGTCAATAATGGAGCTCATTTCCTAATGGGGATTGCACTAGATAGAAATGTTAAGTAAAAAGAAATGTAAAGAATTAATAAAATACAGACAGCCATTCAGTCCAAATTCCTCCCTTCCAAACTCCCTGAATCCAAGTCACTGAAAAACAAGTCACTCACTTACTTCCGTTTGCACTTACACTCCAGTCACACTCAGCTCCTTCATACTGGCTAAGGAAGAAGATTTAAAGAGGTTTTTTTTTTCCCCTTTTATCAGCAATTCAACCCACAGCTCAATGCACTTCCAAAGGACTGGATGCCCCAACCAGCTGCTCCTTATAAACCCTTAATTATGACCCCTCACCCTTAAGTAACACCTTGTGAGTATAGCTACAAGTCAGGATTTAAGTGCAATTTAGTTAACCCTTAAATACACAGGTAGTAAAATAGGAGACTGTAAAACTGTAGAGAGAAAATAGGTTTTAAAAAGCCCAATAAAACTAAACAGGTAGAAAAGCACTCAGCAGGTCACAATTCAACAACTCACAGCAATTCACACAGGTATTTTCTGCAGGATTCCCAAATACCTCTTCACTGAAAAACAAGTCACGCACTTACTTCCGTTTGCACTTACGCTCCGGTCACACTCAGCTTGTTTACACTCGCTAAAGAAGAAGATTTAAAGAGTTTTTTTTTTCCCTTTTTGCAGCAATTCAACCCACAGCTCAATGCACTTCCAAAGGGCATGATATATAATAATGCATAAAAGATAATCAAAGAAGAAATGCTTAGAACTATCTTAGCAATAGATATCATTATCAACGGACAAACACAACAATAGCAACTTACATGTGATTCCTGTAATAGTTCAAGGAGTTGTCCAGCTGTTCACAAAAAATGTACAGCTTCCCTATGTGACTGCATTGTATAGCATGACATGATATACTGTCGCTAAACGTATAAGGCGTTACTCCTGTGTGTGACCGTATGTAACTGCAACTCCATCTTTCTTTTAGAAACCTCATTGCAAGAAGGATAGTTAAAAACCTAAAAATAAAAATACCAAAAATCAGGTATTCAGAAGCCTCCACCAATAGGTCTAACCAGAAATGAAACGAGAGGTAAAATGAGAATCTGTGACATGTAAATCTGGAATTATAGAGGGTAACACCAGTCACCTGCAGCCTGGAAGCTTCACTGCAGTCAAGAGGGGCACATGAAGCTGGAGACCGTCCATTCAAGTCACACTACTACAGCGAAAGGCCACCTTTGTGTATCATCTTCATTGTAGGCTTTTGATTTTATTTATATTGTTTAGATTACAGTGATGTTTATCCATTACATTTTGTGACAAAAGAGCTGACATTCTATATATATATATGTATATATATATATAGATATATATAGAGATATATATATATAGATATATATATATATATATATATATATATATATATATACATACAGTACAGACAAAAATTTTGGACACACCTTCTCATTTAAAGATTTTTCTGTATTTTCTTGACTATGAAAATTGGACATTCACACTGAAGGCATCAAAACTATGAATTAACACATGTGGAATTATATACTTAACAAAAAAGTGTGAAACAACTGAAAATATGGCTTATATTCTAGGTTCTTCAAAGTAGCCACCTTTTGCTTTGATGACTGCTTTGCACACTCTTGGCATTCTCTTGATGAGCTTCAAGAGGTAGTCACAGGAAATGGTCTCCCAACAATCTCGAAGGAGTTCCCAGAGATGCTTAGCACTTGTTGGCCCTTTTGCCTTCACTCTGCGGTGCAGCTAACCCCAAACCATCTCGATTGGGTTCAGGTCTGGTGACTGTGGAGGCCCGGTCATCTGGCGTAGCACCCCATCACTCTCCTTCTTGGTCAAATAACCCTTACACAGCCTGGAGGTGTGTTAGGGGTCATTGTCCTGTTGATAAATAAATGATGGGCCAACAAAACGCAAACCGGAAGGAATAGCATGCTGCTGCAAGATGCTGTGGTAGCCATGCTGGTTCAGTATGCCTTCAATTTTGAATAAATCCCCAACAGTGTCACCAGCAATGCACCCCCACACACCCACAGTGGCTCTGAGCGAAAGACGCGGACATAAAGTTTGCCTCTGCTCCCGAGTCCACACAAGCTCCTATCTCCACAGTCTTCTGATCAAGAATGACTGAGGAAGGCAACAGAATTTTGGAGGAAACAAATTCATTTTCTTGTGACTCGCCTCCAACAGACACTAGAACTCCCCGTTTAACATGCGGAGAGCGACTGGCGCATCGCCCAGACACCCGAGGGGTGTGGGACAATAGACTGGATTTTATTGACTGTTTGGGAAGACAAAGACCCTCCGTGCGTGACACCTCCATGGGCACAGAAGGGTCGAAATTGCCCGAACCCTCACTCAGAGGCTCTGAGAAGGTTAGAGCAGAACGCTTCTGTAGCTTCTCAGCAGTCACCTCCAGTCGTCTCTCGGCAAACTGAAGGTCAATTCTGGTAGCGAGATTAATCAATGCCTCAGTCGTTACTGGCAGCTCTCGGGTAGCCAATGCATCTTTTACATGGGAGGCGAGACCTCTCCAGAAAATGAGAATCAGAGCTTTGTCTGGCCAATCCAACTCAGCTGCTAGGGTGCGGAAACTCACCGCATAGTCGCTTACGGACGACGTAGCCTGACTAATAACGAGAATACGCATGGCAGTGTCATTGGTGACCTCAGGACCCAAGAAAACCTGTTTGAGGGCTGTTGCGAAACCGGCTACAGTCTACACAACTGGATCCGACCATTCCCAGAGTGGAGTAGCCCACTCCAGCGCCCGCTCAGAAAGCAAGGAAAATATAAATCCCACCCTAGACCTATCAGTGGGGTACACCTGCGGTTGTAACTCGAAGTGCACCGCACATTGATTGAGAAACCCCTGACAGGTCCGAGCGCTCCCAGAAAACTTACTTGGAAGCGCTAGGCGAGGAGATGGGACAGGGGAGGGTATTAGGGCGGGTACCGTCTGGCCCACAGCCTGAGCGGTCAGAGTCGGAATGTCCAGAGTCGGCGGACATTGTTCTACTCGTTGCAACCGAGACTCCAGCTGCTGGATATGGCGTTGCATCGAGGATGAGCCGTTCTGACTCTGTGCAGTAGCCGTCACACTCAGCCAGACCCTGGCCTAGTCTAATGTTATGCTGGCGTGTCCTTTAATAAAATAAAACTTAAAGGACACATCGGGGGTCCATCGGACTGCAGAGGAGCTGCAGCAGCTGAGTCCCGGAGGAATGTTCAGCTAAGCACAGAGAAAGAAATGAACTAGTGTGTTAAGTGCACACACAAGTAGTAACTAACAAGGTACAATGCTGGGAGTTAGCAACACTCCAAAAATGAAACTAATAAACTTCTGCACTGCAAGATACCGCTGTGCAGAGCAGGAAGGATTTGGCAGCATGAAATGTCTGAGCACTAGGTGGCGGCGTATAGAGCTGCAGATAGCTGCAGGCCTAAAGAGGAGGAGGATCTCGGCAGCACCCAACACATGGGTGTAAAAGTGGCAGTGTGACCACACATACAATGGCGGACCCTGGGATGCTGGATCGGTAGCAAGGACGCCTCCGTGGCGTGGACACCAACCGGTGAACCAACACGGTAGAGCGTGCTGCTCACAGCATTCCCCTAGCCCTAATTGATGACTAGGATGACTAGGGAGCTTTCAGCAGGAACCCTTGACAACGACTCTAATGGTGACCCCCATCACAGTATTATTCTCCAACTGTAATCCCCACACAGTCCTCCATACAGTATAATGGCCTCACATAGTCCTCCATATGGTATAAGGACCCCACATAGTCCTCCATACAGTATAATGGGCACAAAAAGTCCTCCATACAGTATAATGGCCCCACATAGTCCTCCATACAGTATAATGGACCCCACATAGTCCTCCATACAATATAATGGGCCCGACATAGTCCTCCATACAGTATAATGGGCACAAAAAGTCCTCCATACAGTATAATGGGCCCCACATAGTCCTCCATACAGTATAATGGCCCCACATAGTCCTCCATACAGTATAATGGGCCCCACATAGTGCTCAATACAGTATAATGGCCCCACATAGTCCGCCATACAGTATAATGGCCACAAAAAGTGCTCCATACAGTAATTTCCCCACACAGTGCTCCATATAGTGTAATGGCCCCACATAGTCCTCCATACACTGTATTGGCCCCACATAGTGCTCCATACAGTATAATTGCCACAAAAGTGCTTCATACAAGTGTAATGGCCCCACATAGTCCTCCATACAGTCTAATGGCCCCACATAGTCCTCCATATAGTGTAATGGGCCTCACATAGTCCTCCATACAGTGTAATGGGCCCCACATAGTGCTCCATACAGTATAATGGCCCCACATAGTCTGTCATATAGTGTAATGGCCCCACATGATGTTCCATGTTGTATAATGGCCCCACATAGTGCTCCATACAGTATAATGGCCCCACACAGTCCTCCATACAGTGTAATGGGCCCCACATAGTCCTCCATACAGCAAAATGGACCTCACAGAGTGCACCATACAAATGGGCCCCACATAGTCCTCCATACAGTATAATTGCCACAAAAAGTGCTTCATACAGTGTAATGGCCCCACATAGTCCTCCATACAGTATAATGGGCCCCACATAGTCCTCCATACAGTATAATGGCCTCACATAGTCCTCCATACAGAATAATGGGCCCCACATGATGCTCCATACTGTATAATGGTCCCACATAGTGTTCCATACTGTATAATGGCCCCACATGATGCTCCATACTGTATAATGGCCCCACATGATGCTCCATACTGTATAATGGCCCCACATGATGCTCCATACTGTATAATGATCCCAGATGATGCTCCATACAGTATAATAGCCCCATATAGTGCTCCATACTATAAAATGGCCCCACATGATGCTCCATACTTTATAATGGCCCCACATGATGCTCCATACTGTATAATGGCCCCTCATGATGCTCCATACTGTATAATTGCCCCACATGATGCTCCATACTGTATAACGACCCCACATAATGCTCCATACTTTATAATGGCCCCAAATGATGCTCCATACTGTATAATGGCCCCACATGATGCTCCATACTGTATAACGGCCCCACATGATGCTCCATACAGTATAATGGCCCCACATGATGCTCCATACTGTATAATGGCCCCACATAGTGCTCTATACTGTATAAAAGCCCTTAATGATGCTCCATACTGTATAATGGCCCACATGATGATCCATACTTTATAACTGCCCCACATGATGCTTCATACAGTATAATGGCCCCACATGATGCTCCATACTGTATAATGGCCCATCATGATACTCCATACAGTATAATGGCCCCACATGATGCTCCATACTGTATAACGGCCCCACATGATGCTCCATACAGTATAATGGCCCCACATGATACTCCATACTGTATAATGGCCCCACATAGTGCTCCATACTGTATAAAAGCCCCACATGATGTTCCATATTGTATAATGGCCCCACATAGTGCTCCATACAGTATAATGGCCCCACACAGTCCTCCATACAGTGTAATGGGCCCCACATGATGCTCCAAAGAGTATAATGGACCTCACATAGTGCTCCATACAAATGGGCCCCACATAGTCTTCCATACAGTATAATTGCCACAAAACGTGCTTCATACAGTGTAATGGCCCCACATAGTCCTCCATACAGTATAATGGGCCCCACATAGTACTCCATACAGTGTAATGGGCCCCACGTAGTCCTCCATACAGTTTAATGGCCTCACATAGTCCTCCATACAGAATAATGGGCCCCACATGATGCTCCATACTGTATAATGGCCCCACATGATGCTCCATACTGTATAATGACCCCAGATGATGCTCCATACAGTATAATGGCCCCATACGATGCTCCATACTGTATAATGGCCCCACATGATGCTCCATACAGTATAATGGCCCCACATGATGCTCCATGCTATATAATGACCCCAGATGATGCTCCATACAGTATAATAGCCCCATATAGTGCTCCATACTATATAATGGCCCCACATGATGCTCCATACTGTATAATGGCCCTGCATGATGTTCCATACTGTATAATGACCCCATATGATGCTCCATACTGTATAATAGCCCCATATAGTGCTCCATACTTTATAAAGGCCCCACATGATGCTCCATACTTTAAAATGGCCCCACATGATGCTCCATACTGTATAATGGCCCCTCATCATTCTCCATACTGTATAATGGCCCCACATGATGCTCCATACTGTATAACGGCCCCACATGATGCTCAATACAGTATAATGGCCCCACATGATGCTCCATACTGTATAATGGCCCCACATAGTGCTCCATACTGTATAAAAGCCCTTAATGATGCTCCATACTGTATAATGGCCCCACATGATGCTCCATAGTGTATAACGGCCCCACATGATGCTCCATACTTTATAATGGCCCCACATGATGCTCCATACTGTATAATGGCCCCTCATGATGCTCCATACTGTATAATGGCCCCACATGATGCTCCATACTATATAATGACCCCAGATGATGCTCCATACAGTATAATGGCCCCATATGATGCTCCATACTGTATAATGGCCCCACATGATGCTCCATACAGTATAATGGCCCCACATGATGCTCCATGCTGTATAATGACCCCAGATGATGCTCTATACAGTATAATAGTCCCATATAGTGCTCCATACTATAAAATGGCCCCACATGATGCTCCATACTGTATAATGGCCCTACATGATGTTCCATACTGTATAATGACCCCTTATGATGCTCCATACTGTATAATAGCCCCACATAGTGCTCCATACTTTATAAAGGCCCCACATGATGCTCCATACTTTATAATGGCCCCACATGATGCTCCATACTGTATAATGGCCCCTCATCATGCTCCATACTGTATAATGGCCCCACATGATGCTCCATACTGTATAATGGCCCTACATGATGTTCCATACTGTATAATGACCCCATATGATGCTCCATACTGTATAATAGCCCCATATAGTGCTCCATACTTTATAAAGGCCCCACATGATGCTCCATACTGTATAATGGTCCCACATAGTGTTCCATACTGTATAATGGCCCCACATGATGCTCTATACTGTATAATGGCCCCACATGATGCTCCATACTGTATAATGGCCCCACATGATGCTCCATACTGTATAATGATCCCAGATGATGCTCCATACTGTATAATTGCCCCACATGATGCTCCATACTGTATAATGGCCCCACATGATGCTCCATACTGTATAATGGCCCCTCATGATGCTCCATACTGTATAATTGCCCCACATGATGCTCCATACTGTATAACGACCCCACATGATGCTCCATACTTTATAATGGCCCCAAATGATGCTCCATACTGTATAATGGCCCCACATGATGCTCCATACTGTATAACGGCCCCACATGATGCTCCATACAGTATAATGGCCCCACATGATGCTCCATACTGTATAATGGCCCCACATAGTGCTCTATACTGTATAAAAGCCCTTAATGATGCTCCATACTGTATAATGGCCCCACATGATGATCCATACTTTATAACTGCCCCACATGATGCTCCATACAGTATAATGGCCCATCATGATGCTCCATACAGTATAATGGCCCCACATGATGCTCCATACTGTATAACGGCCCCACATGATGCTCCATACAGTATAATGGCCCCACATGATACTCCATACTGTATAATGGCCTTACATGATGTTCCATACTGTATAATGACCCCATATGATGCTCCATACTGTATAATAGCCCCATATAGTGCTCCATACTTTATAAAGGCCCCACATGATGCTCCATACTTTATAATGGCCCCACATGATGCTCCATACTGTATAACGGCCCCACATGATGCTCAATACAGTATAATGGCCCCACATGATGCTCCATACTGTATAATGGCCCCACATAGTGCTCCATACTGTATAAAAGCCCCTAATGATGCTCCATACTGTATAATGGCCCCACATGATGCTCCATAGTGTATAACGGCCCCGCATGATGCTCCATACTGTATAATGGCCTCACATGATGCTCCATACTGTATAATGGCCCCACATGATGCTCCATACTGTATAATGGCCCCACATAGTGCTCTATACTGTATAAAAGCCCCTAATGATGCTCCATACTGTATAATGGCCACACATGATGCTCCATACTGTATAACGGCCCCACATGATGCTCCATACAGTATAATGGCCCCACAAGATGCTCCGTACTGTATAATCGCCCCTCATGATGCTCCATTCTGTATAATGGCCCCATATGATGCTCCATACTGTATAACAGCCCCACATGATGCTCCATACAGTATAATGGCCCCACATGATGCTCCATACTGTATAATGGCCCCACATAGTGCTCCATACTGTATAAAAGCCCCTAATGATGCTCCATACTGTATAATGGCCCCACATGATGCTCCATGCTGTACAATGGCCCCACATTATGCTCCATACTGTATAATGGCCCCACATGATGCTCCATACTGTACAATGGCCCCACATGATTCTCCATACTGTTTAAAGGCCCCAGATTAAATACCTCTGCCCCTCACAACACTATCTGGTCTCTTCATATAGCGCAGTCCTGACTGTGGGCCTACACACCATCTCTCCAGCGCGCACGTTACCGCAGAATTAGTGCCGCTGCCACTCTCCTCTGTACGCGTGCCTTCCCATCAGGCCGTGTGCCCTCCCATCAGGCTGTGCGCTAATGAAAGAGGGATGGCGCGCGGGCTGAGGAAAGTGGTGACGGCAGCAGTGCTGGGGAAATGACGCTCGTGCCCACCAGGAGGGCACTGCTTACCATAGGTTTGCCACTGCATTCTTATGGTATGGGATTGCATTAGTGCCTATGGCATGCACAGGTGTCACATCTTGATAGGTACCATCAATGTTGAGTATTATATAAAGGTTTTAGTACAACATATGCTACCATCCAAGCAACATATAATTCAGCAAGACAATGCTAAATCCCATACTGCATCCATCTGGACTCTTCACAGAAAAAGAGTTCAGATGATGAACTTACCTGCCTGCAGTCCAGGGCATTATGAAATGAAAAATCCAGCAGAGATGACCCAGGACTGTGGAATAGAATCCTACAACAGACAAGAATAAGACGACATTCCTTTCTCAAATCTCCAGCAATTGTTCTCCTCACTTCCCAGATGTTTACAGACTGTTGTGAAAAGAAGAGTGAGTGCATGCTACACAATGGTAGACATGGCCCTGTCCCAACTTTTAGGGATGTGTTGTTGCCATCAATTTCTAAATAATTAAATTTTTACAGCTAAAATGGAAACATTTTCAACTTCTGATCTGTGTTGTATGTTTTGAATAAGATATGGCTATAAGAGAGTTTTAGAGCATTGCATTCTTGTTTTCTTTACATTTTACTCAGCGTGGTTCTTTATATGGTGGTGTGGACTAGGACGTGTAGCTATTTCAGGAGGGTGTATCTTGCATTTACAAGCTACAGTGGGGAAAAAAGTATTTAGTCAGCCACCAATTGTGCAAGTTCTCCCACTTAAAAAGATGAGCGAGGCCTGTAATTGACATAGGTAGACCTCAACTATGAGACAAAATGAGAGAAAAAATCCTGAAAATCACATTGTCTGATTTGGAAAGAATTTTTTTTCAAATTTTGGTGGAAAATAAGTATTTGGTCAATTACCAAAGTTCATCTCAATACTTTGTTATATATCCTTTGTTGGCAATGACAGAGGTCAAATGTTTTCTGTAAGTCTTCACAAGGTTGGCACACACTGTTGCTGGTATGTTGTCCCATTCGTCTATGCAGATCTCCTCTAGAGCAGTGATGTTTTGGGGCTGTCGCTGGGCAACACAGACTTTCAACTCCCTCCAAAGTTTTCTATAGGGTATAGATCTGGACACTGGCTAGGCCACTCCAGGGCCTTGAAATGCTTCTTTCGAAGCTAGTCCTTCGTTGCCTTGGCGGTGTACTTGGCATCATTGTCATGCTGAAAGACCTAGCCACATTTCATCTTCAATGCCCTTGCTGATGGAAGGAGGTTTGCACTCAAAATCTGACGATACATGGCCCCATTCATTCTTTCATGTACATGGATCAGTCGTCCTGGTTCCTTGGCACAGAAACAGCCCCAAAGCATGATGTTGCCACCCCCATGCTTCACAGTAGGTATGGTGTTCTTTGGATGCAACTCAGCATTCTTTCTCCTCCAACACGACGAGTTGTGTTTTTACCAAACAGTTCTACTTTGGTTTCATCTGACCATATGACATTCTCCCAATACTCTTCTGGATCATCCAAATCCTCTCTAGCAAACTTCAGACGTGCCCGGACATGTAATGGCTTAAGCAGGTGGACACGTCTGGCACTGCAGGATCTGAGCCTGTGTAATGTTGGTTCCAGCTCTCTGCAGGTCATTCACTAGGTCCCATGTGTGGTTATGGGATTTTTGCTCACTGTTCTTGAGATCATTTTGACCCCACGGGGTGAGGTCTTGTGTGGAGCCCCAGATCGAGGGAGATTGTCCCATTTTCTAATTATTGCTCCCACAGTTGATTTCTTCACACCAAGCTGCTTGCCTATTGCAGATTCAGTCTTCCCAGCCTGGTGCAGGGCTACAATTTTGTTTCTGGTGTCCTTCGACAGCTCTTTGGTCTTCACCATAGTGGAGTTTGGAGTGTGACTGTTTGAGGTTGCGGACAGGCGTCTTTTATACTGATAACAAGTTCAAACAGGTGCCAGTACTACAGGTAATGAGTGGAGGACAGAGGAGCCAGTACTACAGGTAATGAGTGGAGGAAAGAGGAGCCAGTACTATAGGTAATGAGTGGAGGAAAGAGGAGCCAGTACTACAGGTAATGAGTGGAGGAAAGAGGAGCCAGTACTACAGGTAATGAGTGGAGGACAGAGGAGCCAGTACTACAGGTAATGAGTGGAGGAAAGAGGAGCCAGTACTACAGGTAATAAGTGGAGGACAGAGGAGCCAGTACTACAGGTAATGAGTGGAGGACAGAGGAGCCAGTACTACAGGTAATGAGTGGAGGACAGAGGAGCCAGTACTACAGGTAATGAGTGGAGGAAAGAGGAGCCAGTACTACAGGTAATGAGTGGAGGACAGAGGAGCCTCTTAAAGAAGTTACAGGTCTGTGAGAGCCAGAAATCTTGCTTGTTTGTTATTGACCAAATACTTATTTTCCACCAAAATTTGAAAACAATTTCTTTCCAAATCAGACAATGTGATTTTCAGGATTTGTTTTCTCATTTTGTCTCTCATAGTTGAGGTCGACCTATGATGTCAATTACAGGCCTCTCATCTTTTTAAGTGGGAGAACTTGCACAATTGGTGGCTGACTAAATACTTTTTTTCCCCATTGTATGGTCCATTTTTCAAAGTGGAGTGTTCCTTTGTTGTCTTTTCGAGTATATATGTATTATATGAGTGTTTCCCACTTCACAGCAGCTATAGATAATACACTGCAGCAAGTAAAATGGGATATTCATTTTACCATTTGCTTTTTGTTGTCTTTAGCATATTACACAGAGCAGGGGGTGGGTGCCCTGTGGACAATGCATTTAAATCCCATTCCTGCATACTACACGTATATCACACTGCCAAGGGGGTGCCTTGTCTACAGAGTAAGGAAGTTTCACTGTGCATTACATGTATATTACTGTGGCAGGGGGGGCGCCCTATGCATAATGTATGGAAATCATGCTGATGTTATTACATGTATTTTGCAATGTCAAGGCTGTTCAGTGCTGGTGGAAAACGTGCAACATATTAAATAGTGAGGGCATTATCCATGTGCCTTTTCTTGTCTGAAGCATTTTCCAGTGTCGGGAGTGATCCTGGTCCTCAGTGCATATGTAAATTACATTGCTGCTCATTAAATGCTGCTGCTTAAATTACAGTCCGTAGTGTGTATGGAAATCACGCTGCTGCACATTGCATGTAAATTACAGTATCACGGCTGTCCCTGTACATAGAGTTATGGAGAAAACATGCAGTACACTAAATGGTGAGTTCATTTTCTCTTGCGTTTTTGTTGTTCTGCAGCATATTACTGTGTCCGTAGTTACAGTAGCTTGCAAATGTATTCAACGCCCCCCCTCCTCCCCGGCATTTTTCATGTTTTACTACCTCACCACCGGGAATCTCTTTTTTTTTCTGAGGGTTTACATCAGTTCATGTAAAGAACATGACTACAATTGTGAACATTTGGTGTTCTTTTTATTGTGAAGCAAACAAATAGAACAAAATAACTGAAAACTTCAGCGTGCATAACTATTCACCCCCCTAAAGTCAGTACTTTGTAGAGCCTCCTTTTGCGGCAATTATAGCTGCAAGTTGCTTTGGATAAGTCTCTATGAGCTTTCCACATCTTGCCACTGGATTGTTGCCTATTCCTTAAGGCAAAACGGCTTCAGCTCCTTCAAGTTAGATGGTTTCCTCTGGTGAACAGCAATCTTCAAGTTTTTCCATAGATTCTCAATTGGATTAAGGTCTGGGCTTTGACTAGGCCACTCCAAAACATTTACACGTTTCCCCTTAAACCACTCGAGTGTTACTTTACCAGTATGCTTTAGGTCATTGTCTTGTTGGAAAGTGAACCTCCGTCCTAGTTTCAAATTACTGACAGACTGAAACAGGTTTTGCTAAAGAATCTCCCTGTATTTCTCACCATCCATCTTTCCCCTCGACTCAGAACATTTTCCCTGTCCTTGCTGCCAAAAAACATGGTTGATGGTCTTGGGGTGATGACCTTTGTTGGTTTGGTGCCACACATAGCGTTTGCCTTGGTGGCCAAAAAGTTAAATTTTGGTCTCATCTGACCACAGCACCTTCCTCCATTCATTCGGGGAGCCTCCGACATGTCTTTAAGCAAACTCAAACTGAGCATTACAATTTTTGTATGTTTGTAAAGATTTTTTTCTGCTCACTCTTCCATAAAGGCCAACTCAATGGAGCGTACGTCTTATTGTGGTCATATGCACAGATACTCCAGTCTCTGCTTGGGAACTCTGCAGCTCCTTCAGGGTTACATTCGGCCTCTGTGCTGCCTCTCGGATTAATGCCCTCCTTGTCCGGGCTGAGAGTTTTGGTGGGCGACCCTCTCTTGGCAGGTTTGTTGTGGTACCAGGTTTTTTCCATTTGATTATAATGGATTAGATGGTGCTCCGGGTAATCCTCGGAGATTGGGATATTTTTTCTATAACCCAACCCTGACTTGTACTTCTCAACAACTTTGTCCCTGACATGTTTGGGGATCTCCTTGGTCTTCATGGTGTTGTTTGGTTAGCGGTGCCTCTTGCTTAATGGTGTTGAAGCCTCTGTTACTTTTCAGAAAAGGTAAAGTATATACTGACAGACCATGTGACACTTACATTGCACACAGGCGGACTTCCTTTTACTAAGCATGTGACCTATGAAAGTAATTGCTTGCACCAGACGTTTTAAGAGACTACATAGCAAAAGGGGGAATACATATGCACATGCCAATTTTTGTTTATTTGATCCCATAAATTTAAATGTATGCCTATATTTTTCTCACTTCATTAATTTAGACTATTTAGTGCGGATGTATCACACACAAATCGGATTACAAAAGTATTTAAGCACAGGTTGTAATGTAACAAAATAAGTAAAAAGTCGAGGGGTTGAATACTTTCAAAGCCACTGTATTCCTGGTCTTCATTGTTTCTACAAATGACATTGCTGCTTATTACAGGCTGCTTCTTATATTACAGTCCACAGTGTGTATGTAAACCATGCAGATGTGCAGTACAGTTTTCAGGGCTGTATCTGTACTTATTATTTATGGAAAACACATGGAGCACATTAAATGGCGAGTTCATTTCTTACAAGTTTTCTGTCTGTAGCATATTACAGTGTCCGGTGTTATCCCAGTCCTCAATGTTTCTAGGAATCACATTGCTACTTATTACAAGCTGCTGATTATATTACAGGCCACAGTGTTTGCAGAAATGGTGCAGCTGCATATTACATCGTCAGAACTCTACATAAACCTATGGCTGACACGTGACGCACAGTAAATGGTGAGTTCATTTCTCATCTGCTTTTCATTATCTGCAGTATATTGCAGTGATTCCTGGTCCTCAGTGTTAACACAAATCACACTGCTATTTATTTAAGGTACAAGTGCTTCTCACTAAATTAGAATATCATCAAACTGTTAATTTGAGTTCTTCAATACAAAAAGTGAAACTCATATATTATATAGAGTCATTACACACAGAGTGATCTATTTCACGTGTTTATTTCTGTTAATGTTGATGATTATGGCTTACAGCCAATGAAAACACAGCAGTCATTATCTCAGTAAATTAGAATACTTTACAACAACAGCTTGAAAAATGTTATTAAAATCCGAAATGTTGGCTTACTGAAATGTATGGTCAGTAAATGCCCTCAATACTTGGTCGGGGCTCCTTTTGCATCAATTACTGCATCAATGCGGCAATGTGGCATGGAGGCGATCATCCTGTGGCACTGCTGAGGTGTTATGGAAGCCCAGGTGGCTTTGATAGCAGCCATCAGCTCGTCTGCATTGTTGGGTCTGGTGTCTCTCATCTTCCTCTTGACAATACCCGATAGATTCTCTATGGGGTTATGATCAGGCGAGTTTGCTGCCAATCAAGCACAGTGATACTGTTGTTTTTACACCAGGTATTGGTACTTTTGGCCGTGTGGACAGGGGCCAAGTCCTGCTGGAGAATGACATTTCCATCTCCAAAAAGCTTGTCGGCAGAGGGAAGCATGAAGTGCTCTAAAATTTCCACGTAGATGGCTGTTCTGACTTTGGTCTTGATAAAACACAGTGGACCTACACCAGCAGATGACATGGCTCCCCAAACCATTACTGATTGTGGAAACTTCACACTACACCTCAAGCAGGTTGGATTGTGGCCTCTCCACTCTTCCTCCAGACTCTGGGACATTGATTTCCAAATGAAATGCAAAATTTACTTTAATCTGAAAACAATACCTTGGACCACTGAGCATCAGTCCAGGTCTTTTTCTCCTTGGCCCAGGTAAGACGCTTCTGACGTTGTCTATTGGTCATGAGTGGCTTGACACAGGGAATGCGACACGTCTGTGTGTGGTGGCTCTTGAAGCAATGACTCCAGCAGCAGTCCACTCCTTACGAATCTCCCCCAAATTTTTGAATGGGCTTTTCTTAACAATCCTTTCAAGCCTGCTGTTATCCCAGTAGAGATGAGCGTTGTTCGACTCGAACTGTTCGCCAATCTCAAATTCGAGCTGTTTTGGGCGGTGTTCGAGCTGTTCGGCGAACACGAACAATTTGAGAAAAATTCGGCTGTTCGAGGTTATGTTCGATAACTGTTCGTGCACCAAAATCATAACTGGATTTTTTCTCAGTAATGATGAAAATTAATGTTAATACGCAGTTTGAGTGTACAGCGGGGTGGGGGGAGGGGCAGGGGATGGATCTCTGCAGGACCAATGAAGATCTCCATTTTTTTTTTCTCTTTCCCGCATTTACAGTGGGGAGGTGCAATCTGTCAGCCTATCAGCAGCGCACACACGGAGCGAAGTGCTTTTTTTCACACAAGCAAGGGCATGTTTCATTGGCAGTGTATGTCACATGTCCTTGCCCTACAAGACCAAGCCATTTTCCCCGTCGCCACCATTTTCTCACTGCTGCAGCTGCATGTTAGACGGCACCGCTGTTGCTGTGTGCGCTATACCTTGTTAATTTCAAGCCAATTTTCGCACAAATCTACAGATAGCTTGGGAGTAGGGAATAGTTGTGATTGCAGTCCTTTTAAGGACTAGGTTACAGCATTTCCTACGACTTTTATCAGGCAGGTCTGTGCTCTTAAATAGATAGATTGTGGGAGTAAAGACTAATTGTAATTGCAGTCCTTTTCAGGACTAGGTTACATCAGTTCCTATCAGTTTTTGCCAGGCAGGTCTGTGCCAGTGCTGTGCAAGTTTTTTTCACAGCATTTGGCTGAATCTAGCAAAGCTAATCCTTTTTGGCCTATTGCAGAGTGTGTTAGTCAGTGGAGTAGCCTATCTGTGTTGCAAGATATACCACCTGTGTATAGAATACCAATTTTTTTACTGCACCTAGTGAAGTAAAATCTTTTGGGCATAGCATCATTCTATTAGTCCATCTATACTGACCTCCATCAGGTTGCAAATTGAATATAATTTTTTTCTGCATCTAGCTCTGAAAAAATATTGGGCTTCTAGCTGTGTGTGGGACTTGTTGTATTAGTCCATCTATACTGACCTCCATCAGGTTGCAAACTGCATATATTTTTTTCTTTATCTACCTCTGAAAAAATATTGGGCTTCTAGCTGTGTGTGGGACTTGTTCTAATAATCCATCTATACAGACCTCCATCAGGTTGCAAACTGAATATATTTTTTTCTGCATCTACCTCTGAAAAAATATTGGGCTTCTAGCTGTGTGTGGGACTTGTTGTATTAGTCCATCTATACTGACCTCCATCAGGTTGCAAACTGAATATATTTTTTTCTGCATCTACCTCTGAAAAAATATTGGGCTTCTAGCTGTGTGTGGGACTTGTTCTATTAATCCATCTATACAGACCTCCATCAGGTTGCAAACTGAATATATTTTTTTCTGCATCTAGCTCTGAAAAAATATTTGGCCTTCTAGAAGTGTGTGGGACTTTCTCTATTAGTCCATCTATACTGACCTCCATCAGGTTGCAAATTGAATATAATTTTTTTCTCCATCTAACCCAGCCAATAGTTTTGGCCTAATACCACAGTTTGGCCACTCAGCTCTGCTCGGTTCCCATCCATTGTTTTTTTGTGCAAACAACTCCAGAGTTGTTAATTAGTTAACCACCAAAATGAGTGGAAAAAGGCCTGCTGCTGGTGGAAAGGGGAATAGGCGTGTTGGGAAGGGGAAAAAAGGTTGTGTCCGTGGGGTAGGTGTTAAAGCAACAGTAACATCTGCAGAAGAAAGACCATCTTCCAGCCAAACTAAAATGTCTACTTCTTTTAGCGGACAATGTGATAAGATCCCTTTCTTACGGCCACGCCAATCGCTACAAATTCCAGATGAGGCACAAAAACAGCAGGTGCTTCAACGGATATCAAGTGCTCCTTTAAGTGGGCTCTCCTCCACATCAACTTCAACATCACAAATACTCCAGTCCTCAAAGGTGTCACCCCAATCGCACTTGCTTCCTCACAGCTCCCAAATCTCCAGCTGCCCGTCTGAGTATGAGGTAGAACAGATGGTTGAGTCTGCAGAGCTGTTTACTCATACTATAGCCTGGGAATCAGAGGTCGACTGCAGCGCTTCTGTGAATCCAGACGAGGAAATGATCTGCACTGATGCCCAGAATCTTTATGAGTCGGATCCAGGACCAGACGCAGAAGGTTCTGACCATAATGTAGACCCTCATTCCCAAACTGTAACTCCTGTTGGTGGAGACAATGAGGAAGACGATGATAAGACTCAAATACCTGATTGGAGCGACAACTTTAGTTTTTTGTCAGGGCAGGAACAGGTTGGCTCTGAGGACGACGGGTGTGATAACGCACAGGGTGATGATGATGAGGTTGGAGATCCCACTTACTGTCAACCCACAGTCAGCCAAGAGATGAGGTCAGCAGAGGAGGTGGAGGAAGATGCTAGTGACGACGAGGTCAGGTTGCGCCTTCCTGGACAGAGACGTACTGGAAGCACGTCAACAACTGCATCCTCAAACACAACTCTGCCTCTCACCACAAGTCATGGTGGCTCTTCAGGTCGCATGGGTGCTAAGCCTTGCATAGCCTGGGCATTTTTTCAGATCGATAAAGATGACCCAACTCGTGTTATCTGTAACATTTGTCAGCAAAAGCTAAGTAGAGGCCAAAAAATACATAGTTTGAGTACTTCATGCATGAACCGGCACATGGACATGAAGCATAAGTTGCAGTGGGAAGCTCAGTGTGCTACAATGCGGCCTAGCCGGCCGGGCCAACCACCGTCTGCCATATCTTGTGCATCCGCGGCCTCTTCATCCTCTGTGACTGGGGGGACAGCAGTCACACCTGTTTTGGGGCGCAGACCTGCCACCTCTTTACCCGCAACAGCCAGCGTGATTGGCAGGTCATCATTTTCTTTGGAGGTGGTAACACCAGCTGGTGTTGAGCGCTGTCCGACATCGATAGCACCACCTTTGGATCAAGGCAACCTAACATGTCCGCCTGCATCTTCCTCACAGACCGGCAGTTTGCCGGGGACACCCTTATCAACCCCGTCTAAGCACAATAGCCAGCCCTCGGTCCCTCAGATGTGGACAAGTAAAAGACCATTTCCTCCTAGCCATGAGAAAGCTAAGAGGTTGAATTTCACCATCTGCAAGATCTTGGCTACAGAAATGCTGCCTTTCCGCCTGGTGGACACAGAGGATTTTCGAGACCTTATGTCCGTCGCAGTGCCCCAGTACCAGATGCCCAGTCGGCACTACTTCTCAAAGAAAGGTGTGCCTGCGCTCCACCAGCATGTCGCACACAACATCACCGCTTCTTTGAGAAACTCTGTGTGTGACAGGGTGCATTTCACCACAGACACTTGGACGAGTAGGCATGGACAGGGGCGTTACATGTCGCTGACTGGGCACTGGGTAACTATGGTGACAGCAGGACAAGGGGCTGCTGTCCAAGTCTTGCCGTCCCCACGAGTTGTGCGTCAATCCTCTTTATGTCAAAGTTCCTCCACTGCTTCTGCCTCCTCAACCTCCTCTCGGTCTTCCACCTGCACCCAAAGCCTGTCTGGTCATGCCACAAGCTTTCTAACTGCGCAGAAGGGATCCTGCACACCTCCTTACTATGCTGGCAGTAGGGCTCAACGTCATCAGGCGGTTTTTACATTGAAATGTCTGAAAAATGTGAGTCACACAGCTGAGGAGTTGTGGTCAGCTCTGGAGAACCAATTTCATGAATGGTTGTCTCCACTGGACCTGAAACCAGGGAAGGCCGTGTGCGACAATGCTGCAAACCTGGGTGCGGCCCTTCGCCGGGGCAATGTCACACACGTGCCTTGAATTTTTAGCCCACTATCCCAGACTAGATGGCCTTCTGCAGAGGGCACGGTCGCTGTGTGCTCACTTTCGCCGTTCGCATCCCGCAGCTCAGCGACTTACATCTCTACAGAAGTCGTTGGGCCTGCCACTTCACCGGCTAAAATGCGATGTGCCTACCCGGTGGAATTCAACTCTGCACATGTTGCAGCGACTGTGGCAGCACCGACAAGCCCTGGTGTAATACGTTCTGACGTATAGCCTGGGCCAACGAGATCCAGAGGTGGGGCAAATCACGCTGGAGGAGTGGTCTCAGATCAGGGACCTATGCACCCTTCTGCACAGTTTTGAAATGGCGACGAAGATGTTTAGTGCTGACGATGCCATTATCAGCATGACTATTCCGGTGATTTACATGCTGGAGCACATGTTAAACAGAATTCGGAGTCAGGTGGTGGCACAAGAGGAGGTGGAGGAAGTAGAGGAGGAGGAGTTGTATGCGGAAGGGCTAACATCTGCAAGGTCCAGGGCGCATGGTAGCAGCCAAACTAGTGAGGAAGGTGCAGGAGCCCAGGAAGAAGTGGAGGACGAACTGATGGAAGACTCATCAGATGAGGGAGACCTTGATCACATTTCTGTTGTGCGAGGTTGGGGGGAGAGGACAGAGGAAGGAAGCATGATTGTTACCTCGCCACCAACACAACAGGGACTTGGTGCTCCTGGATGCGCAACACACATGAGTGCCTTCTTGCTGCACTACCTGCAACATGACCCTCGAATTGTGAGAATTAGAAATAATCCTGACTACTGGGTTGCCACACTGTTAGATCCCCGGTACAAAAGTAAATTTGCAGAAATTATTCCTGCCATAGAAAGGGATGCACGCATGCAGGAGTATCAGCAGAGACTGTTGCAGAATCTTACATGTGCTTTTCCACAAAATACCAGTGGTGCACGTAGTGAATCTCACAGTTCCAACTTGCCAACCGTGGGACCGTCAAGTGTTCAGCACTCAAACCGTAACAGAACCACAGTATCTGCTGGTAACATCAATTTTGCGGAATCATTTCACCACTTTTTTAGCCCATCCTTTGCAAGGCCACAGGAGACAAGAAGTCTGACACATAGTCAACGCCTAGAGACGATGGTACAGGAGTATCTCCAAGTAAACATTGAAGCCACGACTGTGTCACTGGACCCTTGCTCTTTTTGGGCTTCCAATCTGGATAAATGGCCGGAGCTAGCCACTTACGCCTTGGAGATCTTGTCATGCCCCGCAGCCAGCGTTCTGTCTGAACGTGTGTTCAGCGCTGCTGGTGGTGTGCTGACAGATAAGCGCACGCGGCTCTCCACTGATAATGTAGACAGACTCATGTTCATAAAGATGAACAAATCATGGATCCGAAACGACTTTTCTACCCCTGTGTCATCCTGGGGAGAGTAAAAGCTTGATGATTGGTTAAAATCACCCTACCAACCGTTTTAAGCTTTCAAATTACTAATCATTTTTATCTGTATCTTGGCTGGAAAATAATTTGGGCTTTGTAGCAGTGTGCAGCACTGATTCTATTAGGCCATCTATAATAAGCTCCACCAGATTTAAAATTACTAATCATGTTTATCTGTATCTTGACTGGAAAATAATTTGGGCTTTGTAGCAGTGTGCAGCACTGATCCTATTAGGCCATCTATACTAAAGCTTCACCAGATTTAAAATTAATAATAATTTTTAGCTGCATCTAGCCCGGAAAATAATTTTGGGGCTCCGAGATGCGCAAGACACATAAGTGCCTTCTTGCTGCACTACCTGCAGCATGACCCTCATATTGTCAGAATTCGAAGTAATCATGACTACTGGGTTGCCACACTCTTAGATCCCCCAAACTTTTCGATCAACCTTTTCATTTTAATAAAGACCAAAAAAATGGTCATTTTTGAAATTATAAGCATTAGCAGGTTGTTAGAAACTCAAATCAAACAGTTTTCAACTCAAAACTTTATTCTAGGTGATGTTACATTTTCACATAGGACCCCTTGTTCGAAAGGAGCTTCTGAACTCTCTCGTCCATTGAATTTGTCAGGTTTTGGATGGTTTCTGCTTCAATTGTTTTGCATGAGGACAGAATACCCTCCCAGAGCTGTTGCTTAGATGTGAACTGCCTCCCGCCATCATAGACACTCCTTTTAATGATGCTCCAAAGGTTCTGAATGGGGTAGAGGTCAGGGGAGCATGGGGGTCACACCATAAGTTTGTCCCCTTTTATGCCCATATCAGCCAGAGATGCAGATGTTTTATGTGCAGCATGAGATGGTGCATTATCATGCAGAAAAATGATCTTGCTGTGAAATACACGGTTCTTCTTCTTGAACCATGGCAGGAAGTGCTGTTTGAGAAAATCCACATACATTATGGAGTTCATCTTTAGCGCCTTCAGGGATCCTAAAGGGGCCGACAATCTCTCTCCCCATGATTCCAGCCCAAAACATTACTCCACCTCCTCCTTGTTGGCGCTGTAGCCGTGTTTGCGTGGGGTGTCCATCAACCAGCCATCCTCCACTCCATCCATCTGGACCATCGAGCGCTGCACGGCACTCATCCGTGAACAAAACAGTTTTGAAATCAGTCTTCATGTAATGTTTGGCCCACTGGAGCCGTTTCTGCTTGTGTGAAGTGGATAGAGGAGGTCGACAGGATGGCGTATGCACAGCTGCAAACCTCTGAAGGACCCTGCATCTTGTTGTTCGGGGGACGTTGGAGGCACAAGCAGCTTCAAAAACTTGTCTGCTGCTATGACAAGGCTTTTTTGCCGCTGCTCTTTCATCCTGACGTAATTGCCTGTAGGAAAGAGTCCTCAATTTGCCCTTATCAGCACGCACACGTGTGTACTGTGAATCAGCTACATACTTCTTGATTGCCAAGACACTTCATCCTGATCATCGCACAATGTTGATTGTAGTCATGCCTTGACCTAAACACTCCACAATTTGTTGCTTCTCAGCAGCCGACACATCCTTTTTCTTTCCCATTTTGGCAGAAAATGTAGGCTGCTTAATAATGTGAGACAGCCTTCTTAAGTAGTCTTGCCTTTCATTGGACACACCTGCCAAACTAATTAGCACAGGTGTCTGCAATTGCTTACAGTGATATAAAGAGCCCTGACACACATCACCATCAATGAGTTTAACTGACAAACAAACAAATTCTTCCCTTATCACTTCTAAACACTTTTTGCATAATAATTTGGAACACAGTGTACATGTGCTTTTCCACAAAACACCAGTGGTTCACGTAGTGAATCTTACAGTTCTAACTTGCCAACCGTGGTCTGTATGGAGTTGTTCAATAAAGGGCCCAAAATTAAGATAACATAGATGGGAGAGGTCTCTATGAATAGGAATTCCTAAGTATTTGATACCCTGTGAGGGCCAGGCAAAGGGAAAGTTGGACTGGATGGAATCCTATATGGATTTGGGGAGGGAGACATCGAGGGCCTCAGACTTCGCTGCATTGATTTTAAAATTTGACCATGTAACAAAGTGATCTATTTCAGCCATAACAGCATGGATGGATATATGTGATTGAGTGATATATACTAGGACATCATCAGCAAATAGAGAGCACTTGTACTCGGTGCCTCCCACCTCAATCCACCTAATATTGGGGTTATGGCGAATTGATGAGAGCAGGTGCTCCGTCACTAGGATGTATAAGAGAGGGGACAGAGAACATCCCTGCCTTGTCCCATTGGTGATTGTGAAAGGTGATGAAAATGTTCTGACGCGCCCCCTGGGCCTTGGGACACCCGGAGCCGGACCCTTTTTGGTGGATGCTGGTGGTTGTAGTCTCCGTGGCGGCAACCCGGTTCCGTTGCTCAGGGCGGTCAAACCAGTGGCGGAACTATTTATGTGGTTTTGATGTTTAAATGTCCGACTACGCCACCCGTGGATTGCGGTCAGAGTGAACCGCCGCTCCAGGGCAGACCGCTGAGGCTGGTGTTGAGGGTGCAGCAGAGCGTAGCATAACTCCCCACGGGAGGAGTATAGCCTCAGGGCAGTGTATGCGGAGGATGGGGGTGATGGTGCAGGGCAGCAGCAGTAATGACACGGAGTCAGTGATGCAGTCCAGGGCCTTTACTCACAGTTCTTATTATCCAGACCACGTCTGCAGGTAACGGCTGCCCACGTCGTACTGTGCTCACCAGGTGAGGGGCTCAGACAACTCCCAGATAACTTTGGAGCGCTTCACAGGACCCCCTTTGTGTGTCCTTTGTCTGGCCTTTCTTACCAACCCTTCTGTCCGGCTTCCTCGGGCCTCCTCTTGGTAAACTTGGCGCCAGTTTCCCTGACCCTATGTGGTGCCTTCCTAGCGGGTGTAGCGAGGGGCTGCGCCACATAAAATGTCACAGCCTCCTGTTTCTAGCTGAGGGTCGTTTCCTGCCTCCACTAGTTTCGGGGACCGGTCTCCCCCTTTGGCCTGACCCCTCCACGCAGGTGGATTCGGGCGTGCGGTGGCGACTCGCCCGTCCGCACCCCTGAGATCCCTTGGTTCCTCGTTCCTGGAGCCTTCTCCGCTCCTCTTCCTTCCTTCTCCCTCTTCCAGGCCTGGGCCTCTGTTACTAGGCCCGCCTCCGGAGCAGAGCTCATGCAGAGCCCCTGCTCCCTGCCACTTCTGCTCAGACTTCTCTGCACTGAACTAAGATGGTGCCCACCTTTTATACTCCCTTCTCAATGCACCCAGGAACTGCTTCCTCCCTGCTCCTGCACTACAGGGTTCCCCTTCCTCAGTGTTCCCTCCCCCCACTCCAGCCAGGGACAGGGACTGTCGTGCCCATCTCAGGGGCATATTGGTCGCCCTGCCCCACGGCAATGTGGTGTAATGCATGCAGGTGTCGGGTCCTGATCCACACTACATCCTTACCTGAGAGTGAGATATCACACCTCTGGGTGAGGTGCAATACCTCTGTAGCAACCGAGCCCTCAGGGTGCTACAGTTCCATTTATCTTCAGCCTAGGTGACGTATTGCGATACAGGGCCGTGATTTTGGCTATAAAAGGGTCCCCTAGACCCCTACCCCAAGCTTTTTAAGAGAATCATGTATGGCGTGCCAGGAGACTCTATGGAATGCTTTCTCAGCATCCAACGAGAGTATCTAATTACAAATTTTTAACTGCATCTAGCCCAGGAAATACTTTGTGCCTAGTAGCAGTGTCTGCTAGTCAGCGGATTATCCCGGCTGTTAAGCAAGCTACACCACCTGTAGTTTGGACACTTCATTTTTTCAAAGGAAATGCTTCGGGACCACGGGATACTCAGTGAAGAGCATCAGGAGGCACCCCAAGGCATAGGGGCTCGGACTGGCAGTAGGATGCCTTGCGGTGGACAGCCGAGCTCGATCCTTATAAAAGCTTTTTAACTGCACCAGCTTTAGTGGACGCTACTGGAGCTGGAATTACGCGGCTGCTGGCATGAGACTTGCCCTCCAATAGATCCTTGTAAATGGATTTAAAGTGTATTTATTCAAATTAGAGAGACAATTTAAATTAAAAAGCTTAGAGCTGCCTCCACCACAGGGGGGCTCGCTCGACCCACCAGCGGACAGGCACCAGTATTGGGAGAGGGGGGCTGGCCGTCAGGGTTCACCGCGGTTCTGGCACAAACCCGGCGACACGGAGGTGGCACGGGCAGGAGCGGACTGAACGTGTTGGCTTCTCACTTTTTGGATTTTAGAAGGGCATGACATGCCTATATCTGTGTCTCCCCCTCCTTTTACTCCTCCACCTCTTTTCTTTTCGCATGACTATATGTACTTGTCACTTTTCCATGTGTTAGTTGTGTCTTCTGAGCAGTTTGTCAGCTTTTGGACACCTTTGAAGGTGTTTTCTATGTGTTTCTATGTGTTTTTGTTTGCCTGCCATTGGTTTTAACGGTGTTCGAAGGTGTTCAACGAACAGTTCGGCGAACACACGGGTGTTCGACGAACCGAACCGAACTCGAACACTACGGGGGTGGCTCAACACTAGTGATCAGACTGTGGAGACAGTTTCTGGATGATGAAGACATTTATGCCTTTGACTGGCCCTCATGTTTCCCAGACCTGAATCCTTTTGAGATCCGGTGGTTTGTTCTGTATCAGGCATCCAACAAAGTCAAGTAACATTACAAACTATGCAGGAGCTCACCGATGCCCTGATAACCCAGAATACCGCCCATTGTCTCATCAGGAGCATGCCCAGACATTGTCAGGAGTGCTACAGACACGTGGGGTCATACTTTTATTTTTCACGTCACTGTAAATACTTCTATACCATCCTTTGTTATTATTCTCTACGTCAAAAGATATCATAAGCAGAGAATGGGAAGATAAACAGCAAAACAAATAATTATTAAAACAAATCCAATGGAAATATTTATTTTTTATTTATTTACTTTTTAGTTCTTCAAACTCGAATTGTCTTCTTTCTTTTCTCACTTTATGCAGAGAAGTTTTGCTACAAGAAGCAGACGTTCCACGGGTAAGTCCTTACTGATACAACGCTGTTACAATGCCTTATACCAATGTTCCCAGCCGGCAGCTCTCTGCTGGCGTCAGAACTGCAACTCCTAGAATGGCATAAATAGCCATAGATTGGGCAAAACTGGCCAACACATCCACTGGTAAAACTCCAGAATAGTAATTTACAGGACTGACCGGAATGAAACAATGATACTGATAGATGATGATGAATGGGTGAAGCTGCAGAAGAGACGATGTAGGACGGGGCGTTGCTTTGCCCGCTGTCAAGTTCTTCAAAAGTTGAACCATTTCGTCTCCAGATATGTTACTCCAGTTCCTGTAGTCCTTGACTGGGGTAACACTTCTGAAGGGGCACACGTACACGCACATCACTCATCAGATATGCCAAGTTCATTAAGTGTTGTGCGCCTCTTAATGAAAAGCATTCATGAATAAGATTTGCCGATTTCTTTAAGACTGGGGCCTGAAAAAGCACTCACAAAATGATTAAAATCATTTTCCTAGTCATTTCTATGGATAGAATATTTATGCGCCTAAAGTGGCATAATTCTTGATGAATTTGCCCGTCAGGCTTCCACAAGCACAGTAGTGCCTTAGTTTTGCAACTTTTGGTGGATCCAGCCAGGAGTGGAGTAAAAATGCTAAAATTCGCAACATTTTTGTGCTACTTTGAATTGCGACCAAAATTTTGCAACGTTTCAAAGTGTTGAACACTAGAAAACTGTTGAAAACAACTTGATGAGTCGGGCCCTATATCTCCAGCAGTGGCAGTAAATAAATGGAGCAATGAATGGAGTAATGAAGCTTGTGCAAGACTGTATCCCTCCATTCAAATGGAACAGAAAAAAACACAGAGGCGCTCTATGTGTGAACCAGCTTGGAGGTCCAGAAATCCAGCGTTCTGGAATTGCTCACCTGGGATACTTGTGCTGACCATGCACAACACTGCATGAAATGTGAACTGAAAACACTCAAAGCTGCGGCACCGACCTCCTGTCCCAATTGCCAGAGAAGGAAGCAAAGGATAATCCAGGAAGGAGGAAGAAATGCAGTTTCTCCAGGCGCTGCCACAAAGGATGACGAGCCAGATGGTAAGTAAGATTTTTCTATTGTTTTGTAATGGTAACAAGACTACACATTTCTGGGATGATTCAATTCAAATGGGACACTCTAGAGCCCCATGTTTTAAACTGTGGAGGTCCCAGTGTGGGATACCCAGTGGTCAGCAAGTATTTACTTTTTCGGTCGAAAGGTGATAACTTGCAGCCTTTGTAGCATATCTTTAAATGATTATTCTCATTTCTTCTTCAGAAGCACGCTGCTCCCCTGTCTTCCTACTTTCTGCTCGGCAGGGCAAAGTGCGCTCCGGACTGACTGACATTTTGGAGAAGCATCATAGATGCGCAATTGGCCCAAACTTAGTTCCCATGCCGCTATATGAAGCATCGGAGGATCACAGAAGTACTCAAGCTGGTTGGATTCACTCATCTGGCCAACTTCAGAGCAGCACTTGTAAGCTCTACAGCAAAGAGCTTGTAACTGTTGCGCTTCTCGCCTTGGAGAATGACCACCGAAATGAAATGGAAAAGACAGAAATCATCTTTCCAGGTAATGCACTAATGTATGTTTTTCTTTATACTGAGCCATGTTTCCACATATTCAATATAATAAAATCTCATTCTCCCTCTATGAATGTTCATGTGCAGGAAAAAAACTGAGTAAAACTCTCTTCTTTATTAATTCCGGCATCTTTTTGACTTGCTACATATGAAAATAGTAGAAGATAAATATATAAGACTAATGCAGAAGACGACAGTCCAATGGGAACAGATATTGTGCCTTTATAGAAACAAATGTGGGGCCTTTGCAGTTGTCACCAAATTGATGCAATGTATCCTTATTCATAAAACAAAGATGTCTCTGCCGGGTTCTCAAAATACTATTTATTGATTTATATAGCTCTGTTTCTAACAATCCAAGCAATACAATAACTGCAAATATACAGCGAGTGAAATAAGTATTGAACGTTTCACCAATGCTCTACATAAATATGTTTTGAATGGTGCTATTGACATGAAATTGTCACCAGATTTCAGTAAAAACCCATCCAATCCACACAGGCAAAGAAATGAAACCATAAATGTCCATAAATGAAATCATGTGTAATAATGAAGAAGACACAGGGAAAATGTTTTGAACAAGCTTCCTGAAATTTATTTAATACTTCATACAAAAGTCTTTGGTGGTGATGACAGCTTTAAGACGCCTCCCGTAAGGAGAAACTAGTCGCATGCATTGCTCAGGAGTGATTTTGGCCAATTCTTCTACACAAACACTCTTCAAATCCTGAAGGTTCGGTGGGCTCCTTCTATGAATTTTGAACTTTAGTTCCTTCTATAAATTATGCAATTTTTACCAAATGTGGCAATACACCATATGTGGTTGTACACTAGAGTTTGAGCACACGGCAGGGATCGGATGAGTAGAAGCGCTACTTGGGTTTTAGAATGCAGATTCTGTTTGAATAGATTGAGGGTGCCATTAGCCGAGCCCCTGAGGTGTCAGATCAGCAGAAACCCCCACAAGTGACCCCATATTGGAAACTTTACTGCTTAAGGAATTCATCAAGGGGTGTAGTGAGTATTTTGAACCTACAGATGCCTCACAGAATATTATAACATTGGAATGTGGAAATTTCACATTTTAGTTGTTAAAATGTAATTTTTTTTATTAGCTACAAATGTGTCAGTTACATGAGGGTTAGTAGGTGAAACTGGACCCCAAAATTTATTCTGCAATTTCTCCCGAATACGGTGATGCTCTATATGTTGTTAGAAACTACTGTTTAGCCTCACGTCATGGCTGAGAAGGAAGGAGCGCTATTTGGATTTGAACCACAGATTTTGCTAGAACAATTTTCGGGAAACATTTGCAGAGCCGTTAAGGTGCCAGAAGAGCAGCAAACCTCCACAAGTGACCCCATTGCAGAATTTGGACCTCTCAATGAATTCATCTACGGCTCAAGTGACTATTTTGTAACATCCACGCCATAGTTTTTTGGGGGGAGAATTGCAAATATGCCAGCTCAGTGCCCACACATTGTGCCCAGTTGGTGTTTCTGGGGAAAACCTGTAAAATGCTAAGTGCGCTCTTCCCGCTACAATAATGCCAAAAATGTAGCCTCCTACTGTAGTTTAGGCACAGTGGGGCTCAGAAGGAGGGGGTATTTGGGAGCGTATATTTCACTGTATTTTAGTTGAGGGGTGGGAGCCATGTTGCTTTTCCAGAGTCTTTGTTCTACCAGTAACATGGGAACCCTCTAGATTTCCAGTGACAGATGGCAGATCTGAGTGGGGGCTTGTTTTGTGCAGGAAAAGTTAGGTTTTTTTTGGTAACATTTTGGAGTACTTTCAGTATGGTGGGATCACATGCTTGTGTTCTACGCTGAGCATTTATAACAGGGTTACTGAGTAAATCTCACAAAAATGCGATTCAAACGAAATCCCCAGAGGAACCATCCATCATAATGAGGCAGATGGAGACACTTTGGACTCTGTTTGCCGTCTATTCCGGTGGTATCCATCTTTTTTGGCATGCACAAAACTGTGGTCGCCCACACTTGTGCGCTAAAAAGATGCATAAAATAATGTGACACCACTGTAAGACACCAGAGTCCAAAGTGCCTCCATCTGCCTCTTTATAGTGAGTGGTTCCATTGGGAGTTTTGTCTGAATCGTGTCTTTTCTGAATCGCGTTTTCTCTGATTTACATAGAAACTCCAATGTAAGCGCTCAACAGAGAGCGCAGGATAAATGTGAATCAAGCCATATTCCAATTTTTGGGATGTAGAATGAACAAATAGACAGTAGTACAAGAACAGTTTTTATTTTTATTTTTGCGCTGCTCATCGTGCGGTATAAATTAATCTACGGGTCAGTGCAATTACAGCGATACCAGATTTATATAGTTTTTTATGTTTTTCTGCTGTCACGCAGTAAAAATTATTGTTTATAAAAAAAATAGTTTTTTTTTTGTCGCCATATTGTGAGAGCTATAATTTCTTTATCTTTTGACGAACAGAGCTGTATGAGGGCTTATTTTTCACAACGAGTTGAAGATTTTTTTGGTACCATTTTGGTTTACATAACAATTTTTGATTGCTTTTTACTAAGATTTTTCAGACACAGAATGAATAAAAAACAGCAATTCAGCTATTGTTTTTATACTGGACATTCTTTTGCACGGTTCACCATGCGGTAAAAGTGATAAGACTGATTTATTCTTCTGGCCTGTATGACTGTATGATTACAGTGATATCAGATTCATATGACCCCCTGATTCATTTGCTGTTTTGGGGTAACTTTGTTTCTCCTATTTTCCCTTGTCCATCTCTTCTTAAGGGTATTATATAGACCTGTTTACCTATCAAAATATATTTGTTTAATTCACCTTATGGACATCTATGGCATACAGTATATGTTCCATATGCATTTCATGTCCCTTTTGATCAGGGATATTCACTGAGTATACATATTTTTGTACTGTTTGTACCTTTCTCTACGTGACCCCAGGTGTTCATGTCACTTATATTGATTGTCTATCATTATTGCTGGGGGATATTTTAGCACACTTTTTATTGTTCTATTTTTTAATAATTTGTGGAATATTTATTATCCCCCATACATTTTTTGGTACACCACTGCACTTATTTTGCACGTATTCATTGTTAGTGCTTATGGCATTTATGTTCAATATTATTGCTATTATTATTGTAACAGGTTAACCCTTTTTATTATTCTCTTTTTTATGTATCTCTTAGTACACTAGTGCACTTGCTCCGCACTTATTCACCCACAGTGCTTATGGTATTATGTCTAACATCATTGCTGTCATTAGTAATAGGTTATTTCATCCATCCTCTCTCTTGTAGCTTCTAATTCCATCTGAGTTATATACCAGGTGCAAGCGTTTATTAGGATTACTATGTATTATGTATTACCTTTTCCACCTCCTTTACCCACAATGTGATATGAGTCCTGTCCAATAGCGATCCGGGCTCGCCCATTTTTTGTACACCTAGCGGTATTTGCTAGCCGCACACTTTACTTACTTCCTTTCCTTGGGCTTGTGCGCATGCACATTCATGGCACTCAGTGGCTTCCGGCCTTGCGCACTCGGAACAGTGTGCGTGCCACGTGTGCGTTCCAAGCGCACAATCCTGAAGTCACCTTTTACATCTATGAGTTACTTAGGAACGCTTCATATGCCGCCTTCCACCCATGGCAACAATTGGATATAAGGCTAAAAATGTTGATTAATGGCTGTATATATAAGGAACACTGTCCCCTCCCTAGTTAACACCCCTTGGAAGATGCACTGGCGAAACGGCGTTGTCGGGGGTTCATCCACATGTAGATCTGACTACTAACAGTAATTTCTAAGTGACAACTCCTTTCAAATCAGTACTACCGGGATTCAAAGCCTCCAAGCATTGCACTGTGCACTTTATGATGGGCTAGTCCCTATAATCTGTGTTTTATTTGATTCATGTTTACTGTTTTATGCCAATAGACTTCTCCATGCAAAACCTTGATTTATTAGGTTTCTTTTCTCCAGCACAATGCACCTCAGACGTGGGGTTATACAGTACAGACCAAAAGTTTGGACACACCATCTCATTTAAAGATTTTTCTGTATTTTCATAACTATGAAAATTGTACAGTCACACTGAAGGCATCAAGACTATGAATTAACACATGTGGAATTATATACTTAACTAAAAAGTGTGAAACAACTGAAAGTATGTCTTATATTCTAGGTTCTTCAAAGTAGCCACCTTTTGCTTTGATGACTGCTTTGCAAACTCTTGGCATTCTCTTGATGAGCTTCAAGAGGTAGTCACCGGAAATGGTTTTCACTTCACAGCTGTGCCGTGTCAAGTTTAATAAGTGGGATTTCTTGCCTTATAAATGGGGTTGGGACCATCAGTTGTGTTGTGCAGAAGTCAGGTGGATACACAGCTGATAGTCCTACTGAATAGACTGTTAGAATTTGTATTATGGCAAGAAAAATGCAGCTAAGTAAAGAAAAACGAGTGGCCATCATTACTTTAAGAAATGAAGGTCAGTCAGTCCGATAAATTGGGCAAACTTTGAATGTGTCTCCAAGTGCAGTTGCAAAAACCATCAAGCGCTACAAAGAAACTGGCTCACATGAGGACCGCCCCAGGAAAGGAAGACCAAGAGTCACCTCTGCTTCTGAAGATAAGTTTATCCGAGTCACCAGCCTCAGAAATTGCAGGTTAACAGCAGCTCAGATTAGAGACCAGGTCAATGCCACACAGAGTTCTAGCAGCAGACACATCTCTACAACAACTGTTAAGAGGAGACTTTGTGCAGCAGGCCTTCATGGTAAAATAGCTGCTAGGAAACCACTGGTAAGGACGGGCAACAAGCAGAAGAGACTTGTTTGGGCTAAAGAACACAAGGAATGGACATTAGACCAGTAGAAATCTGTGCTTTGGTCTGATGAGTCCAAATTTGAGATCTTTGGTTTCAACCGCCGTGTCTTTGTGCGACGCAGAAAAGGTGAACGGATGGACTCTACATGCCTGGTTCCCACCGTGAAGCATGGAGGAGGAGGTGTGATGGTGTGGGGGTGCTTTGCTGGTGACACTGTTGGGGATTTATTCAAAATTAAAGGCATACTGAACCAGCATGGTTACCACAGCATCTTGCAGCGGCATGCTATTCCGTCCCGTTTGCGTTTAGTTGGACCATCATTTATTTTTCAACAGAACAATGACCCCAAACACACCTCCAGGCTGTGTAAGGGCTATTTGACCAAGAAGGAGAATGATGGGGTGCTACGCCAGATGACCTGGCCTCCACAGTCACCAGACCTGAACCCAATTGAGATGGTTTGGGGTGAGCTGGAACGCAAAGTGAAGGCAAAAGGGCCAACAAGTGCTAAGCATCTCTGGGAACTCCTTCAAGATTGTTGGAAGACCATTTCCGGTGACTACCTCTTGAAGCTCATCAAGAGAATGCCAAGAGTGTGCAAAGCAGTCATCAAAGCAAAAGGTGGCTACTTTGAAGAACCTAGAATATAAGACATATTTTCAGTTGTTTCACACTTTTTTGTTAAGTATATAATTCCACATATGTTAATTCATAGTTTTGATACCTTCAGTGTGAATGTACAATTTTCATAGTCATGAAAATACAGAAAAATCTTTAAATGAGAAGGTGTGTCCAAACTTTTGGTCTGTACTGTATATCTGCGTGGTTTAATTAGTGATCACCTGGAGTCATAGCTTATTTTCAAATAGCATTAGGCTCATCTGTATGTGGATTGGTTAACGGTTTCCCTTCCCTGCTATGTTTATATGTTGTTTTATTGATTTTAGCATTATCAAATTAATAGAATAGAGTGTGTTCTTAAACCACTGGTAAAGATTACACCCAGCTACATTCAGGACACATCAGACCTACTGAATAAACTAGCAGCAATAGGTCCTCTACCAGAAGGATCCATCCTGGCCACCATGGGTGAGGAATCTTTGTATTCTAACATCCCACATCAGGATGGATTAAATGCCTGCAAAATCTTCATAGAAAATACAGGAATTGTTGCTGATTCTGTGGTCAAACTTACAGAATTCATCCTCACCCACAATTACATTGCATTTGATAACAACATATATCTACAGGAAACTGGTACAACGATGGGAAGTAAAATGGATCCACAGTACGCAAATCTTTTCATGGCCAAGCTTGAAAGTGACTTTTTGTCCTCATGCCCCATCAGGCCTCTGGCCTACTATCGTTTCATTGCCAATATTTTAATCTTCTGGACGGGGTCTGAGCAACAGCTGAAGACGTTCCATGAATACTTTAATCGATTTCATCCCACCATCAACCTAACACTCAACTGCTCCTGTACTGAAATTAACTTTTTGGAGACCATCATCAAGCTACAGAACAATGAAATAGAGACATCCTTGTACAGGAAACTAATCGACCGTCTTACATACCTTAAATTGTTTACAGACAAGCCGTCAGATACAATCGGATATGTTCCAACCCTATGGATAGAGACAAACACCTTCATGGTCTCAGAAAGACCTTTTTGAATCAGGGCCACCATCCAAGAACAATTGAGAACCAGATTACAAGAGCCACCAGAATAGCAAGGAATCACCTCCTACATTACAAAAACCAAACACGAAAGCAACTGGGTGCCTCTAGTAGTCATCTACAATTCAAATCTGGAGGCGCTAAGGAGAGCTACACGGAAACTACAACCCTTACTACAAAAAGATGCCCGATTACAATCCATATTTCCAGACCCCCCACTTCTGTGATTCAGGCAGCCCCCAAATCTAAGAAGCATCATTGTCAGAAGCTTTCTGTCATCTCCTCCAGCTACACGTACCTTTCCTTGCAACCAGAAAAAATGTAAAACCTGTCCGTTTATAATGACCACAGACAAGATGATGATACCCAACTCACATCAGGACTATAAGATCCCAGGTACGTTCAGCTGTATCACATCTAACGTAGTGTACTTAATTATATGTACCAAATGTCCAGCTGGGGTCTTTATGTAGGGGAGACAGGCCAAAAACTTAGGACAAGAATGAATCATCACCACACAATAAAAAGAATAGATCTACCTGTAGCCAAGCATTTTTGTTTCCCTGACCATAGCATAAAAGACATGAAATTACTGGTATTAAAAGGTCATTTCAAATCTCGAAGAGAAAGAAGAATCTCAGAATATAAACTAATGGTGACCTTTAACACTTTCAGAGCAGGAATGAATGTGTCGCATGGATTTATGTCATTCTACATCAACTAAGGAATGTGCCCCTCAGACTTGTAAGGCCATCATAACACTGGACCTAGTCACAGGACAATAAAACCTTCACACTCCTTATTTATTAACTGCTAAAATATTTATAGCCAGAACTGTTTATCTCTCCCATAATAACTCTGCTTTCCATCACCTGTCGCATCTATTGCATTATTTCTGTGTCTTATTGTGAATAAATATGTGACTCTTCAGATTTTGTGGTATACTAGCCTGATGAAGAGACTTGAGTAGTCTCGAAAGCTTGCAATTTGTTACTATCTTTTCAGTTAGCCATTAAAAGTTATCAACCACTGAAGACTCTCAAATGAAAGCATTATCAAATAAATTTCTGATGTTTTATTTCTGTTTTATTTCTGTGCATATTTCTATTCTGTGTCTATAATTTGATTTTAATATTGCAGCAGTGGGATTATATTTATTGTTGAAGTGGTATGCAGTGACTTACCTGGGAAATTTGTGTTAATTACTATATTCTAACTGAGACAAAACCGTGTATGAATAAAGGATATTTATTACACACAAGTCTACAGTTCATATACTACTAATCACCACACTAACACAGTGCACAATAATAACAATAGCAGACAGTACTAATATACGATTAATTCCCAATTACCTAATTATACTTCCCACCCACTTGAGCTAAAAACATACTTACATTAATACTTATATCCCACCCGTCTATCACTACACTATCCCTATGGAGAAAAAGGGGTTACAAGCAGTGATCAGTAGACACTCAGCCAGATATCCTCATCATGGTGTCCATCGAGTTTTACCTGAAGTGGCTTTTGTGATGTCTTTGTGTTCGTTTTTTTGCTGCGTTTTCACTGCAAAATCAGTTTATATAAAATAGTGGCGACTTCCAAGCAGAAGCTTCTAGAAGAAAAGACCAATCGCTTCTTTTAGCCGCTTCACAGCTTTTGAAGCCTGAAGCAGTTAAAAGAAGTGACAACAGACGGATCATATGCACAGCAAGTCCTTTTGACATTTCAGTACATATGTTCATTCTTTTTGACGTTTGTACAACTTTTATTTTAGAATAGACATTTATCATCAATCCACCTGCTCTGAGCATAATGTTATGGAGTTCCCAGTATGCATACCATGCAAATAAGGTGAAAGCCACAGAATCAATATAATTGGTATAACATTTTTTAATGTATATATATATATATATATATATATATATGAACAAGGTCATGTGACCTAAACGTTGGCCCATTGCACACAGACGTTTGCTGATGATTGTTGTAATAAACTTCTAACTTTCGGCTTATATTGGAGAGCCTGGTTTCCTCTCTATCTACTTTCCAGAGCATCTTCAAAATCCCCTCACAGAAAAGAGAGAAGGGGGTTCATCCGAAAATCGTCATGTGCAGGAGCAGGTTTCTTCTTCAGCGTCTCAATAATATCACAGAAAGAAGACCGCTATTTCATTGATCCTCATCTGAGAACTCAGTACTGGTACGATGTTTCCCAAAGCTGATGGTAAACTAAAGAAAAGACAGAACAGAAGTAAAGGTGAATTATTTTTTTTTACCAATTGAAATGAATGCAGATGTAATCTATATGTTCTCTCTTACCTGGGCTGACGTACAAGATGGACTCTTCTAGTGTCACTGCCAAACTCTTAACTTCTTCCTTGAACATTTAAGATGTTCCACTGAATTTTAGAAGGAAGCAGTGTTTGCGACACAGGGGGCAGCGAAGGTTGGAATTGAGCCAGGTAGAGATGCAACCCTGATGGAAACAATGATTGCATGGTAGCACTGTGACTCCCTCTCCGGTCTCATAATCCGTCATGCAGATGACACACGACTCCTCCTGAGATGTTACAGCTCTTGTTGGGAGGTTCCTAATTTGCTGAGCTCGCCAAGTCTGCTGCCTTTCCTGCAGATTATATTGTGCAGGTGGTGATGGTGGCCGCATCTGTGGCGGAGGCGTCATCACTCCCATTCCCTGCTGCTGAAAGATGATGTTGAACAGACGGTTTGCCTGCAGTAATTGTACAGGAGATCCACTTGCAGCTGGAGACTCCCTGAGTCTGCGGCTGGGCAGAACGGGAAATGGCCGTCTGAATTCAAACTCAGTGGCGGTGTCTGAGGATCCACTGTCATCCCTTCTGCTCTCTGATGTTTCTCTGGAGGGCTCTGCAGGGACTGGTCTAAGTGGAGAGCGGCTTCTTTCCCTGCTCTCTTGTCCTCTTTGCCGGAGAGGAGTTCTGGCTTCTCTGCCTCTCGCAGTGACAGCAGTGGCGTCTGTTCTGTGTCCACCAGTAGTAATTGGTCTTCTCTGATCCCTTTGAGAAGATCTCAATTGATGGACAATCATAGCCTGACCTATAAAGAAATAAAATGTACTATAAATATGCAAAAGTTTATAAAAAAAACACTTTTGAACCAAAGAGAAATAACCTGCTGTTGATTTGGAGTTTAGGGAGAGGAGCAAAAATTGATTAATGTTTGGGCTAAATAAACCTGCTCAGTGGATCCCCTCTCTGCAGACATCACAGAGCAGGGGTGGAACCAGACTGAAACTAACACAGCCCCCAAGGACTATGAATGGGAAGGTGGAGGATGCACTGAGTGTACTGAAACCGCTTACCCCAGGGAAATCTCCTCCCAGAAAAGATCCTATAAGGTGGGCATATTCTCTCACTTACCCTGATTTTCAGGTCGGCTCATCCAAGTCTCGTTGTCAGCAATAAGCTGATGCAGCTCCCTGGAAGTCATGGTTCAGTTTCCCGGGGCTGAGATGGTAGAGTGATAGAAAATGAGAACTAAGTTCTCTGATGGCACGGATGTTATGGTGCCAAAATATCAATAAGAAGCTGTAGAAGTAAAGCACTAGATGTATGAAACAAACTAGCTCGCACTTCCAAAACCAAGGTAGAGTCTCAGCGAAAACTTCAACTCTGAAAATGGCGCTGATGTCACCGAGTGCATAGATTGTATAACCTCACAGCATTCTATGTCACTGTGACATCACATGTGAGAGCAACAACGCGCTGTCATGATGGCCGACTGTCCAATCTGTTATATACATATTATAAAATGTTATATTATTATATATTATAATACACATTGTGAAAAAAATATATTATATTATTATTAACCATCTAACACTCTTAAGGTGTGTATATGTGTCTAATGCATAGGAGATATATATATACATCTTATGAATATCAGATGCCTTGGAATAATAATCCTATACTCACCTTTCAGACCCCCAGTACTGCTGCTGTCAGTGCCCCCGCCGACCTCCTGACTTCTCCTTCCCGCAGGGGCCATTGGGTGACCACTGCAGCTAATCAGTTAATACATATTTCCCATTCATATGTTTCATGTTGATGTAAAATAAACACTTTTAGAAAAGAAAACAGATAAATAAGATTTTCAAAATACGGCATGTACTAAGGTGGATACTCATGGTATGATATGCAGAGAGAGGAATACTGGGAGGACACAGAACATGTTAGTCCACCTGCTTAACCCTCAGTATAATTCTTATCAGGTCATATAGGGGTGTACATAGAAATCCACAGACCCCATAGCAAAGATCTGAAATGGGACCTCTTAATGGCCCCTGGCTGCCATTAAGCAACCCAGTGGTGGTCACAGAGACCCCCTGTCTAGCTGCTTAGATACCATAGTTGCTGGTCACTATGGAAGATAAGGGGTTAAACTGATATAATCAGAGCTAACCTGAAATGCAGCAATTACGAGTGGCTGTCTGCTGTGTAAAACAGCCGGCACCCACTGGGTATGGAGTGGGCTGAGCATGTGAGTCTACTCCTTATAAACCATCATAACTTATGCTGTATATATACGATATAAGCAGGGGATGGGGCTATTCGGCACTAGGCTCCTCCTGTTCATGGGCTCCATAGCGGTCATGTGGCCTGCCAAAATTGGGTGTATGCTACTGAGGTCATACATATAATATGGAAAAAAATATCATACAAGGTAAATAATTGAAATTCATATCAGAAATAGTCCAGTTCTTTAGTGCCCATTCACATTAAAGGAAAATCATCTGAATTGACTGAATTTTGTGGGACAGGCCCATTATCCTCCCATGGAAAGCACATGCATGCTCGGCTGAATCAGGCATACATGAGTATAGGAGCAGTGAGGGAGAGAAGAGAGGAAGGGAGAAGACGGTGATTGGTGAGTATTTTAATCTGCCTCCATCACATAGATATTTAGGATGGATTAGGGAATCGTTAGCTTGGAGCGCTTCTTTCTCCAATAAGTTTTATTGATTTTTATAAACAAAGAAAAATATACAAACAATGAACAGAGAACGCAAAAGTGTAGACAAATTATAGATGAAAGTTACCATGAAAGTGAGTGATGAAAATGTTCAGCATGTGAAAAAGTGGAAATAATAGGAGGGGTAGAGATGCGGAGAAGGTTGGGACTGCTTGCCTCCCATCTAGACAGATTTTGATAAGGCATATGGGGCTCTATTACCCTAATCGAGATCTCAAGTAGGGGAATGACACCTTTGCTCTCACCCAGGTTCACCTGTCATGCCAGGTGTTGGTGCAACACAGAGGGAAAAGGGAAAGGGAGCCAAGACACTAGGGAAAGGGGGAAGTGGAGACCTTATAGTCTGGTCTAGCATCAGCCTTTCTCAACTACCATCCCTTTAATGCATCTTCAGCAATCGCCGCACTCGTGCCTTGCCCTACTTTCCCTGGCGTATGGCTATGGCTAGGGATGGAAGGAGATGAGCATTAGTCAACCTCCACTAAGCACTATAGACAACAAGGGAAGACAAAACAGGAGGAAATTGCTTAGCTTTAGATGACTCCAAATATGCACACGGCCTCAAACTCCAGAGAGGACAAAGAACTGCTCCTGCTAAGCCTCACAAGTAGAAATGAATATAGCCAGCGACTCCCTCTCAGACACACCTGGTATATATAAACCCAGGCCAGAGAGATAATTAGCAAGAGAGAGGTAGCCCCTCGGTTCTAAAGACAGCCTCTTATTTAAGAAGCTGTCTGCAATGCCAAACGTAGAGATCTCCTGCAACCCACTGCAGGGCTACTGTCTGTCACCTCTGACACACCCGTGACATCACCAGAGGGAAACAGTAGATAACATAATTGGGAGAATAGGGGAACAGGAGGTAGGTTTGATGTATTCAGACTGAAGAGTCCACCTGGCGAAACCAAATTTAGCAAAAACATTTTCAAACTGCATCCATCTGTGAGATTAATTTGATAAGGATTGGATTACTGCTACGCAAGAGCTAGGTGTGAGAACCTGTCCAGTTCAGATTTATGTGAATGATAAGAATGGTAGAAATGTTTCTTAAAGGGAACTGTCACCCCCTGCGAGATTTGAGACCTCTAATATGGGCATGCAATCTATTCATACCTGTATGGCCCATAGTAGAGTTCTGAATGCAGAGAAATGTAGTATTATAAAATCTGTTTTCACATGCTTGGCGTCCCCGGGAAGGGAAGAAATCCCCGCCTATATCTTTAGTTAGCCCAGAAATCACCGCCTATCTGCTTATTTAGCATGTTCCCCCATCCCCTGCGCGTCACAGGGCCCTGTGACGTGCACTGGTGTAACTCATTTCCCGCGCATGCGCAATGCGACGCTCACATCAGGAGCATTTTGTATCTCCCGGCCCCATTTGTCTCTGCCCTATTCCATAGTGTTCTAAATATGGACACACAGACCAAATACTGATGTCACACTGATCCAAAATGCTGATGACACTGGAACTATTATTGTCCACTTAAACGTTTAAACATGGACTTGTGAATGAAAAATATCAGATAATATAGCTGAGAGTTTCTCATTAATCATATACCAAGAGATCTGTCCTTTTCACTTCCTAGAAATCAGGTACTGGTTTTCTCCAGGCTAAGGCATCTGTGTTGGTTAGTGATGAGCGAGCATACTCGCAAGTACTCGGTACTCGCCTGAGCATCTCAGTACTCGAGATGCTCGAAGCTCGCCGAGTACTTCCGGGATGCTCGGGCGGATGCTGGGGTCCCCTCCCTGCATGTTTGGCGCTCTTTAGAGCGCCATTCAACATGCAGGAATTGTCTGCCACACACTGCAATGCTGCAGCCATGTTAGTTGTGGCATTACAATGATTGGCTGGCCGCACAGCATCATCAGGTCTATACCAGACCTAGCGCCGCCGTGCTCATCAGTCTACTCTGCAATCAGACAGTGTAGGGAGAGGTGCTGCTGAGCTAGGGAAAGATTTGGCTGTTTATTAGTTAGTGTAGGTATTCCACAAGATTCTCTACACATATTCATCTCAACTAACAGTCCTTCTGAGGACTAATCCAGCTGCAGAGATACCAGTGCTAGGCAGGCAGGCAGGGTATATAGCAGACTGCAGTGCATATAGCAAGAGGATCCATTTCAGTTCTGTCTGCTGGTGCTTTTACAGATATTATATTTGTAGAAATAGCCCCATGTATCAGGGGCCAGGAATAATTTTTTTTTATCTTTATCTGATTGTTTGCTTAAGGCTGTGTGCCCACGATGCGTTTTTTAAGTGTTTCCGCAGGGCAAAAATGCTGCAGAAATACTTAAAAAACACATGGTAGAAGGCCTGCCATGTTGCCTAATGATAATCTGCATGTGCACATGCTGCGGAAATTTCTGCTGCGGAAAAACTGCAGCACTACCAATTATTTTGCGGAAGCGTTGCGTTTTCGCTGCCATTGACTTGCATTGGAACGCTTGGATTCCGCATCACTGGATCTGTACATGCGGAATCCAAGCATTTCAATGTGCGGATGGTACCCGGGTCTGGATGAGAGGAGACTCTCCTCCGGACCCGGGTACCATGGAAACTGTAAAAAAAAGAATAAAATAAAAAATAAATATGATACTTACCTTCTGATGGCCCCCGGTGTGCTTGTCTTCGCTTGCCGGCAGATCGCGGTGGACGGAAGGACCTGCGCTGACGTCATTTAGTGTACCGCGAGCTGCCGGCAAGCCAGGACGGAGCGAATAAAAACTGTGGGGGCCATCAGAAGGTAAGTATGTATTTATTTTTTTATTTTTTACCATTCTTTAAGGTCACACTATATAAATCCATGACGTTTGCATGGATTTAAATAGTGTGACCAAGTTGTCAAGCACTTTCCAAGTGATGCTAAAATCGCTTGGAAAGCGCTTGTCAACCCACATGCGGAAATGCATGTGAAGAACGCTTCACATCCGCTTGTCCCTGGCAGGAAAAACGCATGTACAATCCACATGTACAATCCGCATGTGCAATCCGCATGTACAATCCGCATGCGTTTTTTCTGCCAGGGAGATGCAGAAATGCTCAGGAAAAAATCCAGAGCATTTCTGCATCGTGAGCACATAGTCTAAAAACCAATCCAGAGAACACCGTTTTTCTGCGCCATTTGCTAGTTGGCACTGCAGAATACAGCCAGGTCCTTTCCATGTTACAGCGCTAAAAATCCAGCTATTGAAAACTGTGGTTTGTCCGTCACACGGATCACATATAATTGCCCTCAACAATGCAGTTACTGGGAAAGTCCACCTAACCACGGACACGTGGACAAGTGCTTGTGGGCAGGGATGATACATCTCTCTGATGGCACACTGGGTTAAAATAGTGGAAGCCGGGACCCAGTCGGGCCTTGGGACAGAACACATCCTGCCGATGCCGAGGATTGCGGGCCCTAGGTCAATCAGGATTGCCCCCACAGTCTACAGCTCCTGCACCTCATCTTCCTCAGTCTCCTCCTCCTCTTCAGCCTCCATCTCCGAAATGACCACATCAGTCACAAGCTGGAAGCACTGCAGCACTGCCTCAGCCAAGCGGCAACAGGCTGTGCTGAAGCTAATATGCTTAGGTGACAAACCGCACAATGCTGAAGAGTTGTGGACAGCTCTGAAAGAACAGGCAGATCTGTGGCTGACACCGCTGAACCTACAGCCAAGTATGGTCGTGTGTAACAATGGCAGGAACCTGGTGGCGGCTCTGAGGCGAGGAGAGCTCATATATGTACCATGCCTCGCCCATGTGCTTAACCTCGTGGTTCAGCGGTTTTTCAAAACCTACCCGGAGTTGCCGCATCTGCTTGTCAAAGTACCCCGCCTGTGTGCCCATATTAGAAAGTGAGCTACAGCTTCCGCCGCCCTAGCCGCCCTAACCATCAACAAGGCCATCGGTATTCAGTTCAGACTCCACACATAAGAAATCAGGAGTGGACATGGATGTCAGACATATGTACCATCCTCCAAAACTTTGACGACACCTCCAAGATGGTGAGTGGTGATGACGCCATAATAAGCGTCAACATTCCGCTTCTCTGTCTTCTGAAACACTCTCTGATAACAATCAAAGAGGATGCATTGCAGGAGGAGAATGATGAGATGGAGCAAGGAACCATACAGAGTGATTCCTCACAGCCCAGCCTCATCTCATCCCAACGTGGATTGGGTGACAATGAGGAAGAGGAGGAAGAGCAGGAGCTAGTTTCATGCACTATAGATGGTACTACCTGCACAAATGTCATACCATCTGTTCAGCATGGATGGCCTGAGGACAGGGAGGAGGAGGAGGAGAGAATGGTCAGTTGTCCTCTTGGTGAGGACACGGAAGTCTTGCCTGTTAGCAGCCTGGCACCATGGCTGAGTTTATGTTACGCTGCCTTTCCCGTGACCCTTGCATTCTCAAAATTTTGGGAGACAGTCATTACTGGTTGATGACACTTCTAGACCCACGCTACAAGGAGAACTTTCTATCTCTTATTCCTGAGGCGGACAGGTCTACAAAGATGGGGCAGTACCAAAAAGCCCTTGCTACGGAACTATTAAAAAAATTCCCATCTGAAAACGATGGTGGCAGAGGTCCCTGTTCGTTGGACAACCAAGGAGTACAGGCGAGAGGGACACAAATCCAATCCAGCAGAGGCAGGGGAACACTGTCAAAGTTCTGGGAGAGTTTTCTCAGCCCCTCCCATCGCACAGGCCCTGAGACATGGGATACTCTCACAAGGAGTGCAAAGTTTGGGAAGATGCTGAGGGAGTACCTTGCCGACCATACCAACATCCTCCGTGATTCCTCTGTGCCTTATAATTATTGGGTATCCAAGCTGGAGACGTGGAATGTACTGGCTCTCTACACCTTGGAGGTCCTGGCCTACCCTGCCGCTAGCGTTTTGTCAGGGCTGGATTGGGCCAGACTTCTCAACACCACTGAATGATAGCAGTGTAACATAAACTCAAATCCAGTTTCTTTTTTGTGAGGTGTATTCCCGTGCACCTTTTCACACCCAGACATGGGTATATGCTTCCTGATTTTGGCTATTTGCTCTTGTCCTCCTCCTTCTCCTCATCCTCATCCTCCACCACCATATCACCAGGGTGACGTGGTCTGTGATGCAACACCCACATATTTTTTTTTTAAGGGTGTTTATGATGCCCGTAAAAAAAATTTTTTATACAGTATGTTCATGTATACCCCCAGGGGTAAATGTTTGTCAGCCCATACTCTTAGTGCATGGGCGTTACATGTATAGGAGACCAGCTCCTTTCTAAACATTTTTTTATGAGGTCCTCCTCCACGTCTTTTCCAAGGTGCATTGGAATGCCTCCCAATTTTTGGCAGCCCTTGCATTCATTGCATAGGTCAACACTATGGGAGACCCACTTCCTAATAATGGGAACATTTTTTCATGAGGTCCTTTGTCTCTTCCAAGGGGCATTGGAGTGCCTCCCAATTTTTGGCAGGCCTTGCATTCACTGCATAGGCCAACTCTATGGGAGACCCACTTCCTAATAATGGGAACATTTTTTCATGAGGCCCTCTACGTCATTTCCAGGGGGCATTGGAGTGCCTCCAAATTTTTGGCAGCCCTTGCATTCACTGCATAGGCCAACACTATGGGAGTCCCACTTACTAATAATGGGAACATTGTTTTCAGGAAGCCACCTGACCTCCTCATCTCTTCCAAGGGGCATTGGAGTGCCTCCAAATTTTTGGCATCCCTTGCATTCACTTCATAGGCAAACACAATGGGAGACCCACTTCTTAATAATGGGAACATTTTTTTTCTGGAGGCCCTCCTCTACGTCTCTTCCCAGGGGCATTGGAGTAGGTCCAAATTTTTGGCAGCCCTTGCATTCACTTCATAGGCCAACACTATGGGAGTCCCACCTATTAATAATGGGAACATTGTTTTCAGGAAGCCATCTGACCTCCACATCTCTTCCAATGGGGCATTGGAGTGCCTCCATATTTTTTGCCATCCCTTGCATTCATTTCATAGGTAAACACAAAGGGAGACCCACTTCTTAATAATGGGAACATTTTTTTTCTGGAGGACCTCCTCTACGTCTCTTCCCAGGGGCATTGAAGTAGGTCCAAATTTTTGGCAGCCCTTGCATTTACTGCATACGCAATAAGAGTATAGGAGACCGACTCTTTAGTAATGGGAACAGCAAAGCATAGCCAGCTGCTGGCCCTTTAAGAATAGTAAAGGCCGCCTGTTGGCCCTATAAAATAGGCTTTGTGAGTTTCAGAGTCCCTCCTTCATAAATGAAACAGGATGTGTCTGATCATGTCTCACACACCACATGGCCAGATAAGGTTGTAAAATGTTAAAATGACATTGCCTGGTGAATGCATTTGTCACGGTTGAAAGCAATGCAAAAGTGCAAAAATGCATCAAAAACGCTACGTGTGAACATAGCCCAAGGTGTGGAGGAGTATTTTTGGTTTTGGTTATGTATTTTGCCTTATATACAAGTCATTACCCTGGAAAGGGTGTTCCTTTACATATTTCCCAGGAAAATCCATTTTGGTTTCATTTTTGTATGTTTTATTGTGAGTCCGTAAAAGTGGCGTAATACCTCTGACAACATTGTTCACAGCAGTCACCTGGGAGTCAGAAATGCTTCCAGGGGTCTTCCCCGTGCTGTTCCCATGTCATTTGAGCACTGTTCCCGTCGATTTGGGCAATTTTTAAGCCCTGTGCAGACCGCCGGGGGGAGCCACCTGAATAATGATTGAGATTCCCATAGACATACAGTGCTGGCCAAAAGTATTGGCACCCCTGCAATTCTGTCAGATAATACTCAGTTTCTTCCTGAAAATGATTGCAATCACAAATTGTTTGGTATTATTCTCTTCATTTAATTTGTCTTCAATGAAAAAAACACAAAAAAAATTGTCCTAAAGCCAAATTGGATATAATTCCACACCAAACCTAAAAAAGGGGGTGGACAAAAGTATTGGTACTGTTTGAAAAATCATGTGATACTTCTCTAATTCATGCAATTAACAGCACCTGTAACTTACCTGTGGCACCTAACAGGTGTTGGCAATAACTAAATCACACTTGCAGCCAGTTAACATGGATTAAAGTTGACTCAACCTCTGTCCTGTGTCCTTGTGTGTACCACATTGAGCATGGAGAAAAGAAAGAAGACCAAAGAATTGTCTGATGACTTGAGAAACCAAATTGTGAGGAAGCATGAGCAATCTCAAGGCTACAAGTCCATCTCCAAAGACGTGAATGTTCCTGTGTCTTCCGTGCGCAGTGTCATCAAGAAGTTTAAAGCCCATGGCACTGTGGCTAACCTCCCTAGATGTGGACGGAAAAGAAAAATTGACGAGAGATTTCAATGCAAGATTGTGCGGATGGTGGATAAAGAACCTCGACTAACATCCAAACAAGTTCAAGCTGCCCTGCAGTCCGAGGGTACAACAGTGTCAACCCGTACTATCCGTCGGCGTCTGAATGAAAAGGGACTGTATGGTAGGATACCCAGGAAGACTCCACTTCTTACCCTGAGACATAAAAAAGCCAGGCTGGAGTTTTCCAAAACTTACCTGAGAAAGCCTAAAACGTTTTGGAAGAATGTTCTCTGGTCAGATGAGACAAAAGTAGAGCTTTTTGGCAAAAAGCATCAGCATAGAGTGTACAGGAAAAAAAAGAGGCATTCAAAGAAAAGAACACGGTCCCTACAGTCAAACATGGCGGAGGTTCCCTTATGTTTTGGGGTTGACCGTGTGCATGGCATTATGAAGTCTGAAGACTACCAACAAATTTTGCAGCATAATGTAGGGCCCAGTGTGAGAAAGCTGGGTCTCCCTCAGAGGTCATGGGTCTTCCAGCAGGACAATGACCCAAAACTCACTTCCAAAAGCACTATAAAATGGTTTTAGAGAAAGCACTGGAGACTTCTAAGGTGGCCAGCAATGAGTCCAGACCTGAATCCCATAGAACACCTGTGGAGAGATCTCAAAATGGCAGTTTGGAGAAGGCACCCTTCAAATATCAGGGACCTGGAGCAGTTTGCCAAAGAAGAATGGTCTACAATTCCAGCAGAGCATTGTAAGAAACTCATTGATGGTTACCGGATGCGGTTGTTCGCAGTTATTTTGGCTAAAGGTTGTGCAACCAAGTATTAGGCTGAGGGTGCCAATACTTTTGTCCGGCCCTTTTTTGGAGTTTTGTGTGAAATGGTCAATGATTTGATTTTTGCTTCATTCTCTTTTGTGTTTTTTCCTTGCAAGCAAATTAAATGAAGAGAATAATACCAAAGAATTTGTGATTGCAATCATTTTCAGGAAGAAACTGAATATTATCTGACAGAATTGCAGGGGTGCCAATACTTTTGGCCAGCACTGTACATTGGTCTCGTTGCTCGGGTTGAGCACCCGAGTATTCCAATGTGCTCGACCCGAGCAACGAGCACCCGAGCATTTTAGTGCTCGCCCATCACTAGTGTTGATGTGTTGATGGACATGGGGGACATGGCAGACATAACTGGACAGCTATCTAAGGTGTAAAGGCACAAGGCAGCTTAGGAGTTAAGGATAAAGATGTTACAAGATATTACATGAAATGTTACATTTTTTGCTGATCACTAATGGTTCACATAAACCTAAAATCTTCAGTCTTAACTTTTTCTTAAGACATTATTGTAAAGTCTATGAGAAGATATGATGGGTTCAAAGAACTGGAAATTTAACAAATGCAGAAGACAATTTTTGAGATGGGGATGGATAAATAAATAACATATCACCAATTATAAGAAGAGATCCTACTTTTTGGGGGTCGTGTTTTACTATAATCAATTGTCTATTCCATCTGGAATTAAAGTTGTGCCTTGATTTTGTCAGAGATAATCTGGGGAGGAAAAACCATGGGGGGTCACACAAACCTCCACTTTTGGTACCCTGACTGCTGTTAGGTGCTGTGATGAAATCCTTGGAGCCATTGTCAGACAATACACCGGTGCAGTGGCCCTGGGTTTCTCCTGGTACAGGACAATATCCATCCTCATGTGATCAGACTGTGGAGACAGTACCTGGATGAGGAAGACATTTATGCCTTTGACTGGCCCTCATGTTTCCCAGACCTGAATCCTTTTGAGAACCGGTGGTTTGTTCTGTATCAGGCATCCAACAAAGTCAAGTAACATTACAAACTATGCAGGAGCTCACCAATGCCCTGATAACCCAGAATACCGCCCATTGTCTCATCAGGAGCATGCCCAGACATTGTCAGGAGTGCTACAGACACGTGGGGTCATACTTTTATTTTTCAAGTCACTGTAAATACTTCTATCCCATCCTTTGTTATTATTCTCGAAGTCAAAAGATATAAGCAGAGAATGGGAAGATAAACAGCAAAACAAATAATTATTAAAACAAATCCAATGGAAATATTTATTTTTTATTTATTTACTTTTTAGTTCTTCAAACTCGAATTGTCTTCTTTCTTTTCTCACTTTATGCAGAGAAGTTTTGCTACAAGAAGCAGACGTTCCACGGGTAAGTCCTTACTGATACAACGCTGTTACAATGCCTTATACCAATGTTCCCAGCCGGCAGCTCTCTGCTGGCGTCAGAACTGCAACTCCTAGAATGGCATAAATAGCCATAGATTGGGCAAAACTGGCCGACACATCCACTGGTAAAACTCCAGAATAGTAATTTACAGGACTGACCGGAATGAAACAAGGATACTGATAGATGATGATGAATGGGTGAAGCTGCAGAAGAGACGATGTAGGACCGGGCGTTGCTCTGCCCACTGTCAAGTTCTTCAAAAGTTGAACCATTTCGTCTCCAGATATTTTACTCCAGTTCCTGTAGTCCTTGACTGGAGTAACACTTCTGAAGGGGCACACGTAGACGCACACCACTCATCAGATATGCCAAGTTCATTAAGTGTTGTGCGCCTCTTAATGAAAAGCATTCATGAATAAGATTTGCCGATTTCTTTAAGACTGGGGCCTGAAAAAGCACTCACAAAATGATTAAAATCATTTTCCTAGTCATTTCTATGGATAGAATATTTATGCGCCTAAAGTGGCATAATTCTTGATGAATTTGCCCGTCAGGCTTCCACAAGCACAGTAGTGCCTTAGTTTTGCAACTTTTGGTGGATCCAGCCAGGAGTGGAGTAAAAATGCTAAAATTCGCAACATTTTTGTGCTACTTTGAATTGCGACCAAAATTTTGCAACGTTTCAAAGTGTTGAACACTAGAAAACTGTTGAAAACAACTTGATGAGTCGGGCCCTATATCTCCAGCAGTGGCAGTAAATAAATGGAGTAATGAAGCTTGTGCAAGACTATATCCCTCCATTCAAATGGAACAGAAAAAAACACAGAGGCGCTCTATGTGTGAACCAGCTTGGAGGTCCAGAAATCCAGCGTTCTGGAATTGCTCACCTGGGATACTTGTGCTGACCATGCACAACAATCCATGAAATGTGAACTGAAAACACTCAAAGCTGCAGCACCGACCTCCTGTCCCAATTGCCAGAGAAGGAAGCAAAGGATAATCCAGGAAGGAGGAAGAAATGCAGTTTCTCCAGGCGCTGCCACAAAGGATGACGAGCCAGATGGTAAGTAAGATTTTTCTATTGTTTTGTAATGGTAACAAGACTACACATTTCTGGGATGATTCAATTCAAATGGGACACTCTAGAGCCCCATGTTTTAAACTGTGGAGGTCCCAGTGTGGGATACCCAGTGGTCAGCAAGTATTTACTTTTTCGGTGAAAGGTGATAACTTGCAACCTTTGTAGCATATCTTTAAATGATTATTCTCATTTCTTCTTCAGAAGCGCGCTGCTCCCCTGTCTTCCTACGTCCTGCTCGGCAGGGCAAAGTGCGCTCCGGACTGACTGACATTTTGGAGAAGCATCATAGATGCGCAATTGGCCCAAACTTAGTTCCCATGCCGCTATATGAAGCATCGGAGGATCACAGAAGTACTCAAGCTGGTTGGATTCACTCATCTGGCCAACTTCAGAGCAGCACTTGTAAGCTCTACAGCAAAGAGCTTGTAACTGTTGCGCTTCTCGCCTTGGAGAATGACCACCGAAATGAAATGGAAAAGACAGAAATCATCTTTCCAGGTAATGCACTAATGTATGTTTTTCTTTATACTGAGCCATGTTTCCACATATTCAATATAATAAAATCTCATTCTCCCTCTATGAATGTTCATGTGCAGGAAAAAAACTGAGTAAAACTCTCTTCTTTATTAATTCCGGCATCTTTTTGACTTGCTACATATGAAAATAGTAGAAGATAAATATATAAGACTAATGCAGAAGACGACAGCCCAATGGGAACAGATATTGTGCCTTTATAGAAACAAATGTGGGGCCTTTGCAGTTGTCACCAAATTGATGCAATGTATCCTTATTCATAAAACAAAGATGTCTCTGCCGGGTTCTCAAAATACTATTTATTGATTTATATAGCTCTGTTTCTAACAATCCAAGCAATACAATAACTGCAAATATACAGCGAGTGAAATAAGTATTGAACGTTTCACCAATGCTATACATAAATATGTTTTGAATGGTGCTATTGACATGAAATTCTCACCAGATTTCAGTAAAAACCTCATCCAATCTACACAGGCAAAGAAATGAAACCATAAATGTCCATAAATGAAATCATGTGTAATAATGAAGATGACACAGGGAAAAAGTATTGAACAAGCTTCCTGAAATGTATTTAATACTTCATACAAAAGCCTTTGGTGGTGATGACAGCTTTAAGACGCCTCCCGTATGGAGAAACTAGTCGCATGCATTGCTCAGGAGTGATTTTGGCCAATTCTTCTACACAAACACTCTTCAAATCCTGAAGGTTCGGTGGGCTCCTTCTATGAATTTTGAACTTTAGTTCCTTCTATAAATTATGCAATTTTTACCAAATGTGGCAATACACCATATGTGGTTGTACACTAGAGCTTGAGCACACGGCAGGGATCGGATGAGTAGAAGCGCAACTTGGGTTTTAGAATGCAGATTCTGTTTGAATAGATTGAGGGTGCCATTAGCCGAGCCCCTGAGGTGTCAGATCAGCAGAAACCCCCACAAGTGACCCCATATTGGAAACTTTACTGCTTAAGGAATTCATCAAGGGGTGTAGTGAGTGTTTTGAACCTACAGATGCCTCACAGAATCTTATAACATTGGAATGTGGAAATTTCACATTTTAGTTGTTAAAATGTAATTTTTTTTATTAGCTACAAATGTGTCAGGTACATGAGGGTTAGTAGGTGAAACTGGACCCCAAAATTTATTCTGCAATTTCTCCCGAATATGGTGATGCTCTATATGTTGTCAGAAACTACTGTTTAGCCTCACGTCATGGCTGAGAAGGAAGGAGCGCTATTTGGATTTGAACCACAGATTTTGCTACAATAATTTTCGGGCAACATTTGCAGAGCCGTTAAGGTGCCAGAACAGCAGCAAACCTCCACAAGTGACCCCATTGCAGAATTTGGACCTCTCAATGAATTCATCTACGGCTCAAGTGACTATTTTGTAACATCCACGCCATAGTTTTTTGGGGGGAGAATTGCAAATATGCCAGCTCAGTGCCCACACATTGTGCCCAGTTGGTGTTTCTGGGGAAAACCTGTAAAATGCTAAGTGCGCTCTTCCCGCTACAATAATGCCAAAAATGTAGCCTCCTACTGTAGTTTAGGCACAGTGGGGCTCAGAAGGAGGGGGTATTTGGGAGTGTATATTTCACTGTATTTTATTTGAGGGGCTGGAGCCATGTTGCTTTTCCAGAGTCTTTGTTCTACCAGTAACATGGGAACCCTCTACATTTCCAGTGACAGATGGCAGATCTGAGTGGGGGCTTGTTTTGTGCAGGAAAAGTTAGGGTTTTTTTGGTAACATTTTGGAGTACAAAATATTTTTTGATCACTTTCAGTATGGTGGGATCACATGCTTGTGTTCTACGCTGAGCATTTATAACACGGTTACTGAGTAAATCTCACAAAAATGCGATTCAAACGATATCTCCAGAGGAACCATCCATCATAATGAGGCAGATGGAGACACTTTGGACTCTGTTTGCCGTCTATTCCGGTGGTATCCATCTTTTTTGGCGTGCACAAAACTGTGGTCGCCCACACTTGTGCGCTAAAAAGATGCATAAAATAATGTGACACCACTGTAAGACACCAGAGTCCAAAGTGCCTCCATCTGCCTCTTTATAGTGAGTGGTTCCATTGGGAGTTTTGTCTGAATCGTGTCTTTTCTGAATCGCGTTTTCTCTGATTTACATAGAAACTCCAATGTAAGCGCTCAACAGAGAGCGCAGGATAAATGTGAATCAAGCCATATTCCAATTTTTGGGATGTAGAATGAACAAATAGACAGTAGTACAAGAACAGTTTTTATTTTTATTTTTGCGCCACTCATCGTGCGGTATAAATTAATCTACGGGTCAGTGCAATTACAGCGATACCAGATTTATATAGTTTTTTATGTTTTGCTGCTGTCACGCAGTAAAAATTATTGTTTATAAAAAAAATAGTTTTTTTTTTGTCGCCATATTGTGAGAGCTATAATTTCTTTATCTTTTGACGAACAGAGCTGTATGAGGGCTTATTTTTCACAACGAGTTGAAGATTTTTTTGGTACCATTTTGGTTTACATAACAATTTTTGATTGCTTTTTACTAAGATTTTTCAGACACAGAATGAATAAAAAACAGCAATTCAGCTATTGTTTTTATACTGGACATTCTTTTGAACGGTTCACCATGCGGTAAAAGTGATAAGACTGATTTATTCTTCTGGCCTGTATGACTGTATGATTACAGTGATATCAGATTCATATGACCCCCTGATTCATTTGCTGCTTTGGGGTAACTTTGTTTCTTCTATTTTCCCTTGTCCATCTCTTCTTAAGGGTATTATATAGACCTGTTTACCTATCAAAATATATTTGTTTAATTCACCTATTGGACATCTATGGCATACAGTATATGTTCCATATGCATTTCATGTCCCTTTTGATCAGGGATATTCACTGAGTATACATATTTTTGTACTGTTTGTACCTTTCTCTACGTGACCCCAGGTGTTCATGTCACTTATATTGATTGTCTATCATTATTGTTTGGGGATATTTTAGCACACTTTTTATTGTTATATTTTTTAATAATTTGTGGAATATTTATTATCCCCCATACATTTTTTGGTACACCAGTGCACTTATTTTGCACGTATTCATTGTTAGTGCTTATGGCATTTATGTTCAATATTATTGCTGTTATTATTGTAACAGGTTAACCCTTTTTATTTTTCACTTTTTTATGTATCTCTTAGTACACTAGTGCACTTGCTACGCACTTATTCACCCACAGTGCTTATGGTATTATGTCTAACATCATTGCTGTCATTAGTAATAGGTTATTTCATCCATCCTCTCTCTTGTAGCTTCTAATTCCATCTGACTTATATACCAGGTTCAAGCGTTTTGTAACATACCTGGCGGCGTCCTTGCATGGTGGTCCATCTCCCACTGTGCAAGAGCGCGCACTTGATCTCCAGTCCAGAATGTCTCTCTGGCTTCCCTCCATGCTGTCTGTTTGTGTCTGTTTCTGCTGCTTAAGGGCGGCGCCCGATCACTTCCTGCTTTTTGTACCTGCTGTGGGTCACACCCCTTGTGCGTCCTCAGCCTATTGCTGTCTGTCACCTGGTATATAGCTCAGCTGCTCCCATCTATCCCTGCCTGAGCATAGTGTTTCATTCAGTGTGTGCTTGCACTCTGAAGGTGCCAGGTCCCGTTCTGTGTTCTCTTGTCTGCCTATCCTGGAGGCTGTATTTCCAGGCCTGTCTGAACACGCTCCTAGCCTGTTCCTCCCGCCTTCTAGGGGCCGATTATCTAGACCCGCTCCGGTATCTTGTCTGTCCTGTCTGAACACGCTCCTAGCCTGTTCCTCCCGCCTTCTAGGGGCCGATTACCTAGACCCGCTCCGGTATCTTGTCTGTCCTGTCTGAACACGCTCCTAGCCTGTTCCTCCTGCCTTCTAGGGGCCGATTACCTAGACCCGCTCCTGTATCTTGTCTGTCCTGTCTGAACACGCTCCTTGCCTGTTCATCCTGCCTCTCTGGGGGCCGTATTCCCAGACCCGCTCCTGTATTCCGCTGCAGTGTCGGTCTCCTCCATACACTCAGTTCCAGTCTGAACTCTCTCCTATCCTTTACCTGTTTTGCCTCTATGTCCGTTCCCTTCCTTTTTCTGCAGAGTCTGAACTCGTACCTAACTCCTGCTTGTTGTCTCTGTACTCCCGTTTGTGAGTTTGTGGTCCACTCGCTACTTCACTGCAAGTACCCTGTGGGTATCTGGCTCTGCCTTTCCCTTCCTGTCTGTTCCGTGTGAACAGAGCCCTGTCCCCCCTGCTCAGCCTTGCCTGCTCTGACTCCTTTGCTCACCGCTCCGGCGGTTCTAGCCTGCTCTGACTCCTTTGCTCACCGCTCCGGCGGTTCTAGCCTGCTCTGACTCCTTTGCTCACCGCTCCGGCGGTTCTAGCCTGCTCTGACTCCTTTGCTCACCGCTCCGGCGGTTCTAGCCTGCTCTGACTCCTTTGCTCACCGCTCCGGCGGTTCTAGCCTGCTCTGACTCCTTTGCTCACCGCTCCGGCGGTTCTAGCCTGCTCTGACTCCTTTGCTCACCGCTCCGGCGGTTCTAGCCTGCTCTGACTCCTTTGCTTACCGCTCCGGTGGTTCTAGCCTGCTCTGACTCCTTTGCTCGCTGCTCCGGCAGCCTTGCTCCGCTCTGACCCTTTTGCTCACTGCTCCAGCAGTCTCGCTCCGCTCTTATCCTTTTGCTCACTGCTCCGGCAGTCTTGCTCCACTCTTGCTCACCGCTCCAGGAGGTCTCGTCTTGCTCCACTCTTGCTCACTGCTCCGGCAGTCTCGCTCAGCTCTGACCCTTTGCTCACCGCTCCTGGCGGCCTTGTCCTGCTCTACTCTTGCTCACCGCTCCAGGCGGCTTTGTCCTGCCCTGTTCTCGCTCACCTCTCTGGGCGGCCTCACTCTGCTGTGTTTGTCCGCCACATCTGTGGTTCTGTTCCTGAGTCCCAGTGTGTACTGGGTCCTATCCCGCCAGTGTCCCTACCTGCTAGTGCCTCCCTGTCTGCACTCTAGCTGTGCTTGCCTGTACCCCTCTGCCTGTATTGTTCCTGAGTCCCAGTGTGTACTGGGTCCTATCCCGCCTGTGTTCCTACCTGCTAGTGCCTTCCTGTCTGCACTCTAGCTGTGCTTGCCTGTACCCCCCTGCCTGCATACCCGCCGTGCCTGCCTATACCCACCAGTCTGTGTGCCAGCCTACCAGTCTGTTCCTGTATTCCCCTGTGTGGGTCAACAGCCGTGTCCGGGGTCTGTCCTGGAGTAGCACCTGGTCTCTCTGCTCGGTTCCTCCTTGGTGCACTGGCGTCGTATGCCGTCGTGCCACCTTGGTCGGATCGGGTGAATACCTAGTTAAGCCCCTCCAGGCATTCACTCTCCGGCACGGTCCAGTGGAATCACTACAATCACACGCACACGCCGCTCAGCCCGGGCGTGTGCATAACAGCATGCTCAGGCCATGGTTCCCGTTGAGCCCCACGGCCTTCACTCTCTGAGAAGTTTTCCAGCGAATACATGCATTAAAATAAATAAATAATTTTTTTTTTCCTTAGCTGAGTTCCAGGCGAATTACGCACCGTCCAGATGGATCTATCAGCTCTCGTTCCTGCGGATCCGCCACGTTACTATGGGGATCCAAGACAGTGTCGTGCATTTGTGGAGCAATGCATGCTACACTTTAAGGCCTACCCTCTCTATTTTCCTTCAGATTGGGCTAAAGTGGCCTTTATGATTGACTACCTAGCGGGTGATGCCTTGAAATGGGTCACCCCCCTATGGGAAGCATGGGATCCTGTCGTCCTTGACCTGCAGGCCTTCCTGGTGGCCTTTCGTATGGTCTTCAAGGACCCTAACCCTGAAGCCCCTGCTGAAGCTTCACTTCCCAATATCCCGGAGCAGCCCCGACGGGTAATGTGTGTGGGTAGCGCAATAGTCCTCCAGCCCAATGAGACTACTGCCCACCCAGAATCCTCACAGGGTGACTACGCTTTCCGGAATACTTCTCCCAACCTCAAGAGGCAGTCCAGACGTGCTAGACGTAGAGGCAAGCCGTCACGCCAGGGTCTGTCCTCCCTGAGACCTCCTGACCCCAACCTTGAAGTCCCTACTGAAGCTTCATCTCCCTGTATCCTGGAGAAGCCCCAACGGGTAATGTGCGTGGGTAGTGCACCAGTTCTCCTGCCCGAAGAGACTTCTGCCCATCCAGACTCCACACAGGAGAACTTCCTGCACCCGGCATCAGATGCTTCACCCACTTTTACCGGTGTGCATGTCCAAGGATGCTCCAAAGCTGTGGTTAACTCAGAGTCTGTGCACCTCTGCTACCTGGTGGAGGACCCCCTGTTGCCTCCTGAATCCTCCGGGATACCACTCGATGACAAATGGAGAGAGACTTCTCTACACCCGGTACTCAATACTTTGTCCGCTTCGTCCTGTGAGCCTGACAAAGGGTACCCCAAAGTGGTAGTTACCCCCAAGTCTCTACACCCCTCCGACCAGGCGGAGGACCTCCAGTTGTCTCCTGAACCCTTCGGGGTGCTACCTGGTAGCGAAAGGACAGAGACTCTCCTATACTCTGTACCTGATACCTCGCTCGCTTCGTCCAGTGAGTCCAACCTAGTGTACTCCGAAGCAGAGGTTACTCCCGAGTCTCTACACCCCTCCGACCAGGCGGAGGACCTCCAGTTGTCTCCAGAACCCTTCTGGGTGCCACCTGGTGGTGAATGGACAGAGACTTTCCTATATCCTGGATCTGATACCTCGCTTGCTTCGTCCAGTGAGTCCGACCTAGTGTACTCTGAAGCAGAGGTTACCCGTGAGTCTCTACACCCCTCTGACCAGGCGGAGGACCGCCAGTTGTCTCCAGAACCCTTCGGGGTGCCACCTGGTGGTGAATGGACAGAGACTTTCCTATACTCGGTACCCGATACCTCGCCTGCTTCGTCCAGTGAGTCCGACCTAGTGTACTCTGAAGCAGATGTTTTCTCTGAGCCTCTGCACTCTTCTGACCCGGCGGGGGACCTCCAGTTGTTTCCTGAATCCTCCGGGGTACCACCAGATAACAAAGAGACAGTGACTTTTCCTCATTATGTACCTGATAACCCGTCTATTTCTTCCTGTGAGCTTGACAAGATGTACCTCGAAGCAGAGATTACCCTCAAGTCTCTGTCCCCCTCCAACCCGGTGAAGGACTTCCAGTTGTCTCCTGTACCCTCTGGGGTGCCACCTGAAAATATGTGGAGAGAGACTTCCTTGTGTGCTGTTCCTGGTACTCCACCCGTTTCGTCTGTTGCTGAGGATGGCTGGATAGGAGGTAGCATCCTAGCTAACCAGATGAGATCAGTTTTTCCTGTGGACAGTGGAAGTGATCTCCTTGAAGTGAACGACTGGTCCTCGAATTCCCTGCGGAAGATTCTGGCAGGCCGAAGAAGAGGGGGCGTAAGGGGGGGGGTACTGTAACATACCTGGCGGCGTCCTTGCATGGTGGTCCATCTCCCACTGTGCAAGAGCGCGCACTTGATCTCCAGTCCAGAATGTCTCTCTGGCTTCCCTCCATGCTGTCTGTTTGTGTCTGCTTCTGCTGCTTAAGGGCGGCGCCCGATCACTTCCTGCTTTTTGCACCTGCTGTGGGTCACACCCCTTGTGCGTCCTCAGCCTATTGCTGTCTGTCACCTGGTATATAGCTCAGCTGCTCCCATCTATCCCTGCCTGAGCATAGTGTTTCTTTCAGTGTGTGCTTGCACTCTGAAGGTGCCAGGTCCCGTTCTTTGTCTCCTGCTTTGCGGCATCTGTTCCCGTGTCTGAACTGAGTCCTGTCTGTCTCCTGCCTTGCGGTTTCAGTTCCCGTGTCTGAACTGAGTCCTGTCTATGTCTCCTGCCTTGCGGTTTCAGTTCCCGTGTCTGAACTGAGTCCTGTCTGTGTTCTCTTGTCTGCCTATCCTGGAGGCTGTATTTCCAGGCCTGTCTGAACACGCTCCTAGCCTGTTCCTCCCGCCTTCTAGGGGCCGATTATCTAGACCCGCTCCGGTATCTTGTCTGTCCTGTCTGAACACGCTCCTAGCCTGTTCCTCCCGCCTTCTAGGGGCCGATTACCTAGACCCGCTCCGGTATCTTGTCTGTCCTGTCTGAACACGCTCCTAGCCTGTTCCTCCTGCCTTCTAGGGGCCGATTACCTAGACCCGCTCCTGTATCTTGTCTGTCCTGTCTGAACACGCTCCTTGCCTGTTCATCCTGCCTCTCTGGGGGCCGTATTCCCAGACCCGCTCCTGTATTCCGCTGCAGTGTCGGTCTCCTCCATACACTCAGTTCCAGTCTGAACTCTCTCCTATCCTTTACCTGTTTTGCCTCTATGTCCGTTCCCTTCCTTTTTCTGCAGAGTCTGAACTCGTACCTAACTCCTGCTTGTTGTCTCTGTACTCCCGTTTGTGAGTTTGTGGTCCACTCGCTACTTCACTGCAAGTACCCTGTGGGTATCTGGCTCTGCCTTTCCCTTCCTGTCTGTTCCTTGTGAACAGAGCCCTGTCCCCCCTGCTCAGCCTTGCCTGCTCTGACTCCTTTGCTCACCGCTCCGGCGGTTCTAGCCTGCTCTGACTCCTTTGCTCACCGCTCCGGCGGTTCTAGCCTGCTCTGACTCCTTTGCTCACCGCTCCGGCAGTTCTAGCCTGCTCTGACTCCTTTGCTCACCGCTTCGGCGGTTCTAGCCTGCTCTGACTCCTTTGCTTACCGCTCCGGCGGTTCTAGCCTGCTCTGACTCCTTTGCTCGCTGCTCCGGCAGCCTTGCTCCGCTCTGACCCTTTTGCTCACTGCTCCGGCAGTCTCGCTCCGCTCTTATCCTTTTGCTCACTGCTCCGGCAGTCTTGCTCCACTCTTGCTCACCGCTCCAGGCGGTCTCGTCTTGCTCCACTCTTGCTCACTGCTCCGGCAGTCTCGCTCAGCTCTGACCCTTTGCTCACCGCTCCTGGCGGCCTTGTCCTGCTCTACTCTTGCTCACCGCTCCAGGCGGCTTTGTCCTGCCCTGTTCTCGCTCACCTCTCTGGGCGGCCTCACTCTGCTGTGTTTGTCCGCCACATCTGTGGTTCTGTTCCTGAGTCCCAGTGTGTACTGGGTCCTATCCCGCCAGTGTCCCTACCTGCTAGTGCCTCCCTGTCTGCACTCTAGCTGTGCTTGCCTGTACCCCTCTGCCTGTATTGTTCCTGAGTCCCAGTGTGTACTGGGTCCTATCCCGCCTGTGTTCCTACCTGCAAGTGCCTCCCTGTCTGCACTCTAGCTGTGCTTGCCTGTACCCCCCTGCCTGCATACCCGCCGTGCCTGCCTATACCCACCAGTCTGTGTGCCAGCCTACCAGTCTGTTCCTGTATTCCCCTGTGTGGGTCAACAGCCGTGTCCGGGGTCTGTCCTGGAGTAGCACCTGGTCTCTCTGCTCGGTTCCTCCTTGGTGCACTGGCGTCGTATGCCGTCGTGCCACCTTGGTCGGATCGGGCAGATACTTAGTTACGCCCCTCCAGGCACTCTCCGGTTCATGGCACAGTGGAATCACTACATAAACACGCACACGCCAGTCAGTCCGGGCGTGTGCATAACACGTTTATTAGGATTACTATGTATTATGTATTACCTTTTCCACCTCCTTTACACACGATGTGATATGAGTCCTGTCCAATAGCGATCTGGGCTCCTCCATTTTTTGTACACCTAGCGGTATTTGCTAGCCGCACACTTTACTTACTTCCTTTCCTTGGGCTTGTGCGCATGCGCATTCATGGCACTCAGTGTCTTCCGGCCTTGCGCACTCGGAACAGTGTGCATGCCACGTGTGCGTTCCAAGCGCACAATCCTGAAGTCACCTTTTACATCTATGAGTTACTGAGGAACGCTTCATGTGCCGCCTTCCACCCATGGCAACAATTGGATATAAGGCTAAAAATGTTGATTAATGGCTGTATATATAAGGAACACTGTCCCCTCCCTAGTTAACAGCCCTTGGAAGATGCACTGGCGAAACGGCGTTGTCGGGGGTCCATCCACATGTAGATCTGACTACTAACAGTAATTTCTAAGTGACAACTCCTTTCAAATCAGTACTACCGGGATTCAAAGCCTCCAAGCATTGCACTGTGCACTTTATGATGGGCTAGTCCCTATAATCTGTGTTTTATTTGATTCATGTTTACTGTTTTATGCCAATAGACTTCTCCATGCAAAACCTTGATTTATTAGGTTTCTTTTCTCCAGCACAATGCACCTCAGACGTGGGGTTATACAGTACAGACCAAAAGTTTGAACACACCATCTCATTTAAAGATTTTTCTGAATTTTCATAACTATGAAAATTGTACAGTCACACTGAAGGCATCAAGACTATGAATTAACACATGTGGAATTATATACTTAACTAAAAAGTGTGAAACAACTGAAAGTATGTCTTAAATTCTAGGTTCTTCAAAGTAGCCACCTTTTGCTTTGATGACTGCTTTGCAAACTCTTGGCATTCTCTTGATGAGCTTCAACCACTTAAACCACTGGTAAAGATTACACCAAGGTACATTCAGGACACAACAGACCTACTGAATAAACTAGCAGCAATAGGTCCTCTACCAGAAGGATCCATCCTGGCCACCATGGATGAGGAATCTTTGTATTCTAACATCCCACATCAGGATGGATTAAATGCCTGCAAAATCTTCATAGAAAATACAGGAATTGTTGCTGATTCTGTGGTCAAACTTACAGAATTCATCCTCACCCACAATTACATTGAATTTGATAACAACATATATCTACAGGAAACTGGTACAACGATGGGAAGTAAAATGGATCCACAGTACGCAAATCTTTTCATGGCCAAGCTTGAAAGTGACTTTTTGTCCTCATGCCCCATCAGGCCTCTGGCCTACTATCGTTTCATTGACGATATTTTAATCATCTGGACGGGGTCTGAGCAACAGCTGAAGACGTTCCATGAACACTTTAATCGATTTCATCCCACAATCAACCTAACACTCAACTACTCCTGTACTGAAATTAACTTTTTGGAGACCATCATCAAGCTACAGAACAATGAAATAGAGACATCCTTGTACAGGAAGCCAATCGACCGTCCTACATACCTTAAATTGTTTACAGACAAGCCGTCAGATACAATCGGATATGTTCCAACCCTATGGATAGAGACAAACACCTTCATGGTCTCAGAAAGACCTTTTTGAATCAGGGCCACCATCCAAGAACAATTGAGAACCAGATTACAAGAGCCACCAGAATAGCAAGGAATCACCTCCTACATTACAAAACCAAACAAGAAAGCAACCGGGTGCCTCTAGTAGTCATCTACAATTCAAATCTGGAGGCGCTAAGGAGAGCTACACAGAAACTACAACCCTTACTACAAAAAGATGCCCGATTACAATCCATATTTCCAGACCCCCCACTTCTGTGTTTCAGGCAGCCCCCAAATCTAAGAAGCATCATTGTCAGAAGCTTTCTGTCATCTCCTCCAGCTACAGGTACCTTTCCTTGCAACCAGAAAAAATGTAAAACCTGTCCGTTTATAATGACCACAGACAAGATGATGATACCCAACTCACATCAGGACTATAAGATCCCAGGTACGTTCAGCCATATCACATCTAACGTAGTGTACTTAATTATATGTACCAAATGTCCAGCTGGGGGTCTTTATGTAGGGGAGACAGGGCAAAAACTTAGGACAAGAATGAATCATCACCACACAATAAAAGAAAAAAGAATAGATCTACCTGTAGCCAAGCATTTTTGTTTCCCTGATCATAGCATAAAAGACATGAAATTACTGGTATTAAAAGGTCATTTCAAATCTCGAAGAGAAAGAAGAATCTCAGAATATAAACTAATGGTGACCTTTAACACGTTCAGAGCAGGAATGAATGTGTCGCATGGATTTATGTCATTCTACATCAACTAAGGAATGTGCCCCTCAGACTTGTAAGGCCATCATAACACTGGACCTAGTCACAGGACAATAAAACCTTCACACTTCTTATCTATTAACTGCTAAAATATTTATAGCCAGAACTGTTTATCTCTCCCATAATAACTCTGCTTTCCATCACCTGTCGCATCTATTGCATTATTTCTGTGTCTTATTGTGAATAAATATGTGACTCTTCAGATTTTGTGGTATACTAGCCTGATGAAGAGACTTGAGTAGTCTCGAAAGCTTGCAATTTGTTATTATCTTTTCAGTTAGCCATTAAAAGGAATCAACCACTGAAGACTCTCAAATCAAAGCATTATCAAATAAATTTCTGATGTTTTATTTCTGCGCATATTTCTATTCTGTGTCTATAATTTGATTTTAATATTGCAGCTGTGGGATTATATTTATTGTTGAAGTGGTATGCAGTGACTTACCTGGGAAATTTGTGTTAATTACTATATTCTAACTGAGACAAAACCATGTATGAATAAAGGATATTTATTACACACAAGTCTACAGTTAATATACTACTAATCACCACACTAACACAGTGCACCATAATAACAATAGCAGACAGTACTAATATACGATTAATTCCCAATTACCTAATTATACTTCCCACCCACTTGAGCTAAAAACATACTTACATTAATACTTATATCCCACCCGTCTATCACTACACTATCCCTATGGAGAAAAAGGGGTTACAAGCAGTGATCAGTAGACACTCAGCCAGATATCCTCATCATGGTGTCCATCGAGTTTTACCTGAAGTGGCTTTTGTGATGTCTTTGTGTTAGTTTTTTTGCGGCGCTTTCACTGCGAAATCAGTTTATATATAAAATAGTGGCGACTTCCAAGCAGAAGCTTCTAGAAGAAAAGACCAATTGCTTCTTTTAGCCGCTTCATAGCTTTTGACGCCTGAAGAAGTTAAAACAGACGGATCATATGCACAGCAAGTCCTTTTGACATTTCAGTACATATGTTCATTCTTTTTGACGTTTGTAAAACTTTTTTATTTTAGAATAGACATTTATCATCAATCCACCTGCTCTGAGCACAATGTTATGGAGTTCCCAGTATGCATACCATGCAAATAAGGTGAAAGACACGGAATCAGTATAATTGGTATAACATTCTTTAATGTATATATATATATATATATATATTATGAACAAGGTCATGTGAGCTAAACGTTGGCCCATTGCACACAGACGTTTGCTGATGATTGTTGTAATAAACTTCTAACTTTCGGCTTATATTGGAGAGCCTGGTTTCCTCTCTATCTACTTTCCAGAGCATCTTCAAAATCCCCTCACAGAAAAGAGAGAAGGGGGTTCATCCGAAAATCGTCATGTGCAGGAGCAGGTTTCTTCTTCAGCGTCTCAATAATATCACAGAAAGAAGACCGCTATTTCATTGATCCTCATCTGAGAACTCAGTACTGGTACGATGTTTCCCAAAGCTGATGGTAAACTAAAGAAAAGACAGAACAGAAGTAAAGGTGAATTATTTTTTTCAGCATTTGAAATGAATGCAGATGTAATCTATATGTTCTCTCTTACCTGGGCTGACGTACAAGATGGACTCTTCTAGTGTCACTGCCAAACTCTTAACTTCTTCCATGAAGATTTAAGATGTTCCACTGAATTTTAGAAGGAAGCAGTGTTTGCGACACAGGGGGCAGCGAAGGTTGGAGTTGAGCCAGGTAGAGATGCAACCCTGATGGAAACAATGATTGCATGGTAGCACTGTGACTTCCTCTCCGGTCTCATAATCCGTCATGCAGATGACACACGACTCCTCCTGAGATGTTACAGCTCTTGTTGGGAGGTTCCTAATTTGCTGAGCTCGCCAAGTCTGCTGCCTTTCCTGCAGATTATATTGTGCAGGTGGTGATGGTGGCCGCATCTGTGGCGGAGGCGTCATCACTCCCATTCCCTGCTGCTGAAAGATGATGTTGAACAGACGGTTTGCCTGCAGTAATTGTACAGGAGATCCACTTGCAGCTGGAGACTCCCTGAGTCTGCGGCTGGGCAGAACGGGAAATGGCTGTCTGAATTCAAACTCAGTGACGGTGTCTGAGGATCCACTGTCATCCCTTCTGCTCTCTGATGTTTCTCTGGAGGGCTCTGCAGGGACTGGTCTAAGTGGAGAGCGGCTTCTTTCCCTGCTCTCTTGTCCTCTTTGCCGTAGAGGAGTTCTGGCTTCTCTGCCTCTCGCAGTGACAGCAGTGGCGTCTGTTCTGTGTCCACCAGTAGTAATTGGTCTTCTCTGATCCCTTTGAGAAGATCTCAATTGATGGACAATCATAGCCTGACCTATAAAGAAATAAAATGTACTATAAATATGCAAAAGTTTATAAAAAAAACACTTTTGAACCAAAGAGAAATAACCTGCTGTTGATTTGGAGTTTAGGGAGAGGAGCAAAAATTGATTAATGTTTGGGCTAAATAAACCTTCTCAATGGATCCCCTCTCTGCAGACATCACAGAGCAGGGGTGGAACCAGACTGAAACTAACACAGCCCCCAAGGACTATGAATGGGAAGGTGGAGGATGCACTGAGTGCACTGAAACCGCTTACCCCAGGGAAATCTCCTCCCAGAAAAGATCCTATAAGGTGGGAATATTCTCTCACTTTCCCTGATTTTCAGGTCGGCTCATCCAAGTCTCGTTGTCAGCAATAAGCTGATGCAGCTCCCTGGAAGTCATGGTTCAGTTTCCCGGGGCTGAGATGGTAGAGTGATAGAAAATGAGAACTAAGTTGTCTGATGGCACGGATGTTATGGTGCCAAAATATCAATAAGAAGCTGTAGAAGTAAAGCACTAGATGTATGAAACAAACTAGCTCGCACTTCCAAAACCAAGGTAGAGTCTCAGCGAAAACTTCAACTCTGAAAATGGCGCTGATGTCACCGAGTGCATAGATTGTATAACCTCACAGCATTCTATGTCACTGTGACATCACATGTGAGAGCAACAACGCGCTGTCATGATGGTCGACTGTCCAATCTGTTATATACATATTATAAAATGTTATATTATTATATATTATAATACACATTGTAAAAAAATATTATATTATATTATTATTAACCATCTAACACTCTTAAGGTGTGTATATGTGTCTAAAGCATAGGAGATATATATATACATCTTATGAATATCAGATGCCTTGGAATAATAATCTCATACTTACCTTTCAGACCCCCAGTACTGCTGCTGTCAGTGTCCCCGCCGACCTCCGGGCTTCTCTTTCCCGCAGGGGCCATTGTGTGACCACTGCAGCTAATCAGTTAATACATATTTCCCATTCATATGTTTCATGTTGATGTAAAATAAACACTTTTAGAAAAGAAAACAGATAAATAAGATTTTCAGAATACGGCATGTACTAAGGTGGATACTCATGGTATGATATGCAGAGAGAGGAATACTGGGAGGACACAGAACATGTTAGTCCACCTGCTTAACCCTCAGTATAATTCTTATCAGGTCATATAGGGGTGTACATAGAAATCCACAGACCCCATAGCAAAGATCCGAAATGGGACCTCTTATTGGCCCCTGGCTGCCATTAAGCAACCCAGTGGTAGTCACAGAGACCCCCTGTCTAGCTGCTTAGATACCATAGTTGCTGGTCACTATGGAAGATAAGGGGTTAATCTGATGTAATCAGAGCTAGCTTGAATTGCAGCAATTACAAGTGGCTGTCTGCTGTGTAAAACAGCCGGCACCCACTGGGTATGGAGTGGGCTGAGCATGTGAGTCTACTCCTTATAAGCCATCATAACTTATAATGTACATATACGATATAAGCAGGGGATGGGGCAATTCGGCACTAGGCTCCTCATGTTCATGGGCTCCATAGCGGTCATGTGGCCTGCCAAAATTGGGTGTATGCTACTGAGGTCATACATATAATATGGAAAAAAATATCATACAAGGTAAAAAATTGAAATTCATATCAGAAATAGTCCAGTTCTTTAGTGCCCATTCACATTAAAGGAAAATCATCTGAATTGACTGAATTTTGTGGGACAGGCCCATTATCCTCCCATGGAAAGCACATGCATGCTCGGCTGAATCAGGCATACATGAGTATAGGAGCAGTGAGGGAGAGAAGAGAGGAAGGGAGAAGACGGTGATTGGTGAGTATTTTAATCTGCCTACATCACATAGATATTTAGGATGGATTAGGGAATCGTTAGCTTGGAGCGCTTCTTTCTCCAATAAGTTTTATTGATTTTTATAAACAAAGAAAAATATACAAACAATGAACAGAGAACGCAAAAGTGTAGACAAATTATAGATGAAAGTTACCATAAAAGTGAGTGATGAAAATGTTCAGCATGTGAAAAAGTGGAAATAATAGGAGTGGTAGAGATGCGGAGACGGTTGGGACTGCTTGCCTCCCATGTAGACAGATTTTGATAAGGCATATGGGGCTCTATTACCCTAATCGAGATCTCAAGTAGGGGAATGACACCTTTGCTCTCACCCAGGTTCACCTGTCATGCCAGGTGTTGGTGCAAAACAGAGGGAAAAGGGAAAGGGAGCCCAGACACTAGGGAAAGGGGGAAGTGGAGACCTCATGGTCTGGTCTAGCGTCACCCTGTCTCAACTACCGTCCCTATAATGCCTCTTCAGCAATCGCCGCACGCGTGCCTTGCCCTACTTTCCCTGGCGTATGGCTATGGCTAGGGATGGAAGGAGATGAGCATTAGTCAACCTCCACTAAATACTATAGACAACAAGGGAAGACAAAACAGGGGGAAATTACTTAGCTTTAGATGACTCCAAATATGCACACGGCCTCAAACTCCAGAGAGGACGAAGAACTGCTCCTGCTTAGCCTCACAAGTAGAAATGAATATAGCCAGCGACTTCCTCTCAGACACACCAGGTATATATACACCCAGGCCAGAGAGATAATTAGCAAGAGAGAGGTAGCCGCTCAGTTCTAAAGACAGCCTCTTATTTAAGAAGCTGTCTGCAATGCCAAACGTAGAGATCTCCTGCAACCCACTGCAGGGCGACTCTCTGTCACCTCTGACACACTCGTGACATCACCAGAGGGAAACAGTTGATAACATAATTGAGAGAATAGAGGAACAGGAGGTAGGATTGATGTATTCAGACTGAAGAGTCCACCTGGCGAAACCAAATTTAGCAAAAACATTTTCAAACTGCATCCATCTGTGAGATTAATTTGATAAGGATTGGATTACTGCTATGCAAGAGCTAGGTGTGAGAACCTGTCCAGTTCAGATTTATGTGAATGATAAAAATGGTAGAAATGTTTCTTAAAGGGAACTTTCACCCCCTGTGAGATTTGAGACCTCTAATATGGGCATACAGGTTATAGAAAAATAAATCTATACATACCTGTATGGCCCATAGTAGAGTTCTGAATGCAGAGAAATGTAGTTTTAGAAAATCTGTTTTCACATGCTTGGCGTCCCCCGGAAGGCAAGAAATCCCCGCCTATATCTTTAGTTAGCCCAGAAATCCCCGCCTATCTGCTTATTTAGCATGTTCCCCCATCCCCTGCGCGTCACAGGGCCCTGTGATGTGCACTGGTGTAACTCATTTCCCGCGCATGCGCAATGCGACGCTCACATCAGGAGCATTTTGTTTCTCCCGGCCCCGTTTGTCTCTGCACTATTCCATAGTGTTCTAAATATGGACACACAGACCAAATACTAATGTCACACTGATGCAAAATGCTGATGACACTGGAACTATTATTGTCCACTTAAACGTTTAAACATGGACTTGTGAATGAAAAATATCAGATAATATAGCTGAGAGTTTCTCATTAATCATATACCAAGAGATCTGTCCTTTTCACTTCCTAGAAATCAGGTACTGGTTTTCTCCAGGCTAAGGCATCTGTGTTGATTAGTGATGAGCGAGCATACTCGCAAGTACTTGGTACTCGCCTGAGCATCTCAGTACTCGAGATGCTCGAAGCTCGCCGAGTACTTCCGGGATGCTCGGGCGGATGCTGGGGTCCCCTCTCTGCATGTTTGGCGCTCTTTAGAGCGCCATTCAACATGCAGGAATTGTCTGCCCCACACTGCAATGCTGCAGCCATGTTAGTTGTGGCATTACACTGATTGGCTGGCCGCATAGCCTCATCAGGTCTATACCAGACCTAGCGCCGCCGTGCTGATCAGTCTACTCTGCAATCAGACAGTGTAGGGAGAGGTGCTGCTGAGCTAGGGAGAGATTTGGTTGTTTATTAGTTAGTGTAGGTATTCCACAAGATTCTCTACACATATTCATCTCAACTAACAGTCCTTCTGAGGACTAATCCAGCTGCAGAGATACCAGTGCTAGACAGGCAGGCAGGGTATATAGCAGACTGCAGTGCATATAGCAAGAGGATCCATTTCAGTTCTGTCTGCTGGTGCTTTTACAGATATTATATTTGTAGAAATAGCCCCACGTATCAGGGGCCAGGAATATTTTTTTTTATCTTTATCTGATTGTTTGCTTAAGGCTGTGTGCCCACGATGTGTTTTTTATGTGTTTCCGCAGGGCAAAAATGCTGCAGAAATGCTTAAAAAACGCATGGTAGAAGGCCTGCCATGTTCCCTAATGATAATCTGCATGTGCTTTGCACATGCTGCAGAAATTTCTGCTGCGGGTTATCATTGCGGAAAAAAACGCAGCACTACCAATTATTTTGCGGAAGCGCTGCGTTTTCGCTGCCATTGACTGGCATTGGAACCCTTGGATTCCGCATCACTGGATCTGTACATGCGGAATCCAAGCGTTTCAAAGTGCGGATGGTACCCGGGTCTGGATGAGAGGAGACTCTCATCCGGACCCGGGTACCATAGAAACTGTAAAAAAAAGAATAAAATCAAAAATAAATATGATACTTACCTTCTTATGGCCCCTGGTGTGCTTGTCTTCGCTTGCCGGCAGATCGCGGTGGACGGAAGGACCTGCACTGACGTCATTTAGTCTTGTGACGGCAGGTCCTTCAGTCTACCGCGAGCTGCCGGCAAGCCAGGACGGAGCGAATAAAGACTGCGCTGGCCATCAGAAGGTAAGTATATATATATTTTTTTCTTTTTTACCATTCTTTAAGGTCACACTATATAAATCCATGACGTTTGCTTGGATTTATATAGTGTGACCAAGTTGTCAAGCACTTTCCAAGTGATGCTAAAATCGCTTGGAAAGCGCTTGTCAACCCACATGCTGAAATGCATGTGAAGAACGCTTCACATCCGCTTGTCCCTGGCAGGAAAAACGCATGTACAATCCGCATGCGTTTTTTCTGCCAGGGAGATGCAGAAATGCTCAGGAAAAAATCCGGAGCATTTCTGCATCGTGGGCACATAGCCTAAAAACCAATCCAGAGAACACCGTTTTTCTGCGCCATTTGCTTGTTGGCACTGCAGAATACAGCCAGGTCCTTTCCATATTACAGCGCTAAAAATCCAGCTATTGAAAACTGTGGTTTGTCTGTCACATGGATCACATATAATTGCCCTCAACAAAGCAGTTACTGGGAAAGCCCACCTAACCACGGACACGTGGACAAGTGCTTGTGGGCAGGGATGATACAGCTCTCTGACGGCACACTGGGTTAACATAGTGGAAGCCGGGACACAGTCGGACCTTGGGACGGAACACATCCTGCCGATGCCGAGGATTGCGGGCCCTAGATCAATCAGGGTTGCCCCCACAGTCTACAGCTCCTGCACCTCATCTTCCTCAGCCTCCTCCTCCTCTTCAGCCTCCATCTCCGAAATGACCACATCAGTCACAAGCTGGAAGCACTGCAGCACTGCCTCAGCCAAGCGGCAACAGGCTGTGCTGAAGCTAATATGCTTAGGTGACAAACGTGGAATGAACTGGCTCTCTACACCTTGGAGGTCCTGGCCTGCCCTGCCGCTAGCGTTTTGTCAGGGCTGGATTGGGCCAGACTTCTCAACACCACTGAATGATAGCAGTGTAACATAAACTCAAATCCAGTTTCTTTTTTGTGAGGTGTATTCCTATGCACCTTTTCACACCCAGACATGGGTATATGCATCCTGATTTTGGCTATTTGCTCTTGTCCTCTTCCTTCTCCTCATCCTCATCCTCCACCACCATATCACCTGGGTGACGTGGTCTGTGATGCAACACCCACATATTTTTTTTAAAGGGTGTTTATGATGCCTGTAAAAAATTTTTTTTTATACAGTATGTTCATGTATACCCCCAGGGGTAAATGTTTGTCAGCCCATACACTTAGTGCATGGGCGTTACATGTATAGGAGACCCGCTCCTTTCTAATGGTAAACATTTTTTTATGAGGTCCTCCTCCACGTCTTTTCCAAGGTGCATTGGAATGCCTCCCAATTTTTGGCAACCCTTGCATTCATTGCATAGGTCAACACTATGGGAGACCCACTTCCTAATAATGGGAACAATTTTTCATGAGGCCCTCTACGTCATTTCCAAGGGGCATTGGAGTGCCTCCAAATTTTTGGCAGCCCTTGCATTCACTGCATAGGCCAACACTATGGGAGTCCCACTTACTAATAATGGGAACATTGTTTTCAGGAAGCCATCTGACCTCCACCTCTCTTGTACGGGGCATTGGAGTGCCTCCAAATTGTTGGCATCCCTTGCATTCACTTCATAGGCAAACACAATAGGAGACCCACTTCTTAATAATGGGAACATTTTTTTTCAGGAGGCCCTCCTCTACGTCTCTTCCAAGGGGCATTGGAGTAGGTCCAAATTTTTGGCAGCCCTTGCATTTACTGCATATGCAATAACAGTATAGGAGACCCACTCTTTAGTAATGGGAACAACAAAGCATAGCCAGCCGCTGGCCCTTTAAGAATAGTAAAGGCCGCCTGATGGCCCTATAAAAATAGGCTTTGTGACTTTCAGAGTCCCTCCTTTATAAATGAAGCAGGATGTGTCTGATCATTTCTCACACACCACATGGCCAGATAAGGTTGTAAAATGTTAAAATGACATTGCCTGGTGAATGCATTTGTCACGGTTGAAAGCAATGCAAAAGTGCAAAAATGCATCAAAAACGCTACGTGTGAACATAGCCCAAGGTGTGGAGGAGTATTTTTGTTTTTGGTTATGTATTTTGCCTTATATACAAGTCATTACCCTGGAAAGCATGTTCCTTTACATATTTCCCAGGAAAATCCATTTTGGTTTCATTTTTGTATGTTTTATTGTGAGTCCGTAAAAGTGGCGTAATACCTCTGACAACATTGTTCACAGCAGTGACCTGGGAGTCAGAAATGCTTCCAGGGGTCTTCCCCATGCTGTTCCCATGTCATTTGAGCACTGTTCCCATCGATTTGGGCAATTTTTAAGCCCTGTGCAGACCGCCGGTGGGAGCCACCTGAATAATGATTGAGATTCTCGTAGACTTACAGTACATTGGTCTCGTTGCTCGGGTCGAGCACCCGAGTATTCCACTGTGCTCGACCCGAGCAACGAGCACCCGAGCATTTTAGTGCTCGCCCATCACTAGTGTTGATGTGTTGATGGGCATGGGGGACATGGGAGACATAACTGGACAGCTGTCTAAGGTGTATAGGCACAAGGCAGTTTAGGAGTTAAGGATAAAGATGTTACAAGATATTACATGAAATGTTACATTTTTTGCTGATCACTAATGGTTCACATAAACCTAAAATCTTCAGTCTTAACTTTTTCTTAAGACATTATTGTAAAGTCTATGAGAAGATATGATGGGTTCAAAGAACTTCTGGAATTTTAACAAATGCAGAAGACAATTTTTGAGATGGGGATGGATAAATAAATAACATATCATCACTTATAAGAAGAGATCCTACTTTTTGGGGGTCGTGTTTTACTATAATCAATTGTCTATTCCATCTGGAATGGAAGTTGTGCCTTGATTTTGTCAGAGATAATCTGGGGAGGCAAAACCATGGGGGGTCACACAAACCTCCACTTTTGGTACCCTGACTGCTGTTAGGTGCTGTGATGAAATCCTTGGAGCCATTGTCAGACAATACACCGGTGCAGTGGCCCTGGGTTTCTCCTGGTACAAGACAATATCCATCCTCATGTGATCAGACTGTGGAGACAGTACCTGGATGAGGAAGACATTTATGCCTTTGACTGGCCCTCATGTTTCCCAGAGCTGAATCCTTTTGAGAACCGGTGGTTTGTTCTGTATCAGGCATCCAACAAAGTCAAGTAACATTACAAACTATGCAGGAGCTCACCGATGCCCTGATAACCCAGAATACCGCCCGTTGTCTCATCAGGAGCATGCCCAGACATTGTCAGGAGTGCTACAGACACGTGGGGTCATACTTTTATTTTTCACGTCACTGTAAATACTTTTATACCATCCTTTGTTATTATTCTGTACGTCAAAAGATATCATAAGCAGAGAATGGGAAGATAAACAGCAAAACAAATAATTATTAAAACAAATCCAATGGAAATATTTATTTTTTATTTATTTAATTTTTAGTTCTTCAAACTCGAATTGTCTTCTTTCTTTTCTCACTTTATGCAGAGAAGTTTTGCTACAAGAAGCAGACGTTCCACGGGTAAGTCCTTACTGATACAACGCTGTTACAATGCCTTATACCAATGTTCCCAGCCGGCAGCTCTCTGCTGGCGTCAGAACTGCAACTCCTAGAATGGCATAAATAGCCATAGATTGGGCAAAACTGGCCGACACATCCACTGGTAAAATTCCAGAATAGTAATTTACAGGACTGACCGGAATGAAACAAGGATACTGATAGATGATGATGAATGGGTGAAGCTGCAGAAGAGACGATGTAGGACCGGGCGTTGCTTTGCCCGCTGTCAAGTTCTTCAAAAGTTGAACCATTTCGTCTCCAGATATGTTACTCCAGTTCCTGTAGTCCTTGACTGGGGTAACACTTCTGAAGGGGCACACGTACACGCACACCACTCATCAGATATGCCAAGTTCATTAAGTGTTGTGCGCCTCTTAATGAAAAGCATTCATGAATAAGATTTCCCGATTTCTTTAAGACTGGGGCCTGAAAAAGCACTCACAAAATGATTAAAATCATTTTCCTAGTCATTTCTATGGATAGAATATTTATGCACCTAAAGTGGCATAATTCTTGATGAATTTGCCCGTCAGGCTTCCACAAGCACAGTAGTGCCTTAGTTTTGCAACTTTTGGTGGATCCAGCCAGGAGTGGAGTAAAAATGCTAAAATTCGCAACATTTTTGTGCTACTTTGAATTGCGACCAAAATTTTGCAACGTTTCAAAGTGTTGAACACTAGAAAACTGTTGAAAACAACTTGATGAGTCGGGCCCTATATCTCCAGCAGTGGCAGTAAATAAATGGAGCAATGAATGGAGTAATGAAGCTTGTGCAAAACTATATCCCTCCATTCAAATGGAACAGAAAAAAACACAGAGGCGCTCTATGTGTGAACCAGCTTGGAGGTCCAGAAATCCAGCGTTCTGGAATTGCTCACCTGGGATACTTGTGCTAACCATGTGTGAAGCCCAGCTGTGCTTGGTATCACAAATCCTAGAAGGGTGTATTGATGGATTCCTCCTCAAGAGGCCCCCATAACCATTCACACATCTCCACCTTCCACCTCAGACCACGAGAGGGAGCCCGTTAGCGATATAAAAGGGAAGGTGGAGCTAGGCAGCAGTTAGTTGGAGTCAGAGTCTAGTTCAGTCTGGTTTAGCCGTGAGTCCAGTACAGCCTGAGAGGAGTTACCTCAGAGGACAAAAGCCTGTTCCAGCTCCTGCAATTGCTAGCCTGCAGTGGAGCTTATCCAGATCAAGACTCCATGTAGCTCAGAGAGGTGAGCTTCAGGTGTGCCAGCGCCATAAGATCGGTGAAGCGCGGCAAGCTGCCATTAGTGTGAGTAGCCTAGAGAGGGCCCGAGTAGGCCGAAAGAGAGTAGAGAGTTAGTTCATAGGGGGCAGAGGAGCTTAACTAGCTCACCCCGAAGAAGCAGTTACCGGACACCGGGTCCGAAGCTTACCGGGATCTCCATGACCCAGTAAGATAAACCGGAATCCCTGGAGAACTACAAGTCCCATGCTGATTCGTACCAGAGCCAGGAGACCCATAGGCCCCGTAGGTCGGGAGCGTGCACTCCAAGAGAAGGCCCTACCACAAGGACAGCCAGCGCAGGACAGAGACAAAGTTAGGCCTTGCTCCAGGCAGGTCAGAAACTTACTACGCAGAGTCAAGAAGCAGGAGGCCCAAAACCCGCTCATTGGGGAGGATCCGGACATACACCCTTCACCCTACAGTGCTCCGGGGAGTGCCTGAATTTCCATCAGTAAAAGGTACTGAAGTGACTATTGTGTCTGTCCCTGTTCTTGCTCCGACTCGGCTGAGTCTCCTTGTCCTGCATACCCCGTCCGTACCCTGCCCTGAGGCCTAGCTCCACCTGTGGGGAGCCATACCATCCAGCTGCCTTATCACTGGCCTCAGTGGACTGCGCAGCGCTGGTGAATATTATCAGAAACCATAGGTGGCGTCACGAACTTTTATAAACTTGATATCTATCAACGCCTTTTTAAAGAGAGACCCCAGAATACGGGCCCGGAAGCCGACCACCGCGACCTCCTTAAGGCTAAAGGCCCGGGTAACCGAGTCATCCCCCATGCCCTGGGCTAGTCACATGCACAACACTGCATGAAATGTGAACTGAAAACACTCAAAGCTGCGGCACCGACCTCCTGTCCCAATTGCCAGAGAAGGAAGCAAAGGATAATCCAGGAAGGAGGAAGAAATGCAGTTTCTCCAGGCGCTGCCACAAAGGATGACGAGACAGATGGTAAGTAAGATTTTTCTATTGTTTTGTAATGGTAACAAGACTACACATTTCTGGGATGATTCAATTCAAATGGGACACTCTAGAGCCCCATGTTTTAAACTGTGGAGGTCCCAGTGTGGGATACCCAGTGGTCAGCAAGTATTTACTTTTTCGGTCGAAAGGTGATAACTTGCAGCCTTTGTAGCATATCTTTAAATGATTATTCTCATTTCTTCTTCAGAAGCGCGCTGCTCCCCTGTCTTCCTACTTTCTGCTCGGCAGGGCAAAGTGCGCTCCGGACTGACTGACATTTTGGAGAAGCATCATAGATGCGCAATTGGCCCAAACTTAGTTCCCATGCCGCTATATGAAGCATCGGAGGATCACAGAAGTACTCAAGCTGGTTGGATTCACTCATCTGGCCAACTTCAGAGCAGCACTTGTAAGCTCTACAGCAAAGAGCTTGTAACTGTTGCGCTTCTCGCCTTGGAGAATGACCACCGAAATGAAATGGAAAAGACAGAAAATCATCTTTCCAGGTAATGCACTAATGTATGTTTTTCTTTATATTAAGCCATGTTTCCACATATTCAATATAATAAAATCTCATTCTCCCTCTATGAATGTTCATGTGCAGGAAAAAAACTGAGTAAAACTCTCTTCTTTATTAATTCCGGCATCTTTTTGACTTGCTACATATGAAAATAGTAGAAGATAAATATATAAGACTAATGCAGAAGACGACAGTCCAATGGGAACAGATATTGTGCCTTTATAGAAACAAATGTGGGGCCTTTGCAGTTGTCACCAAATTGATGCAATGTATCCTTATTCATAAAACAAAGATGTCTCTGCCGGGTTCTCAAAATACTATTTATTGATTTATATAGCTCTGTTTCTAACAATCCAAACAATACAATAACTGCAAATATACAGCGAGTGAAATAAGTATTGAACGTTTCACCAATGTTCTACATAAATATGTTTTGAATGGTGCTATTGACATGAAATTCTCACCAGATTTCAGTAAAAACCCATCCAATCCACACAGGCAAAGAAATGAAACCATAAATGTCCATAAATGAAATCATGTGTAATAATGAAGATGACACAGGGAAAAAGTATTGAACAAGCTTCCTGAAATGTATTTAATACTTCATACAAAAGCCTTTGGTGGTGATGACAGCTTTAAGACGCCTCCCGTATGGAGAAACTAGTCGCATGCATTGCTCAGGAGTGATTTTGGCCAATTCTTCTACACAAGCACTCTTCAAATCCTGAAGGTTCGGTGGGCTCCTTCTATGAATTTTGAACTTTAGTTCCTTCTATAAATTATGCAATTTTTACCAAATGTGGCAATACACCATATGTGGTTGTACACTAGAGCTTGAGCACACGGCAGGGATCGGATGAGTAGAAGCGCCACTTGGGTTTTAGAATGCAGATTCTGTTTGAATAGATTGAGGGTGCCATTAGCCGAGCCCCTGAGGTGTCAGATCAGCAGAAACCCCCACAAGTGACCCCATATTGGAAACTTTACTGCTTAAGGAATTCATCAAGGGGTGTAGTGAGTATTTTGAACCTACAAATGCCTCACAGAATATTATAACATTGGAATGTGGAAATTTCACATTTTAGTTGTTAAAATGTAATTTTTTTTTATTAGCTACAAATGTGTCAGTTACATGAGGGTTAGTAGGTGAAACTGGACCCCAAAATTTATTCTGCAATTTCTCCCGAATATGGTGATGCTCTATATGTTGTCAGAAACTACTGTTTAGCCTCACGTCATGGCTGAGAAGGAAGGAGCGCTATTTGGATTTGAACCACAGATTTTGCTAGAACAATTTTCGGGAAACATTTGCAGAGCCGTTAAGGTGCCAGAACAGCAGAAAACCTCCAAAAGAGACCCCATTGCAGAATTTGGACCTCTCAATGAATTCATCTACGGCTCAAGTGACTATTTTGTAACATCCACGCCATAGTTTTTTGGGGGGAGAATTGCAACTATGCCAGCTCAGTGCCCACACATTGTGCCCAGTTGGTGTTTCTGGGGAAAACCCGTAAAATGTTAAGTGCGCTCTTCCCGCTACAATAATGCCAAAAATGTAGCCTCTTACTGTAGTTTAGGCACAGTGGGGCTCAGAATGAGGGGGTATTTGGGAGCGTATATTTCACTGTATTTTATTTGAGGGGTGGGAGCCATGTTGCTTTTCCAGAGTCTTTCTTCTACCAGTAACATGGGAACCCTCTACATTTCCAGTGACAGATGGCAGATCTGAGTGGGGGCAGGTTTTGTGCAGGAAAAGTTAGGGTTTTTTTGGTAACATTTTGGAGTACAAAATATTTTTTGATCACTTTCAGTATGGTGGGATCACATTCTTGTGTTCTACGCTGAGCATTTATAACACGGTTTCTGAGTAAATCTCACAAAAATGCGATTCAAACGAAATCCCCAGAGGAACCATCCATCATAATGAGGCAGATGGAGACACTTTGGACTCTGTTTGCCGTCTATTCCGGTGGTATCCATCTTTTTTGGCGTGCACAAAACTGTGGTCGCCCACACTTGTGCGCTAAAAAGATGCATAAAATAATGTGACACCACTGTAACAGACACCAGAGTCCAAAGTGCCTCCATCTGCCTCTTTATAGTGAGTGGTTCCATTGGGAGTTTTGTCTGAATCGTGTTTTGTCTGAATCGCGTTTTCTCTGATTTACATAGAAACTCCAATGTAAGCGCTCAACAGAGAGTGCAGGATAAATGTGAATCGAGCCATATTCCAATTTTTGGGATGTAGAATGAACAAATAGACAGTAGTACAAGAACAGTTTTTATTTTTATTTTTGCGCTGCTCATCGTGCGGTATAAATTAATCTACGGGTCAGTGCAATTACAGCGATACCAGATTTATATAGTTTTTTATGTTTTGCTGCTGTCACGCAGTAAAAATGATTGTTTATAAAAAAAATTTTTTTTTTTTGTCGCCATATTGTGAGAGCTATAAATTCTTTATCTTTTGACGAACAGAGCTGTATGAGGGCTTATTTTTCACAACGAGTTGAAGATTTTTTTGGTACCATTTTGGTTTACATAACAATTTTTGATTGCTTTTTACTAAGATTTTTCAGACACAAAATGAATAAAAAACAGCAATTCAGCTATTGTTTTTATACTGGACATTCTTTTGCACCGTTCACCATGCGGTAAAAGTGATAAGACTGATTTATTCTTCTGGTCTGTATGACTGTATGATTACAGTGATATCATATTCATATGACCCCCTGATTCATTTGCTGTTTTGGGGTAACTTTGTTTCTCCTATTTTCCCTTGTCCATCTCTTCTTAAGGGTATTATATAGACCTGTTTACCTATCAAAATATATTTGTTTAATTCACCTTATGGACATCTATGGCATACAGTATATGTTCCATGTGCATTTCATGTTCCTTTTGATCAGGGATATTCACTGAGTATACATATTTTTGTACGGTTTGTACCTTTCTCTACGTGACCCCAGGTGTTCATGTCACTTATATTGATTGTCTATCATTATTGCTGGGGGATATTTTTAGCACACTTTTTATTGCTATATTTTTTAATAATTTGTGGAATATTTATTATCCCCCATACATTTTTTGGTACACCAGTGCACTTATTTTGCACGTATTCATTGTTAGTGCTTATGGCATTTATGTTCAATATTATTGCTATTATTATTGTAACAGGTTAACCCTTTTTATTATTCTCTTTTTTATGTATCTCTTAGTACACTAGTGCACTTGCTCCGCACTTATTCACCCACAGTGCTTATGGTATTATGTCTAACATCATTGCTGTCATTAGTAATAGGTTATTTCATCCATCCTCTCTCTTGTAGCTTCTAATTCCATCTGACTTATATACCAGGTGCAAGCGTTTATTAGGATTACTATGTATTATGTATTACGTTTTCCACCTCCTTTACACACGATGTGATATGAGTCCTGTCCAATAGCGATCCGGGCTCCCCCATCTTTTGTACACCTAGCGGTATTTGCTAGCCGCACACTTTACTTACTTCCTTTCCTTGGGCTTGTGCGCATGCGCATTCATGGCACTCAGTGGCTTCCGGCCTTGCGCACTCGGAACAGTGTGCATGCCGCGTATGCGTTCCAAGCGCACAATCCTGAAGTCACCTTTTACATCTATGAGTTACTGAGGAATGCTTCATGTGCCGCCTTCCACCCATGGCAATAATTGGATATAAGGCTAAAAACTTTGATTAATGGCTGTATATATAAGGAACACTGTCCCCTCCCTAGTTAACGCCCCTTGGAAGATGCACTGGCGAAACGGCGTTGTCGGGGGTGCATACACATGTAGATCTGACTACTAACAGTAAGTTCTAAGTGACAACTCCTTTCAAATCAGTACTACCGGGATTCAAAGCCTCCAAGCATTGCACTGTGCACTTTACGACGGGCTAGTCCCTATAATCTGTGTTTTATTTGATTCATGTTTACTGTTTTATGCCAATAGACTTCTCCATGGAAAACCTTGATTTATTAGGCTTCTTTTCTCCAGCACAATGCACCTTAGACGTGGGGTTATATATCTGCGTGGTTTAATTAGTGATCACCTGGAGTCATAGCTTATTTTCAAATAGCATTAGGCTCATCTGTATGTGGATTGGTTAACGGTTTCCCTTCCCTGCTATGTTTATATGTTGTTTTATTGATTTTAGCATTATCAAATTAATAGAATAGAGTGTGTTCTTAAACCACTGGTAAAGATTACACCCAGCTACATTCAGGACACAACAGACCTACTGAATAAACTAGCAGCAATAGGTCCTCTACCAGAAGGATCCATCCTGGCCACCATGGGTGAGGAATCTTTGTATTCTAACATCCCACATCAGGATGGATTAAATGCCTGCAAAATCTTCATAGAAAATACAGGAATTGTTGCTGATTCTGTGGTCAAACTTACAGAATTCATCCTCACCCACAATTACATTGAATTTGATAACATATATCTACAGGAAACTGGTACAGCGATGGGACGTAAAATGGATCCACAGTGCGCAAATCTTTTCATGGCCAAGCTTGAAAGTGACTTTTTGTCCTCATGCCCCATCAGGCCTCTGGCCTACTATCGTTTCATTGACGATATTTTAATCATCTGGACGGGGTCTGAGCAACAGCTGAAGACGTTCCATGAACACTTTAATCGATTTCATCCCACCATCAACCTAACACTCAACTACTCCTGTACTGAAATTAACTTTTTGGACACCATCATCAAGCTACAGAACAATGAAATAGAGACATCCTTGTACAGGAAACCAATCGACCGTCCTACATACCTTAAATTGTTTACAGACAAGCCGTCAGATACAATCGGATATGTTCCAACCCTATGGATAGAGACAAACACCTTCTTGGTCTCAGACCTTTTTGAATCAGGGCTACCATCCAAGAACAATTGAGAACCAGATTACAAGAGCCACCAGAATACCAAGGAATCACCTCCTACATTACAAAACCAAACAAGAAAGCAACCGGGTGCCTCTAGTAGTCATCTACAATTCAAATCTGGAGGCGCTAAGTAGAGCTACACGGAAACTACAACCCTTACTACAAAAAGATGCCCGATTACAATCCATATTTCCAGACCCCCCACTTCTGTGATTCAGGCAGCCCCCAAATCTAAGAAGCATCATTGTCAGAAGCTTTCTGTCATCTCCTCCAGCTACACGTACCTTTCCTTGCAACCAGAAAAAATGTAAAACCTGTCCGTTTATAATGACCACAGACAAGATGATGATACCCAACTCACATCAGGACTATAAGATCCCAGGTACGTTCAGCTGTATCACATCTAACGTAGTGTACTTAATTATATGTACCAAATGTCCAGCTGGGGGTCTTTATGTAGGGGAGACAGGGCAAAAACTTAGGACAAGAATGAATCATCATCGCCACACAATAAAAGAAAAAAGAATAGATCTACCTGTAGCCAAGCATTTTTGTTCCCCTTATCATAGCATAAAAGACATGAAATTACTGGTATTAAAAGGTCATTTCAAATCTCAAAGAGAAAGAAGAATCTCAGAATATAAACTAATGGTGACCTTTAACACTTTCAGAGCAGGAATGAATGTGTCGCATGGATTTATGTCATTTTACATCAACTAAGGATTGTGACCCTCAGACTTGTGAGGCCATCATAACACTAGACCTAGTCACAGGACAATAAAACCTTCACACTCCTTATCTATTAACTGCTAAAATATTTATAGCCAGAACTGTTTATCTCTCCCATAATAACTATGCTTTCCGTCACCTGTCGCATCTATTGCATTATTTCTGTGTCTTATTGTGAATAAATATGTGACTCTTCAGATTTTGTGGTATACCAGCCTGATGAAGAGACCTGAGTAGTCTCAAAAGCTTGCAATTTGTTACTATCTTTTCAGTTAGCCATTAAAAGGAATCAACCACTGAAGACTCTCAAATCAAAGCATTATCAAATACATTTCTGATGTTTTATTTCTGCGCATATTTCTATTCTGTGTCTATAATTTGATTTTAATATTGCAGCTGTGGGATTATATTTATTGTTGAAGTGGTATACAGTGACTTACCTGGGACACTTGTGTTAATTGCTATATTCTAACTGAGACAAAACCGTGTATGAATAAAGGATATTTATTACACACAAGTCTACAGTTCATATACTACTAATGACCACACTAACACAGTGCACACTAATAACAATAGCAGACAGTACTAATATACGATTAATTCCCAATTACCTAATTATACTTCCCACCCACTTGAGCTAAAAACATACATACATTAATACTAATATCCCACCCGTCTATCACTACACTATCCCTATGGAGAAAAAGGGGTTACAAGCAGTGATCAGTAGACACTCAGCCAGATATCATCATCATGGTGCCCATCGAGTTTTACCTGAAGTGTCTTTTGTAGAGATGAGCGTTGTTTTACTCGAACTGTTCGCCAATCTCAAATTCGAGCTGTTTTGGGCGGTGTTCGAGCCGTTCGGCGAACACGAACGATTTGAGAAAAATTCGGCTGTTCGAGGTTATGTTCGATAACTGTTCGTGCACCAAAATCATAACTGGATTTTTTCTCAGTAATGATGAAAATTAATGTTAATACGCAGTTTGAGTGTACAGCGGGGGGGGGGGGAGGGGCAGGGGATGGATCTCTGCAGGAATAATGAAGATCTCCATCTTTTTTTCTCTTTCCCGCATTTGCAGTGGGGAGGTGCAATCTGTCAGCCTATCAGCAGCGCACACACGGAGCGAAGTGCTTTTTTCACACAAGCAAGGGCATGTGTCATTGGCAGTGTATGTCACATGTCCTTGCCCTATAAGACCAAGCCATTTTCCCCGTCGCCACCATTTTCTCACTGCTGCAGCTGCGTGTTAGACGGCACCGCTGTTGCTGTGTGCGCTATACCTTGTTAATTTCAAGCCAATTTTCGCACAAATCTGCAGATAGCTTGGGAGTAGGGAATAGTTGTGATTGTGTGGCACCCCAGGGGTCTGGTTTCCACAGTAACGGCAATGTTATGTCTGAGAGCAGGTGGGAGGTCTCTTGGTCAGGAATCCTATGCATGCCACACCTCCTGCCCAGTCCTGGGAGGGGAAGAACTTCCCCTATATAAACCTGGGGCTGAGGCAGGGTTAGAGAGTTGAGAGGGAGAGTTCAGCCAGGAGGGCTGACAGGGAGCTGTGGCTCCGGCTGGGCCCAGCTCCTGGGCCATGCCAGAAGTAGAGAAGAGAAGCAGCATAGGAAGAAACAACAGGAGCTCTGTGGGAGCAGTGTTACAAAGAGTCAGGGGCTGGCAGCTGCAGAGCTCGCCCTGACTGAGAAGATTTCTTACCGGACCCGGAGTCCGAGGCTGTGGGGACTAACTCCTACCCAGCAGCAGAATCCGTCAGGCAGGGGATTTCAGGTCCTCTGGCCAAGAAACCCGAAGGCACGGTCACACGCATGGGACCAGCACCGCCGTCGTGGAGCGGAAGCTACTAGAAGGCCCCGAGTCACCGGCCATACGGGTGAGCACCACACGGTACACTCAGGGACGTGGGCTACTTATACTCGCTTCTAGCAAGGTAGCCAGAAGAGTATCGTTAGTTTGGGAGGCCTACAACTCCGCCTGGCCAGGGGAGATCCCATCTGCTCAAGGACTGACCAGGCCCCAACCGCTAGCCAGTACTCCGGGAGGGTCTATCTTTGTCACCAGTAAAGACCCTGAACTACACCGCATCGTCTCTGAGTGGTTCCTGCTACCCCCATCATCCACGTCGGCTGCCCTGAGGCCATACCCCTCCCGTTGGGTGTTATACCATCCCCGCTGCACCATCCTTCCACCGGCCTCAGCGGTCTGCCCTGCAGCGGCAGCTCCAAAGCTGCATTCAACGGGTGGCGTAGTCATCCAACATCTACTGCTAATAGACTCGCCACTTAGTTTGACTCCCTGGGCACGGACCGGGTCACCGCCACGAGACTACTACCCCCATCTGATCCGGCTCCGGGTAAGCTCCCGCGTGCGCAACGCAGCGCGACACAGGCCCAGGGGCGCGTCAATTGCAGTCCTTTTAAGGACTAGGTTACAGCATTTCCTACGACTTTTATCAGGCTGGTCTGTGCTCTTAAATAGATAGATTGTGGGAGTAAAGACTAATTGTAATTGGAGTCCTTTTCAGGACTAGGTTACATCAGTTCCTATCAGTTTTTGCCAGGCAGGTCTGTGCCAGTGCTGTGCAAGTTTTTTTCACAGCATTTGGCTGAATCTAGCAAAGCTAATCCTTTTTGGCCTATTGCAGAGTGTGTTAGTCAGTGGAGTAGCCTATCTGTGTTGCAAGATATACCACCTGTGTATAGAATACCAATTTTTTTACTGCACCTAGTGAAGTAAAATCTTTTGGGCATAGCATCATTCTATTAGTCCATCTATACTGACCTCCATCAGGTTGCAAATTGAATATAATTTTTTCTGCATCTACCTCTGAAAAAATATTTGGGCTTCTAGCAGTGTGTGGGACTTGTTCTATTAGTCCATCTATACTGACCTCCATCAGGTTGCAAACTGAATATATTTTTTTTCTGCATCTACCTCTGAAAAAATATTGGGCTTCTAGCTGTGTGTGGGACGTGTTCTATTAATCCATCTATACAGACCTCCATCAGGTTGCAAACTGAATATAATTTTTTTCTGCATCTACCTCTGAAAAAATATTTGGGCTTCTAGCAGTGTGTGGGACTTGTTCTATTAGTCCATCTATACTGACCTCCATCAGGTTGCAAACTGAATATATTTTTTTTCTGCATCTACCTCTGAAAAAATATTGGGCTTCTAGCTGTGTGTGGGACTTGTTCTATTAATGCATCTATACAGACCTCCATCAGGTTGCAAACTGAATATAATTTTTTTCTGCATCTACCTCTGAAAAAATATTTGGGCTTCTAGCTGTGTGTGGGACTTGTTCTATTAGTCCATCTATACTGACCTCCATCAGGCTGCAAACTGAAAATAATTTTTTGTCTGCATCTAGCTCTGAAAAAATATTTGGCCTTCTAGCAGTGTGTGGGACTTTCTCTATTAGTCCATCTATACTGACCTCCATCAGGTTGCAAATTAAAAATAATTTTTATCTACATCTACCTCTGAAAAAATATTTGGGCTTCTAGCTGTGTGTGGGACTTGTTCTATTAGTCCATCTATACTGACCTCCATCAGGTTGCAAATTAAAAATAATTTTTATCTGCATCCAGCTCTGAAAAAATATTTGGCCTTCTAGCAGTGTGTGGGACTCTCTCTATTAGTCCATCTATACTGACCTCCATCAGGTTGCAAATTAAAAATAATTTTTATCTGCATCTAGCTCTGAAAAAATATTTGGGCTTCTAGCAGTGTGTGGGACTTTCTCTATTAGTCCATCTATACTGACCTCCATCAGGCTGCAAATTAAAAATAATTTTTTGTCTGCATCTAGCTCTGAAAAAATATTTGGCCTTCTAGCAGTGTGTGGGACTTTCTCTATTAGTCCATCTATACTGACCTCCATCAGGTTGCAAACTGAATATATATTTTTTCTGCATCTACCTCTGAAAAAATATTGGGCTTCTAGCTGTGTGTGGGACTTGTTGTATTAATCCATCTATACAGACCTCCATCAGGTTGCAAACTGAATATAATTTTTTTCTGCATCTACCTCTGAAAAAATACTTGGGCTTCTAGCTGTGTGTGGGACTTGTTCTATTAGTACATCTATACTGACCTCCATCAGGTTGCAAACTGAAAATAATTTTTTGTCTGCATCTAGCTCTGAAAAAATATTTGGCCTTCTAGCAGTGTGTGGGACTTTCTCTATTAGTCCATCTATACTGACCTCCATCAGGTTGCAAATTAAAAATAATTTTTATCTGCATCCAGCTCTGAAAAAATATTTGGCCTTCTAGCAGTGTGTGGGACTTTCTCTATTAGTCCATCTATACTGACCTCCATCAGGTTGCAAATTAAAGATAATTTTTTGTCTGCATCTAGCTCTGAAAAAATATTTGGCCTTCTAGCAGTGTGTGGGACTTTCTCTATTAGTCCATCTATACTGACCTCCATCAGGTTGCAAACTGAATATATTTTTTTTCTGCATCTACCTCTGAAAAAATATTGGGCTTCTAGCTGTGTGTGGGACTTGGTCTATTAATCCATCTATACAGACCTCCATCAGGTTGCAAACTGAATATAATTTTTTTCTGCATCTACCTCTGAAAAAATATTTGGGCTTCTAGCTGTGTGTGGGACTTGTTCTATTAGTCCATCTATACTGACCTCCATCAGGTTGCAAATTAAAATTAATTTTTATCTGCATCCAGCTCTGAAAAAAATATTTGGCCTTCTAGCAGTGTGTGGGACTTTCTCTATTAGTCCATCTATACTGACCTCCATCAGGTTGCAAATTAAAAATAATTTTTATCTGCATCTACCTCTGAAAAAATATTTGGGCTTCTAGCTGTGTGTGGGACTTGTTCTATTAGTCCATCTATACTGACCTCCATCAGGTTGCAAACTGAATATAATTTTTTTCTGCATCTAGCTCTGAAAAAATATTTGGCCTTCTAGCAGTGTGTGGGACTTTCTCTATTAGTCCATCTATACTGACCTCCATCAGGTTGCAAATTAAAAATAATTTTTATCTGCATCCAGCTCTGAAAAAATATTTGGCCTTCTAGCAGTGTGTGGGACTTTCTCTATTAGTCCATCTATACTGACCTCCATCAGGTTGCAAATTAAAAATAATTTTTTGTCTTCATCTAGCTCTGAAAAAATATTTGGCCTTCTAGCAGTGTGTGGGACTTTCTCTATTAGTCCATCTATACTGACCTCCATCAGGTTGCAAACTGAATATATTTTTTTTCTGCATCTACCTCTGAAAAAATATTTGGGCTTCTAGCTGTGTGTGGGACTTTCTCTATTAGTCCATCTATACTGACCTCCATCAGGTTGCAAATTGAATATTATTTTTTTCTGCATCTAACCCAGCCAATAGTTTTGGCCTAATACCACAGTTTGGCCACTCAGCTCTGCTCGGTTCCCATCCATTGTTTTTTTGTGCAAACAACTCCAGAGTTGTGAATTAGTTAACCACCAAAATGAGTGGAAAAAGGCCTGCTGCTGGTGGAAAGGGGAATAGGCGTGTTGGGAAGGGGAAAAAAGGTTGTGTCCGTGGGGTAGGTGTTAAAGCAACAGTAACATCTGCAGAAGAAAGACCATCTTCCAGCCAAACTAAAATGTCTACTTCTTTTAGCGGACAATGTGATAAGATCCCTTTCTTACGGCCACGCCAATCGCTACAAATTCCAGATGAGGCACAAAAACAGCAGGTGCTTCAACGGATATCAAGTGCTCCTTTAAGTGGGCTCTCCTCCACATCAACTTCAACATCACAAATACTCCAGTCCTCAAAGGTGTCACCCCAATCGCACTTGCTTCCTCACAGCTCCCAAATCTCCAGCTGCCCGTCTGAGTATGAGGTAGAACAGATGGTTGAGTCTGCAGAGCTGTTTACTCATACTATAGCCTGGGAATCAGAGGTCGACTCCAGCGCTTCTGTGAATCCAGACGAGGAAATGATCTGCACTGATGCCCAGAATCTTTATGAATCGGATCCAGGACCAGACGCAGAAGGTTCTGACCATAATGTAGACCCTCATTCCCAAACTGTAACTCCTGTTGGTGGAGACAATGAGGAAGACGATGATGAGACTCAAATACCTGATTGGAGCGACAACTTTAGTTTTTTGTCAGGGCAGGAACAGGTTGGCTCTGAGGACGACGGGTGTGATAACGCACAGGGTGATGATGATGAGGTTGGAGATCCCACTTACTGTCAACCCACAGTCAACCAAGAGATGAGGTCAGCAGAGGAGGTGGAGGAAGATGCTAGTGATGACGAGGTCAGGTTGCGCCTTCCTGGACAGAGACGTAGTACTGGAAGCACGTCAACAACTGCATCCTCAAACACAACTCTGCCTCTCACCACAAGTCGTGGTGGCTCTTCAGGTCGCATGGGTGCTAAGCCTTGCATAGCCTGGGCATTTTTTCAGATCGATAAAGATGACCCAACTCGTGTTATCTGTAACATTTGTCAGCAAAAGCTAAGTAGAGGCCAAAAAATACATAGTTTGAGTACTTCATGCATGAACCGGCACATGGACATGAAGCATAAGTTGCAGTGGGAAGCTCAGTGTGCTACAATGCGGCCTAGCCGGCCGGGCCAACCACCGTCTGCCATATCTTGTGCATCCGCGGCCTCTTCATCCTCTGTGACTGGGGGGACAGCAGTCACACCTGTTTTGGGGCGCAGACCTGCCACCTCTTTACCCGCAACAGCCAGCGTGATTGGCAGGTCATCATTTTCTTTGGAGGTGGTAACACCAGCTGGTGTTGAGCGCTGTCCGACATCGATAGCACCACCTTTGGATCAAGGTAACCTAACATGTCCGCCTGCATCTTCCTCACAGACCGGCAGTTTGCCGGGGACACCCTTATCAACCCCGTCTAAGCACAATAGCCAGCCCTCGGTCCCTCAGATGTGGACAAGTAAAAGACCATTTCCTCCTAGCCATGAGAAAGCTAAGAGGTTGAATTTCACCATCTGCAAGCTCTTGGCTACAGAAATGCTGCCTTTCCGCCTGGTGGACACAGAGGATTTTCGAGACCTTATGTCTGTCGCAGTGCCCCAGTACCAGATGCCCAGTCGGCACTACTTCTCAAAGAAAGGTGTGCCTGCGCTCCACCAGCATGTCGCACACAACATCACCGCTTCTTTGAGAAACTCTGTGTGTGACAGGGTGCATTTCACCACAGACACTTGGACGAGTAGGCATGGACAGGGGTGTTACATGTCGCTGACTGGGCACTGGGTAACTATGGTGACAGCAGGACAAGGGGCTGCTCTCCAAGTCTTGCCGTCCCCACGAGTTGTGCGTCAATCCTCTTTATGTCAAAGTTCCTCCACTGCTTCTGCCTCCTCAACCTCCTCTCGGTCTTCCACCTGCACCCAAAGCCTGTCTGGTCATGCCACAAGCTTTCTAACTGCGCAGAAGGGATCCTGCACACCTCCTTACTATGCTGGCAGTAGGGCTCAACGTCATCAGGCGGTTTTTACTTTGAAATGTCTGGGAAATGTGAGTCACACAGCTGAGGAGTTGTGGTCAGCTCTGGAGAACCAATTTCATGAATGGTTGTCTCCACTGGACCTGAAACCAGGGAAGGCCGTGTGCGACAATGCTGCAAACCTGGGTGCGGCCCTTCGCCGGGGCAATGTCACACACGTGCCTTGTATGGCTCACGTGTTGAACCTGGTTGTCCAGCAATTTTTAGCCCACTATCCCAGACTAGATGGCCTTCTGCAGAGGGCACGGTCGCTGTGTGCTCACTTCCGCCGTTCGCATCCCGCAGCTCAGCGACTTACATCTCTACAGAAGTCGTTGGGCCTGCCACTTCACCGGCTAAAATGCGATGTGCCTACCCGGTGGAATTCAACTCTGCACATGTTGCAGCGACTGTGGCAGCACCGACAAGCCCTGGTGCAATACGTTCTGACGTATAGCCTGGGCCAACGAGATTCAGAGGTGGGGCAAATCACGCTGGAGGAGTGGTCTCAGATCAGGGACCTATGCACCCTTCTGCACAGTTTTGAAATGGCGACGAAGATGTTTAGTGCTGACGATGCCATTATCAGCATGACTATTACGGTGATTTACATGCTGGAGCACATGTTAAACAGAATTCGGAGTCAGGTGGTGGCACAAGAGGAGGTGGAGGAAGTAGAGGAGGAGGAGTTGTATGCGGAAGCTCTAACATCTGCAAGGTCCAGACGGTCGGCAGCACCAAGGCGGCAGGCATGTGAGGGTGGGGGAGATGGTTTTACCAGGGCGCATGGTAGCAGCCAAACTAGTGAGGAAGGTGCAGGAGCCCAGGAAGAAGTGGAGGACGAACTGATGGAAGACTCATCAGATGAGGGAGACCTTGATCACATTTCTGTTGTGCGAGGTTGGGGGGAGAGGACAGAGGAAGGAAGCATGATTGTTACTTCGCCACCAACACAACAGGGACTTGGTGCTCCTGGATGCGCAACACACATGAGTGCCTTCTTGCTGCACTACCTGCAACATGACCCTCGAATTGTGAGAATTAGAAATAATCCTGACTACTGGGTTGCCACACTGTTAGATCCCCGGTACAAAAGTAAATTTGCAGAAATTATTCCTGCCATAGAAAGGGATGCACGCATGCAGGAGTATCAGCAGAGACTGTTGCAGAATCTTACATGTGCTTTTCCACAAAACACCAGTGGTGCACGTAGTGAATCTCACAGTTCCAACTTGCCAACCGTGGGAGCGTCAAGTGTTCAGCACTCAAACCGTAACAGAACCACAGTATCTGCTGGTAACATCAATTTTGCGGAATCATTTCACCACTTTTTTAGCCCATCCTTTGCAAGGCCACAGGAGACAAGAAGTCTGACACATAGTCAACGCCTAGAGACGATGGTACAGGAGTATCTCCAAGTAAACATTGAAGCCATGACTGTGTCACTGGACCCTTGCTCTTTTTGGGCTTCCAATCTGGATAAATGGCCGGAGCTAGCCACTTACGCCTTGGAGATCTTGTCATGCCCCGCAGCCAGCGTTCTGTCTGAACGTGTGTTCAGCGCTGCTGGTGGTGTGCTGACAGATAAGCGCACGCGGCTCTCCACTGATAATGTAGACAGACTCACGTTCATAAAGATGAACAAATCATGGATCCGAAACGACTTTTCTACCCCTGTGTCATCCTGGGGAGAGTAAAAGCTTGATGATTGGTTAAAATCACCCTACCAACCGTTTTAAGCTTTCAAATTACTAATCATGTTTATCTGTATCTTGACTGGAAAATAATTTGGGCTTTGCAGCAGTGTGCAGCACTGATCCTATTAGCCCATCTATACTAAAGCTTCACCAGATTTAAAATTAATAATCATGTTTATCTGTATCTTGACTGGAAAATAATTTAGGCTTTGTAGCAGTGTGCAGCACTGATCCTATTAGGCCATCTATACTAAGCTCCACCAGATTTAAAATTAATAATAATTTTTAGCTGCATCTAGCCCGGAAAATAATTTTGGGGCTCCGAGATGCGCAAGACACGTAAGTGCCTTCTTGCTGCACTACCTGCAACATGACCCTCATATTGTCAGAATTCGAAGTAATCATGACTACTGGGTTGCCACACTCTTAGATCCCCCAAACTTTTCGATCAACCTTTTCATTTTAATAAAGACCAAAAAAATGGTCATTTTTGAAATTATAAGCATTAGCAGGTTATTAGAAACTGAAATCAAACAGTTTTCAACTCAAAACTTTATTCTAGGTGATGTTACATTTTCACATAGGACTAGAGATGAGCGATGTTCTACTCGAACTGTTCGCCAATCTCAAATTCGAGCTGTTTTGGGCGGTGTTCGAGCCGTTCGGCGAACACGAACAATTTGAGAAAAATTCGGCTGTTCGAGGTTATGTTCGATAACTGTTCGTGCACCAAAATTATAACTGGATTTTTTCTCAGTAATGATGAAAATTAATGTTAATACGCAGTTTGAGTGTACAGCGGGGTGGGGGGAGGGGCAGGGGATGGATCTCTGCAGGAACAATGAAGATCTCCATTTTTTTTTTCTCTTTCCCGCATTTGCAGTGGGGAGGTGCAATCTGTCAGCCTATCAGCAGCGCACACACGGAGCGAAGTGCTTTTTTTCACACAAGCAAGGGCATGTGTCATTGGCAGTGTATGTCACATGTCCTTGCCCTATAAGACCAAGCCATTTTCCCCGTCGCCACCATTTTCTCACTGCTGCAGCTGCGTGTTAGACGGCACCGCTGTTGCTGTGTGCGCTATACCTTGTTAATTTCAAGCCAATTTTCGCACAAATCTACAGATAGCTTGGGAGTAGGGAATAGTTGTGATTGCAGTCCTTTTAAGGACTAGGTTACAGCATTTCCTATGACTTTTATCAGGCAGGTCTGTGCTCTTAAATAGATAGGTTGTGGGAGTAAAGACTAATTGTAATTGGAGTCCTTTTCAGGACTAGGTTACATCAGTTCCTATCAGTTTTTGCCAGGCAGGTCTGTGCCAGTGCTGTGCAAGTTTTTTTCACAGCATTTGGCTGAATCTAGCAAAGCTAATCCTTTTTGGCCTATTGCAGAGTGTGTTAGTCAGTGGAGTAGCCTATCTGTGTTGCAAGATATACCACCTGTGTATAGAATACCAATTTTTTTACTGCACCTAGTGAAGTAAAATCTTTTGGGCATAGCATCATTCTATTAGTCCATCTATACTGACCTCCATCAGGTTGCAAATTGAATATAATTTTTTTCTGCATCTAGCTCTGAAAAAATATTGGGCTTCTAGCTGTGTGTGGGACTTGTTGTATTAGTCCATCTATACTGACCTCCATCACGTTGCAAACTGAATATATTTTTTTCTGCATCTACTTCTGAAAAAATATTGGGCTTCTAGCTGTGTGTGGGACTTGTTCTATTAATCCATCTATACAGACCTCCATCAGGTTGCAAACTGAATATATTTTTTTCTGCATCTACCTCTGAAAAAATATTGGGCTTCTAGCTGTGTGTGGAACTTGTTGTATTAGTCCATCTATACTGACCTCCATCAGGTTGCAAATTAAAAATAATTTTTATCTGCATCTACAGTACCTCTGAAAAAATATTTGGGCTTCTAGCTGTGTGTGGGACTTGTTCTATTAGTCCATCTATACTGACCTCCATCAGGTTGCAAATTGAATATAATTTTTATCTGCATCTAGCTCTGAAAAAATATTTGGCCTTCTAGCAGTGTGTGGAACTTTCTCTATTAGTCCATCTATACTGACCTCCATCAGGTTGCAAATTAAAAATAATTTTTATCTGCATATACCTCTGAAAAAATATTTGGGCTTCTAGCTGTGTGTGGGACTTGTTCTATTAATCCATCTATACAGACCTCCATCAGGCTGCAAACTGAATATATTTTTTTCTGCATCTACCTCTGAAAAAATATGTGGCCTTCTAGCAGTGTGTGGGACTTTCTCTATTAGTCCATCTATACTGACCTCCATCAGGTTGCAAATTCAAAATAATTTTTTGTCTGCATCTAGCTCTGAAAAAATATTGGGCTTCTAGCTGTGTGTGGGACTTGTTGTATTAGTCCATCTATACTGACCTCCATTAGGTTGCAAACTGAATATATTTTTTTCTGCATCTACCTCTGAAAAAATATTGGGCTTCTAGCTGTGTGTGGGACTTGTTCTATTAATCCATCTATACTGACCTCCATCAGGTTGCAAACTGAATATATTTTTTTCTGCATCTACCTCTGAAAAAATATTGGGCTTCTAGCAGTGTGTGGGACTTTCTCTATTAGTCCATCTATACTGACCTCCATCAGGTTGCAAATTGAATATAATTTTTATCTGCATCTAGCTCTGAAAAAATATTTGGCCTTCTAGCAGTGTGTGGGACTTTCTGTATTAGTCCATCTATAGTGACCTCCATCAGGTTGCAAATTAAAAATAATTTTTATCTGCATCTACCTCTGAAAAAATATTTGGGCTTCTAGCAGTGTGTGGGACTCATTGTATTAGGCCATCTATACCAAGCTCCACCAGCTTTGAAATTAATAATAATTTTTAGCTGCATCTAGCCCTGAAAATAATTTTTCCCAATAGTGGTAGCAATAGAAATATGGGGCGCGCGCCTGGCTAACAAAAATATACGCTTCATAACACAAAACACCAGCCTAGCGCACTGCATTAATAAGATGGCATCATCGTCTCTCCCAGTGCTAGGCCTACTACGCAGGCTAGTATTCCTGTGCCTAAAACACAATGTATGGGTCCGCGCTAGCCACTATGCTGAGGGGTATAAAGCTGCTGCTAACGCTTTATAACAATTCAATTGGCAGATTCTCACAGAGCTCTTCCACAACGCCCACCCATCGGGCAACAGTTGCCCACCCTCCCTATGGGATCTAGTGGCGAATAGTTGATGCCATTAATCAGAGCGTCAGTTGCCCCGTCAACGTGGCAAGCATACGGTAAGGCATGGGAAGAGTGGACACGACTAGTAGCAGGCAGACGGGTTGACCAATGTGAACAAGCCAGATCACAAGTCACCATAGAATTTCTCCACCAGCTAATGATGAGGGGCATATCAGGGGCGTCAGCGCAGCGGTGTCTGACCGGAGTAGCATTTCACTTCCAACTACTGAATTGGGGAGATGTGACAAAGATTCATCATCAGACAACCCATAAAAGGGTGGAAAAGGAGTCAGCCAAGTCAGGAATGTAGACGTCCCGTCCCGTGTCACTAAAACTGATTTCTCACATCTTATCCCTAACACCATTAACATGACACTCACAATTTGAAGCAACACTAATGTCTACTGCATTTGTGATCGCCTTCTTCGGGGCGCTATGTATAAGCGAATTAGTCCCTCAATCCAAAATTACCACCAGTGGACGCTTATTACACCAGGAAGTAGTCATAGCCAATAATGCAATACGTGTACGCATACACCAATCGAAAACGGTTCCAGCGGGCAGGGGTACTTGGGTACTTCTACAACCCACATACGGTACACTGAGTCGGGTAACAATAGTAAAAACATATCTAACCATCAGATCACAAAGTAATTTCTTCGTATCACACATTGATGGAACGCCATTATCAAGATACCTGTTCCAAGCTATATTTAATAAATGCATAACATCGGCAGGGAACCACCCCAAAGATTACGGGACACACTCATTCCGCATAGGTGCGGCCACGGAAGCAGCAAGAGCAGGACTGTCAGAAACGGAAGTTCAGAGGATAGGGAGATGGCGATCCACGTGTTTGGCGAGATACATAAGACCGGACTTGTTATCCTAACGTGGTTTGTTTCTTTTACAGGTGACGCTAAGCCAACAGTGTGAGTGATAGGCCACTCGTATATATATTGGGCACAAAAAAGGGCGAAAGTCCACCCAGGCGGGAGGAAATTAGAGTTTCATAACACATATTTCAACTGGAGAGGTATTAGAGGCCTGCTATGGCCACAGGTACTAATGGAGGTAATCAAGGTAGGGAGAGAGGCAAGAGGTCCGGTCATCTTAGTTATACAGGCCGGGGGAAACAACCTAGGTCATCACAAGAGCGCATAACTAATGGCAATAATGAAACTAGACACTGAGCGCTTCAGAGAATTTTTCACAAAATTAGCTATAGTATGGTCAGAGATTGTGCCGATAGCGGTATGGCAAGGTGCGCGAGACATCACGGCCATCGAATGGACAAGGCGGGTAATAAATATTCGGATGGCAAAATTTAGAAGAGACAGAGGCGTTGTAGTGATACGACACCGACAACTGGAAGGAGATAAAGCAGGCCTCATACGGCCCGACGGTGTTCACTTAATAGATATTGGACTGGACATATTCCTGTCAGGACTCCAGGACGGAGTGGAACAAGCGTTAAGAGTGATGGGTGGGGGTCACAGTCCTGCATACGAGTACGCTGGATCCTCCGTGGCCTGGAAATAGAAAGGACATGTTGGAGAGTTACACTTGTTGGCCAACTTGCCGGAGTGGGGACCCAGGGCATGCTGCAACAAGCTGAATTATTTTAGAAATAAAATGCCTTTCTAATGGAATGAGTATAAAGAGTTAATAAAGCTGTGACCGATCCTCACCCATCCAGTTGTAAGAGTTACATTATTGGGTTGTCCATGAAAGGGGGGCGGTAGGGGGGCTGAGCATCTGGGTTTGGTTGGGGGTCCCCACAGTCTGCCTAGGCTAGATTAATTTAAAAATTCTTATTAGATACACAGGCGGTGCAGCTTGCTTCGCAGCTGGGCTAATACGCCCAAAGTATTGCCTAGGCTAGATGCAGTTAAAAATTCTACGCTGACTAGCAGACACTGAAGATTTGGAGCAGACCTCTGAGTAAACAGCTCTTCAGACTCAACCATCTGTGTTACCCCAAGCCATAGTGTATGTAGTTTCTTACAGTTAAAAGGGGGGGGGTGCGACCCAACCCACCTGGAATTGACGATGCCAACGTCACGTAAGACACAGCAAGGGGACTCCCAAAATTGTGGCACAGACACCACTTAACCCTAGAACGCATACCTGTGGCCTTGCAGGCCCGCCCAGTTAATTGTTTTCTATTTTCTGCAAGATTGCTTTAGTTAGAATTTTGAAACTCTAGGTATTCTTCATGTATATAGTTGTTTGTCATTTGAGTTTGAGTTATTCCATGTTATTTGCACACGGGCCTAAAGGGCCCCAGGTATGTGAAAGTGTAGATTTTTATGGTCATGCGTTCTAGGGTTAAGTGGCATCAATTGCCCCACTGTTGCTTAAAACGGTTGGTGAGGTGATTTTACCAAATCCCCAAGCTTTTAGTCTCCCAAGGATGACACAGGGGTAGAAATGTCCTTGCGAATCCATGATTTGATCATCTTTATGAACGTGAGTCTGTCTACATTCTCAGTGGACAGCCGCGTGCGCTTATCTGTCAGCACACCACCAGCAGCGCTGAACACACGTTCAGAGAGAACGCTGGCTGCATGGCATGACAAGATCTCCAAGGCGTGAGTGGCGAGCTCCGGCGATTTTTCAAGACTGGAATACCAAAATGAGCAAGGGTCCAGTGACACAGTCATGGCTTCGATGTTCACTTGGAGATTCTCCTGTACCATCCTCTCTAGGCATTGACTATGTGTCAGACTTCTTGTCTCCTGTTGTCTTGCAAAGGATGGTCTAAAAAAGTGGTGAAACGATTCCACAAAATTGCTGTTACCAGCAGATACTGTGTTACTGTTACTGTTTGAGTGATGAAGACTCGACAGTCCCACCGTTGGCAAGTTAGAAATGTGAGATTCACTACGTGCACCACTGGTGTTTTGTGGAAAAGCACATGTAAGATTCTGCAACAGATACTCCTGCATTCGTCAATACCTTTTTATGGCAGGAATTATTTCGGCAAATATACTTTTGTACCGGGGATCTAAGAGTGTGGCAACCCAGTAGTCGGGATTACTTCGAATTCTGACAATCCGGGGGTCATGTTGCAGGTAGTGCAGCAAGAAGGCACTCATGTGTCTTGCGCATCCAGAAGGACCAAGTCCTTGTTGTGTTGGTAGCGAGGTAAGAATCATGCTTCCTTCCTCTGCCCTCTCCCTCCAACCTCGCACAACAGAAATGTGATCAAGGTCTCCCTCATCTGATGAGTCTTCCATGCCCATTGCCAGTTCGTCCTCCACTTCTTCCTCGGCTCCTGCACCTTCCTCAACAGTTTGGCTGCTACCATGGGCCCTGGTTAATCCCTCTCCCCCACCCTCCCATGCCTGCCGCCTTGGTGCTGCCAACCGTCTGGACCTTGGAGATGTTATCCCTTCCGCATACGACTCCTCCTCTACTTCCTCCACCTCCTCTTGTCCCACCACCTGACTCCGAATTCTGTTTAACATGTGCTCCAGCATGTAAATCACCGTAATAGTCATGCTGATAATGGCATCGTCAGCACTAAACATCTTCGTCGCCATTTCAAGACTGTGCAGAAGGGTGCATAGGTCCCTGATCTGAGACCACTCCTCCAGCGTGATTTGCCCCACCTCTGGATCTCGTTGGCCCAGGCTATACGTCAGAACGTATTGCACCAGGGCTTGTCGGTGCTGCCACAGTCGCTGCAACATGTGCAGAGTTGAATTCCACCGTGTCGGCACATCACATTTCAGCCGGTGAACTGGCAGGCCCAACGACTTCTGTAGAGATGTAAGTCGTTGAACTGCGGGATGCGAACGGCGGAAGTGAGCACACAGCGACCGTGCACTCTGCAGAAGGCCATCTAGTCCGGGATAGTGGGCTAAAAATTGCTGGACAACCAGGTTCAACACGTGAGCCATACAAGGCACGTGTGTGACATTGCCCCGGCGAAGTGCCGCACCCAGGTTTGCAGCATTGTCGCACATGGCCTTCCCTGGTTTCAGGTCCAGTGGAGACAACCTTTCATGAAATTGGGTCTCCAGAGCTGACCAAAACTCCTCAGCTGTGTGACTCACATTTCCCAGACATTTCAAAGTAAACACTGATGCGTTGAGCCCTGCTGCCAGCATAGTAAGGAGGTGTGCAGGATTCCTTCTGCGCAGTTAGAAAGCAGGTGGCATTACCAGACAGGCTTTGGGTGCAGGTGGAGGACCGAGAGGAGGTTGAGGAGGCAGAAGCAGTGGAGGAAGTTCGAGATAAAGAGGATTAACACACAACTCGTGGGGACGGTAAGACTTGGACAGCAGCCCCTTGTCCTGCTGTCACCATAGTTACCCAGTGCCCAGTCAGCGACATGTAACGCCCCTGTCCATGCCTTCTCGTCCAAGTGTCTGTGGTGAAGTGCACCCTGTCACACACAGAGTTTCTCAAAGAAGCGGTGATGTTGTGTGCGACATGCTAGTGGAGCGCAGGCACACCTTTCTTTGAGAAGTAGTGCCGACTGGGCATCTGGTACTGGGGCACTGTGACGGACATAAGGTCTTGAAAATCCTCTGTGTCCTCCAGGTGGAAAGGCAGCATTTCTGTAGCCAAGAGCTTGCAGATGGTGAAATTCAACCTCTTAGCTTTCTCATGGCTAGGAGGAAATGGTCTTTTACTTTTCCACATCTGAGGGACCGAGGGCTGGCTGTTGTGCTTAGACGGTGTTGAGTAGGGTGTCCCCGGCAACTGCCGGTCTGTGAGGAAGATGCAGGCGGACATGTTAGGTTGCCTTGATCCAAAGGTGGTGCTCTCGATGTCGGAGAGCGCTCATCACTAGCAGGTGTTTCCACTTCCCAATGAACTGACGACCTGCCAATCACACTGGCTGTTGCGGGTAAAGAGGTGGCAGGTCTGCGTCCAAAAACATGTGTGACTGCTGTCCCCCCAGTCACAGAGGATGAAGAGGCTGCGGATACACAAGATGGGGCAGACGGTGGTTGGCCCAGCCGGCTAGGCCGCATTGTAGCACAGTGAGCTTCCCACTGCAACTTATGCTTCATATTCATGTGACGGTACATGCATGAAGTACTCAAACTATGTATTTTTTGGCCTCTACTTAGCTTTTGCTGACAAATATTACAGATAACACGAGTTGGGTCATCCTTATCGATCTGAATAAATGCCCAGGCTATGCAAGGCTTAGAGCCCATGTGACCTGAAGAGCCACTACGACTTGTGGTCAGAGGCAGAGTTGTGGTTGAGGATGCAGTTGTTGACGTGCTTCCAGTACTCCGTCTCTGTTCAGGAAGGCGCAACCTAACCTCGTCGTCAATAGCATCTGTGATGCCCCGCTGCGCTTGGTATCACAGATCCTACAAGAGTGCATTGATGGAATCCTCCACAAGAGGCCCCCATAAACATTCACACATCTCCACCTTCCACCTCAGACCAGCAGAGGGAGCCCGTTAGGGATATAAATAGGGAAGGTGGAGCTAGGCAGTTCAGTTCCTCTGAAGAGTTCCTGCAGTAGAGAAGCCTAAGAGAGGTCAGTCTGCAGTGGAGTTCAGTCTAGTCTAGAGAACGCAGTTAATAGTTCAGCAGTGGAGCACGAGGCTCCTGCTTGCTAGATTCAGGGAGCCCAGATAGAGCTTAAGGTGTGCCGGTGCCGTAAGATCAGTGAAGTACGGCAAGCTGCCGTTAGTGTGTATAGCCTAGTGAGGGCCCGAGTAGGCCGAAGGCGAGTGGCGAGTTAGTACATAAGGGGCAGAGGAGCTTAACCAGCTCACCCCGAAGCATTTACCGGACACAGGATCCGAGCTTACCGGTACCTCTATGACCCAGTAAGGCATAACCGGAATCCCTGGAGAACTACAAGTCCCAGGATCGCTAAGGTGCTGATATGTAACAGAGCCAGGAGACGCTTAGGCCCCGCATACTGGGAGCGTGAACTCCAAGAGAAGGCCCTACCACAAGGTCAGCCAGCGCAGGACAGAGACAAAGTTAGGCCTAGCTCCAGGCAGGTCAGAAACTTACTACGCAGAGGCAAGAAACAGGAGGCCCTACACCCGCTCATTGGGGAGGATCCTGATATGCACCCTTCACCCTACAGTGCTCCGGGATGTGCCTGAATTTCCACCAGTAAAAGGTACTGAAGTGACTACCGTGTCCGTTCCCGTTCTTGCTCTGACCCAGCTGGGTCTTGCCTGTCCTGCATTCCCCCTGCATACGCTGCCCTGAGACCTAGCTCCACCTGTGGGGAGCTATACCATCGAGCTGCCTTATCACCGGCCTCAGTGGACTGCTGCAGCGCTGGTGCTTGTCACCAGATACCACAGGTGGCGTCATGAACTCTTATAAAATTAACAATTATCCACCCTTTTAAAGAGAGACCCCAGGGTACGGGCCAGGGAGCCGACCACCGCGACATCCCCAAGGCCAGGCAAATGCCCGGGTACCGAGTCATCCCCATCCCCAGGGCTAGTCACATCCTCCTCCACCTCCTCTGCTGACCTTATCGACTGTCTGACTGTGGGTTGACAGTAAGTGGGATCTCCAACCTCGTCATCATCACCCTGTGTGTTATCACACCCGTCGCCCTCAGAGCCAACCTCTTCCTGCCCTGACCGAAAAGTCAAGTTGTCGCTCCAATCAGGTATTTGAGTCTCATCATCGTCTTCATCATTGTCTCCACCAACAGGAGTTACAGTTTGGGAACAAGGGTCTACATTATGCTCAGAACCTTCTTCATCTGGTCCTGGATCCAACTTATAAAGATTCTGGGCATCGGATCAGATCATTTCCTCATCTGGATTAACAGAAGCTCTGGAGCAGACCTCCGTTTCCCAGGCTATAGTATGAGTAAACAGCTGGGCAGACTCAGCCATCTGTGTTACCCCATACTCAGACTGGCAGCTGGAGACTTGGGAGCTGTGAGGAAGCAAGTGCGATTGGGGTGACACCTCTGAGGACTGGAGTATTTGTGATGTTGAAATTGAGGTGATGGAGAGCCCACTTGAAGGAGCACTTGATATCCGTTGAAGCACCTGCTGTTTTTGTGCCTCATCTAGAATTTGTAGCGATGGGCGTGTCCGTAAGAATGGGATCGTATCACATTGTCCACGAAAAGAAGTCGACATCTTGGTTTGGCTGGAAGATGGTCTTTCTTCTGCAGATGTTACTTCCCCCCCCCACCGTGGGGGGCCTCGACCCACCGGCGGACAGGCACCAGTATTGGGATAGGGGGGCTGGCCGTCAGGGTCCACCGCGGCTCTGGCACAAACCCGGCGACACAGAGGTGGCACAGTCAGGAACGGACTGGCCGTGTCGGCTTCTCACTTTTTGGATTTTAGAAGGGCATGACATGCCTATATCTGTGTCTCCCCCTCCTTTTACTCCTCCACCTCTTTTCTTTTCGCATGACTATATGTACTTGTCACTTTTCCATGTGTTAGTTGTGTCTTCTGAGCAGTTTGTCAGCTTTTGGACACCTTTGAAGGTGTTTTCTATGTGTTTCTATGTGTTTTTGTTTGCCTGCCATTGGTTTTAACGGTGTTCGAAGGTGTTCGACGAACAGTTCGACGAACAGTTCGGCGAACACACGGGTGTTCGACGAACCGAACCGAACTCGAACACTACGGGGGTGGCTCAACACTACATAGGACCCCTTGTTCGAAAGGAGCTTCTGAACTCTCTTGTCCATTGAATTTGTCAGGTTTTGGATGGTTTCTGCTTCAATTGTTTTGCATGAGGACAGAATACCCTCCCAGAGCTGTTGCTTAGATGTGAACTGCCTCCCGCCATCATAGACACTCCTTTTGATGATGCTCCAGAGGTTCTGAATGGGGTAGAGGTCAGGGGAGCATGGGGGTCACACCATAAGTTTGTCCCCTTTTATGCCCATATCAGCCAGAGATGCAGATGTTTTATGTGCAGCATGAGATGGTGCATTATCATGCAAAAAAATGATCTTGCTGTGAAATACATGGTTCTTCTTCTTGAACCATGGCAGGAAGTGCTGTTTGAGAAAATCCACATACATTATGGAGTTCATCTTTAGCGCCTTCAGGGATCCTAAAGGGGCCGACAATCTCTCTCCCCATGATTCCAGCCCAAAACATTACTCCACCTCCTCCTTGTTGGCGCTGTAGCCGTGTTTGCGTGGGGTGTCCATCAACCAGCCATCCTCCACTCCATCCATCTGGACCATCGAGTGCTGCACGGCACTCATCCGTGAACAAAACAGTTTTGAAATCAGTCTTCATGTAATGTTTGGCCCACTGGAGCCGTTTCTGCTTGTGTGAAGTGGATAGAGGAGGTCGACAGGATGGCATATGCACAGCTGCAAACCTCTGAAGGACCCTGCATCTTGTTGTTCGGGGGACGTTGGAGGCACCAGCAGCTTCTAAAACTTGTCTGCTGCTATGACAAGGCTTTTTTGCCGCTGCTCTTTTAACCTGACGTAATTGCCTGTAGGAAAGAGTCCTCAATTTGCCCTTATCAGCACGCACGCGTGTGTACTGTGAATCAGCTACATACTTCTTGATTGCCAAGACACTTCATCCTGATCATCGCACAATGTTGATTGTAGTCATGCCTTGACCTAAACACTCCACAATTTGTTGCTTCTCAGCAGCCGACACATCCTTTTTCTTTCCCATTTTGGCAGAAAATGTAGGCTGCTTAATAATGTGAGACAGCCTTCTTAAGTAGTCTTGCCTTTCATTGGACACACCTGCCAAACTAATTAGCACAGGTGTCTGCAATTGCTTACAGTGATATAAAGAGCCCTGACACACATCACCATCAATGAGTTTAACTGACAAACAAACAAATTCTTCCCTTATCACTCCTAAACACTTTTTCCATAATAATTTGGAACACAGTGTACATGTGCTTTTCCACAAAACACCAGTGGTTCACGTAGTGAATCTTACAGTTCTAACTTGCCAACCATGGTGGGGATGGAGTTGTTCAATAAAGGGCCCAAAATTAAGATAACGTAGATGGGAGAGGTCTCTATGAATAGGAATTCCTAAGTATTTGATACCCTGTGAGGGCCAGGCAAAGGGAAAGTTGGACTGGATGGAATCCTATATGGATTTGGGGAGGGAGACATCGAGGGCCTCAGACTTCGCTGCATTGATTTTAAACTTTGACCATGTAACAAAGTGATCTATTTCAGACATAACAGCATGGATGGATATATGTGATTGAGTGATATATACTAGTACATCATCAGTAAATAGAGAGCACTTGTACTCGGTGCCTCCCACCTCAATCCACCTAATATTGGGGTTATGGCGAATTGATGAGAGCAGGTGCTCCGTCACTAGGATGTATAAGAGAGGGGACAGAGGACATCCCTGCCTTGTCCCATTGGTGATTGTGAAAGGTGATGAAAATGTTCTGATGCACCCCCTGGGCCTTGGGACACCCGGAGCCGGACCCTTTTTGGTGGATGCTGGTGGTTGTAGTCTTCGTGGCGGCGACCCGGTTCCGTGGCTCAGGGTGGTCAAACCAGTGGCGGAACTATTTATGTGGTTTTGATGTTTAAATGTCCGACTACGCCACCCGTGGATTGCGGTCAGAGTGAACCGCCGCTGCAGGGCAGACCGCTGAGGCTGGTGTTGTGGGTGCAGCAGAGCGTAGCATAACTCCCCACGGGAGGAGTATAGCCTCAGGGCAGTGTATGCGGAGGATGGGGGTGATGGTGCAGGGCAGCAGCAGTAATGACACGGAGTCAGTGATGCAGTCCAGGGCCTTTACTCACAGTTCTTATTATCCAGACCACGTCTGCAGGCAACGGCTGCCCACGTCGTACTGTGCTCACCAGATGAGGGGTTCAGACAACTCCCAGATAACTTTGGAGCGCTTCACAGGACCCCCTTTGTGTGTCCTTTGTCTGGCCTTTCTTACCAACCCTTCTGTCCGGCTGCCTCGCCTCGGGCCTCCTCTTGGTAAACTTGGCGCCAGTTTCCCTGACCCTATGTGCTGCCCTCCTAGCGGGTGTAGCAAGGGGCTGCGCCACATAAAATGTCACAGCCTCCGGATTCTAGCTGAGGGTCGTTTCCTGCCTCCACTAGTTTCGGGGACCGGTCTCCCCCTTTGGCCTGACCCCTCCATGCAGGTGGATTCGGGCGTGCGGTGGCGACTCGCCCGTCCGCACCCCTGGGATCCCTTCGTTCCTCGTTCCTGGAGCCTTCTCCGCTCCTCTTCCTTCCTTCTCCCTCTTCCAGGCCTGGGCCTCTGTTACTAGGCCCGCCTCCGGAGCAGAGCTCATGCAGAGCCCCTGCTCCCTGCCACTTCTGCTCAGACTTCTCTGCACTGAACTAAGATGGTGCCCACCTTTTATACTCCCTTCTCAATGCACCCAGGAACTGCTTCCTCCCTGCTCCTGCACTACAGGGTTCCCCTTCCTCAGTGTTCCCTCCCCCCACTCCAGCCAGGGACAGGGACTGTCGTGCCCATCTCAGGGGCATATTGGTCGCCCTGCCCCACGGCAATGTGGTGTAATGCATGCAGGTGTCGGGTCCTGATCCACACTCCATCCTTACCTGAGAGTGAGATATCACACCTCTGGGTGAGGTGCAATACCTCTGTAGCAACCGAGCCCTCAGGGTGCTACAGTTCCTTTTATCTTCAGCCTAGGTGACGTATTGCGATACAGGGCCGTGATTTTGGCTACAAAAGGGTCCCCTAGACCCCTACCCCAAGCTTTTTAAGAGAATCATATATGGCGTGCCAGGAGACTCTATGGAATGCTTTCTCAGCATCCAACGAGAGTATCTAATTACAAATTTTTAACTGCATCTAGCCCAGGAAATACTTTGTGCCTAGTAGCAGTGTCTGCTAGTCAGCGGATTATCCCGGCTGTTAAGCAAGCTACACCACCTGTAGTTTGGACACTTAATTTTTTCAAAGGAAATGCTTCAGGACCACGGGATACTCAGTGAAGAGCATCAGGAGGCACCCCAAGGCATAGGGGCTGGGACTGGCAGTAGGATGCCTTGCGGTGGACAGCCGAGCTCGATCTTATAAAAGCTTTTTAACTGCAGCAGCTTTAGTGGACGCTACTGGAGCTGGAATTACGCGGCTGCTGGCATGAGACTTGCCCTCCAATAGATCCTTGTAAATGGATTTAAAGTGTATTCATTCAAATTAGAGAGACAAATTAAATTAAAAAGCTTAAAGCTGCCTCCACCACAGGGGGGCTCGCTCGACCCACCAGCGGACAGGCACCAGTATTGGGAGAGGGGGGCTGGCCGTCAGGGTTCACCGCGGCTCTGGCACAAACCTGGCGACACGGAGGTGGCACGGGCAGGAGCGGACTGAACGTGTCGGCTTCTCACTTTTTGGATTTTAGAAGGGCATGACATGCCTATATCTGTGTCTCCCCCTCCTTTTACTCCTCCACCTCTTTTCTTTTCTCATGACTATATGTACTTGTCACTTTTCCATGTGTTAGTTGTGTCTTCTGAGCAGTTTGTCAGCTTTTGGACACCTTTGAAGGTGTTTTCTATGTGTTTCTATGTGTTTTTGTTTGCCTGCCATTGGTTTTAACGGTGTTCGAAGGTGTTCGACGAACAGTTCGACGAACAGTTCGGCGAACACACGGGTGTTCGACGAACCGAACCGAACTCGAACACTACGGGGGTGGCTCAACACTAGTCTTTTGCGATGTCTTTGTGTTCGTTTTTTTGCGGCGGTTTCACTGCGAAATCAGTTTATATATAAAATAGTAGCGGCTTCCAAGCAGAAGCTTCTAGAAGAAAAGACCAATCGCTTCTTTTAGCCGCTTCAAAGCTTTTGAAACCTGAAGAAGTTAAAAGAAGTGACAACAGAATGATCATATGCACAGCAAGTCCTTTTGACTTTTCAGTACATATGTTCATTCTTTTTGACGTTTGTACAGCTTTTTTTTTTTTAGAATAGACATTTATCATCAATCCACCTGCTCTGAGCACAATGTTATGGAGTTCCCAGTATGCAAACCATGCAAATAAGGTGAATGACACAGAATCAATATAATTGGTATAACATTTTTTAATGTAATCATATATATATATATATATATATATATATATATATATATATATATAAATAAGGTCATGTGACCTAAACGTTGGCCCATTGCACACAGACGTTTGCTGATGATTGTTGTAATAAACTTCTAACTTTCGGCTTATATTGGAGAGCCTGGTTTCCTCTCTATCTACTTTCCAGAGCATCTTCAAAATCCCCTCACAGAAAAGAGAGAAGGGGGTTCATCCGAAAATCGTCATGTGCAGGAGCAGTTTCTTCTTCAGCGTCTCAATAATATCACAGAAAGAAGACCGCTATTTCATTGATCCTCATCTGAGAACTCAGTACTGGTACGATGTTTCCCAAAGCTGATGGTAAACTAAAGAAAAGACAGAACAGAAGCAAAGGTGAATTATTTTTTTTTACCAATTGTAATGAATGCAGATGTAATCTATATGTTCTCTCTTACCTGGGCTGACGTACAAGATGGACTCTTCTAGTGTCACTGCCAAACTCTTAACTTCTTCCTTGAACATTTAAGATGTTCCACTGAATTTTAGAAGGAAGCAGTGTTTGCGACACAGGGGGCAGCGAAGGTTGGAGTTGAGCCAGGTAGAGATGCAACCCTGATGGAAACAATGATTGCATGGTAGCGCTGTGACTTCCTCTCCGGTCTCATAATCCGTCATGCAGATGACACACGACTCCTCCTGAGATGTTACAGCTCTTGTTGGGAGGTTCCTAATTTGCTGAGCTCGCCAAGTCTGCTGCCTTTCCTGCAGATTATATTGTGCAGGTGGTGATGGTGGCCGCATCTGTGGCGGAGGCGTCATCACTCCCATTCCCTGCTGCTGAAAGATGATGTTGAACAGACGGTTTGCCTGCAGTAATTGTACAGGAGATCCACTTGCAGCTGGAGACTCCCTGAGTCTGCGGCTGGGCAGAACGGGAAATGGCCGTCTGAATTCAAACTCAGTGGCGGTGTCTGAGGATCCACTGTCATCCCTTCTGCTCTCTGATGTTTCTCTGGAGGGCTCTGCAGGGACGGGTCTAAGCGGAGAGCGGCTTCTTTCCCTGCTCTCTTGTCCTCTTTGCCGGAGAGGAGTTCTGGCTTCTCTGCCTCTCGCAGTGACAGCAGTGACGTCTGTTCTGTGTCCACCAGTAGTAATTGGTCTTCTCTGATCCCTTTGAGAAGATCTCAATTGATGGACAATCATAGCCTGACCTATAAAGAAATAAAATGTACTATAAATATGCAAATGTTTATAAAAATACACTTTCGAGCCAAACGGAGTGAACCTGCTGTTGCTTTGGGGTTTAGGGAGAGGAGAAAAAATTGATTAATGTTTGGGCTAAATAAACCTGCTCAGTGGATCCCCTCTCTACAGACATCACAGAGCAGGGGTGGAACCAGACTGCGACTAACACACCCCCAAGGACTATGAATGGGAAGGTGGAGGATGCACTGAGTGTACTGAAACCGCTTACCCCAAGGAAATCTCCTCCCAGAAAAGATCCTATAAGGTGGGAATATTCTCTCACTTACCCTGATTTTCAGGTCGGCTCATCCAAGTCTCGTTGTCAGCAATAAGCTGATGCAGCTCCCTGGAAGTCATGGTTCAGTTTCCCGGGGCTGAGATGGTAGAGTGATAGAAAATGAGAACTAAGTTCTCTGATGGCACGGATGTTATGGTGCCAAAATATCAATAAGAAGCTGTAGAAGTAAAGCACTAGATGTATGAAACAAATTAGCTCGCACTTCCAAAACCAAGGTAGAGTCTCAGCGAAAACTTCAACTCTGAAAATGGCGCTGATGTCACCGAGTGCATAGATTGTATAACCTCACAGCATTCTATGTCACTGTGACATCACATGTGAGACCAACAACGCGCTGTCATGATGGCTGACTGTCCAATCTGTTATATACATATTATAAAATGTTATATTATTATATATTATAATACACATTGTAAAAAAATATTATATTATATTATTATTAACCATCTAACACTCTTAAGGTGTGTATATGTGTCTAAAGCATAGGAGATATATATATACATCTTATGAATATCAGATGCCTTGGAATAATAATCTCATACTTACCTTTCAGACCCCCAGTACTGCTGCTGTCAGTTTCCCCCGCTAACCTCCTGGCTTCTCCTTCCCGCAGGGGCCATTGTGTGACCACTGCAGCTAATCAGTTAATACATATTTCCCATTCATATGTTTCATGTTGATGTAAAATAAACACTTTTAGAAAAGAAAACAGATAAATAAGATTTTCAAAATACGGCATGTACTAAGGTGGATACTCATGGTATGATATGCAGAGAGAGGAATACTGGGAGGACACTGAACATGTTAGTCCACCTGCTTAACCCTCAGGATAATTCTTATCAGGTCATAGAGGGGTGTACATAGAAATCCACAGACCCCATAGCAAAGATCTGAAATGGGACCTCTTATTGGCCCCTGGCTGCCATTAAGTAACCCAGTGGTGGTCACAGAGATCCCCTGTCTAACTGCTTAGATACCATAGTTGCTGGTCACTATGGAAGCTAAGGGGTTAAACTGATGTAATCAGAGCTAGCTTGAATTGCAGCAATTACAAATGGCTGTCTGCTGTGTAAAACAGCCGGCACCCACTGGATATGGAGTGGGCTGAGCATGTGAGTTTGCCCCTTATACACCATCATAACTTATGCTGTATATATACGATATAAACAGGGGATGGGGCTATTCGGCACTAGGCTCCTCCTGTTCATGGGCTCCATAGCGGTCATGTGGCCTGCCAAAATTGGCTGTATGCTACTGAGGTCATACATATAATATGTAAAAAAAAAATCATACAAGGTAAAAAATTGAAATTCATATCAGAAATAGTCCAGTTCTTTAGTGCCCATTCACATTAAAGGAAAATCATCTGAATTGATTGAATTTTGTGGGACAGGCCCATTATCCTCCCATGGAAAGCACATGCATGCTCGGCTGAATCAGGCATACATGAGTATAGGAGCAGTGAGGGAGAGAAGAGAGGAAGGGAGAAGACGGTGATTGGTGAGTATTTTAATCTGCCTCCATCACATAGATATTTAGGATGGATTAGGGAATCGTTAGCTTGGAGCGCTTCTTTCTCCAATAAGTTTTATTGATTTTTATAAACAAAGAAAAATATACAAACAATGAACAGAGAACGCAAAAGTGTAGACAAATTATAGATGAAAGTTACCATAAAAGTGAGTGATGAAAATGTTCAGCATGTGAAAAAGTGGAAATAATAGGAGTGGTACAGATGCGGAGACGGTTGGGACTGCTTGCCTCCCATGTAGACAGATTTTGATAAGGCATATGGGGCTCTATTACCCTAATCAAGATCTCAAGTAGGGGAATGACACCTTTGCTCTCACCCAGGTTCACCTGTCATGCCAGGTGTTGGTGCAAAACAGAGGGAAAAGGGAAAGGGAGCCCAGACACTAGGCAAAGGGGGAAGTGGAGACCTCATGGTCTGGTCTAGCGTCACCCTGTCTCAACTACCGTCCCTATAATGCCTCTTCAGCAATCGCCGCACGCGTGCCTTGCCCTACTTTCCCTGGCGTATGGCTATGGCTAGGGATGGAAGGAGATGAGCATTAGTCAACCTCCACTAAATACTATAGACAACAAGGGAAGACAAAACAGGGGGAAATTACTTAGCTTTAGATGACTCCAAATATGCACACGGCCTCAAACTCCAGAGAGGACTAAGAACTGCTCCTGCTTAGCCTCACAAGTAGAAATGAATATAGCCAGCGACTTCCTCTCAGACACACCAGGTATATATACACCCAGGCCAGAGAGATAATTAGCAAGAGAGAGGTAGCCGCTCGGTTCTAAAGACAGCCTCTTATTTAAGAAGCTGTCTGCAATGCCAAACGTAGAGATCTCCTGCAACCCACTGCAGGGCGACTGTCTGTCACCTCTGACACAGCCGTGACATCACCAGAGGGAAACAGTTGATAACATAATTGAGAGAATAGAGGAACAGGAGGTAGGATTGATGTATTCAGACTGAAGAGTCCACCTGGCGAAACCAAATTTAGCAAAAACATTTTCAAACTGCATCCATCTGTGAGATTAATTTGATAAGGATTGGATTACTGCTACGCAAGAGCTAGGTGTGAGAACCTGTCCAGTTCAGATTTATATGAATGATAAAAATGGTAGAAATGTTTCTTAAAGGGAACTTTCACCCCCTGTGAGATTTGAGACCTCTAATATGGGCATACAGGTTATAGAAAAATAAATCTATACATACCTGTATGGCCCATAGTAGAGTTCTGAATGCAGAGAAATGTAGTTTTATAAAATCTGTTTTCACATGCTTGGCGTCCCCCGGAAGGCAAGAAATCCCCGCCTATATCTTTAGTTAGCCCAGAAATCCCCGCCTATCTGCTTATTTAGCATGTTCCCCCATCCCCTGCGCGTCACAGGGCCCTGTGACGTGCACTGGTGTAACTCATTTCCCGCGCATGCGCAATGCAACGCTCACATCAGGAGCATTTTGTTTCTCCCGGCCCCGTTTGTCTCTGCCCTATTCCATAGTGTTCTAAATATGGACACACAGACCAAATACTAATGTCACACTGATGCAAAATGCTGATGACACTGGAACTATTATTGTCCACTTAAACGTTTAAACATGGACTTGTGAATGAAAAATATCAGATAATATAGCTGAGAGTTTCTCATTAATCATATACCAAGAGATCTGTCCTTTTCACTTCCTAGAAATCAGGTACTGGTTTTCTCCAGGCTAAGGCATCTGTGTTGGTTAGTGATGAGCGAGCATACTCGCAAGTACTTGGTACTCGCCTGAGCATCTCAGTACTCGAGATGCTCGAAGCTCGCCGAGTACTTCCGGGATGCTCGGGAGGATGCTGGGGTCCCCTCTCTGCATGTTTGGCGCTCTTTAGAGCGCCATTCAACATGCAGGAATTGTCTGCCCCACACTGCAATGCTGCAGCCATGTTAGTTGTGGCATTACACTGATTGGCTGGCCGCATAGCCTCATCAGGTCTATACCAGACCTAGCGCCGCCGTGCTGATCAGTCTACTCTGCAATCAGACAGTGTAGGGAGAGGTGCTGCTGAGCTAGGGAGAGATTTGGTTGTTTATTAGTTAGTGTAGGTATTCCACAAGATTCTCTACACATATTCATCTGAACTAACAGTCCTTCTGAGGACAAATCCAGCTGCAGAGATACCAGTGCTAGACAGGCAGGCAGGGTATATAGCAGACTGCAGTGCATATAGCAAGAGGATCCATTTCAGTTCTGTCTGCTGGTGCTTTTACAGATATTATATTTGTAGAAATAGCCCCACGTATCAGGGGCCAGGAATATTTTTTTTTATCTTTATCTGATTGTTTGCTTAAGGCTGTGTGCCCACGATGTGTTTTTTATGTGTTTCCGCAGGGCAAAAATGCTGCAGAAATGCTTAAAAAACGCATGGTAGAAGGCCTGCCATGTTCCCTAATGATAATCTGCATGTGCTTTGCACATGCTGCGGAAATTTCTGCTGCGGGTTATCATTGCGGAAAAAAACGCAGCACTACCAATTATTTTGCGGAAGCGCTGCGTTTTCGCTGCCATTGACTGGCATTGGAACCCTTGGATTCCGCATCACTGGATCTGTACATGCGGAATCCAAGCGTTTCAAAGTGCGGATGGTACCCGGGTCTGGATGAGAGGAGACTCTCATCCGGACCCGGGTACCATAGAAACTGTAAAAAAAAGAATAAAATCAAAAATAAATATGATACTTACCTTCTTATGGCCCCTGGTGTGCTTGTCTTCGCTTGCCGGCAGATCGCGGTGGACGGAAGGACCTGCACTGACGTCATTTAGTCTTGTGACGGCAGGTCCTTCAGTCTACCGCGAGCTGCCGGCAAGCCAGGACGGAGCGAATAAAGACTGCGCTGGCCATCAGAAGGTAAGTATATATATATTTTTTTCTTTTTTACCATTCTTTAAGGTCACACTATATAAATCCATGACGTTTGCTTGGATTTATATAGTGTGACCAAGTTGTCAAGCACTTTCCAAGTGATGCTAAAATCGCTTGGAAAGCGCTTGTCAACCCACATGCTGAAATGCATGTGAAGAACGCTTCACATCCGCTTGTCCCTGGCAGGAAAAACGCATGTACAATCCGCATGCGTTTTTTCTGCCAGGGAGATGCAGAAATGCTCAGGAAAAAATCCGGAGCATTTCTGCATCGTGGGCACATAGCCTAAAAACCAATCCAGAGAACACCGTTTTTCTGCGCCATTTGCTTGTTGGCACTGCAGAATACAGCCAGGTCCTTTCCATATTACAGCGCTAAAAATCCAGCTATTGAAAACTGTGGTTTGTCTATCACATGGATCACATATAATTGCCCTCAACAAAGCAGTTACTGGGAAAGCCCACCTAACCACGGACACGTGGACAAGTGCTTGTGGGCAGGGATGATACAGCTCTCTGACAGCACACTGGGTTAACATAGTGGAAGCCGGGACCCAGTCGGACCTTGGGACGGAACACATCCTGCCGATGCCGAGGATTGCGGGCCCTAGATCAATCAGGGTTGCCCCCACAGTCTACAGCTCCTGCACCTCATCTTCCTCAGCCTCCTCCTCCTCTTCAGCCTCCATCTCCGAAATGACCACATCAGTCACAAGCTGGAAGCACTGCAGCACTGCCTCAGCCAAGCGGCAACAGGCTGTGCTGAAGCTAATATGCTAAGGTGACAAACGTGGAATGAACTGGCTCTCTACACCTTGGAGGTCCTGGCCTGCCCTGCCGCTAGCGTTTTGTCAGGGCTGGATTGGGCCAGACTTCTCAACACCACTGAATGATAGCAGTGTAACATAAACTCAAATCCAGTTTCTTTTTTGTGAGGTGTATTCCTATGCACCTTTTCACACCCAGACATGGGTATATGCATCCTGATTTTGGCTATTTGCTCTTGTCCTCCTCCTTCTCCTCATCCTCATCCTCCACCACCATATCACCTGGGTGACGTGGTCTGTGATGCAACACCCACATATTTTTTTAAAGGGTGTTTATGATGCCTGTAAAAAAATTTTTTTTATACAGAATGTTCATGTATACCCCCAGGGGTAAATGTTTGTCAGCCCATACACTTAGTGCATGGGCGTTACATGTATAGGAGACCCGCTCCTTTCTAATGGTAAACATTTTTTTATGAGGTCCTCCTCCACGTCTTTTCCAAGGTGCATTGGAATGCCTCCCAATTTTTGGCAACCCTTGCATTCATTGCATAGGTCAACACTATGGGAGACCCACTTCCTAATAATGGGAACATTTTTTCATGAGGCCCTCTACGTCATTTCCAAGGGGCATTGGAGTGCCTCCAAATTTTTGGCAGCCCTTGCATTCACTGCATAGGCCAACACTATGGGAGTCCCACTTACTAATAATGGGAACATTGTTTTCAGGAAGCCATCTGACCTCCACCTCTCTTGTACGGGGCATTGGAGTGCCTCCAAATTGTTGGCATCCCTTGCATTCACTTCATAGGCAAACACAATAGGAGACCCACTTCTTAATAATGGGAACATTTTTTTTCAGGAGGCCCTCCTCTACGTCTCTTCCAAGGGGCATTGGAGTAGGTCCAAATTTTTGGCAGCCCTTGCATTTACTGCATACGCAATAACAGTATAGGAGACCCACTCTTTAGTAATGGGAACAACAAAGCATAGCCAGCCGCTGGCCCTTTAAGAATAGTAAAGGCCGCCTGATGGCCCTATAAAAATAGGCTTTGTGACTTTCAGAGTCCCTCCTTTATAAATGAAGCAGGATGTGTCTGATCATTTCTCACACACCACATGGCCAGATAAGGTTGTAAAATGTTAAAATGACATTGCCTGGTGAAAGCATTTGTCACGGTTGAAAGCAATGCAAAAGTGCAAAAATGCATCAAAAACGCTACGTGTGAACATAGCCCAAGGTGTGGAGGAGTATTTTTGTTTTTGGTTATGTATTTTGCCTTATATACAAGTCATTACCCTGGAAAGCATGTTCCTTTACATATTTCCCAGGAAAATCCATTTTGGTTTCATTTTTGTATGTTTTATTGTGAGTCCGTAAAAGTGGCGTAATACCTCTGACAACATTGTTCACAGCAGTGACCTGGGAGTCAGAAATGCTTCCAGGGGTCTTCCCCATGCTGTTCCCATGTCATTTGAGCACTGTTCCCATCGATTTGGGCAATTTTTAAGCCCTGTGCAGACCGCCGGTGGGAGCCACCTGAATAATGATTGAGATTCTCGTAGACTTACAGTACATTGGTCTCGTTGCTCGGGTCGAGCACCCGAGTATTCCACTGTGCTCGACCCGAGCAACGAGCACCCGAGCATTTTAGTGCTCGCCCATCACTAGTGTTGATGTGTTGATGGGCATGGGGGACATGGGAGACATAACTGGACAGCTGTCTAAGGTGTATAGGCACAAGGCAGTTTAGGAGTTAAGGATAAAGATGTTACAAGATATTACATGAAATGTTACATTTTTTGCTGATCACTAATGGTTCACATAAACCTAAAATCTTCAGTCTTAACTTTTTCTTAAGACATTATTGTAAAGTCTATGAGAAGATATGATGGGTTCAAAGAACTTCTGGAATTTTAACAAATGCAGAAGACAATTTTTGAGATGGGGATGGATAAATAAATAACATATCACCAATTATAAGAAGAGATCCTACTTTTTGGGGGTCGTGTTTTACTATAATCAATTGTCTATTCCATCTGGAATGGAAGTTGTGCCTTGATTTTGTCAGAGATAATCTGGGGAGGCAAAACCATGGGGGGTCACACAAACCTCCACTTTTGGTACCCTGACTGCTGTTAGGTGCTGTGATGAAATCCTTGGAGCCATTGTCAGACAATACACCGGTGCAGTGGCCCTGGGTTTCTCCTGGTACAAGACAATATCCATCCTCATGTGATCAGACTGTGGAGTCAGTTTCTGGATGAGGAAGACATTTATGCCTTTGACTGGCCCTCATGTTTCCCAGAGCTGAATCCTTTTGAGATCCGGTGGTTTGTTCTGTATCAGGCATCCAACAAAGTCAAGTAACATTACAAACTATGCAGGAGCTCACCGATGCCCTGATAACCCAGAATACCGTCCATTGTCTCATCAGGAGCATGCCCAGACATTGTCAGGAGTGCTACAGACACGTGGGGTCATACTTTTATTTTTCACGTCACTGTAAATACTTCTATTCCATCCTTTGTTATTACTCTGTACGTCAAAAGATATCATAAGCAGAGAATGGGAAGATAAACAGCAAAACAAATAATTATTAAAACAAATCCAATGGAAATATTTATTTTTTATTTATTTAAATTTTAGTTCTTCAAACTCGAATTGTCTTCTTTCTTTTCTCACTTTATACAGAGAAGTTTTGCTACAAGAAGCAGACGTTCCACGGGTAAGTCCTTACTGATACAACGCTGTTACAATGCCTTATACCAATGTTCCCAGCCGGCAGCTCTCTGCTGGCGTCAGAACTGCAACTCCTAGAATGGCATAAATAGCCATAGATTGGGCAAAACTGCCCGACACATCCACTGGTAAAACTCCAGAATAGTAATTTACAGGACTGACCGGAATGAAACAATGATACTGATAGATGATGATGAATGGGTGAAGCTGCAGAAGAGACGATGTAGGACGGGGCGTTGCTCTGCCCGCTGTCAAGTTCTTCAAAAGTTGAACCATTTCGTCTCCAGATATGTTACTCCAGTTCCTGTAGTCCTTGACTGGAGTAACACTTCTGAAGGGGCACACGTACACGCACACCACTCATCAGATATGCCAAGTTCATTAAGTGTTGTGCGCCTCTTAATGAAAAGCATTCATGAATAAGATTTGCCGATTTATTTAAGACTGGGGCCTGAAAAAGCACTCACAAAATGATTAAAATCATTTTCCTAGTCATTTCTATTGATAGAATATTTATGCGCCAAAAGTGGCATAATTCTTGATGAATTTGCCCGTCGGGCTTCCACAAGCACAGTAGTGCCTTAGTTTTGCAACTTTTGGTGGATCCAGCCAGGAGTGGAGTAAAAATGCTAAAATTCGCAACATTTTTGTGCTACTTTGAATTGCGACCAAAATTTTGCAGCGTTTCAAAGTGTTGAACACTAGAAAACTGTTGAAAACAACTTGATGAGTCGGGCCCTATATCTCCAGCAGTGGCAGTAAATAAATGGAGCAATGAATGGAGTAATGAAGCTTGTGCAAGACTATATCCCTCCATTCAAATGGAAGAGATAAAAACACAGAGGCGCTCTATGTGTGAACCAGCTTGGAGGTCCAGAAATCCAGCGTTCTGGAATTGCTCACCTGGAATACTTGTGCTAACCATGTGTGAAGCCCAGCTGTGCTTGGTATCACAAATCCTAGAAGGGTGTATTGATGGATTCCTCCTCAAGAGGCCCCCATAACCATTCACACATCTCCACCTTCCACCTCAGACCACGAGAGGAAGCCCGCTAGCGATATAAAAGGGAAGGTGGAGCTAGGCAGCAGTTAGTTGGAGTCAGAGTCTAGTTCAGTCTGGTTTAGCCGTGACTCCAGTACAGCCTGAGAGGAGTTACCTCAGAGGACAAAAGCCTGTTCCAGCTCCTGCAATTGCTAGCCTGCAGTGGAGCTTATCCAGATCAAGACTCCATGTAGCTCAGAGAGGTGAGCTTCAGGTGTGCCAGCGCCATAAGATCGGTGAAGCGCGGCAAGCTGCCATTAGTGTGAGTAGCCTAGAGAGGGCCCGAGTAGGCCGAAAGAGAGTAGAGAGTTAGTTCATAGGGGGCAGAGGAGCTTAACTAGCTCACCCCGAAGAAGCAGTTACCGGACACCGGGTCCGAAGCTTACCGGGATCTCCATGACCCAGAAAGATAAACCGGAATCCCTGGAGAACTACAAGTCCCATGCTGATTCGTACCAGAGCCAGGAGACCCATAGGCCCCGTAGGTCGGGAGCGTGCACTCCAAGAGAAGGCCCTACCACAAGGACAGCCAGCGCAGGACAGAGACAAAGTTAGGCCTTGCTCCAGGCAGGTCAGAAACTTACTACGCAGAGTCAAGAAGCAGGAGGCCCAAAACCCGCTCATTGGGGAGGATCCGGACATACACCCTTCACCCTACAGTGCTCCGGGGAGTGCCTGAATTTCCATCAGTAAAAGGTACTGAAGTGACTATTGTGTCCGTCCCTGTTCTTGCTCCGACTCGGCTGAGTCTCCTTGTCCTGCATACCCCGTCCGTACCCTGCTCTGAGGCCTAGCTCCACCTGTGGGGAGCCATACCATCCAGCTGCCTTATCACTGGCCTCAGTGGACTGCGCAGCGCTGGTGAATATTATCAGAAACCATAGGTGGCGTCACGAACTTTTATAAACTTGATATCTATCAACGCCTTTTTAAAGAGAGACCCCAGAATACGGGCCCGGAAGCCGACCACCGCGACCTCCTTAAGGCTAAAGGCCCGGGTAACCGAGTCATCCCCCATGCCCTGGGCTAGTCACATGCACAACACTGCATGAAATGTGAACTGAAAACACTCAAAGCTGCGGCACCGACCTCCTGTCCCAATTGCCAGAGAAGGAAGCAAAGGATAATCCAGGAAGGAGGAAGAAATGCAGTTTCTTCAGGCGCTGCCACAAAGGATGACGAGCCAGATGGTAAGTAAGATTTTTCTATTGTTTTGTAATGGTAACAAGACTACACATTTCTGGGATGATTCAATTCAAATGGGACACTCTAGAGCCCCATGTTTTAAACTGTGGAGGTCCCAGTGTGGGATACCCAGTGGTCAGCAAGTATTTACTTTTTCGGTGAAAGGTGATAACTTGCAACCTTTGTAGCATATCTTTAAATGATTATTCTCATTTCTTCTTCAGAAGCACGCTGCTCCCCTGTCTTCCTACTTTCTGCTCGGCAGGGCAAAGTGCGCTCCAGACTGACTGACATTTTGGAGAAGCATCATAGATGCGCAATTGGCCCAAACTTAGTTCCCATGCCGCTATATGAAGCATCGGAGGATCACAGAAGTACTCAAGCTGGTTGGATTCACTCATCTGGCCAACTTCAGAGCAGCACTTGTAAGCTCTACAGCAAAGAGCTTGTAACTGTTGCGCTTCTCGCCTTGGAGAATGACCACCGAAATGAAATGGAAAAGACAGAAAATCATCTTTCCAGGTAATGCACTAATGTATGTTTTTCTTTATATTAAGCCATGTTTCCACATATTCAATATAATAAAATCTCATTCTCCCTCTATGAATGTTCATGTGCAGGAAAAAAACTGAGTAAAACTCTCTTCTTTATTAATTCTGGCATCTTTTTGACTTGCTACATATGAAAATAGTAGAAGATAAATATATAAGACTAATGCAGAAGACGACAGTCCAATGGGAACAGATATTGTGCCTTTATAGAAACAAATGTGGGGCCTTTGCAGTTGTCACCAAATTGATGCAATGTATCCTTATTCATAAAACAAAGATGTCTCTGCCGGGTTCTCAAAATACTATTTATTGATTTATATAGCTCTGTTTCTAACAATCCAAGCAATGCAATAACTGCAAATATACAGCGAGTATAATAAGTATTGAACGTTTCACCAATGTTCTACATAAATATGTTTTGAATGGTGCTATTGACATGAAATTCTCGCCAGATTTCAGTAAAAACCCATCCAATCCACACAGGCAAAGAAATGAAACCATAAATGTCCATAAATGAAATCATGTGTAATAATGAAGATGACACAGGGAAAAAGTATTGAACAAGCTTCCTGAAATGTATTTAATACTTCATACAAAAGCCTTTGGTGGTGATGACAGCTTTAAGACGCCTCCCGTATGGAGAAACTAGTCGCATGCATTGCTCAGGAGTGATTTTGGCCAATTCTTCTACACAAGCACTCTTCAAATCCTGAAGGTTCGGTGGGCTCCTTCTATGAATTTTGAACTTTAGTTCCTTCTATAAATTATGCAATTTTTACCAAATGTGGCAATACACCATATGTGGTTGTACACTAGAGTTTGAGCACACGGCAGGGATCAGTTGAGTAGAAGCGCCACTTGGGTTTTAGAATGCAGATTCTGTTTGAATAGATTGAGGGTGCCATTAGCCGAGCCCCTGAGGTGTCAGATCAGCAGAAACCCCCACAAGTGACCCCATATTGGAAACTTTACTGCTTAAGGAATTCATCAAGGGGTGTAGTGAGTATTTTGAACCTACAGATGCCTCACAGAATATTATAACATTGGAATGTGGAAATTTCACATTTTAGTTGTTAAAATGTAATTTTTTTTTATTAGCTACAAATGTGTCAGTTACATGAGGGTTAGTAGGTGAAACTGGACCCCAAAATTTATTCTGCAATTTCTCCCGAATATGGTGATGCTCTATATGTTGTCAGAAACTACTGTTTAGCCTCACGTCATGGCTGAGAAGGAAGGAGCGCTATTTGGATTTGAACCACAGATTTTGCTAGAACAATTTTCGGGCAACATTTGCAGAGCCGTTAAGGTGCCAGAACAGCAGAAAACCTCCAAAAGAGACCCCATTGCAGAATTTGGACCTCTCAATGAATTCATCTACGGCTCAAGTGACTATTTTGTAACATCCACGCCATAGTTTTTTGGGGTGAGAATTGCAACTATGCCAGCTCAGTGCCCACACATTGTGCCCAGTTGGTGTTTCTGGGGAAAACCCGTAAAATGTTAAGTGCGCTCTTCCCGCTACAATAATGCCAAAAATGTAGGCACAGTGGGGCTCAGAATGAGGGGGTATTTGGGAGCGTATATTTCACTGTATTTTATTTGAGGGGTGGGAGCCATGTTGCTTTTCCAGAGTCTTTCTTCTACCAGTAACATGGGAACCCTCTACATTTCCAGTGACAGATGGCAGATCTGAGTGGGGGCAGGTTTTGTGCAGGAAAAGTTAGGGTTTTTTTGGTAACATTTTGGAGTACAAAATATTTTTTGATCACTTTCAGTATGGTGGGATCACATTCTTGTGTTCTACGCTGAGCATTTATAACACGGTTTCTGAGTAAATCTCACAAAAATGCGATTCAAACGAAATCCCCAGAGGAACCATCCATCATAATGAGGCAGATGGAGACACTTTGGACTCTGTTTGCCGTCTATTCCGGTGGTATCCATCTTTTTTGGCGTGCACAAAACTGTGGTCGCCCACACTTGTGCGCTAAAAAGATGCATAAAATAATGTGACACCACTGTAAGACACCAGAGTCCAAAGTGCCTCCATCTGCCTCTTTATAGTGAGTGGTTCCATTGGGAGTTTTGTCTGAATCGTGTTTTGTCTGAATCGCGTTTTCTCTGATTTACATAGAAACTCCAATGTAAGCGCTCAACAGAGAGTGCAGGATAAATGTGAATCGAGCCATATTCCAATTTTTGGGATGTAGAATGAACAAATAGACAGTAGTACAAGAACAGTTTTTATTTTTATTTTTGCGCTGCTCATCGTGCGGTATAAATTAATCTACGGGTCAGTGCAATTACAGCGATACCAGATTTATATAGTTTTTTATGTTTTGCTGCTGTCACGCAGTAAAAATGATTGTTTATAAAAAAAATTTTTTTTTTTGTCGCCATATTGTGAGAGCTATAAATTCTTTATCTTTTGACGAACAGAGCTGTATGAGGGCTTATTTTTCACAACGAGTTGAAGATTTTTTTGGTACCATTTTGGTTTACATAACAATTTTTGATTGCTTTTTACTAAGATTTTTCAGACACAGAATGAATAAAAAACAGCAATTCAGCTATTGTTTTTATACTGGACATTCTTTTGCACCGTTCACCATGCGGTAAAAGTGATAACACTGATTTATTCTTCTGGCCTGTATGACTGTATGATTACAGTGATATCAGATTCATATGACCCCCTGATTCATTTGCTGTTTTGGGGTAACTTTGTTTCTCCTATTTTCCCTTGTCCATCTCTTCTTAAGGGTATTATATAGACCTGTTTACCTATCAAAATATATTTGTTTAATTCACCTTATGGACATCTATGGCATACAGTATATGTTCCATATGCATTTCATGTCCCTTTTGATCAGGGATATTCACTCAGTATACATATTTTTGTACTGTTTGTACCTTTCTCTACGTGACCCCAGGTGTTCATGTCACTTATATTGATTGTCTATCATTATTGTTTGGGGATATTTTAGCACACTTTTTATTGCTATATTTTTTAATAATTTGTGGAATATTTATTATCCCCCACACATTTTTTGGTACACCAGTGCACTTATTTTGCACGTATTCTTTGTTAGTGCTTATGGCATTTATGTTCAATATTATTGCTGTTATTATTGTAACAGGTTAACCCTTTTTATTTTTCACTTTTTTATGTATCTCTTAGTACACTAGTGCACTTGCTCCGCACTTATTCACCCACAGTGCTTATGGTATTATGTCTAACATCATTGCTGTCATTAGTAATAGGTTATTTCATCCATCCTCTCTCTTGTAGCTTCTAATTCCATCTGACATATACCAGGTTCAAGCGTTTATTAGGATTACTATGTATTATGTATTACGTTTTCCACCTCCTTTACACACGATGTGATATGAGTCCTGTCCAATAGCGATCCGGGCTCGCCCATTTTTTGTACACCTAGCGGTATTTGCTAGCCGCACACTTTACTTACTTCCTTTCCTTGGGCTTGTGCGCATGCGCATTCATGGCACTCAGTGGCTTCCGGCCTTGCGCACTCAGAACAGTGTGCATGCCACGTATGCGTTCCAAGCGCACAATCCTGAAGTCACCTTTTACATCTATGAGTTACTGAGGAATGCTTCATGTGCCGCCTTCCACCCATGGCAATAATTGGATATAAGGCTAAAAACTTTGATTAATGGCTGTATATATAAGGAACACTGTCCCCTCCCTAGTTAACGCCCCTTGGAAGATGCACTGGCGAAACGGCGTTGTCGGGGGTGCATACACATGTAGATCTGACTACTAACAGTAAGTTCTAAGTGACAACTCCTTTCAAATCAGTACTACCGGGATTCAAAGCCTCCAAGCATTGCACTGTGCACTTTACGACGGGCTAGTCCCTATAATCTGTGTTTTATTTGATTCATGTTTACTGTTTTATGCCAATAGACTTCTCCATGGAAAACCTTGATTTATTAGGTTTCTTTTCTCCAGCACAATGCACCTTAGACGTGGGGTTATATATCTGCATGGTTTAATTAGTGATCACCTGGAGTCATAGCTTATTTTCAAATAGCATTAGGCTCATCTGTATGTGGATTGGTTAACAGTTTCCCTTCCCTGCTATGTTTATATGTTGTTTTATTGATTTTAGCATTATCAAATTAATAGAATAGAGTGTGTTCTTAAACCACTGGTAAAGATTACACCCAGCTACATTCAGGACACAACAGACCTACTGAATAAACTAGCAGCAATAGGTCCTCTACCAGAAGGATCCATCCTGGCCACCATGGATGAGGAATCTTTGTATTCTAACATCCCATATCAGGCCTGCAAAATCTTCATAGAAAATACAGGAATTGTTGCTGATTCTGTGGTCAAACTTACAGAATTCATCCTCACCCACAATTACATTGAATTTGATAACAACATATATCTACAGGAAACTGGTACAGCGATGGGAAGTAAAATGGATCCACAGTACGCAAATCTTTTCATGGCCAAGCTTGAAAGTGACTTTTTGTCCTCATGCCCCATCAGGCCTCTGGCCTACTATCGTTTCATTGACGATATTTTAATCATCTGGACGGGGTCTGAGCAACAGCTGAAGACGTTCCATGAACACTTTAATCGATTTCATCCCACCATCAACCTAACACTCAACTACTCCTGTACTGAAATTAACTTTTTGGACACCATCATCAAGCTACAGAACAATGAAATAGAGACATCTTTGTACAGGAAACCAATTGACCGTCCTACATACCTTAAATTGTTTACAGACAAGCCGTCAGATACAATCGGATATGTTCCAACCCTTTGGATAGAGACAAACACCTTCTTGGTCTCAGACCTTTTTGAATCAGGGCTACCATCCAAGAACAATTGAGAACCAGATTACAAGAGCCACCAGAATACCAAGGAATCACCTCCTACATTACAAAACCAAACAAGAAAGCAACCGGGTGCCTCTAGTAGTCATCAACAATTCAAATCTGGAGGCGCTAAGTAGAGCTACACGGAAACTACAACCCTTACTACAAAAAGATGCCCGATTACAATCCATATTTCCAGACCCCCCACTTCTGTGATTCAGGCAGCCCCCAAATCTAAGAAGCATCATTGTCAGAAGCTTTCTGTCATCTCCTCCAGCTACAGGTACCTTTCCTTGCAACCAGAAAAAATGTAAAACCTATCCGTTTATAATGACCACAGACAAGATGATGATACCCAACTCACATCAGGACTATAAGATCCCAGGTACGTTCAGCTGTATCACATCTAACGTAGTGTACTTAATTATATGTACCAAATGTCCAGCTGGGGGTCTTTATGTAGGGAAGACAGGGCAAAAACTTAGGACAAGAATGAATCCTCATCGCCACACAATAAAAGAAAAAAGAATAGATCTACCTGTAGCCAAGCATTTTTGTTCCCCTTATCATAGCATAAAAGACATGAAATTACTGGTATTAAAAGGTCATTTCAAATCTCAAAGAGAAAGAAGAATCTCAGAATATAAACTAATGGTGACCTTTAACACTTTCAGAGCAGGAATGAATGTGTCGCATGGATTTATGTCATTTTACATCAACTAAGGATTGTGACCCTCAGACTTGTGAGGCCATCATAACACTAGACCTAGTCACAGGACAATAAAACCTTCACACTCCTTATCTATTAACTGCTAAAATATTTATAGCCAGAACTGTTTATCTCTCCCATAATAACTATGCTTTCCGTCACCTGTTGCATCTATTGCATTATTTCTGTGTCTTATTGTGAATAAATATGTGACTCTTCAGATTTTGTGGTATACTAGCCTGATGAAGAGACCTGAGTAGTCTCAAAAGCTTGCAATTTGTTACTATCTTTTCAGTTAGCCATTAAAAGGAATCAACCACTGAAGACTCTCAAATCAAAGCATTATCAAATAAATTTCTGATGTTTTATTTCTGCGCATATTTCTATTCTGTGTCTATAATTTGATTTTAATATTGCAGCTGTGGGATTATATTTATTGTTGAAGTGGTATGCAGTGACTTACCTGGGACACTTGTGTTAATTGCTATATTCTAACTGAGACAAAACCGTGTATGAATAAAGGATATTTATTACACACAAGTCTACAGTTAATATACTACTAATCACCACACTAACACAGTGCACACTAATAACAATAGCAGACAGTACTAATATACGATTAATTCCCAATTACCTAATTATACTTCCCACCCACTTGAGCTAAAAACATACATAGATTAATACTTATATCCCACCCGTCTATCACTACACTATCCCTATGGAGAAAAAGGGGTTACAAGCAGTGATCAGTAGACACTCAGCCAGATATCATCATCATGGTGTCCATCGAGTTTTACCTGAAGTGTCTTTTGTAGAGATGAGCGTTGTTTTACTCGAACTGTTCGCCAATCTCAAATTCGAGCTGTTTTGGGCGGTGTTCGAGCCGTTCGGCAAACACGAACGATTTGAGAAAAATTCGGCTGTTCGAGGTTATGTTCGATAACTGTTCGTGCACCAAAATCATAACTGGATTTTTTCTCAGTAATGATGAAAATTAATGTTAATACGCAGTTTGAGTGTACAGCGGGGTGGGGGGAGGGGCAGGGGATGGATCTCTGCAGGAATAATGAAGATCTCCATCTTTTTTTCTCTTTCCCGCATTTACAGTGGGGAGGTGCAATCTGTCAGCCTATCAGCAGCGCACACACGGAGCAAAGTGCTTTTTTCACACAAGCAAGGGCATGTGTCATTGGCAGTGTATGTCACATGTCCTTGCCCTATAAGACCAAGCCATTTTCCCCGTCGCCACCATTTTCTCACTGCTGCAGCTGCGTGTTAGACGGCACCGCTGTTGCTGTGTGCGCTATACCTTGTTAATTTCAAGCCAATTTTCGCACAAATCTACAGATAGCTTGGGAGTAGGGAATAGTTGTGATTGCAGTCCTTTTAAGGACTAGGCTACAGCATTTCCTACGACTTTTATCAGGCTGGTCTGTGCTCTTAAATAGATAGATTGTGGGAGTAAAGACTAATTGTAATTGCAGTCCTTTTCAGGACTAGGTTACATCAGTTCCTATCAGTTTTTGCCAGGCAGGTCTGTGCCAGTGCTGTGCAAGTTTTTTTCACAGCATTTGGCTGAATCTAGCAAAGCTAATCCTTTTTGGCCTATTGCAGAGTGTGTTAGTCAGTGGAGTAGCCTATCTGTGTTGCAAGATATACCACCTGTGTATAGAATACCAATTTTTTTACTGCACCTAGTGAAGTAAAATCTTTTGGACATAGCATCATTCTATTAGTCCATCTATACTGACCTCCATCAGGTTGCAAATTGAATATAATTTTTTTCTGCATCTAGCTCTGAAAAAATATTGGGCTTCTAGCTGTGTGTGGGACTTGTTGTATTAGTCCATCTATACTGACCTCCATCAGGTTGCAAACTGAATATATTTTTTTCTGCATCTACCTCTGAAAAAATATTGGGCTTCTAGCTGTGTGTGGGACTTGTTCTATTAATCCATCTATACAGACCTCCATCAGGTTGCAAACTGAATATAATTTTTTTCTGCATCTACCTCTGAAAAAATATTTGGCCTTCTAGCTGTGTGTGGGACTTGTTCTATTAGTCCATGTATACTGACCTCCATCAGGTTGCAAATTAAAAATAATTTTTATCTGCATATACCTCTGAAAAAATATTTGGGCTTCTAGCTGTGTGTGGGACTTGTTCTATTAATTCATCTATACAGACCTCCATCAGGTTGCAAACTGAATATATTTTTTTCTGCATCTACCTCTGAAAAAATATGTGGCCTTCTAGCAGTGTGTGGGACTTTCTCTATTAGTCCATCTATACTGACCTCCATCAGGTTGCAAATTCAAAATAATTTTTTGTCTGCATCTAGCTCTGAAAAAATATTGGGCTTCTAGCTGTGTGTGGGACTTGTTGTATTAGTCCATCTATACTGACCTCCATCAAGTTGCAAACTGAATATATTTTTTTCTGCATCTACCTCTGAAAAAATATTGGGCTTCTAGCTGTGTGTGGGACTTGTTCTATTAATCCATCTATACTGACCTCCATCAGGTTGCAAACTGAATATATTTTTTTCTTCATCTACCTCTGAAAAAATATTGGGCTTCTAGCAGTGTGTGGGACTTTCTCTATTAGTCCATCTATACTGACCTCCATCAGGTTGCAAATTCAAAATAATTTTTTGTCTGCATCTAGCTCTGAAAAAATATTGGGCTTCTAGCTGTGTGTGGGACTTGTTGTATTAGTCCATCTATACTGACCTCCATCAGGTTTCAAATTAAAAATAATTTTTATCTGCATCTACAGTACCTCTGAAAAAATATTGGGCTTCTAGCTGTGTGTGGGACTTGTTGTATTAGTCCATCTATACTGACCTCCATCAGGTTGCAAATTGAATATAATTTTTATCTGCATCTAGCTCTGAAAAAATATTTGGCCTTCTAGCAGTGTGTGGGACTTTCTCTATTAGTCCATCTATACTGACCTCCATCAGGTTGCAAATTAAAAATAATTTTTATCTGCATCTACCTCTGAAAAAATATTTGGGCTTCTAGCAGTGTGTGGGACTCATTGTATTAGGCCATCTATACCAAGCTCCACCAGCTTTGAAATTAATAATAATTTTTAGCTGCATCTAGCCCTGAAAATAATTTTTCCCAATAGTGGTAGCAATAGAAATATGGGGCGCGCGCCTGGCTAACAAAAATATACGCTTCAAAACACAAAACACCAGCCTAGCGCACTGCATTAATAAGATGGCATCATCGTCTCTCCCAGTGCTAGGCCTACTACGCAGGCTAGTATTCTTGTGCCTAAAACACAATGTATGGGTCCGCGCTAGCCACTATGCTGAGGGGTATAAAGCTGTTGCTAACGCTTTATAACAATTCAATTGGCAGATTTTCACAGAGCTCTTCCACAACGCCCACCCATCGGGCAACAGTTGCCCACCCTCCCTATGGGATCTAGTGGCGAATAGTTGATGCCATTAATCAGAGCGTCAGTTGCCCCGTCAACGTGGCAAGCATACGGTAAGGCATGGGAAGAGTGGACACGACTAGTAGCAGGCAGACGGGTTGACCAATGTGAACAAGCCAGATCACAAGTCACCATAGAATTTCTCCACCAGCTAATGATGAGGGGCATATCAGGGGCGTCAGCGCAGCGGTGTCTGACCGGAGTAGCATTTCACTTCCAACTACTGAATTGGGGAGATGTGACAAAGATTCATCATCAGACAACCCATAAAAGGGTGGAAAAGGGGTCAGCCAAGTCAGGAATGTAGACGTCCCGTCCCGTGTCACTAAAACTGATTTCTCACATCTTATCCCTAACACCATTAACATGACACTCACAATTTGAAGCAACACTAATGTCTACTGCATTTGTGATCGCCTTCTTCGGGGCGCTATGTATAAGCGAATTAGTCCCTCAATCCAAAATTACCACCAGTGGACGCTTATTACACCAGGAAGTAGTCATAGCCAATAATGCAATACGTGTACGCATACACCAATCGAAAACGGTTCCAGCGGGCAGGGGTACTTGGGTACTTCTACAACCCACAAACGGTACACTGAGTCGGGTAACAATAGTAAAAACATATCTAACCATCAGATCACAAAGTAATTTCTTCGTATCACACATTGATGGAACGCCATTATCAAGATACCTGTTCCAAGCTATATTTAATAAATGCATAACATCGGCAGGGAACCACCCCAAAGATTACGGGACACACTCATTCCGCATAGGTGCGGCCACGGAAGCAGCAAGAGCAGGAATGTCAGAAACGGAAGTTCAGAGGATAGGGAGATGGCGATCCACGTGTTTGGCGAGATACATAAGACCGGACTTGTTATCCTAACGTGGTTTGTTTCTTTTACAGGTGACGCTAAGCCAACAGTGTGAGTGATAGGCCACTCGTATATATATTGGGCACAAAAAAGGGCGAAAGTCCGCCCAGGCGGGAGGAAATTAGAGTTTCATAACACATATTTCAACTGGAGAGGTATTAGAGGCCTGCTATGGCCACAGGTACTAATGGAGGTAATCAAGGTAGGGAGAGAGGCAAGAGGTCCGGTCATCTTAGTTATACAGGCCGGGGGAAACAACCTAGGTCATCACAAGAGCGCATAACTAATGGCAATAATGAAACTAGACACTGAGCGCTTCAGAGAATTTTTCACAAAATTAGCTATAGTATGGTCAGAGATTGTGCCGATAGCGGTATGGCAAGGTGCGCGAGACATCACGGCCATCGAATGGACAAGGCGGGTAATAAATATTCGGATGGCAAAATTTAGAAGAGACAGAGGCGGTGTAGTGATACGACACCGACAACTGGAAGGAGATAAAGCAGGCCTCATACGGCCCGACGGTGTTTACTTAATAGATATTGGACTGGACATATTCCTGTCAGGACTCCAGGACGGAGTGGAACAAGCGTTAAGAGTGATGGGTGGGGGTCAGAGTCCTGCATACGAGTACGCTGGATCCTCCGTGGCCTGGAAATAGAAAGGACATGTTGGAGAGTTACACTTGTTGGCCAACTTGCCGTAGTGGGGACCCAGGGCATGCTGCAACAAGCTGAATTATTTTAGAAATAAAATGCCTTTCTAATGGAATGAGTATAAAGAGTTAATAAAGCTGTGACCGATCCTCACCCATCCAGTTGTAAGAGTTACATTATTGGGTTGTCCATGAAAGGGGGGCGGTAGGGGGGCTGAGCATCTGGGTTTGGTTGGGGGTCCCCACAGTCTGCCTAGGCTAGATTAATTTAAAAATTCTTATTAGATACACAGGCGGTGCAGCTTGCTTCGCAGCTGGGCTACTACGCCCAAAGTATTGCCTAGGCTAGATGCAGTTAAAAATTCTACGCTGACTAGCAGACACTGAAGATTTGGAGCAGACCTCTGAGTAAACAGCTCTTCAGACTCAACCATCTGTGTTACCCCAAGCCATAGTGTATGTAGTTTCTTACCGTTAAAAGGGGGGGGGTGCGACCCAACCCACCTGGAATTTACGATGCCAACGTCACGTAAGACACAGCAAGGGGACTCCCAAAATTGTGGCACAGACACCACTTAACCCTAGAACGCATACCTGTGGCCTTGCAGGCCCGCCCAGTTAATTGTTTTCTATTTTCTGCAAGATTGCTTTAGTTAGAATTTTGAAACTCTAGGTATTCTTCATGTATATAGTTGTTTGTCATTTGAGTTTGAGTTATTCCATATTATTTGCACACGGGCCTAAAGGGCCCCAGGTATGTGAAAGTGTAGATTTTTATGGTCATGCGTTCTAGGGTTAAGTGGCATCAATTGCCCCACTGTTGCTTAAAACGGTTGGTGAGGTGATTTTACCAAATCCCCAAGCTTTTAGTCTCCCAAGGATGACACAGGGGTAGAAATGTCCTTGCGAATCCATGATTTGATCATCTTTATGAACGTGAGTCTGTCTACATTCTCAGTGGACAGCCGCGTGCGCTTATCTGTCAGCACACCACCAGCAGCGCTGAACACACGTTCAGAGAGAACGCTGGCTGCATGGCATGACAAGATCTCCAAGGCGTGAGTGCCGAGCTCCGGCGATTTTTCAAGATTGGAATACCAAAATGAGCAAGGGTCCAGTGACACAGTCATGGCTTCGATGTTCACTTGGAGATTCTCCTGTACCATCCTCTCTAGGCATTGACTATGTGTCAGACTTCTTGTCTCCTGTGGCCTTGCAAAGGATGGTCTAAAAAAGTGGTGAAACGATTCCACAAAATTGCTGTTACCAGCAGATACTGTGTTACTGTTACTGTTTGAGTGATGAAGACTCGACAGTCCCACCGTTGGCAAGTTAGAACTGTGAGATTCACTACGTGCACCACTGGTGTTTTGTGGAAAAGCACATGTAAGATTCTGCAACAGATACTCCTGCATTCGTCAATACCTTTTTATGGCAGGAATTATTTCGGCAAATATACTTTTGTACCGGGGATCTAAGAGTGTGGCAACCCAGTAGTCGGGATTACTTCGAATTCTGACAATCCGGGGGTCATGTTGCAGGTAGTGCAGCAAGAAGGCACTCATGTGTCTTGCGCATCCAGAAGGACCAAGTCCTTGTTGTGTTGGTAGCGAGGTAAGAATCATGCTTCCTTCCTCTGCCCTCTCCCTCCAACCTCGCACAACAGAAATGTGATCAAGGTCTCCCTCATCTGATGAGTCTTCCATGCCCATTGCCAGTTCGTCCTCCACTTCTTCCTCGGCTCCTGCACCTTCCTCAACAGTTTGGCTGCTACCATGCGCCCTGGTTAATCCCTCTCCCCCACCCTTCCATGCCTGCCGCCTTGGTGCTGCCAACCGTCTGGACCTTGGAGATGTTATCCCTTCCGCATACGACTCCTCCTCTACTTCCTCCACCTCCTCTTGTCCCACCACCTGACTCCGAATTCTGTTTAACATGTGCTCCAGCATGTAAATCACCGTAATAGTCATGCTGATAATGGCATCGTCAGCACTAAACGTCTTCGTCGCCATTTCAAGACTGTGCAGAAGGGTGCATAGGTCCCTGATCTGAGACCACTCCTCCAGCGTGATTTGCCCCACCTCTGGATCTCGTTGGCCCAGGCTATACGTCAGAACGTATTGCACCAGGGCTTGTCGGTGCTGCCACAGTCGCTGCAACATGTGCAGAGTTGAATTCCACCGTGTCGGCACATCACATTTCAGCCGGTGAACTGGCAGGCCCAACGACTTCTGTAGAGATGTAAGTCGTTGAACTGCGGGATGCGAACGGCGGAAGTGAGCACACAGCGACCGTGCACTCTGCAGAAGGCCATCTAGTCCGGGATAGTGGGCTAAAAATTGCTGGACAACCAGGTTCAACACGTGAGCCATACAAGGCACGTGTGTGACATTGCCCCGGCGAAGTGCCGCACCCAGGTTTGCAGCATTGTCGCACATGGCCTTCCCTGGTTGCAGGTCCAGTGGAGACAACCTTTCATGAAACTGGGTCTCCAGAGCTGACCAAAACTCCTCAGCTGTGTGACTCACATTTCCCAGACATTTCAAAGTAAACACTGATGCATTGAGCCCTGCTGCCAGCATAGTAAGGAGGTGTGCAGGATTCCTTCTGCGCAGTTAGAAAGCAGGTGGCATTACCAGACAGGCTTTGGGTGCAGGTGGAGGACCGAGAGGAGGTTGAGGAGGCAGAAGCAGTGGAGGAAGTTCGAGATAAAGAGGATTAACACACAACTCGTGGGGACGGTAAGACTTGGACAGCAGCCCCTTGTCCTGCTGTCACCATAGTTACCCAGTGCCCAGTCAGCGACATGTAACGCCCCTGTCCATGCCTTCTCGTCCAAGTGTCTGTGGTGAAGTGCACCCTGTCACACACAGAGTTTCTCAAAGAAGCGGTGATGTTGTGTGCGACATGCTAGTGGAGCGCAGGCACACCTTTCTTTGAGAAGTAGTGCCGACTGGGCATCTGGTACTGGGGCACTGTGACGGACATAAGGTCTTGAAAATCCTCTGTGTCCTCCAGGTGGAAAGGCAGCATTTCTGTAGCCAAGAGCTTGCAGATGGTGAAATTCAACCTCTTAGCTTTCTCATGGCTAGGAGGAAATGGTCTTTTACTTTTCCACATCTGAGGGACCGAGGGCTGGCTGTTGTGCTTAGACGGTGTTGAGTAGGGTGTCCCCGGCAACTGCCGGTCTGTGAGGAAGTTGCAGGCGGACATGTTAGGTTGCCTTGATCCAAAGGTGGTGCTCTCGATGTCGGAGAGCGCTCATCACTAGCAGGTGTTTCCACTTCCCAATGAACTGACGACCTGCCAATCACACTGGCTGTTGCGGGTAAAGAGGTGGCAGGTCTGCATCCAAAAACATGTGTGACTGCTGTCCCCCCAGTCACAGAGGATGAAGAGGCTGCGGATGCACAAGATGGGGCAGACGGTGGTTGGCCCAGCCGGCTAGGCCGCATTGTAGCACAGTGAGCTTCCCACTGCAACTTATGCTTCATATTCATGTGACGGTACATGCATGAAGTACTCAAACTATGTATTTTTTGGCCTCTACTTAGCTTTTGCTGACAAATATTACAGATAACACGAGTTGGGTCATCCTTATCGATCTGAATAAATGCCCAGGCTATGCAAGGCTTAGAGCCCATGTGACCTGAAGAGCCACTACGACTTGTGGTCAGAGGCAGAGTTGTGGTTGAGGATGCAGTTGTTGACGTGCTTCCAGTACTCCGTCTCTGTTCAGGAAGGCGCAACCTAACCTCGTCGTCAATAGCATCTGTGATGCCCCGCTGCGCTTGGTATCACAGATCCTACAAGAGTGCATTGATGGAATCCTCCACAAGAGGCCCCCATAAACATTCACACATCTCCACCTTCCACCTCAGACCAGCAGAGGGAGCCCGTTAGGGATATAAATATGGAAGGTGGAGCTAGGCAGTTCAGTTCCTCTGAAGAGTTCCTGCAGTAGAGAAGCCTAAGAGAGGTCAGTCTGCAGTGGAGCTCAGTCTAGTCTAGAGAACGCAGTTAATAGTTCAGCAGTGGAGCACGAGGCTCCTGCTTGCTAGATTCAGGGAGCCCAGATAGAGCTTAAGGTGTGCCGGTGCCGTAAGATCAGTGAAGCACGGCAAGCTGCCGTTAGTGTGTATAGCCTAGTGAGGGCCCGAGTAGGCCGAAGGCGAGTGGCGAGTTAGTACATAAGGGGCAGAGGAGCTTAACCAGCTCACCCCGAAGCATTTACCGGACACAGGATCCGAGCTTACCGGTACCTCTATGACCCAGTAAGGCATAACCGCAATCCCTGGAGAACTACAAGTCCCAGGATCGCTAAGGTGCTGATATGTAACAGAGCCAGGAGACGCTTAGGCCCCGCATACTGGGAGCGTGAACTCCAAGAGAAGGCCCTACCACAAGGTCAGCCAGCGCAGGACAGAGACAAAGTTAGGCCTAGCTCCAGGCATGTCAGAAACTTACTACGCAGAGGCAAGAAACAGGAGGCCCTACACCCGCTCATTGGGGAGGATCCTGATATGCACCCTTCACCCTACAGTGCTCCGGGATGTGCCTGAATTTCCACCAGTAAAAGGTACTGAAGTGACTACCGTGTCCGTTCCCGTTCTTGCTCTGACCCAGCTGGGTCTCGCCTGTCCTGCATTCCCCCTGCATACGCTGCCCTGAGACCTAGCTCCACCTGTGGGGAGCTATACCATCGAGCTGCCTTATCACCGGCCTCAGTGGACTGCTGCAGCGCTGGTGCTTGTCACCAGATACCACAGGTGGCGTCATGAACGCTTATAAAATTAACAATTATCCACCCTTTTAAAGAGAGACCCCAGGGTACGGGCCAGGGAGCCAACCATCGCGACATCCCCAAGGCCAGGCAAATGCCCGGGTACCGAGTCATCCCCATCCCCAGGGCTAGTCACATCCTCCTCCACCTCCTCTGCTGACCTTATCGACTGTCTGACTGTGGGTTGACAGTAAGTGGGATCTCCAACCTCGTCATCATCACCCTGTGTGTTATCACACCCGTCGCCCTCAGAGCCAACCTCTTCCTGCCCTGACCGAAAAGTCAAGTTGTCGCTCCAATCAGGTATTTGAGTCTCATCATCGTCTTCATCATTGTCTCCACCAACAGGAGTTACAGTTTGGGAACAAGGGTCTACATTATGCTCAGAACCTTCTTCATCTGGTCCTGGATCCAACTTATAAAGATTCTGGGCATCGGATCAGATCATTTCCTCATCTGGATTAACAGAAGCTCTGGAGCAGACCTCCGTTTCCCAGGCTATAGTATGAGTAAACAGCTGGGCAGACTCAGCCATCTGTGTTACCCCATACTCAGACTGGCAGCTGGAGACTTGGGAGCTGTGAGGAAGCAAGTGCGATTGGGGTGACACCTCTAAGGACTGGAGTATTTGTGATGTTGAAATTGAGGTGATGGAGAGCCCACTTGAAGGAGCACTTGATATCCGTTGAAGCACCTGCTGTTTTTGTGCCTCATCTAGAATTTGTAGCGATGGGCGTGTCCGTAAGAATGGGATCGTATCACATTGTCCACGAAAAGAAGTCGACATCTTAGTTTGGCTGGAAGATGGTCTTTCTTCTGCAGATGTTACTCCCCCCCCCCACCGTGGGGGGCCTCGACCCACCGGCGGACAGGCACCTGTATTGGGATAGGGGGGCTGGCCGTCAGGGTCCACCGCGGCTCTGGCACAAACCCGGCGACACAGAGGTGGCACAGGCAGGAACGGACTGGCCGTGTCGGCTTCTCACTTTTTGGATTTTAGAAGGGCATGACATGCCTATATCTGTGTCTCCCCCTCCTTTTACTCCTCCACCTCTTTTCTTTTCGCATGACTATATGTACTTGTCACTTTTCCATGTGTTAGTTGTGTCTTCTGAGCAGTTTGTCAGCTTTTGGACACCTTTGAAGGTGTTTTCTATGTGTTTCTATGTGTTTTTGTTTGCCTGCCATTGGTTTTAACGGTGTTCGAAGGTGTTCGACGAACAGTTCGACGAACAGTTCGGCGAACACACGGGTGTTCGACGAACCGAACCGAACTCGAACACTACGGGGGTGGCTCAACACTACATAGGACCCCTTGTTCGAAAGGAGCTTCTGAACTCTCTAGTCCATTGAATTTGTCAGGTTTTGGATGGTTTCTGCTTCAATTGTTTTGCATGAGGACAGAATACCCTCCCAGAGCTGTTGCTTAGATGTGAACTGCCTCCCGCCATCATAGACATGCCTTTTGATGATGCTCCAGAGGTTCTGAATGGGGTAGAGGTCAGGGGAGCATGGGGGTCACACCATAAGTTTGTCCCCTTTTATGCCCATATCAGCCAGAGATGCAGATGTTTTATGTGCAGCATGAGATGGTGCATTATCATGCAAAAAAATGATCTTGCTGTGAAATACATGGTTCTTCTTCTTGAACCATGGCAGGAAGTGCTGTTTGAGAAAATCCACATACATTATGGAGTTCATCTTTAGCGCCTTCAGGGATCCTAAAGGGGCCGACAATCTCTCTCCCCATGATTCCAGCCCAAAACATTACTCCACCTCCTCCTTGTTGGCGCTGTAGCCGTGTTTGCGTGGGGTGTCCATCAACCAGCCATCCTCCACTCCATCCATCTGGACCATCGAGTGCTGCACGGCACTCATCCGTGAACAAAACAGTTTTGAAATCAGTCTTCATGTAATGTTTGGCCCACTGGAGCCGTTTCTGCTTGTGTGAAGTGGATAGAGGAGGTCGACAGGATGGCATATGCACAGCTGCAAACCTCTGAAGGACCCTGCATCTTGTTGTTCGGGGGACGTTGGAGGCACCAGCAGCTTCTAAAACTTGTCTGCTGCTATGACAAGGCTTTTTTGCCGCTGCTCTTTTAACCTGACGTAATTGCCTGTAGGAAAGAGTCCTCAATTTGCCCTTATCAGCACGCACGCGTGTGTACTGTGAATCAGCTACATACTTCTTGATTGCCAAGACACTTCATCCTGATCATCGCACAATGTTGATTGTAGTCATGCCTTGACCTAAACACTCCACAATTTGTTGCTTCTCAGCAGCCGACACATCCTTTTTCTTTCCCATTTTGGCAGAAAATGTAGGCTGCTTAATAATGTGAGACAGCCTTCTTAAGTAGTCTTGCCTTTCATTGGACACACCTGCCAAACTAATTAGCACAGGTGTCTGCAATTGCTTACAGTGATATAAAGAGCCCTGACACACATCACCATCAATGAGTTTAACTGACAAACAAACAAATTCTTCCCTTATCACTCCTAAACACTTTTTGCATAATAATTTGGAACACAGTGTACATGTGCTTTTCCACAAAACACCAGTGGTTCACGTAGTGAATCTTACAGTTCTAACTTGCCAACCGTGGTCTGTATGGAGTTGTTCAATAAAGGGCCCAAAATTAAGATAACATAGATGGGAGAGGTCTCTATGAATAGGAATTCCTAAGTATTTGATACCCTGTGAGGGCCAGGCAAAGGGAAAGTTGGACTGGATGGAATCCTATATGGATTTGGGGAGGGAGACATCGAGGGCCTCAGACTTCGCTGCATTGATTTTAAAATTTGACCATGTAACAAAGTGATCTATTTCAGCCATAACAGCATGGATGGATATATGTGATTGAGTGATATATACTAGTACATCATCAGCAAATAGAGAGCACTTGTACTCGGTGCCTCCCACCTCAATCCACCTAATATTGGGGTTATGGCGAATTGATGAGAGCAGGTGCTCCATCACTAGGATGTATAAGAGAGGGGACAGAGGACATCCCTGCCTTGTCCCATTGGTGATTGTGAAAGGTGATGAAAATGTTCTGATGCACCCCCTGGGCCTTGGGACACCCGGAGCCGGACCCTTTTTGGTGGATGCTGGTGGTTGTAGTCTTCGTGGCGGCGACCCGGTTCCGTGGCTCAGGGTGGTCAAACCAGTGGCGGAACTATTTATGTGGTTTTGATGTTTAAATGTCCGACTACGCCAGAGTGAACCGCCGCTGCAGGGCAGACCGCTGAGGCTGGTGTTGTGGGTGCAGCAGAGCATAGCATAACTCCCCACGGGAGGAGTATAGCCTCAGGGCAGTGTATGCGGAGGATGGGGGTGATGGTGCAGGGCAGCAGCAGTAATGACACGGAGTCAGTGATGCAGTCCAGGGCCTTTACTCACAGTTCTTATTATCCAGACCACGTCTGCAGGTAACGGCTGCCCACGTCGTACTGTGCTCACCAGGTGAGGGGCTCAGACAACTCCCAGATAACTTTGGAGCGCTTCACAGGACCCCCTTTGTGTGTCCTTTGTCTGGCCTTTCTTACCAACCCTTCTGTCCGGCTGCCTCGGGCCTCCTCTTGGTAAACTTGGCGCCAGTTTCCCTGACCCTATGTGCTGCCCTCCTAGCGGGTGTAGCGAGGGGCTGCGCCACATAAAATGTCACAGCCTCCGGATTCTAGCTGAGGGTCGTTTCCTGCCTCCACTAGTTTCGGGGACCGGTCTCCCCCTTTGGCCTGACCCCTCCATGCAGGTGGATTCGGGCGTGCGGTGGCGACTCGCCCGTCCGCACCCCTGGGATCCCTTCGCTCCTCGTTCCTGGAGCCTTCTCCGCTCCTCTTCCTTCCTTCTCCCTCTTCCAGGCCTGGGCCTCTGTTACTAGGCCCGCCTCCGGAGCAGAGCTCATGCAGAGCCCCTGCTCCCTGCCACTTCTGCTCAGACTTCTCTGCACTGAACTAAGATGGTGCCCACCTTTTATACTCCCTTCTCAATGCACCCAGGAACTGCTTCCTCCCTGCTCCTGCACTACAGGGTTCCCCTTCCTCAGTGTTCCCTCCCCCCACTCCAGCCAGGGACAGGGACTGTCGTGCCCATCTCAGGGGCATATTGGTCGCCCTGCCCCACGGCAATGTGGTGTAATGCATGCAGGTGTCGGGTCCTGATCCACACTCCATCCTTACCTGAGAGTGAGATATCACACCTCTGGGTGAGGTGCAATACCTCTGTAGCAACCGAGCCCTCAGGGTGCTACAGTTCCATTTATCTTCAGCCTAGGTGACGTATTGCGATACAGGGCCGTGATTTTGGCTATAAAAGGGTCCCCTAGACCCCTACCCCAAGCTTTTTAAGAGAATCATATATGGCGTGCCAGGAGACTCTATGGAATGCTTTCTCAGCATCCAACGAGAGTATCTAATTACAAATTTTTAACTGCATCTAGCCCAGGAAATACTTTGTGCCTAGTAGCAGTGTCTGCTAGTCAGCGGATTATCCCGGCTGTTAAGCAAGCTACACCACCTGTAGTTTGGACACTTAATTTTTTCAAAGGAAATGCTTCGGGACCACGGGATACTCAGTGAAGAGCATCAGGAGGCACCCCAAGGCATAGGGGCTGGGACTGGCAGTAGGATGCCTTGTGGTGGACAGCCGAGCTCGATCTTATAAAAGCTTTTTAACTGCAGCAGCTTTAGTGGACGCTACTGGAGCTGGAATTACGCGGCTGCTGGCATGAGACTTGCCCTCCAATAGATCCTTGTAAATGGATTTAAAGTGTATTCATTCAAATTAGAGAGACAATTTAAATTAAAAAGCTTAGAGCTGCCTCCACCACAGGGGGGCTCGCTCGACCCACCAGCGGACAGGCACCAGTATTGGGAGAGGGGGGCTGGCCGTCAGGGTTCACCGCGGCTCTGGCACAAACCCGGCGACACGGAGGTGGCACGGGCAGGAGCGGACTGAACGTGTCGGCTTCTCACTTTTTGGATTTTAGAAGGGCATGACATGCCTATATCTGTGTCTCCCCCTCCTTTTACTCCTCCACCTCTTTTCTTTTCTCATGACTATATGTACTTGTCACTTTTCCATGTGTTAGTTGTGTCTTCTGAGCAGCTTGTCAGCTTTTGGACACCTTTGAAGGTGTTTTCTATGTGTTTCTATGTGTTTTTGTTTGCCTGCCATTGGTTTTAACGGTGTTCGAAGGTGTTCGACGAACAGTTCGACGAACAGTTCGGCGAACACACGGGTGTTCGACGAACCGAACCGAACTCGAACACTACGGGGGTGGCTCAACACTAGTCTTTTGCGATGTCTTTGTGTTCGTTTTTTTGCGGCGGTTTCACTGCGAAATCAGTTTATATATAAAATAGTAGCGGCTTCCAAGCAGAAGCTTCTAGAAGAAAAGACCAATCGCTTCTTTTAGCCGCTTCAAAGCTTTTGAAACCTGAAGAAGTTAAAAGAAGTGACAACAGAATGATCATATGCACAGCAAGTCCTTTTGACTTTTCAGTACATATGTTCATTCTTTTTGACGTTTGTACAGCTTTTTTTTTTTAGAATAGACATTTATCATCAATCCACCTGCTCTGAGCACAATGTTATGGAGTTCCCAGTATGCATACCATGCAAATAAGGTGAAAGACACGGAATCAATATAATTGGTATAACATTTTTTAATGTAATCATATATATATATATATATATATATATATATATATATATAAATAAGGTCATGTGACCTAAACGTTGGCCCATTGCACACAGACGTTTGCTGATGATTGTTGTAATAAACTTCTAACTTTCGGCTTATATTGGAGAGCCTGGTTTCCTCTCTATCTCTACTTTCCAGAGCGTCCTCAAAATCCCCTCACAGAAAAGAGAGAAGGGGGTTCATCCGAAAATCGTCATGTGCAGGAGCAGTTTCTTCTTCAGCGTCTCAATAATATCACAGAAAGAAGACCGCTATTTCATTGATCATCATCTGAGAACTCAGTACTGGTCCGATGTTTCCCAAAGCTGATGGTAAACTAAAGAAAAGACAGAACAGAAGTAAAGGTGAATTATTTTTTTTTAGCATCTGAAATGAATGCAGATGTAATCTATATGTTCTCTCTTACCTGGGCTGACGTACAAGATGGACTCTTCTAGTGTCACTACCAAACTCTTAACTTCTTCCTTGAACATTTAAGATGTTCCACTGAATTTTAGAAGGAAGCAGTGTTTGCGACACAGGGGGCACCGAAGGTTGGAGTTGAGCCAGGTAGAGATGCAACCCTGATGGAAACAATGATTGCATGGTAGCACTGTGACTTCCTCTCCGGTCTCATAATCCGTCATGCAGATGACACACGACTCCTCCTGAGATGTTACAGCTCTTGTTGGGAGGTTCCTAATTTGCTGAGCTCGCCAAGTCTGCTGCCTTTCCTGCAGATTATATTGTGCAGGTGGTGATGGTGGCCGCATCTGTGGCGGAGGCGTCATCACTCCCATTCCCTGCTGCTGAAAGATGATGTTGAACAGACGGTTTGCCTGCAGTAATTGTACAGGAGATCCACTTGCAGCTGGAGACTCCCTGAGTCTGCGGCTGGGCAGAACGGGAAATGGCCGTCTGAATTCAAACTCAGTGGCGGTGTCTGAGGATCCACTGTGATCCCTTCTGCTCTCTGATGTTTCTCTGGAGGGCTCTGCAGGGACTGGTCTAAGCGGAGAGCGGCTTCTTTCCCTGCTCTCTTGTCCTCTTTGCCGGAGAGGAGTTCTGGCTTCTCTGCCTCTCGCAGTGACAGCAGTGGCGTCTGTTCTGTGTCCACCAGTAGTAATTGGTCTTCTCTGATCCCTTTGAGAAGATCTCAATTGATGGACAATCATAGCTTGACCTATAAAGAAATACAATTTACTATAAATATGCAAATGTTTATAAAAATACACTTTCGAGCCAAACGGAGTGAACCTGCTGTTGCTTTGGGGTTTAGGGAGAGGAGAAAAAATTGATTAATGTTTGGGCTAAATAAACCTGCTCAGTGGATCCCCTCTCTGCAGACATCACAGAGCAGGGGTGGAACCAGACTGCGACTAACACAGCCCCCAAGGACTATGAATGGGAAGGTGGAGGATGCACTGAGTGTACTGAAACCGTTTACCCCAGGGAAATCTCCTCCCAGAAAAGATCCTATAAGGTGGGAATATTCTCTCACTTACCCTGATTTTCGGGTCGGCTCATCCAAGTCTCGTTGTCAGCAATAAGCTGATGCAGCTCCCTGGAAGTCATGGTTCAGTTTCCCGGGGCTGAGATGGTAGAGTGATAGAAAATGAGAACTAAGTTCTCTGATGGCACGGATGTTATGGTGCCAAAATATCAATAAGAAGCTGTAGAAGTAAAGCACTAGATGTATGAAACAAACTAGCTCGCACTTCCAAAACCAAGGTAGAGTCTCAGCGAAAACTTCAACTCTGAAAATGGCGCTGATGTCACCGAGTGCATAGATTGTATAACCTCACAGCATTCTATGTCACTGTGACATCACATGTGAGACCAACAACGCGCTGTCATGATGGCTGACTGTCCAATCTGTTATATACATATTATAAAATGTTATATTATTATATATTATAATACACGTTGTGAAAAAATATTATATTATATTATTATTAACCATCTAACACTCTTAAGGTGTGTATATGTGTCTAAAGCATAGGATATATATATATACATCTTATGTATATCAGATGCCTTGGAATAATAATCTCATACTTACCTTTCAGACCCCCAGAACTGCTGCAGTCAGTGTCCCCGCCGACCTCCTGGCTTCTCCTTCCCGCAGGGGCCATTGGGTGACCACTGCAGCTAATCAGTTAATACATATTTCCCATTCATATGTTTAATGTGATGTAAAATGAACACTTTTAGAAAAGAAAACAGATAAATAAGATTTTCAAAATACGATATGTACTAAGGTGGATACTCATGGTATGATATGCAGAGAGAGGAATACTGGGAGGACACAGAACATGTTAGTCCACCTGCTTAACCCTCAGGATAATTCTTATCAGGTCATATAGGGGTGTACATAGAAATCCACAGACCCCATAGCAAAGATCCGAAATGGGACCTCTTAATGGCCCCTGGCTGCCATTAAGTAACCCAGTGGTGGTCACAGAGACCCCCTGTCTAACTGCTTAGATACCATAGTTGCTGGTCACTATGGAATCTAAGGGGTTAAACTGATGTAATCACAGCTAACTTGAATTGCAGCAATTACAAGTGGCTGTCTGCTGTGTAAAACAGCTGGCACCCACTGGATATGGAGTGGGCTGAGCATGTGAGTTTGCCCCTTATAAACCATCATAACTTATGCTGTATATATACGATATATGCAGGGGATGGGGCTATTCGGCACTAGGCTCCTCCTGTTCATGGGCTCCATAGCGGTCATGTGGCCTGCCAAAATTGGCTGTATGCTACTGAGGTCATACATATAATATGGAAAAAAAAAATCATACAAGGTAAAAAATTGAAATTCATATCAGAAATAGTCCAGTTCTTTAGTGCCCATTCACATTAAAGGAAAATCATCTGAATTGATTGAATTTTGTAGGACAGGTCCATAATCCTCCCATGAAAAGCACATGCATGCTCGGCTGAATCGGGTATACATGAGTATAGGAGCAGTGAGGGAGAGAAGAGAGGAAGGGAGAAGACGGTGATTGGTGAGTATCTTAATCTGCCTACATCACATAGATATTTAGGATGGATTAGGGAAACGTTAGCTTGGAGCGCTTCTTTCTCCAATAAGTTTTATTGATTTTTATAAACAAAGAAAACTATACAAACAATGAACAGAGAACGCAAAAGTGTAGACAAATTATAGATGAAAGTTACCATAAAAGTAAGTGATGAAAATGTTCAGCATGTGAAAAAGTGGAAATAATAGGAGGGGTAGAGATGCGGAGAAGGTTGGGACTGCTTGTTTCTCATGTAGACAGATTTTGATAAGGCATATGGGGCTCTATTACCCTAATTGAGATCTCAAGTAGGGGAATGACACCTTTGCTCTCACCCAGGTTCACCTGTCATGCCAGGTGTTGGTGCAAAACAGAGGGAAAAGGGAAAGGGAGCCCAGACACTAGGGAAAGGGGGAAGTGGAGACCTCATAGTCTGGTCTAGCGTCACCCTGTCTCAACTACCATCCCTATAATGCCTCTTCAGCAATCGCCGCACGCGTGCCTTGCCCTACTTTCCCTGGCGTATGGCTATGGCTAGGGATGGAAGGAGATGACCATTAGTTAACCTCCACTAAACACTATAGACAACAAGGGAAGACAAAACAGGGGGAAATTGCTTAGCTTTAGATGACTCCAAATATGCACATGGCCTCAAACTCCAGAGAGGACAAATAACTGCTCCTGCTAAGCCTCACAAGTAGAAATGAATATAGCCAGCGACTCCCTCTCAGACACACCAGGTATATATACACCCAGGCCAGAGAGATAATTAGCAAGAGAGAGGTAGCCACTCGGTTCTAAAGACAGCCTCTTATTTAAGAAGCTGTCTGCAATGCCAAATGTAGAGATCTCCTGTAACCCACTGCAGGGCGACTCTCTGTCACCTCTGACACACCCGTGACATCACCAGAGGGAAACAGTTGATAACATAATTGGGAGAATAGGGGAACAGGAGGTAGGATTGATGTATTCAGACTGAAGAGTCCACCTGGCGAAACCAAATTTAGCAAAAACATTTTCAAACTGCATCCATCTGTGAGATTAATTTGATAAGGATTGGATTACTGCTACGCAAGAGCTAGGTGTGAGAACCTGTCCAGTTCAGATTTATGTGAATGATAAAAATGGTAGAAATGTTTCTTAAAGGGAACTGTCACCCCCCTGCGAGATTTGAGATCTCTAATATGGGCATACAGGTTATAGAAAAATAAATCTATACATACCTGTATGGCCCATAGTAGAGTTCTGAATGCAGAGAAATGTAGTTTTATAAAATCTGTTTTCACATGCTTGGCGTCCCCCGGAAGGCAAGAAATCCCCACCTATATCTTTAGTTAGCCCAGAAATCCCCGCCTATCTGCTTATTTAGCATGTTCCCCCATCCCCTGCGCGTCACAGGGCCTTGTGACGTGCACTGGTGTAACTCATTTCCCGCGCATGCGCAATGCGACGCTCACATCAGGAGCATTTTGTTTCTCCCGGCCCCGTTTGTCTCTGCACTATTCCATAGTGTTCTAAATATGGACACACAGACCAAATACTGATGTCACACTGATCCAAAATGCTGATGACACTGGAACTATTATTGTCCACTTAAACGTTTAAACATGGACTTGTGAATGAAAAATATCAGATAATATAGCTGAGAGTTTCTCATTAATCATATACCAAGAAATCTGTCCTTTTCACTTCCTAGAAATCAGGTACTGGTTTTCTCCAGGCTAAGGCATCTGTGTTGGTTAGTGATGAGCGAGCATACTCGCAAGTACTCGGTACTCGCCTGAGCATCTCAGTACTCGAGATGCTCGAAGCTCGCCGAGTACTTCCGGGATGCTCGGGCGGATGCTGGGGTCCCCTCCCTGCATGTTTGCCGCTGTTTAGAGCGCCATTCAACATGCAGGAATTGTCTGCCACACACTGCAATGCTGCAGCCATGTTAGTTGTGGCATTACAGTGATTGGCTGGCCGCACAGCCTCATCAGGTCTATACCAGACCTAGCGCCGCCGTGCTGATCAGTCCACTCTGCAATCAGACAGTGTAGGGAGAGGTGCTGCTGAGCTAGGGAGAGATTTGGTTGTTTATTAGTTAGTGTAGGTATTCCACAAGATTCTCTACACATATTCATCTCAACTAACAGTCCTTCTGAGGACTAATCCAGCTGGAGAGATACCAGTGCTAGGCAGGCAGGCAGGGTATATAGCAGACTGCAGTGCATATAGCAAGAGGGTCCATTTCAGTTCTGTCTGCTGGTGCTTTTACAGATATTATATTTGTAGAAATAGCCCCACGTATCAGGGGCCAGGAATATTTTTTTTTATTTTTATCTGATTGTTTTCTTAAGGCTGTGTGCCCACGATGCGTTTTTTAAGTGTTTCCGCAGGGCAAAAATGCTGCAGAAATGCTTAAAAAACGCATGGTAGAAGGCCTGCCATGTTGCCTAATGATAATCTGCATGTGCTTTGCACATGCGGCGGAAATTTCCGCTGCGGATTATCATGGCGGAAAAAAACGCAGCACTACCAATTATTTTGCGGAAGCTCTGCATTTTCGCTGCCATTGACTTGCATTGGAACACTTGGATTCCGCATCACTGGATCTGTACATGCGGAATCCAAGCGTTTCAATGTGCGGATGGTACCCGGGTCTGGATGAGAGGAGACTCTCCTCCGGACCCGGGTACCATAGAAACTGTAAAAAAAAGAATAAAATAAAAAATAAATATGATACTTACCTTCTGATGGCCCCCGGTGTGCTTGTCTTCGCTTGCCGGCAGATCGCGGTGGACGGAAGGACCTGCGCTGACGTCATTTAGTCATGTGACGGCAGGTCCTTCAGTGTACCGCGAGCTGCCGGCAAGCCAGGACGGAACGAATAAAGACTGCGCGGGCCATCAGAAGGTAAGCATATATTTATTTTTTAATTTTTTACCATTCTTTAAGGTCACACTATATAAATCCATGACGTTTGCCTGGATTTATATAGTGTGACCAAGTTGTCAAGCACTTTCCAAGTGATGCTAAAATCGCTTGGAAAGCGCTTGTCTACCCACATGCGGAAATGCATGTGAAGAACGCTTCACATCCGGTTGTCCCTGGCAGGAAAAACGCATGCACAATCCGCATGCTTTTTTTCTGCCAGGGAGCTGCAGAAATGCTCAGGAAAAAATCCAGAGCATTTCTGCATCATGGGCACATAGCCTAAAAACCATGCCAGAGAACACAGTTTTTCTTCGCCATTTGCTTGTTGGCACTGCATAATACAGCCAGGTCCTTTCCATATTACAGCGCTAAAAATCCATCTATTGAAAACTGTGGTTTGCCCGTCACACGGATCACATATAATTGCCCTCAACAATGCAGTTACTGGGAAAGTCCACCTAACCACGGACACGTGGACAAGTGCTTGTGGGCAGGGACGATACATCTCTCTGACGGCACACTGGGTTAACATTGTGGAAGTTGGAACCCAGTCGGACCTTGGGACGGAACACATCCTGCCGATTCTGAGGATTGCGGGCCCTAGGTCAATCGGGGTTGCCCCCACAGTCTACAGCTCCTGCACCTCATCTTCCTCAGCCTCCTCCTCCTCTTCAGCCTCCATCTCCGAAATAACCACATCAGTCACAAGCTGGAAGCACTGCAGCACTGCCTCAGCCAAGCGGCAACAGGCTGTGCTGAAGCTAATATGCTTAGGTGACAAACCGCACAATGCTGAAGAGTTGTGGACAGCTCTGAAAGAACAGGCAGATCTGTGGCTGACACCGCTGAACCTACAGCCAGGCATGATCGTGTGTAACAATGGCAGGAACCTGGTGGCGGCTCTGAGGCGAGGCGAGCTCACACATATACCATGCCTCGCCCATGTGCTTAACCTCGTGGTTCAGCGGTTTCTCAAAACCTACCCGGAGTTGCCTCATCTGCTTGTCAAAGTACCCCGCCTGTGTGCCCATTTTAGAAAGTGAGCTACAGCTTCCGCCGCCCTAGCCATGCTTCAGCATCATTTGCTGGTGTGTGATGTCCCCACGCATTGGAATTTTACACTGCAGATGTTGGGAAGGATTTGTGAGCAGAAGGGGGCAGTTGTTGACTACCACCATCAACAAGGCCATCGGTATTCAGTTCAGACTCCACACATAAGAAATCAGGAGTGGACATGGATGTCAGACATATGTACCATCCTCCAAAACTTTGAGGACAAGATGGTGAGTGGTGATGATGCCATAATAAGCGTCACAATCCCGCTTCTCTGTCTTCTGAAACGCTCACTGCTAACAATCAAAGAGGATGCATTGCAGGAGGAGCACGATGAGATGGAGCAAGAAACCATACAGAGTGATTCCTCACAGCCCAGCCTCATTTCATCCCAACGTGGATTGGGTGACAATGAGGAAGAGGAGGAGGAGGAGGAAGAACAGGAGCTAGTTTCATGCACTATAGACGGTGCTACCTGCACAAATGTCATACCATATGTTCAGCATGGATGGCCTGAGAACAGGGAGGAGGAGGAGGAGAGAATGGTCAGTTGTCCTCTTGGTGAGGACACGGAAGTCTTGCCTGTTAGCAGCCTGGCTCGCATGGCTGAGTTTATGTTACGCTGCCTTTCCCGTGACCCTTGCGTTCTCAAAATTTTGGGAGACAGTCATTACTGGTTGATGACACTTCTAGACCCACACTACAAGGAGAACTTTCTATCTCTTATTCCTGAGGCGGACAGGTCTACAAAGATGGGGCAGTACCAAAAAGCCCTTGTTACGGAACTATTAAAAAAATTCCCATCTGAAAACGCTGGTGGCAGAGGTCACAGTTCGTTGGACAACCAAGGAGTACAGGCAAGAGGGACACAAATCCAATCCAGCAGAGGCAGGGGAACACTGTCAAAGTTCTGGGAGAGTTTTCTTAGCCCCTCCCATCGCACAGGCCCTGAGGCACGGGGTACTCTCACAAGGAGTGCAAAGTTTGGGAAGATGCTGAGGGAGTACCTTGCCGACCATACCAACATCCTCCGTGATTCCTCTGTGCCTTATAATTATTGGGTATCCAAGCTAGAGACGTGGAATGAACTGTCTCTCTACACCTTGGAGGTCCTGGCCTGCCCTGCCGCTAGCGTTTTGCCAGGGCTGGATTGGGCCAGACTTGTCAACACCACTGAATGATAGCAGTGTAACATAAACTCAAATCCAGTTTCTTTTTTGTGAAGTGTATTCCCATGCACCTTTTCACACCCACACATGGGTATATGTTTCCTGATTTTGGCTATTTGCTCTTGTCCTCCTCCTTCTCCTCATCCTCATCCTCCACCACCATATCACCAGGGTGACATGGTCTGTGATGCAACACCCACATATTTTTTTTAAAGGGTGTTTATGATGCCAGTAAAAAAAAAATTTTATACAGTATGTTCATGTATACCCCCAGGGGTAAATGTTTGTCAGCCCATCCACTTAGTGCATGGGCGTTACAAGTATAGGAGACCCGCTCCTTTCTAATGGTAAACATTTTTTTATGAGGTCCTCCTCCACGTCTTTTCCAAGGTGCATTGGAATGCCTCCCAATTTTTGGCAACACTATAGGAGACCCACTTCCCAATAATGGGAACATTTTTTTCATGAGGTCCTTTGTCTCTTCCAAGGTGCTTTGGAGTGCCTCCCAATTTTTGGCAGGCCTTGCATTCACTACATAGGCCAACACTATGGGAGACCCACTTCCCAATAATGGGAACATTTTTTCATGAGGTCCTTTGTCTCTTCCAAGGGGCTTTGGAGTGCCTCCCAATTTTTGGCAGGCCTTGCATTCACTACATAGGCCAACTCTATGGGAGACCCACTTCCCAATAATGGGAACATTTTTTCATGAGTGACCTGGGAGTCAGAAATGCTTCCAGGGGTCTTCCCCATGCTGTTCCCATGTCATTTGAGCTCTGTTCCCATTGATTTGGGCAATTTTTAAGCCCTGTGCAGACCGCCGGGGGGAGCCGCCTGAAAAATGATCGAGTTTCCCATAGACTTACATTGGGCTCGTTGCTCGGGTCGAGCACCTGAGTATTCCACTGTGCTCGACCCGAGCAACGAGCACCCGAGCATTTTAGTGCTCGCCCATCACTAGTGTTGATGTGTTGATGGACATGGGGGACATGGGAGACATAAATGGACTACTATCTAAGGTGTATAGGCACAAGGCAGTTTAGGAGTTAAGGTTAAAGATGTTACAAGATATTACATGAAATGTTACATTTTTTGCTGATCACTAATGGTTCACATGAACCTAAAATCTTCAGTCTTAACTTTTTCTTAAGGCATTATTGTAAAGTCTATGAGAAGATATGATGGGTTCAAAGAACTTCTGGAATTTTAACAAATGCAGAAGACAATTTTTGAGATGGGGATGAATAAATAAATAACACATCACCAATTATAAGAAGAGATCCTACTTTTTGGGGGTCGTGTTTTACTATAATCAATTGTCTATTGCATCTGGAATGGAAGTTGTGCCTTGATTTTGTCAGAGATAATCTGGGGAGGCAAAACCATGGGGGGTCACACAAACCTCCACTTTTGGTACCCTGACTGCTGTTAGGTGCTGTGATGAAATCCTTGGAGCCATTGTCAGACAATACACCGGTGCAGTGGCCCTGGGTTTCTCCTGGTACAGGACAATATCCATCCTCATGTGATCAGACTGTGGAGACAGTTTCTGGATGAGGAAGACATTTATGCCTTTGACTGGCCCTCATGTTTCCCAGAGCTGAATCCTTTTGAGATCCGGTGGTTTGTTCTGTATCAGGCATCCAACAAAGTCAAGTAACATTACAAACTATGCAGGAGCTCACCGATGCCCTGATAACCCAGAATACCGCCCGTTGTCTCATCAGGAGCATGCCCAGACATTGTCAGGAGTGCTACAGACACGTGGGGTCATACTTTTATTTTTCACGTCACTGTAAATACTTCTATACCATCCTTTGTTATTACTCTGTACGTCAAAAGATATCATAAGCAGAGAATGGGAAGATAAACAGCAAAACAAATAATTATTAAAACAAATCCAATGGAAATATTTATTTTTTATTTATTTAATTTTTAGTTCTTCAAACTCGAATTGTCTTCTTTCTTTTCTCACTATATGCAGAGAAGTTTTGCTACAAGAAGCAGACGTTCCACGGGTAAGTCCTTACTGATACAACGCTGTTACAATGCCTTATACCAATGTTCCCAGCCGGCAGCTCTCTGCTGGCGTCTGAACTGCAACTCCTAGAATGGCATAAATAGCCATAGATTGGGCAAAACTGGCCGACACATCCACTGGTAAAACTCCAGAATAGTAATTTACAGGACTGACCGGAATGAAACAAGGATACTGATAGATGATGATGAATGGGTGAAGCTGCAGAAGAGACGATGTAGGACGGGGCGTTGCTCTGCCCGCTGTCAAGTTCTTCAAAAGTTGAACCATTTCGCCTCCAGATATGTTACTCCAGTTCCTGTAGTCCTTGACTGGAGTAACACTTCTGAAGGGGCACACGTACACGCACACCACTCATCAGATATGCCAAGTTCATTAAGTGTTGTGCGCCTCTTAATGAAAAGCATTCATGAATAAGATTTGCCGATTTCTTTAAGACTGGGGCCTGAAAAAGCACTCACAAAATGATTAAAATCATTTTCCTAGTCATTTCTATGGATAGAATATTTATGCACCTAAAGTGGCATAATTCTTGATGAATTTGCCCGTCAGGCTTCCACAAGCACAGTAGTGCCTTAGTTTTGCAACTTTTGGTGGATCCAGCCAGGAGTGGAGTAAAAATGCTAAAATTCGCAACATTTTTGTGCTACTTTGAATTTTGCAGCGTTTCAAAGTGTTGAACACTAGAAAACTGTTGAAAACAACTTGATGAGTCGGGCCCTATATCTCCAGCAGTGGCAGTAAATAAATGGAGCAATGAATGGAGTAATGAAGCTTGTGCAAGACTATATCCCTCCATTCAAATGGAAGAGAAAAAAACACAGAAGCGCTCTATGTGTGAACCAGCTTGAAGGTCCAGAAATCCAGCGTTCTGGAATTGCTCACCTGGGATACTTGTGCTGACCATGCACAACACTGCATGAAATGTGAACTGAAAACACTCAAAGCTGCAGCACCGACCTCCTGTCCCAATTGCCAGAGAAGGAAGCAAAGGATAATCCAGGAAGGAGGAAGAAATGCAGTTTCTCCAGGCGCTGCCACAAAGGATGACGAGACAGATGGTAAGTAAGATTTTTCTATTGTTTTGTAATGGTAACAAGACTACACATTTCTGGGATGATTCAATTCAAATGGGACACTCTAGAGCCCCATGTTTTAAACTGTGGAGGTCCCAGTGTGGGATACCCAGTGGTCAGCAAGTATTTACTTTTTGGGTCGAAAGGTGATAACTTGCAACCTTTGTAGCATATTTTTAAATGATTATTCTCATTTCTTCTTCAGAAGCGCGCTGCTCCCCTGTCTTCCTACTTTCTGCTCGGCAGGGCAAAGTGCGCTCCGGACTGACTGACATTTTGGAGAAGCATCATAGATGCGCAATTGGCCCAAACTTAGTTCCCATGCCGCTATATGAAGCATCGGAGGATCACAGAAGTACTCAAGCTGGTTGGATTCACTCATCTGGCCAACTTCAGAGCAGCACTTGTAAGCTCTACAGCAAAGAGCTTGTAACTGTTGCGCTTCTCGCCTTGGAGAATGACCACCGAAATGAAATGGAAAAGACAGAAAATCATCTTACCAGGTAATGCACTAATGTATGTTTTTCTTTATATTGAGCCATGTTTCCACATATTCAATATAATAAAATCTCATTCTCCCTCTATGAATGTTCATGTGCAGGAAAAAAACTGAGTAAAACTCTCTTCTTTATTAATTCCGGCATCTTTTTGACTTGCTACATATGAAAATAGTAGAAGGTAAATATATAAGTGACGCGCCCCTGGGCCTGCTATGTCGCGCAGCGTCTCGCGCACGGGGGCTTACCCGGAACCGGATCAGATGAGGGTTGTAGTCTCCGAGTGGCGGGGACCCGGTCCGTGCCCAGGGAGTCAAACTCCGTGTGTGGCAGTCTTGATAGGTGTTATTTGAGTGTCGACTCCGCCACCCGTTGATTTGCAGCTATGGAGCTGCCGCTGCAGGGCAGACCGCTGAGGCCAGTGTAGAATTGTGCAGCGTGATAGTATAACCCCCAACGGGAGGGGTATGGCCTCAGGGCAGCCGACGTGGAAGATGGGGGTAGCAGGAACCACTCAGAGACGGTGCGGTGTAATTCAGGGTCTTTACTGGTAACAACGATAGACCCTCCCGGAGTACTTGCTAGCGAACGGGGCCTGGTCAGTCCTTGAGCAGATGGGATCTCCCCTGGCCAGGCGGAGTTGTAGGCCTCCCAAACTGACTGTACTCTTCTGGCTACCTTGCTAGAAGCGGATATAAGTAGCCCACGTCCCTGAGTGTGCCGTGTGGTGCTCACCCGTATGGCCGGTGACTCGGGGCCTTCTAATGGCTTCCGCTCCACGATGGCGGTGCTGGTCCCACGCGTGTGACCTTGCCTTCGGGTTTCTGGGCCTGAGGACCTGAAATCCCCTGCCGGTCGGCTTCTGCTGCTGGGTAAGAGTTAGTCCCCACAGCCTCGAACGCCGGGTCCGGTAAGAAAGCTTCTCAGTCAGGGCGAGCTCTGCAGCTGCCAGCCCCTGACTCGTAGTAGTATTGCTCCCACTGAGCTTCTGCTGTTTCTTCCTATGACTGTTTCTCGTCTCTACTCTCCTTGACTCCTAACCCTGCCTCAGCCCCGGGTTTATATAGGGGAAGTTCTTCCCCTCCCAAGACTGGGCAGGAGGTGTGGCATGCACAGGATCCCTGACCAAAGGACCTCCCACCTGCTCTCAGACATAACATTACATTACTGTGGAAACCAGACCCCTGGGGTGCCACATTCCCCCCTAGTGAAATTTAGTACTCCGGGACTAAACATATTTTTTTGTAAAACATAACAAGTAAAAACAGAAACAGTACAATAAAGAAAACACATAAAGATGGTTACGGCGTGTCCGCAACCGGGTGCAGTCTTTGAAGGAAACAAAGGTGTCCATTTCACCAAAACAGGGAGACGTAACCAGGTAGGGGTCTGTCCTGCCCCGAGTCCTTAACAGTCTTTTAGTCCATCCTGGGTTACGCTCCACTAACTGTACAAAGGATTCCGGGTAAATCCACCAAGGACTCCTATAAATTACTAGAAACACATAATTATTTACAGGATATGGCCGCTCTCAGTCCACCAGTGGGGATAAGGATTGGCTGCTCACAGTGCTCAGCCTGGTAAGGGATAGGGACACACGGGGAACAATTCACTAATCCCAACGGGGACCATATTTTAATTAGCAGCAGTCCTTGTACCCTAACGGGTAACTATGTACAGCTCTTTATTCACGCTACTTCCCTTCAGTAGCTATGTCCTCTTTGTGCTCCCTCCTGAGGGTAGTCCTCAGACCCGTCCGGGTCCTCTTGGCTTTCCTCGTATTGGTAGTACTGCAGCTCCTCCTCGGTTAGCTGGGTTAGTATCTCTGCGACAGTCCTCCTCCCAGGTGGCCAGGACTTTACCTCCCTTTGGGCTGCCCCGGTTAATTGGGCCACCAGGATGCTCACGTTTTGCTCCTCTGTGAGGGGGTACACCTGGAAGAGGCTATCCAGCTTTTCTCTAAAGTCATGCAGGGTATGTGACTCCCCTGAGTACTGGGGTAGCCAGGCTGCCCCCGGGATATAGGGCATGGTGAAAGGCATGACCGCAACAGCGGTGGCGCTGGCGGGGGTTGAAGCGGTGAAGCTCTCCTCCGTATCCGACATCCTTCTCCCCCCTAGTGGACCGTGGCCTACCTTGCGATGATCCTCTTCCGTAGGCCGCGGCTCCGCAGTGGATCGTCAGGGTTGAGGACCTTCCGTCGCGCTCCTGTGACGTCGGCGTCTGCTGGGCTCCTTCCAGGACCTTACGCAACGTCCGGACGTGAGGCGGGGCTTCAGTTCTCGCGCGCTTTCGGAGTCCACGCCCCTCTTCTTCCCGCAATGCGTCTTCAAGATGGCGTCCAACGGCGGGAAAACTCCACGGATGGCGGGAAGAAGGCAGAAGATGGTGCCGGATGGCGGGAAAACTTCGCGGATGGCGGGAAGAAGACAGAAGATGGCGCCGGATGGCGGGAATCTTCACCACTGGTAAGTTTGAACAGTCTTTTTCAGGCAGGCAGTACCCGGTGGTTGCGGGCACGAAATCCTGCCGACTACGCCAAAAGTTGACGCACCCCTGGGCCTGTGTCACGCAGCGTTGCGCACGCGGGAGCTTACCCGGAGCCGGATCTGTTGAGGGTTGTAGTCTCGTGGCGGTGACCCGGTCCGTGCCCAGGGAGTCAGACTAAGTGGCACTGTATCAGCGGTAGATGTAGGACGACTACGCCACCCGTTGAATGCAGCTATGGAGCTGCCGCTGCAGGGCAGACCGCTGAGGCCGGTGGTATGATAGTGCAGCGTGATAGTATAACCCCCAACGGGAGGGGTATGGCCTCAGGGCAGCCGACGTGGAAGATGGGGGTAGCAGGAACCAGTCAGAGACGGTGCGGTGTAATTCAGGGTCTTTACTGGTAACGATAGACCCTCCCGGAGTACTTGCTAGCGAACGGGGCCTGGTCAGTCCTTGAGCAGATGGGATCTCCCCTGGCCAGGCGGAGTTGTAGGCCTCCCAAACTGACTGTACTCTTCTGGCTACCTTGCTAGAAGCGGATATAAGTAGCCCACGTCCCTGAGTGTGCCGTGTGGTGCTCACCCGTATGGCCGGTGACTCGGGGCCTTCTAATGGCTTCCGCTCCACGATGGCGGTGCTGGTCCCACGCGTGTGACCTTGCCTTTGGGTTTCTGGGCCTGAGGACCTGAAATCCCCTGCCGGTCGGCTTCTGCTGCTGGGTAAGAGTTAGTCCCCACAGCCTCGAACGCCGGGTCCGGTAAGAAAGCTTCTCAGTCAGGGCGAGCTCTGCAGCTGCCAGCCCCTGACTCGTAGTAGTATTGCTCCCACTGAGCTTCTGCTGTTTCTTCCTATGACTGTTTCTCGTCTCTACTCTCCTTGACTCCTAACCCTGCCTCAGCCCCGGGTTTATATAGGGGAAGTTCTTCCCCTCCCAAGACTGGGCAGGAGGTGTGGCATGCACAGGATCCCTGACCAAAGGACCTCCCACCTGCTCTCAGACATAACATTACATTACTGTGGAAACCAGACCCCTGGGGTGCCACATAAGACTAATGCAGAAGACGACAGTCCAATGGGAACAGATATTGTGCCTTTATAGAAACAAATGTGGGGCCTTTGCAGTTGTCACCAAATTGATGCAATGTATCCTTATTAATAAAACAAAGATGTCTCTGCCGGGTTCTCAAAATACTATTTATTGACTTATATAGCTCTGTTTCTAACAATCCAAGCAATACAATAACTGCAAATATACAGCAAGTGAAATAAGTATTGAACGTTTCACCAATGCTCTACATAAATATGTTTTGAATGGTGCTATTGACATGAAATTCTCACCAGATTTCAGTAAAAACCCATCCAATCCACACAGGCAAAGAAATGAAACCATAAATGTCCATAAATGAAATCATGTGTAATAATGAAGATGACACAGGGAAAAAGTATTGAACAAGCTTCCTGAAATGTATTTAATACTTTATACAAAAGCCTTTGGTGGTGATGACAGCTTTAAGACGCCTCCCGTATGGAGAAACTAGTCGCATACATTGCTCAGGAGTGATTTTGGCCAATTCTTCTACACAAACACTCTTCAAATCCTGAAGGTTCGGTGGGCTCCTTCTATGAATTTTAAACTTTAGCTCCTTCTATAAATTATGCAATTTTTACCAAATGTGGCAATACACCATATGTGGTTGTACACTAGAGTTTGAGCACACGGCAGGGATCGGATGAGTAGAAGCGCAACTTGGGTTTTAGAATGCAGATTCTGTTTGAATAGATTGAGGGTGCCATTAGCCGAGCCCCTGAGGTGTCAGATCAGCAGAAACCCCCACAAGTGACCCCATATTGGAAACTTTACTGCTTAAGGAATTCATCAAGGGGTGTAGTGAGTATTTTGAACCTACAGATGCCTCACAGAATATTATAACATTGGAATGTCGAAATTTCACATTTTAGTTGTTAAAATTTAATTTTTTTTTATTAGCTACAAATGTGTCAGTTCCATGAGGGTTAGTAGGTGAAATTGGACCCCAAAATTTATTCTGCAATTTCTTCCGAATATGGTGATGCTCTATATGTTGTCAGAAACTACTGTTTAGCCTCACGTCATGGCTGAGAAGGAAGGAGCGCTATTTGGATTTGAACCACAGATTTTGCTACAATAATTTTCGGGCAACATTTGCAGAGCCGTTAAGGTGCCAGAACAGCAGAAAACCTCCACAAGTGTACCCCATTGCAGAATTTGGACCTCTCAATGAATTCATCTACGGCTCAAGTGACTATTTTGTAACATCCACGCCATAGTTTTTTGGGGGGAGAATTGCAAATATGCCAGCTCAGTGCCCACACATTGTGCCCAGTTTGTGTTTCTGGGGAAAACCCGTAAAATGTTAAGTGCACTCTTCCCGCTACAATAATGCCAAAAATGTAGGCACAGTGGGGCTCAGAAGGAGGCGGTATTTTGGAGCGTATATTTCACTGTATTTTATTTGAGGGGTGGGAGCCATGTTGCTTTTCCAGAGTCTTTGTTCTACTAGTAACATGGGAACCCTCTACATTTGCAGTGACAGATGGCAGATCTGAGTGGGGGCTGGTTTTGTGTGGGAAAAGTTAGGGTTTTTTTGGTAACATTTTGGAGTACAAAATATTTTTTGATCACTTTCAGTATGGTGGGCTCACATTCTTGTGTTCTACACTGAGCATTTATAACAGGGTTTCAGAGTAAATCTCACAAAAATGCAATTCAAACGAAATCCCCAGAGGAACCATCCATCATAATGAGGCAGATGGAGACACTTTGGACTCTGTTTGCCGTGTATTCCGGTGGTATCCATCTTTTTTGGCGTGCACAAAACTGTGGTCGCCCACACTTGTGCGCTAAAAAGATGCATAAAATAATGTGACACCACTGTAACAGACACCAGAGTCCAAAGTGCCTCCATCTGCCTCTTTATAGTGAGTGGTTCCATTGGGAGTTTTGTCTGAATCGTGTCTTGTCTGAATTGCGTTTTCTCTGATTTACATAGAAATTCCAATGTAAGAGCTCAACAGAGAGCGCAGGATAAATGTGAATCGAGCCATATTCCAATTTTTGGGATGTAGAATGAACAAATAGACAGTAGTACAAGAACAGTTTTTATTTTTATTTTTGCGCCGCTCATCGTGCGGTATAAATTAATCTACGGGTCAGTGCAATTACAGCGATACCAGATTTATATAGTTTTTTATGTTTTGCTGCTGTCATGCAGTAAAAATGATTGTTTATAAAAAAATAGTTGTTTTTTTGTCGCCATATTGTGAGAGCTATAATTTCTTTATCTTTTGACGAACAGAGCTGTATGAGGGCTTATTTTTCACAACGAGTTGAAGATTTTTTTGGTACCATTTTGGTTTACATAACAATTTTTGATTGCTTTTTACTAAGATTTTTCAGACACAGAATGAATAAAAAACAGCAATTCAGCTATTGTTTTTATACTGGACATTCTTTTGCACCGTTCACCATGCGGTAAAAGTGATAACACTGATTTATTCTTCTGGTCTGTATGACTGTATGATTACAGTGATATCAAATTCATATGACCCCCTGATTCATTTGCTGTTTTGGGGTAACTTTGTTTCTCCTATTATCCTTTGTCCATCTCTTCTTAAGGGTATTATATAGACCTGTTTACCTATCAAAATATATTTGTTTAATTCACCTTATGGACATCTATGGCATACAGTATATGTTCCATATGCATTTCATGTCCCTTTTGATCAGGGATATTCACTGAGTATACATATTTTTGTACTGTTTGTACCTTTCTCTACGTGACCCCAGGTGTTCATGTCACTTATATTGATTGTCTATCATTATTGCTTGGGGATATTTTAGCACACTTTTTATTATTATATTTTTTAATAATTTGTGGAATATTTATTATCCCCCACACATTTTTTGGTACACCAGTGCACTTATTTTGCACGTATTCATTGTTAGTGCTTATGACATTTATGTTCAATATTATTGCTATTATTATTGTAACAGGTTAACCCTTTTTATTATTCACTTTTTTATGTATCTCTTAGTACACTAGTGCACTTGCTCCGCACTTATTCACCCACAGTGCTTATGGTATTATGTCTAACATCATTGCTGTCATTAGTAATAGGTTATTTCATCCATCCTCTCTCTTGTAGCTTCTAATTCCATCTGACTTATATACCAGGTTCAGGCATTTATTAGGATTACTATGTATTATGTATTACCTTTTCCACCTGCTTTACACACGATGTGATATGAGTCCTGTCCAGTAGCGATCCGGGCTCCCCCGTCTTTTGTACACCTAGCGGTATTTTCTTGCCGCACACTTTACTTACTTCCTTTCCTTGGGCTTGTGTGCATGCGCATTCATGGCACTCAGTGTCTTCCGGCCTTGCGCACTCGGAACAGTGTGCATGCCACGTATGCGTTCCAAGCGCACAATCCTGAAGTCACCATTTACATCTATGAGTTACTGAGGAACGCTTCATGTGCCGCCTTCCACCCATGGCAATAATTGGATATAAGGCTAAAAACTTTGATTAATGGCTGTATATATAAGGAACACTGTCCCCTCCCTAGTTAACGCCCCTTGGAAGAAGCACTGGCGAAACGGCGTTGTCGGGGGTCCATCCACATGTAGATCTGACTACTAACAGTAAGTTCTAAGTGACAACTCCTTTCAAATCAGTACTACCGGGATTCAAAGCCTCCAAGCATTGCACTGTGCACTTTACGACGGGCTAGTCCCTATAATCTGTGTTTTATTTGATTCATGTTTACTGTTTTATGCCAATAGACTTCTCCATGGAAAACCTTGATTTATTAGGTTTCTTTTCTCCAGCACAATGCACCTTAGACGTGGGGTTATATATCTGCATGGTTTAATTAGTGATCACATGGAGTCATAACTTATTTTCAAATAGCATTAGGCTCATCTGTATGTGGATTGGTTAACGGTTTCCCTTCCCTGCTATGTTTATATGTTGTTTTATTGATTTTAGCATTATCAAATTAATAGAATAGAGTGTGTTCTTAAACCACTGGTAAAGATTACACCCAGCTACATTCAGGACACAACAGACCTACTGAATAAACTAGCAGCAATAGGTCCTCTACCAGAAGGATCCATCCTGGCCACCATGGATGAGGAATCTTTGTATTCTAACATCCCACATCAGGCCTGCAAAATCTTCATAGAAAATACAGGAATTGTTGCTGATTCTGTGGTCAAACTTACAGAATTCATCCTCACCCACAATTACATTGAATTTGATAACAACATATATCTACAGGAAACTGGTACAACGATGGGAAGTAAAATGGATCCACAGTACGCAAATCTTTTCATGGCCAAGTTTGAAAGTGACTTTTTGTCCTCATGCCCCATCAGGCCTCTGGCCTACTATCGTTTCATTGACGATATTTTAATCATCTGGACGGGGTCTGAGCAACAGCTGAAGACTTTCCATGAACACTTTAATCGATTTCATCCCACCATCAACCTAACACTCAACTACTCCTGTACTGAAATTAACTTTTTGGAGACCATCATCAAGCTACAGAACAATGAAATAGAGACATCCTTGTACAGGAAACCAATCGACCGTCCTACATACCTTAAATTGTTTACAGACAAGCCGTCAGATACAATCGGATATGTTCCAACCCTATGGATAGAGACAAACACCTTCTTGGTCTCAGACCTTTTTGAATCAGGGCCACCATCCAAGAACAATTGAGAACCAGATTACAAGAGCCACCAGAATACCAAGGAATCACCTCCTACATTACAAAACCAAACAAGAAAGCAACCGGGTGCCTCTAGTAGTCATCAACAATTCAAATCTGGAGGCGCTAAGTAGAGCTACACGGAAACTACAACCCTTACTACAAAAAGATGCCCGATTACAATCCATATTTCCAGACCCCCCACTTCTGTGATTCAGGCAGCCCCCAAATCTAAGAAGCATCATTGTCAGAAGCTTTCTGTCATCTCCTCCAGCTACAGGTACCTTTCCTTGCAAACAGAAAAAATGTAAAACCTGTCCGTTTATAATGACCACAGACAAGATGATGATACCCAACTCACATCAGGACTATAAGATCCCAGGTACGTTCAGCTGTATCACATCTAACGTAGTGTACTTAATTATATGTACCAAATGTCCAGCTGGGGGTCTTTATGTAGGGAAGACAGGGCAAAAACTTAGGACAAGAATGAATCATCATCGCCACACAATAAAAGAAAAAAGAATAGATCTACCTGTAGCCAAGCATTTTTGTTCCCCTTATCATAGCATAAAAGACATGAAATTACTGGTATTAAAAGGTCATTTCAAATCTCAAAGAGAAAGAAGAATCTCAGAATATAAACTAATGGTGACCTTTAACACTTTCAGAGCAGGAATGAATGTGTCGCATGGATTTATGTCATTTTACATCAACTAAGGAATGTGCCCCTCAGACTTGTGAGGCCATCATAACACTGGACCTAGTCACAGGACAATAAAACCTTCACACTCCTTATCTATTAACTGCTAAAATATTTATAGCCAGAACTGTTTATCTCTCCCATAATAACTCTGCTTTCCGTCACCTGTCGCATCTATTGCATTATTTCTGTGTCTTATTGTGAATAAATATGTGACTCTTCAGATTTTGTGGTATACTAGCCTGATGAAGAGACCTGAGTAGTCTCAAAAGCTTGCAATTTGTTACTATCTTTTCAGTTAGCCATTAAAAGGAATCAACCACTGAAGACTCTCAAATCAAAGCATTATCAAATACATTTCTGATGTTTTATTTCTGCGCATATTTCTATTCTGTGTCTATAATTTGATTTTAATATTGCAGCTGTGGGATTATATTTATTGTTGAAGTGGTATGCAGTGACTTACCTGGGACACTTGTGTTAATTGCTATATTCTAACTGAGACAAAACCGTGTATGAATAAAGGATATTTATTACACACAAGTCTACAGTTAATATACTACTAATCACCACACTAACACAGTGCACACTAATAACAATAGCAGACAGTACTAATATACGATTAATTCCCAATTACCTAATTATACTTCCCACCAACTTGAGCTAAAAACATACATAGATTAATACTTATATCCCACCCGTCTATCACTACACTATCCCTATGGAGAAAAAGGGGTTACAAGCAGTGATCAGTAGACCCTCAGCCAGGGTGTCCATCGAGTTTTACCTGAAGTGGCTTTTGTGATGTCTTTGTGTTTGTGTTTTTGCGGCGGTTTCACTGCAAAATCAGTTTATATATAAAATAGTGGCGACTTCCAAGCAGAAGCTTCTAGAAGAAAAGACCAATCGCTTCTTTTAGCCGCTTCACAGCTTTTGAAGCCTGAAGAAGTTAAAAGAAGTGACAACAGACGGATCATATGCACAGCAAGTCCTTTTGACATTTCAGTACATATGTTCATTCTTTTTGACGTTTGTACAGCTTTTTTTTTTTTAGAATAGACATTTATCATCAATCCACCTGCTCTGAGCACAATGTTATGGAGTTCCCAGTATGCAAACCATGCAAATAAGGTGAATGACACAGAATCAATATAATTGGTATAACATTTTTTAATGTAATCATATATATATATATATAACATTGGCCCATTGCACACAGACGTTCGCTGATGATTGTTGTAATAAACTTCTAACTTTCGGCTTATATTGGAGAGCCTGGTTTCCTCTCTATCTACTTTCCAGAGCATCTTCAAAATCTCCTCACAGAAAAGAGAGAAGGGGGTTCATCCGAAAATCGTCATGTGCAGGAGCAGTTTCTTCTTCAGCGTCTCAATAATATCACAGAAAGAAGACCGCTATTTCATTGATCCTCATCTGAGAACTCAGTACTGGTACGATGTTTCCCAAAGCTGATGGTAAACTAAAGAAAAGACAGAACAGAAGTAAAGGTGAATTATTTTTTTTACCAATTGTAATGAATGCAGATGTAATCTATATGTTCTCTCTTACCTGGGCTGACGTACAAGATGGACTCTTCTAGTGTCACTGCCAAACTCTTAACTTCTTCCATGAAGATTTAAGATGTTCCACTGAATTTTAGAAGGAAGCAGTGTTTGCGACACAGGGGGCACCGAAGGTTGGAGTTGAGCCAGGTAGAGATGCAACCCTGATGGAAACAATGATTGCATGGTAGCACTGTGACTCCCTCTCCAGTCTCATAATCCGTCATGCAGATGACACACGACTCCTCCTGAGATGTTACAGTTCTTGTTGGGAGGTTCCTAATTTGCTGAGCTCGCCAAGTCTGCTGCCTTTCCTGCAGATTATATTGTGCAGGTGGTGATGGTGGCCGCATCTGTGGCGGAGGCGTCATCACTCCCATTCCCTGCTGCTGAAAGATGATGTTGAACAGACGGTTTGCCTGCAGTAATTGTACAGGAGATCCACTTGCAGCTGGAGACTCCCTGAATCTGCGGCTGGGCAGAACGGGAAATGGCCGTCTGAATTCAAACTCAGTGGCGGTGTCTGAGGATCCACTGTCATCCCTTCTGCTCTCTGATGTTTCTCTGGAGGGCTCTGCAGGGACTGGTCTAAGCAGAGAGCGGCTTCTTTCCCTGCTCTCTTGTCCTCTTTGCCGGAGAGGAGTTCTGGCTTCTCTGCGTCTCGCAGTGACAGCAGTGGCGTCTGTTCTGTGTCCACCAGTAGTAATTGGTCTTCTCTGATCCCTTTGAGAAGATCTCAATTGATGGACAATCATAGCCTGACCTATAAAGAAGCAAAATGTACTATAAATATGCAAAAGTTTATAAAAAACACTTTTGAACCAAAGAGAAATAACCTGCTGTTGCTTTGGGGTTTAGGGAGAGGAGAAAAAATTGATTAATGTTTGGGCTAAATAAACCTGCTCAGTGGATCCCCTCTCTACAGACATCACAGAGCAGGGGTGGAACCAGACTGCGACTAACACAGCCCCCAAGGACTATGAATGGGAAGGTGGAGGATGCACTGAGTGTACAGAAACCGCTTACCCCAGGGAAATCTCCTCCCAGAAAAGATCCTATAAGGTGGGAATATTCTCTCACTTACACTGATTTTCTGGTCGGCTCATCCAAGTCTCGTTGTCAGCAATAAGCTGATGCAGCTCCCTGGAAGTCATGGTTCAGTTTCCCGGGGCTAAGATGGTAGAGTGATAGAAAATGAGAACTAAGTTCTCTGCTGGCACGGATGTTATGGTGCTAAAATATCAATAAGAAGCTGTAGAAGTAAAGCACTAGATGTATGAAACAAACTAGCTCGCACTTCCAAAACCAAGGTAGAGTCTCAGCGAAAACTTCAACTCTGAAAATGGCGCTGATGTCACCGAGTGCAGAGATTGTATAACCTCACAGCATTCTATGTCACTGTGACATCACATGTGAGACCAACAACGCGCTGTCATGATGGCTGACTGTCCAATCTGTTATATACATATTATAAAATGTTATATTATTATATATTATAATAGACATTGTGAAAAAAATATTATATTATATTATTATTAACCATCTAACACTCTTAAGGTGTGTATATGTGTCTAAAGCATAGGAGATATATATATACATCTTATGAATATCAGATGCCTTGGAATAATAATCTCATACTTACCTTTCAGACCCCCAGTACTGCTGCAGTCAGTGTCCCCGCCGACCTCTTGGCTTCTCCTTCCCGCAGGGGCCATTGTGTGACCACTGCAGCTAATCAGTTAATAGAAATTTTCCATACTTATGTTTCATGTTGATGTAAAATAAACACTTTTAGAAAAGAAAACAGATAAATAAGTTTTTCAAAATACGGCATATACTAAGGTGGATACTCATGGTATGATATGCAGAGAGAGGAATACTGGGAGGGCACAGAACATGTTAGTCCACCTGCTTAACCCTCAGGATAATTCTTATCAGGTCATAGAGGGGTGTACATAGAAATCCACAGACCCCATAGCAAAGATCCGAAATGGGACCTCTTATTGGCCCCTGGCGGCCATTAAGCAACCCAGTGGTGGTCACAGAGACCCCCTGTCTAGCTGCTTAGTTACCATAATTGCTGGTCACTATGGAAGCTAAGGGGTTAAACAGCTGCAATCAGAGCTAGCTTGAATTGCAGCAATTACGAGTGGCTGTCTGCTGTGTAAAACAGCCCGCACCCACTGGGTATGGAGTGGGCTGAGCATGTGAGTTTGCCCCTTATAAGCCATCATAACTTATAATTAGTGTTGAGCCACCCCCGTAGTGTTCGGGTTCACTTCGGTTCGTCGAACACCGTTAAAACCAATGGCAGGCAAACAAAAACACATAGAAACACATAGAAAACACCTTCAAAGGTGTCCAAAAGCTGACAAACTGCTCAGAAGACGCTCTCTTTAAAAAAGCCGGCCGGCAATTCAGCAGCGGCATACACCGGTACCCGACAATTTAGACAAGAAGGAATAGAGCCTCACACATAGATTAGATAGATAGAAACATGTCAATCACATATATATGAAGTACAGTGACAGTGTTGCTTACTGTACTTGTCATTTAGTGTAAAGGATTTATTTAAAAAAATAATAGTGTTTTCATGCACCGTCTCTTTAAAAAAGCCGGCCGGCAATTCAGCATCTGTACCCGACAATTTAGAACAGAAAGATAGAGCATCACACATAGATTAGATAGATAGAAACATGTCAGTCACATATATAAGAAGTACAGTGACAGTGTTGATTACTGTACTTGTCATTTAGTGTTAAAATAAAGGATTTATTTAAAAAAAAATTGGCGTGGGGGTCCCCATAATTTTAGGCTCTAGCGGAGGTTAAGCAGACGGCTGGGGCAGATGTTTGAAGCCTGGGAAGGGAGTAATACCCATGGAGCTTCCCAGGCCACTAATATCAGCCCCCAGCTGAATACCTAGCCTTTACTAGCTATTTAAATGGGGGACCCCCCCAAAAAAAATGATGTGGGGTCCCCCCTATTTTAATAGCTAGCAAAGGCTAGGCAGACAGCTGGGGGCTGATATTAATAGCCCAGGAAGGGTGCCATGAATATTGGCCCCCTCCCAGGCTAGAAACACCAGCCGTCAGCCGCCCCAGAAATGGCGCATCCATCGGATGCGCCAACTCTGGCACTTAGCCTCGCTCTTCCACGCTGCCCTGGTGCGGTGGCAGGGGGTAATAGGGCTGGGGTTGATGTCAGCTTATAATGCCAGCTGACATCAAGCCTAGGTTAGTAATGGAGAGGCGTCTATAAGACACCTCCATTACTAACCCCATAGTCAAAGTTAAAAAAAAACCCACAAACACCCAGAATAAAGTCCTTTAATTGAAATAAACACACAATTCTTTATTGTTCTAAATTAAACTCTACTTACCATCACGCCCATTCCAGCTGAAGCCAACGATCTCCTGCAATAAAAGAAAAATAATAAAGCAACCTCATCCTTACCTTTCCATGGTTCCCACGACAGCTTCAGCTCTGCTACATCGAGATGACAGGCTGGAGCGCAGCAGAACGCTGCCATCCAGCCTGTCATCCCGCAGACACTGAGAAGTGCAGGAATGCTTCCGCTCCTCAGTGTCTCTCTGTGACGGCATCCAGATGAGCCGAGGTCATGTCCAATGAACTCAGCTCACCTCATGCACGTCACTGACAGCGTGGGAAAATTCTCCGCGCCAAGACCACGACCAATCACCGATTTGGGCGCCACATTTAAATATCGGCCGCGACCAATCAGCACAGCGTTGTTTAAATGTGGATCCAAGATCGGTGATTGGTCGCGGCCGATATTTAAATTTGGCGCACAAATCTGTGATTGGTCGCGGGCAGCGTCCGCGACCAATCAGCACAGTAGTGTTTAACTTTGGTGGCAAGATCAGTGATTGGTCGCGGTCAAGACGGCGACCAATCACCGATTTGTGCAGCACATTTAAATAGCGGCCGCGACCAATTGGATGTCAGCGCCGCTCCCCGGTCCTCCCTTAACACTCTAGCCGCATGGATGTCAGCGGCGCTGCCTGTGCAGATTCTTCCGCTGCGAAAACCCGGGACATGAGCGGGCGCTCGCAGCAGAAGTATCCCGACCCGCAGCGCCGCTCCCCGGTCCTCCCTTCACACCCTAGCCGCTGATGTCCCCACAGTATCCGCATGGTGTTACAAAGGTCCGGACATTTGTGTTAAAAATCGCTGATTGGTCGCTGGCGCTGCCCGCGACCAATCACCGATTTGGGCGCCAAATTTAAATATCAGCCGCGACCCATCACCGATTTGGGCGCCAAATTTAAATATCCTCCGCGACCAATCACCCATCTTGGCTCCACATTTAAACACCGCTGTACTGATTGGTCGCGGACGCTATTTAAATGTGGCGCCAAAATCGTGATTGGTCGCGCCCAGCGTCGGCGACCAATCAGCACAGCAGTGTTTAAATGTGGAGCCAAGATTGGTGATTGGTTGCGGCCGATATTTAAATTTGGCGCCCAAATCGGTAATTGGTCGCGGGCAGCGCCAGCGACCAATCAGCGATTTTTAAATCAAATGTCCGGATCTTTGTAACACCATGCGGATACTGTCAGGACATCAGCGGCTGGGGTGTCAAGGGAGGACCGGGGAGCGGCGCTGCGGGTCGGGATACTTCTGCTGCGAGCAGTCGCTCATCTCCCGGCTTCTCGCAACGGAAGTATCCGACCAGGCAGCGGCGCTCCCCGGTCCTCACCAATACGATTAGCTGATTGGTCGCGCTCTCCGCACGCGACCAATCAGTGTTCTTGGCGCTAAAGTTAAAAACCGCTCTGCTGATTGGTCGCGGACGCTGCCCGCGAGCAATCACCGATTTGGGCGCCACATTTAAATAGCGGCCGCGACCAATCAGCGAGCTTGGCGCCAAATTTAAACAACGCTCTGCTGATTGGTCGCGGATGCCAGACGCGTCCAATCAGTGAGATTGGCGCCAAATTTAAACAACGCTCTGCTGATTGGTCGCGGATTCCAACCGCGACCAATCAGCGAGATTGGCGCCGGCATCCGCGACTAATCAGCATTATTGGCGCCAAATTTAAACCCTGCTCGGCTGATTGATCGCGGTCGCCGTCCGCGACCAATCAGTAGTATTGGCGCCAAATTTAAACCCTGCTCGGCTGATTGGTCACAGTTGCCGGCCGCGACCAATCAGCAGTATTGGCGCCAAATTTAAACCCCGCTCTGCTGATTGGTCACAGTTGACTTCCGCGACCAATCAGCGATTTTGACGCCAAATTTAAACACCGCTCTGCTGATTGGTCGCGGCCGGCGATTGCGACCAATCAGCATTATTGGCGCCAAATTTAAACCCCGCTCTGCTGATTGGTCGCGACCGCCGGCCGCGACTAATCAACATTGTTGCCGCCAAATTTAAACACCGCTCTGCTGAATGGTCGAGGTCGTGACCAATCACCATTATTGGCGCCAAATTTAAACACCGCTTTGCTGATTGGTCGCGACCACAACCTATCAGCATTATTGGCGCAAAATTTAAACCCCGCTCTGCTGATTAGTCGCGACCACCGGCCGTGACCAATCAGTGATATAGTCGCCAAATTTCAACACCGCTTTGCTGATTGGTCGCGATTTTGGCGCCAAATTTAAACACTGATTTAAATAATTAAAAAAAAAAATACATGGGGCTTCGCCCTATTTTTGTGTCCAGCCAGGTACAACTAGGCAGCTGGGGGCTGGAATCTGCAGCGCAGGGAGGCCCAAGCTTTCTGGGTCCCCCCAGCTGCAAATTGCAGTCTGCAGCCACCCCGGAAAATGGCGCGTTCATAGAAGCGCCATCTTCTGGCGCTGTACCCAACTCATCCAGGGCCCTGGTGCGGTGGCTCACTGGGTAATAAAGGGGTTAGGGCCAGCTTGGCATTATCAGCTGGCCCTAAGCCCGAAATTCATGGGGTCACGCCAATATTAGACATGACCACTATGAATTTCTAGTAAAGTATTTAAAAAAAACACAACAATCAGAAAAAAGTCCTTTAATTGAAATAAACACACAATTCTTTATTGTTCTAAATTAAACCATACTTACCGTCACGCCCATTCCAGCTGAAGCCAACGATCTCCTGCAATAAAAGTAAAATAATAAAGCAACCTCATCCTTACCTTTCCATGGTTCCCAGACAGCTTCAGCTCTGCTACATCGAGATGACAGGCTGGACCGCAGCAGAACGCTGCCATCCAGCCTGTCATCCCGCAGACACTGAGAAGCACAGGCATGCTTGCGCTCCTCAGTGTCTCGCTGTGACGGCATCCAGATGAGCCGAGGTCATGTCCAATGAACTCAGCTCACCTCATGTACGTCACTGACAGCGTGGAAGAATTCTCCTGCACTCACCGCTTCAGCGTGAGAATTCTCCCACGCTGTCAGTGACGTACATGAGGTCAGCTGAGTTCAATGGACATGAATGAGCTCACCTCATGCACGTCACTGACAGCGTGGGAAAATTCTCCTGCACTCAGCGCTTCAGCGTGAGAATTTTCCCACGCTGTCAGTGACGTGCATGAGGTGAGCTCATTCATGTCCAATGAACTCGGCTCACCTCATGCACTTCACTGACAGCGTGGGAAAATTCTCACGCTGAAGCGCTGAGTGCAGGAGAATTCTCCCACACTGTCAGTGACGTGCATGAGGTGAGCCGAGTTCATTGTCGGCTCATCTTTATGCCGTCACAGCGAGACACTGAGGAGCACAAGCATGCCTGCGCTTCTCAGTGTATGCGGGATGACAGGCTGGATGGCAGCGTTCTGCTGCGGTCCAGCCTGTCATCTCGATGTAGCGGAGCTGAAGCTGTCCTGGGAACCATGGAAAGGTAAGGATGAGGTTGCTTTATTATTTTACTTTTATTGCAGGAGATCGTTGGCTTCAGCTGGAATGGGCGTGGTGGTAAGTATGGTTTAATTTAGAACAATAAAGGATTGTGTCTTTATTTCAATTAAAGGACTTTATTCTGGGTGTTTGTGTTTTCTTTTAACTTTGACTATGGGGTTAGTAATGGGGGTGTCTTATAGACGCCTCTCCATTACTAACCTGGGCTTGATGTCAGCTGGCATTATAAGCTGACATCAACCCCAGCCCTATTACCCCACTGCCACCGCTACAGGGCAGTGGGAAGAGCGAGGCTAAGTGCCAGAATTGGCGCATCCTATGGATGCGCCATTTCTGGGGCGGCTGACGGCTGGTGTTTCTAGCCTGGGAGGGGGCCAATATTCATGGCACCCTTCCTGGGCTATTAATATCAGCCCCCATCTGTCTGCCTAGCCTTTGCTAGCTATTAAAATAGGGGGGACCCCACGTCATTTTTTTTGGGGGGTCCCCCATTTTAATAGCTAGTAAAGGCTAGGTATTCCGCTGGGGGCTGATATTAGTAGCCTGGGAAGCTCCATGGGTGTTACCACCTTCCCAGGCTTCAAACATCTGCCCCAGCCGTCTGCTTAACCTCCGCTAGAGACTAAAATTACGGGGAACCCCACGCCAATTTTTTTTTAAATAAATCCTTTATTTTAACACTAAATGACAAGTACAGTAATCAACACTGTCACTGTACTTCATATATATGTGACTGACATGTTTCTATCTATCTAATCTATGTGTGAAGCTCTATTCTGTCTGTTATAAATTGTCGGGTACAGATGCTGAATTGCCGGCCGGCTTTTTTAAAGAGACAGTGCATGAAAACACTATTATTTTTTTTTGATAAATCCTTTACACTAAATGACAAGTACAGTAAGCAACACTGTCACTGTACTTCATATATATGTGGCTGACATGTTTCTATCTATCTAATCTATGTGTGAAGCTCTATTCTTTCGGTTCTAAATTGTCGGGTACCGGTGTATGCCGCTGATGAATTGCCGGCTTTTCATGTTTCACTGTTGGCACTGTTCCCATCGATTTGGGCAATCACTGTAATGCCACAACCACCATGGCTGTGGCATTACAGTGAGTGGCAGACAATCCCTGCATGATTGGTGCTCTAAATAGCGCCAGACATGCAGGACAAGCTTTTGGTGCACGAACAGTTATCGAACATAACCTCGAACAGCCGAATTTTTTGCAAATCGTTCGGGTTCGTCGAACAACTCGAACACCGCCCAAAACAGCTCGAATTTGAGATTGGCGAACAGTTCTAGTCGAACACCGCTCATCTCTACTTATAATGTACATATACGGTATAAGCATTCGGCACTAGGCTCCTCCTGTTCATGGGCCCCATAGCGGTCATGTGGTCCAGCTCTTTAGTGCCCATTCACATTAAAGGAAAATCATCTGAATTGACTGAATTTTGTGGGACAGGCCCATTATCCTCCCATGGAAAGCACATGCATGCTCGGCTGAATCAGGCATACATGAGTATAGGAACAGTGAGGGAGAGAAGAGAGGAAGGGAGAAGACGGTGATTGGTGAGTATTTTAATCTGCCTCCATCACATAGATATTTAGGATGGATTAGGGAAACGTTATCTTGGGGCGCTTCTTTCTCCAATAAGTTTTTATTGATTTTTATAAACAAAGAAAAATATTCAAACAATGAACAGAAAATGTATAGACAAATTATAGATGAAAGTTACCATAACATTGAGTGATGAAAACATCCAGCATGTGAAAAAGTGGAAATAATAGGAGGGGTAGAGATGCGGAGAAGATAGGGATAGGACATTACAGCATAATAATAGGGACCACTAGGGGGGGGACCACAGGGACCAGTCCTGATGAACCATGACTCTTGAATGGATATTGGTAGTGAGAACACTTTCATGGTGAAAATGGGAATTCAGTATCTTATAGAAGGTTTACAAAACTTTTTCAGACGTATCCTCAATAAAGAGGTAATGGTGGAAGGGTGAAAGAGGGGAAGGAAGAGATAGGTGCATGAGAGGGAGTCAGATCATATACAAGAGGTAGGATTTGTTAAAGTAGAGGTGGTGTGGAAAATGGAGTGTGGTTGCCATAGTGTGCCCAATGTGACGATGTCTCAAATTTGCAATAAGTTTATTGTCAAATCTCATCGGACATTTATTCACATTAGTGTACACCCCTATAAGACTATACATTAATAAGGAAAAGAGGAGAGGAGGGGAATAAAGTTTGTGAATAAAATGTAACTTTTATTGTTTTGTATAAAATATGATTATATATTAAAGTATCATACACCCAGATAAGGGTATATTTTTGATCACTGCTGTATAAATGTTATGGTATACCGTATTTTTCGGACCATAAGACTCACTTTTTTCCCCCCAAATTTGGGAGGAAAATGGGGGGTGCGTCTTATGGTCCGAACACAACTTACCGGTGGTGGTGGAGCGGGATCGCAGGGCAGCGGCGGTAGAAGAGGTGAGGCGGGCCGGTATTTGGCTGGGGGCTGGGCCTGGCCGGGTACCGGGGCTGGTGTATTTCTGTGAGCGAAGTTTGCAGAGCAGAGTGAGCGGCTTCCGGTGGCCGCGGCCATGTTCCTGAAGCTGTGCTCTACAGTAAAATGGCCACACCCCAGGTACCAGGCCACCAGCACCCCAGGTACTAGGCACCAGTCCACCAGCACCCCAGGTACCAGGCCACCAGCACCCTGGCCCCCAGCACCAGGCACCAGCACCAGGCCCCCAGCAACCCAGATACCAGGGCACCAGGCCCCCAGGTACCAGGGAACCAAGCCCCCAGCGCCAGGCCCCCAGCCACCAGGTACCAGCATGCCTCCACTTCCGCTGGCTTCCTGAACGACCCTGCCTTCTGTGACTCCAGCTCCACCGCCCCCCCAGGTAAGATACCTATTCAGACTATAAGATGGACCCCCATCTTATAAAAAAAAAATTTTTTTTCCTATTTTCCACCCTAAAATTTGGGGTGCGTCTTAAGGCCCGGTGCGTCTTATAGTCCGAAAAATACGGTAAATAAAACAGCTGTGACCCAATAAACTCACGGTTGTTGTGACAAGATGTAAATAAATAAATCAATGTAAATTGTCATTTGTACATTGGCAAAATTGGCAATCTTGTATTGATCACAAGCGGAAAGGTCACCATATAATTTTTAAGGTTTATTGCCATTTAGTTTATAAAATGAAATGTCAGCAAAAGATTATAGAAAAGCGATGACGGCATGAAGAGATATTTCTATATCTGTGGAGTAGATACAGTTATATGAAAAAGTTTGGGCACCCCTATTAATCTTAAGCTTAATGTTTTATAAAAATTGGTGTTTTTGCAACAGCTATTTCAGTTTGATATATGTAATAACTGTTGGACACAGTAATGTTTCTGCCTTGAAATGAGGTTTATTGTACTAACAGAAAATGTGCAATCTGCATTCAAACAAAATTTGACAGGTGCATAAGTATGGGCTCCTCACCAGAAAAGTGACATTAATATTTAGTAGATCCTCCTTTTGCAAAAATAACAGCCTCTAGTCGCTTCCTGTAGCTTTTAATGAGTTCCTGGATCCTGGATGAAGATATTTTTGACCATTCCTCTTTACAAAACAATTCAGGTTCAGTAAAGTTTGATGGTCGCCGAGCATGGACAGCCCTCTTCAAATGATCCCACAGATGTTCAATGATATTCAGGTCTGGGGACTGGGATGGCCATTCCAGAACATTGTAATTATTCCTCTGCATGAATGCATGAGTAGATTTGGAGCAGTGTTTTGGATCATTGTCTTGCTGAAAGATCCATCCCCTGCGTATCTTCAACTTTATCACTGATTCTTGAACATTATTGTCAAGAATCTGCTGATACTGAGTGGAATCCATGCGTCCCTCAACTTTAACAAGATTCCCGGTGCCGGCATTGGCCACACAGCCCCAAAGCATGATGGAACCTCCACCAAATTTTACTGTGGGTAGCAAGTGTTTTTCTTGGAATGCTGTGTTTTTTTGCCGCCATGCATAACGCCTTTTTGTATGACCAAACAACTCAATCTTGGTTTCATCAGTCCACAGGACCTTCTTCCAAAAAGAAATTGGCTTCTCCAAATGTGCTTTTGCATACCTCAGCCGACTCTGTTTGTGGCGTGCTTGCAGAAACGGCTTCTTTCGCATCACTCTCCCATACAGCTTCTCCTTGTGCAAAGTATAGTTGACCGATGCACAGTGACACCATCTGCAGCAAGTTGATGCTGCAGCTCTCTGGAGGTGGTCTGACGATTGTCCTTGACTGATCTCACCATTCTTCTTCTCTGCCTTTCTGATGCTTTTCTTGGCCTGCCACTTCTGGCCTTAACAAGAACTGTCCCTGTGTTCTTCTATTTCCTTACTATGTTCCTCACAGTGGAAACTGACAGGTTAAATCTCTGAGACAGCTTTTTGTATCCTTCCCCTGAACAACTATGTTGAATAATCTTTGTTTTCAGATCATTTGACAGTTGTTTTGAGGAGCCCATGATGCCACTCTTCAGAGGAGATTCAAACAGGAGAACAACTTGCAAGTGGCCACTTTAAGTAGCTTTTCTCATGATTGCATACACCTGGCTATGAAGTTCAAAACTCAATGAGGTTACAAAACCCAAAAAAGTGCTTTAGTAAGTCAGTAAAAAGTAGGTAGGAGTATTTAAAACAAGAAAATGATAAGGGTGCCCATACTTATGCACCTGTCAAATTTTGTTTGAATCCAGATTGCACATTTTCTGTTAGTACAATAAACCTCATTTCAAGGCAGAAACATTACTGTGTCCAACAGTTATTACATATATCAAACTGAAATAGCTGTTGCAAAAACACCAATTTTAAGAAAACATTAAGCTTAAGATTAATAGGGGTGCCCAAACTTTTTCATATAACTGTAATTAAGTCATCAGCTAACATGTTTTAAAGTTACCAACGCTAAGACCAGAAATGTCTGAATTGGGACGAACGGACTCTGCCAGGTGCTCCATAATTAACGCAAAAATTATTGGGGTTGACCTGGCTGGTTCCATTCGAGCTTTTCAAGTTGGATGATAAGGAACTGGAAGAAAGAACCATGGCGTTGGGGTTGGAATATAGGGACGTTATAAACGATTTGATAAAGCCAGTTAAACCAAATTTGATGAGTACTTTGTCTAAGTAGCCCAGTAAACCGTATCAAACGCCTTTTCGGCATTAGGGATAGGAATACTGCCTTTATCATGGGGGTCTGCTGCATCCTGTTAGTGCATTGGTATTCTGACCTGGTGTTGGTAAGGCTGTTTCTTTTTCTGTGATAGAACATGATGTAACCATTTAGTGAACAATTTAGAAAAAAATATTCAGATCCCAGTTTAGAAAGGCTATTGGCCTAAAGTTCCCAGGGGTGACTAGAGGGTTACCTGGTTTCTCTGATGCTGCTAGTAGAGGTAGCTTTTCCTCTGCAGCATCGAAAGAGTGCACGGAGGCTGGAGCTGGTGTAATCCAGTAATATGGCCAGCTTCAGAGCAGCGCTCACAAGCTCTATAGCAGATCTTGCCTAGGTGGCCAGTACTTTGGGCAATGAGCTGTAAACTATAGAATTAAAAATCCCAATAATAAAGTTGCATGTTTGAATAAGTACTTTACAATTTTATGAGGGAGTCCCGTTAAATAGAGAAGTGGGTTGCTTCTTGGTATGACCGGACAATACTCATTAGTTAAAAGATGGCTCAACCCGCAAATTATATCTATTATATTGGGGGACTCCTGGCTTTAACGTAACAGGCTAAGTCAGGGGATAAAAGGATCAGATGGTTGGAATATAATTGCCCAATACTTTAGTTCTGTGGGAAGATAACCCGCTGCCACATGATTCTGCAGGGACTTACTCTACTCAAGTCATGAAGAGCACAGGAACTCACGGCCTAGCCAAATGTTCCTGCTTTTGGGGGTGTCAGGATCAGTGTGTTAAGCCAACAGTTATCTAAGGTGCATGGAAGGAGTCAGTAATATCGGGGATTGTTAAGCTTTAAGTATAGATAGAATTCCTCCTTAATGACCGCTGTATAATAATTTAACTGTTGCCTCTTTATGGTAGCGCATTTGAAAAATATGTGCTGCAAAATGATAGCACACAAGCTGCTATTAACAGTGCTGGGCATAAAGCCCAATAGAATTGGTCTCCGATCAGTTAACCCCGTAGATGACTATGTGTGGGCTAATAGTTTGCCTGTCAGTGTAAAGTATTCTGAAGCATTATAGAAGCGATCAAATGATCACCTCCCGTTTGCACGACATTAAGCTACAAGCTAGACGACCAGCTATGGATGGTCCATTGAACTCACTACGCCGCTCTTAAAGGCTTCTTGATGCAGAGCAAAACTGCACTAGAGGCTGGAATGGAGACCTATTCTCTTCAACAATGAGTCTCGCTTTTGTCGTAGACACAATGATAGCTGTAGATTTGTCTGGAAACCATGTGGGTGATGGCATGAAGATGTCCTACTGTCACGAGTGTGTCAGGGTTGACTAACAGTCTTGCGGTGTCCAACGGTAGAAGGTTACTGCGTTTGGCTTTACTAACGTCTCCATGATCTTTTTACTATACCTTTCTCTTTAGGACCCAGCAGTGACCCTCACCTTGCTTGGGGATTATACCTTTCCCTTTAGGACCCTTCTTTATCCTCACCTTTCTGCTGTTAGTCAGCATTTCCTTTTTGTTTCCTCAAATACACTCAGATTCTCAGAGTGTTGCTGGTGATAGCATGTTATACCTATTCAGGCTTTGGATTCTAGTGGTCGACTAGAATTACCTTGGAGTTTCTTCATGGATTGTTGCCATGCTTTCTCCTGTGTCATCTTGGAGCTAAGTGTATTCCCGTGTTAGTATCCCCTGTGTGTTCTTTAGTCTTTAGTGGGGCCGACTTAGTGCTCATCCCTCCCGCTCCCTTCCTAGGGCCTAGCCTTAGGGTCTGCTAGGGCTAGGTATCCTGCTCGGCGAACCTATTTAGGGTCGATAGGGCAGTTAGGGTTTGTCATTAGTTCTGTTTAGGGGTCTCCACTCTCCCCTTCCCTAGATTTAGGGCTTCTTTCCCTTTCCCGTCATTATACGCTGGGTTCTCCCCATTCCCAGCGTGACACCTATTACTGGGAATATGGTGTGCGGTGGGATAATGTATGATAGGTGGACCATTCTAGACTTCACTCCAGATGCACTAACATTTCATCATTATATCGATTTGGTGGTGGAACCAGTGATACGACCATTTCTCCAAAGTGTGCAAGTGGCCGATTTTCAACACAACAATGCGAGGCCATATATTGCTCAAGCTATTGGAAGCAGCCTGCCTGGCCTCAACATGCTATAATGGCCTGCAGCATTTCCAGACTTGTTTCCCTTCGAACACATCTGGGATATAATTGTCAGCAGTTGCAATAAGAGCTGTCAGTAGTCGATCCTACAATTTCCATAATTCCATAACTTTTCCTTCTTGATGTTGCATTTTCAGTTTTGAGAAGTGCAACAGTGAGTATTTATAAGTGTGTATGTAGTATATAGTGTAGACAATAGTGTGTATTTATAAGTGTGTATGTAGTATATAGTGTAGACAATAGTGTGTATTTATAAGTGTGTATGTAGAATATAGTGTAGACAACAGTGTGTATTTATAAGTGTGTATGTAGTATATAGTGTAGACAATAGTGTGTATTTATAAGTGTGTATGTAGAATATAGTGTAGACAATAGTGTGTATTTATAAGTGTGTATGTAGTATATAGTGTAGACAATAGTGTGTATTTATAAGTGTGTATGTAGTATATAGTGTAGATAATAGTGTGTATTTATAAGTGTGTATGTAGAATATAGTGTAGACAGTAGTGTGGATTTATAAGTGTGTATGTAGTATATAGTGTAGACAATAGTGAGTATTTGTAAGTGTGTATGTAGTATATAGTGTAAACAATAGTGTGTATATATAAGTGTTTATGTAGTATATAGTGTAGACAATAGTGTGTATTTATAAGTGTGTATGTAGTATATAGTGTAGATAATAGTGTGTATTTATAAGTGTGTATGTAGTATATATTGTACACAATAGTGTGTACATGTAAGTGTGTATGTAGTATATAGTGTATACAATAGTGTGTGTATATAAGTGTGTATGTAGTATATAGTGTAGACAATAGTGTGTGTATATAAGTGTGTATGTAGTATATAGTGTAGACAATAGTGTGTGTATATAAGTGTGTATGTAGTATATAGTGTACACAATAGTGTGTGTATATAAGTGTGTATGTAGTATATAGTGTACACAATAGTGAGTATATATGTGCGTATGTGGTATATAGTGTACACAATAGTGTGTAAATATAAGTGTGTATGCAGTATATTGTGTAGACAATAGTGTGTGTATATAAGTGTGCATGTAATATATATTGTTCATAATAGTGTGTACATATAAGTGTGTATGTAGTATATAGTGTAGACAATAGTGGGTGTATATAAGTGTGTATGTAGTATATAGTGTACACAATAGTGAGTATATATGTGCGTATGTGGTATATAGTGTACACAATAGTGTATAAATATAAGTGTGTATGCAGTATATTGTGTAGACAATAGTGTGTGTATATAAGTGTGTATGCAGTATATTGTGTAGACAATAGTGTGTGTATATAAGTGTGCATGTAATATATATTGTTCATAATAGTGTGTACAGTCATAAAAAGTAAACATAAGTCCATCAAGATCAATATAACCTAAGACGTTGATCCAGCGGAAGACGAAAACCCCAAGAGGCAGATGCTAATTGCCCCATATTATGGAGAAAATTCCTTCCTGACTCAACATACAGCAACCAGTCGTGTCGAAAGGTTTTGAGAATGACACAAATTTAGCTTTTCACAAAGTGCTGTTTCAGTGAGTTTTTTTTTTATTTTTTAGTCAGATGTTTCAATTATCAGCATTTCATAAGTTTTTATTTTTTATTGACAAAAACATCAAGTTTATGCGAAAACTCAATAGTTAGTGTTGTCCCTTATTTTTCAAAACTTCTGTCCTTCACCCTGGCAGCTGGATAAAAGCTTGTGGGCCAAATCCTGACTGATGGCCCATTCTTGTCTAATCAGTGCTCAGAGTTTATCACATTTTCTGTGTTTTTGTTTGTCCTCCCGCTTTTTGAGTATTCACCACAGGTTCTCAATGAGATTGAGATCTGGAGTGTTTCCTAGCCATGGACCCAAAATTGTACTGTTTTGTTCACCAAACCTCTTAGTTATCACTTTGGCCTTGTGACATGGTCTCCATCATGCTGGAAAAATCGTTGTTCACCAAATTGCTCTTGGGTTATTGGGAGAAATTGCTCTTGGAGGATGTTTAGATCCCATTCTTTATTTATAGCAGTGTTCTCAGGCAAAATTGTGAGTAAGCCCACTCCCTTAGGTGAAAGGCAATTCCACACATGAATGGTCTCAGGATGTTTTTCAATTGGCATAACACAGAACGTATGGTAACATTCAACCCCTTTTCTTCACCAAACAATCATTCTTCTGGATGTCCCAAACAGTCTGAAGGGGACTTCATCAAAGAAAATAACTTTACTCCAGTCTTATGTAGTGCAATTCCTGTACTTCCTGCAGAATGTCAGTCATACTGGATGCTTTATTTTTTACACCGTGGATTCTTTGCTGCCCTTATTGACACCAGGCCTACCTCTAAAATGCTTCACCTCACTGTACGTATAGAAGCACTGACAGCTGACTGCTACCTTTCCTGAGCAAGCTCTGCACTAGTGTTAAACCAATCTCATAGCTGAATCCTCTTTAGGAAGGAGTCCTGGCACTTGCTGGAAAATTTTCAATGCCGTGAAGCCTTTCTCTCAGCTGAGGAACCTCTGTCTTTGAAGTTTTTGACGAATGTTCTTGATAAGTGATTGATTTTCAGTTTTGAGAAGTGTAACAGTGAGTATTTATAAGTGTGTATGTAGTATATAGTGTAGACAATAGTGTGAATTTATAAGTGTGTATGTAGTATAAAGTGTAGACAATAGTGTGTACATATAAATGTGTATGTAGTATATAATTTTACGATAAGCATGTCCTTGCCTGTAAAGCCGTTCTAATACAAAGGAATGATGACTGCACCTATTTCCTTGGAGGTAACCATGGTTTACAGAAAAAGACAATGATTTCAAGCACCAGCACCATGTGTTGCGGCTGTCTAACAGCCATGAGACATGCAGCCGCGGAGACGCAAACATATTTGACGAGCACGCCGAGAATACTTGGTCAGTTCTCGAGACGTTCGCGCATCTCTAGTCGCTATAGTTGTGTTTGTCTGTTGAGAATTATATCTATTGATAACTTAGTTTTAAGCATTTCTTCTTTGATTGTCTTTCATGCATTATTATATACCATGTATGGAATTATGGAGGACTTACTACTAGATGTATTGGAGTATTGTGGGATCTCTTCACAAACCACTTAGTGCAACTAAGTCCCAGGACTTACTAATAACTCGCTGTCAGGGTATGTGCACATGGCAACTTTTAGACATCGGCATATCTGCATAGTTTAAGCTGTAGGAAAATACTTGAGGAAAACTCTGGTGATGTTTTCCCTGAAACGTCTTTTGTGACATCACAAAATACATTAAAAACATATACAGAAGTGTTCAAAATAATAGCAGTCCAATATGACTAACCAGATTAATCACTGTTTTTTATATAAATTATATTACCACATGTCAAACAATTTACCAGTTGGTGCAGTAGATTCTAAGAAAACCACTAGACTCCGCATTCATGATCTGTATGTTTTTGAGTCTGTGCATTTGAATAATTAATTGAAAGGGGGGTTTGTTCAAAATAATAGCAGTGTGGAGTTCAATTAGTGAAGTCAATCATTCTGTGAAGAAACAGGTGTGAATCAGATGGCCCTTATTTAAGGGTGAAGCCAGCACATGTTGTACATGCATTTCTCCTTGAAAGCCTGAGAAATATGGGTCGTTCGAGACATTGTTCAGAAGAACAGTGTGCTTTGATTAAAAAGTTGATTGGAAAGGGTAAAACTTATAAAGAAGTGCAGACAATGATCAGCTGTTCAGCTAAAATGCTTTAAAATGGAACACAAAACCAGAGAGACGTGGAAGAAAATGGAAGACTACTATTCAAATGGATTAAAGAATAGCCAGAATGGCAAAGGTTCAGCCAATGATCAGCTCCAGGATGATCAAAAACAGTCTCAAGTTACCTGAGAATACTGTGACAGTTAGAAGATGCCTGTGTGAAGCTAATCTCTTAGCAAGAAGTCCCCGCAAAGTCCCACTGTTAAAAAGCGGGTACAATTTGCCAAAGAACACATCAACTGGCCTAAAGAGAAACACTTTGTGGACTGCTGAATGTAAAATTGTTCTTTTGGGGTCCAAGGGCCGCAGACAGTTCGTTAGACGACCCCCAAACTCGGCATTCAAGCCACAGTACACTCTGAAGACATTGAAACATGGTGGTGCAAGCATCATGATATGGGCACGTTTCTCTTTCTATGGTGTCAGACCTACAGTACAGACCAAAAGTTTGGATGCACCTTATCATTTAAATATTTTTCTGCATTTTCATAACTATGAAAATTGTACATTCACACTGAAGGCATCAAAACTATGAATTAACACATGTGGAATTATATACTTTACAAAAAAGTATGAAACAACTGATAATATGACTTATATTATAGGTTCTTCAAGGTAGCCACTTTTTGCTTTGATGACTGCTTTGCACACTCTTGGCATTCTCTTGATGAGCTTCAAGAGGTAGTCACCGGAAATGGTCTTGCAACAATCTTGAAGAAGTTCCCAGAGATTCTTAGCACTTGTTGGCCCTTTTGCCTTCACTCTGCGGTCCAGCTCACCCCAAACCATCTCGATTGGTGTAACGGGTCTGGGAGGTGGAACCTCTGAGCAACTATACAAGGGGGCAGTCCTTGTAAGGAAGCGGGTGGCTCCCAGGGAAGGCGGGCAGGTAGTCATGGCTAGTGACGGGGACAGTCTCTGGGTAGAGGGGCAGGAGGTCACGGCAAGTGACGGGGACAGTCTCTGGGTAGAAGGGCAGGAGGTCACGGCAAGTGATGGGAACAGTCTCTTGACAGGCGGGTGGTCACGGCAAGTGACGGCAGAGCCTCCAGGTAGGCTAGCAGGCAGGTAGCAGATGGACGCTCCCAGGTGAGCGGGCAAGAGTCTCTGGACAGGCAGGTGGTCACGGCTCCGTGACGGCAGAGCCTCCAGGTAGGCTAGCAGGCAGGTAGCAGGTGAGCGCTCCCAGGTGAGCGGGCAAGAGTCTCTGGACAGGCAGGTGGTCACAGCACGTGACGGCGGAGCCTCCAGGTAGGCTAACAGGCAGGTAGCAGGTGAGCGCTCCCAGGTGAGCGGGCAAGAGTCTCTGGATAGGCAGGTGGTCACAGCACGTGACGGCGGAGCCTCCAGGTAGGCTAGCAGACAGGTAGTAGGTGAGCGCTCCCAGGTGAGCGGGCAGACTGATCCATAGACAGACTGGCAGGGCTGGTAGGCAGACTGTCGGACCGCAGATAGATAAGTAACAGGCAGGAATCTGGCAGGTGACTGGCAGGTGACTGGCAGGTAACTGGCAGGTAACTGGTAACGGGACCTGAGGGCTGAAGCAGAGTTGAAAGGCTTTGCAACAACATTGCTCGGGCACCTCCATTTTGGAGGAGGTGCCTTACATATGGTGAGGTCCTCCGGCCATTGGCCGGGGACTCCTTAGGACGGCGCGCGCGGTCCCTTTAAGAGAGGGGGAGCGCGCGCGTGCGCGCCCTAAGCACAGAGGACGGGAAGCAGCGCGCGCTGCCAGCAGAGCGGGAGGAAGCCGCCGGGCACGGAGCGGAGAGGTGAGGGGAACGGCGTCCCTGCCTAGCAGGAGGCAGGGACGCCGACGCTACAATTGGGTTCAGGTCTGGTGACTGTGGAGGTCAGGTCATCTGGCGTAGCACCCCATCACTCTCCTTCTTGGTCAAATAGCCCTTACACAGCCTGGAGGTGTGTTTGGGGTCATTTTCCTGTTGAAAAATAAATGATTTTCCAACTACACGCAAACCGTAGCATGTCGCTGCAAGATGCTGTGGTAGCCATGCTAGTTCAGTATGCCTTCAATTTTGAATAAATCCCCAACAGTGTTACCAGAAAAGCACCCCCACACCATCACACCTCCTCCTCCATGTTTCACCGTGGGAACCAGGCATGTAGAGTTCATCCGTTCACCTTTTCTGCGTCGCACAAAGACACGGTGGTTGGAACCAAAGATCTCAAATTTGGACTCATCAGACCAAAGCACAGATTTCCACTGGTCTAATGTCTATTCCTTGTGTTCTTTAGCCCAAACAAATCTCTTCTGCTTGTTGCCTGTCCTTAGCAGTGGTTTCCTAGCAGCTATTTTACCATAAAGGCCTGCTGCACAAATTCTCCTCTTAACAGTTGTTGAAGAGATGTGTCTGCTGCTAGAACTCTGTGTGGCATTGACCTGGTCTCTAATCTGAGCTGCTGTTAACCTGCGATTTCTGAGGCTGGTGACTCGGATAAACTTATCCTCAGAAGCAGAGGTGACTCTTGGTCTTCCTTTCCTGGGGCGGTCCTCATGTGAGCCAGTTTCTTTGTAGCGCTTGATGGTTTTTGCAACTGCACTTGGGGACACTTTCAAAGTTTGCCCAATTTTTTGGACTGACTGACCTTCATTTCTTAAAGTAATGATGGCCACTCGTTTTTCTTTACTTAGCTGCTTTTTTCTTGCCATAATACAAATTCTAACAGTCTATTCAGTAGGACTATCAGCTGTGCATCCACCAGACTTCTGCACAACACAACTGATGGTCCCAACCCCATTTACAAGGCAAGAAATCCCACTTATTAAACCTGACAGGGCACTCCTGTTTTACCGCATAACAGGGATCATGGACCAGTTGGCATATATTAAAATTATTGATGAGCGAGCATGCTCGCTACTGCTCGGTACTCACCCGAGCATCTCACTGCTCGAGATGTCGGAGCTCGCCCAGTATTTCCGGGATTGCACGGCAGGAGCTCGGGTCCCCTCCCTGCATGTTTGGCGCTCTTTAGAGAGCCAATGAACATGCAGGGATTGTCTGCCACACACTGTAATGCTGGTCCTGTTGGTTGTGGCATTACAGTGATTGGCTGGCCGCACAGCGTCATCAAGTCTATATCAGACCTGCTCGTCACAGTCTACTCCGGAATCAGGCAGTGTAGGGAAAGGTGCTGCTGAGCTAGGGAGAGATTTGCTTGTTTCTTAGTTAGTGTAGGTATACCACCATATATTATACACATATCCATCTCAACTAACAGTCCTTCTGAGGACTAATCCAGCTGCATAGATATCAGTGCTAGGCAGGCAGGCAGTGTATGTGGCAGACTGCAGTGCATATAGCAAGAGAGTCCATTCCAGTTCTGTCTGCTGCTGGTGCTTTTACAGATATTTCTAGAAAAAGTCCCAGGTATCAGGGGCCAGGAATATTTTTTATTTTTTTATCTTAATCCTCATTATTTGTTTAAAAAGCAATCCAGAGAACACCGTTTTTCTGCTCCATTTGCCTGTTGGCACTGCAGAATACAGCCAGATCCTTTCCAAATTACAGAGCTAAAAATCCATCTATTTAAAACTGTGGTTTGTCCGTCACATGGATCATATATAAGTGCGCTCAAAATTCTGCCATTTCTGGCCTCCATTTAAATTTTGTTGCAGTGTGTTAGTGAAGTTATTGACACCAGTTCGCTGTTAAAAATAGTTACCTACAGGCCAGCTATTTAAAACTGTGGTTTGTCTGTCACACGGATCACATATAAGTGCGCTCAAAATTCTGCCATTTCTGGCCTCCATTTAAATTTTGTTGCAGTGTGTTAGCGAAGTTATTGACACCAGTTCATTGTTAAAAATAGTTACCTACAGGCCAGCTATTTAAAACTATGGTTTTCCGTCACACGTATCACATATCACTGCGGTTCAATTCCAGCCATTTGTAGTGAACGTGGAAAATATTGTCCTCCATTTAAAATGGGCAAGGCGCATGGCAAGGGACGGGGAAGTGGACGTGATGATGATGATGGTGCATGCAGAGGACGAGGCCGTGAGCTAGCTGAAATTGTGCCACAACAAACACCCACATCTTCTCGCTCGACATTCCTGTCCCAATTAATAGGGGACCGCAGAACACCACTATTGAACACAGAGCAGTGTGAAAAGGTTATTGATTGGATAGCAGATAATGCTTCCAGTCACTTAGCCACCACCATCACCCTGTCTTCCACACGGTCAAGTCTCAGTAGCCGTGAGTCTGGACTGCATATTCCTTACCCTGATCCTCTTCCTCCCACCATGCCGAATGCCTGGAGACAACTGATCCCACACTTGGACACTCCAAACAGCTGTTCACTTTTCCATTTATAGATTTGGGCCTCTCGCCTGGTCCACTTGAAGTGGGGCAAAAGGAGATCGCATGTAGCGATGCCCAAATATTTGAGCAGCCAAGGTCACACGAAAGCGGGGGTGGGAAGAAAGAGGAGGACCAGGGTGCGGAAGTGGAAGACGAGTTGGTGGATGATATAGTAACTGACCCAACGTGGCCGGGGGACATACAGAGTGAGGACAGCAGCACACAGGGGGAGGGAGGCACAACAGGGGGAGGGAGGCACACAGCAGGGGAAGGGAGCACACAGGGGGAGGGAGGCACAACAGGCAGGAAGAAGCAGTGTGGTGGCCGCAGACAGAAGGGGGGCAACCATTCTCCGTAACACCAACACGACGGAAGTTGCCAGTACAACTGTTAGGTCTTCCCGAGTCTGGTTGTTTTTTAAAGACTCTGCCGATAACCCCAAAAAGGCCATTTGCACCACCTGCCAGGCCAGCATCAACAGGGGGAGCAAAACTACCAGCCTGACCACCACCATCATGATCAGGCAAACTGCAGCAAAGCACCCGACTTTGTGGGCTGAGCCCCAGGGTCCAGGAACTGTGTCTGTGGGTGGCACCACTGCTTCTTCCACTGTTGTGCATGCAAGCCAATCCCCTGTCCAATGCGCATGCGAAGATGCCTCCTGCCCTGCACCTGTCGTTGCACTCTCAACTAGCACCATCAGCAAGCATGTCCACGTCCTTGTCCCAGCGCAGTGTTCAGTTATCCCTAACCCAGTCCTTGGAACGCAAGCGCAAATACAAAGACACAGTCATTGCCACACAGGCCAAACTACTAAATTCTCACATTTCGCGACTGCTTGCGCTCGAAATGTTGCCTTTTTGGCTCGTGGAGACGGAAACATTACGCAACCTGATGGCGGCGGCCGTCCCTCGGTACTCGGTCCCCAGCCGCCACTATTTCTCCCGGTGTGCAGTCACCGCATTACACTAGCACGTGTCCCACAACATTAGCCGTGGCCTCAACAATGCAGTTACTGGGAAAGTCCACCTAAACACGGACACGTGAACAAGTGCTTGTGGACAGGGATGGTACATCTCGCTGACGACACACCTGGGTTAACATAGTGGAAGCCGGGAACCAGTCGGACTTTGGAACGGAACACATCCTCCTTTCACCAAGGATTGTGAGCCCTAGGTCAATGAGGGTTGCCCCCACAGTCTACCGTTCCTGCACCTCATCCTCCTCCTCTTCAGCCTCCATCTCTGAAATGACCACATCAGTCACAAGCTGGGAGCACTGCAGCACTGCCTCAGCCAAGCGGCAACAGGCTGTGCTGAAGCTAATATCCTTAGGTGACAAACCGCACAATGCTGAAGAGTTATGGACAGCTCTGAAATAGCAAGCAGATCTGTGGCTGACACCGCTGAACCTACAGCCATGCATGGTCATGTGTGACAATGGCTGGAACCTGGTGGCGGCTCTGAGGTGAGGCGAGCTCACAAATGTACTATGCCTGGCCCATGTCCTTAACCTCGTGGTTCAGCTGTTTCTCAAAACCTACTCGGAGCTGCCGGATCTGCTTGTCAAAGTACGCCGCCTGTGTACCCATGTTAGAAAGTCACCTACAGCTTCCTCCGCCCTTGCTGTGTTTCAGCAGAGTTTGCAGCTTCCGGCTCACCGAATGGTGTGTGATGTCCCAACGCATTGGAACTCTACATTGCAGATGTTGGGAAGGATCTGTGAGCAGACGAGGAAAGTTGTTGACTACCAGCATAAACAAAGCCATCGGTATTCAGTTCAGACTCCACACATAAGACCTCAGGAGTGGACATGGATGTCAGACATGTGTACCATCCTCCAAAACTTTGAGGACTCCACCAAGATGGTGAGCGACGATGACGCCATAATTAGCATCATCATCCCGCTTCTCTGTCTTCTGAAACGCTCTGCTCACAATCAAAGAGGATGCATTGCAGGCGGAGCATGATGAGATGGAGCAAGGAACCATACAGGGTGATTACACACAGCTCAGCCTCATCTCATCCCAACGTGGATTGGGTGACAATGAGGAAGAGGAGGAGGAAGAACAGGAGCTAGTGTCATGCGCTATAGACGGTACTACACTGTGTTCCAAATTATTATGCAAATAATATTTCCTCAGATTTTCCCAAATTACCTATATGAATTGCAGTCATTCTAATTTTCCAGTCAAATAACTATTAGAGTACAATTGAAAGGTTTTTGTACAAACTGCCTATGATAACAGTATATTTAAAAAAAAATAAAAAAACTCAAACTGCACTCAAAATGCATGTTCCAAATTATTATGCACAGCAGAGTTTTCAACCTTTTCATTTTAATAAAGAACAAAAAAATGGTCATTTTTGAAATTATAAACATTAGCAGGTTATTACAAACTGAAATCAAACAGTTTTCAACTCAAAACTTTATTCTAGGTGATGTTACATTTGCACATAGGACCCCTTGTTCGAAAGGAGCTTCTGAACTCTCTCGTCCATTGAATTTGTCAGGTTTTGGATGGTTTCTGCTTCAATTGTTTTGCATGAGGACAGAATACCCTCCCAGAGCTGTTGCTTAGATGTGAACTGCCTCCCGCCATCATAGACACTCCTTTTGATGATGCTCCAGAGGTCCTCAATGGGGTTGAGGTCAGGGGAGCATGGGTGCCACACCATAAGTTTGTCCCCTTTTATGCCCATAGCAGCCAGAGATGCAGATGTGTTATGTGCAGCATGAGACGGGGCATTATCATGCATGAAAATGATCTTGCTGCAGAATGCACGGTTCTTCTTCTTGAACCATGGAAGGAAGTGCTGTTTGAGAAACTCAACATACATTATGGAGCTCATCTTTACCCCTTCAGGGATCCTAAAAGGGCCGACAATCTCTCTCCCCATGATTCCAGCCCAAAACATTACTCCACCTCCTCCTTGTTAGCGCCGTAGCCGTGTTTGCATGGGGTGTCCATCAACCAGCCATCCTCCACTCCATCCATCTGGACCATCGAGATCATTTTATGCAAAATTTTGGGCGATAGTCATTACTGGTTGGTGACACTTCTAGACCCACGCTACAAGGAGAACTTTCTATCTCTTATTCCCGAAGCAAACAGGTCTACTAAAACGGGGCAGTACCAGAAGGCCCTTGTTGAGGAATTATTAAAAAAATTTCCATCTAAAAACGCTGGTGGCAGAGGTCACAGTTCATTGGACAACCAAGGAGTACAGGTGAGAGAGACATAACTCCAATCCAGCAGAGGCAGGGGAACATTGTCAAAGTTCTGGGAGAGTTTTCTCAGACCCTCCCATCTTACAGGCCCTGAGGCGCGGGTTACTCTCACAAGGAGCGCAAAGTTTGGGAAGATGCTGAGGGAGTACCTTGCCGACCGTACCAACGTCCTCTATGATTCCTCTGTGCCTTATAATTATTGGGTATCCAAGCTGGACGCGTGACATGAACGGGCTGTCTACGCCTTGGAGGTCCTGGCCTGCCCTGCTGCTAGCGTTTTGTCAGAGCGGGCTTTTAGTGCCGCTAGTGGAATTATAACTGATAAGCGCATCCGCCTGTCAACTGAAAATGCTGACAGGCTGACTCTTATAAAAATGAACAAGGGCTGGATTGGGCCAGACTTCTCAACACCACCGAATGATAGCAGCATAACATAAACTCAAATCCAGTGGTTTTTTTTGGAAGGTCTATTCCCATGCACCTCTTCACACCCACACATGGGTATACACTTACTGATTTTGTCTATTTGCTCTCCTTCTCCTCATCCTCCATCACCATATCATTCACCACCATATCTACCATATTACCTCCTCTACATGTCTTGCAAAGGGCATTGGAGTTCCTCCAAATTTTTGGCAGCTTTTGCATTCACTGCATAGGCAAACACTATGGAAGAGCCACTTCCTAATAATGGGAACATTTTTTCATGAGGCCCTCTACGTCTCTTCCAAGGGGCATTGGAGTGCCTCCAAATTTTTGGCAGCCGTTGTCCTTACTGCATACCCTATAACTGTATAGCACAACCGCTCCTTTGTAATGGGAACATGTCCTTACTGTGGCCCTGCTCTATGTGTCTTTAAATTGGTAGTGGGGATTTTCCTAAGTTTTGTCAGGCCTTCCAGTCACAGCATCGGCATTACCACTATAGGAGACACGCTCCTTTATAATGGGAACATTTTTTTTACTGAGACCCTCCTCTATGTCTCTTCAAAGGGGTATTGGGTTACGTGCGTCCAAATGTTTGTCAGCCCTTGCGGTCACTGCATATGCAATAATAGTATAAGAGACCCACTCGTTAATAATGGGAAAAACAAAGCATAGCCGGCTGATGGCTCTCTAACAAAAGCGAGGACCGACTGCTGGCCCTTTAAGAATAGTAAGGACCGCCTGTTGCCCCTATAAAAATAGGCTTTGTGACTTTCAGAGTCCCTCCATCATAAATGAAACAGGATGTGTCTGATGATGTGTCACATACCACATGGCCAGTTAAGGTTGGAAAATGTTAAAATGACATTTCCCAGTGAATGCATTTGTCTTGGTTGAAAGCAAAAGTGCAAAAACGCATCAAAAACGCTATGTGTGAACATAGCCCAAGGTGTGGAGGAGCATTTTTGTTTTTGGTTATTTATTTTGCCTTATATACAAGTCTTTACCCTGCAAAGGATGTTCTTTAACATTTTTCCCAGTAAAATCAATTTTGGTTTTGTTTTTGTATGTTTTATTGTGAGTCCATAAAAGTGGCGTAATACTCTGACAACATTGTTCACAGCAGTGACCTGGGAGTCAGAAATGCTTCCAGGGGTCTTCTCCATGCTGTTCCCATGTCATTTGAGCACTGTTCCCATCGATTTCTACAATTTCTAGTCCCTCTGCAGACCGCCGGGGGGGCCGCTGGAAAAATGCTCGAGTTTCCCATAGACTTACATTGGGCTCGTTGCTCGGGTCGAGCACACGAGCATTCCAATTTGCTCGATCCGAGCAATGAGCACCCGAGAATTTTAGTGCTCGCCCATCACTAATTAAAATGTTTGAAGAGATCATGTTGCCTTACGCTGAAGAGGATATGGTCTCGAAATGGATGTTTCAACAAGACAACGACCCTAAACACACCAGTAAACGAGCAAAATCTTGGTTCCAGTCCAACAAAATTGAGGTTATGGAGTGGCCAGCCCAATCCCCGGATCTTAATCTGATAGAACACTTGTGGGGAGACATCAAAAATGCAGTTTCTGAGGCAAAGCCAACAAATGCCGAAAAATTGTGGGATGTAGTCAAAGTATCCTGGGCTGCTATAACAGTTGACAGGTGCCGGAAGTTGGTTGATTCTAAGTAACATAGATGTGAAGCAGTTCTAAAAAACTGTGGGTATACAACTAAATATTAGGTTAGTGATTCACAGGAATGTTAAATCCTCAAAAAAAAAGAGTACATATTGTACGTATTGTGCGTTTGTAAAGACAAATGTAGACACTGCTATTTTTAGAACAGCCCAATGTTCATTTTTTGTTATTAAAAAGTACTGTAAATGAGTAAAGTACTGTATTTTTTGGACTATAAGACGCACTGGACCATAAGATGCACCTAGGTTTTAGAGGAGGAAAATAGAAAAAAAATGTAAGCAAAAAATGTGGTCATGATGCACTGTTATGTGGGAGGGGGTCTGCTGCTGATACTGGTACTGGGTTAATGTCCCCCACTTCTGTTAATATCCTCGATCATGGTATGACCCCTCCTTCCTGGTATACTTGGCCCTCATCCCCATCCTGGTATACATGGCCCTCATCCCCATCCTGGTATGCGTGGCCCTCATCCCCATCCTGGTATGCCTGGCACCCCAAGCCCGCATCCTGGTATGCATGGCACCCCTTGATCCCCCATCCTGGCATGCATGACACCCGTTGATCCCCCATCCTGGCATTCATGGCATTCCCTAATCCCCCATCCTGGTATGCATGGCACCTCTTGATCCCCCACCCTGGTATGAATGGCACCACTTGATCTCCCATCCTGGCATGCATGGCACCCCTTGATCCCCCATCCTGGTATGCATGGTACCCCTTGCTCCTGGTATGCGTGGCACCCCTTGATCCTGGTATGCATGGCACCCCTTGATCCTGGTATACTTGGCATCCCTTGATCCTGGTATGCATGGCACCCCTTGATCCTGGTATGCATGGTACCCATTTATCCCCCATCAAGGTATACATGGCACCCCTTGATCCTGATATGCATGGCACCCCTATTCCTGGTTGTTGGTATATGCAACAGTTGTGGACTTCTTTGTTTGTGTTGAGGAGGACTTTATGCTGATTTGACAGTAGATGGCGATGTTGTTTCCTTGTTTACTGCATTGTAAAAAAGAAAAATGTCTCTCTTGTATTTTCTGTTTTGCAATTACTTCCTGATGCAGTATTGAGTGACTGTGCGTTTTTTCCTTTACCTCATGTTCTGAGAAGTAAAAGCTTGTTATCCCACGTAATCTGCTCTGTGAAGTTTCTACCGCAACTGTGGGGATCCAGAAGCTATGCAACAGGTTATGGGCTCAGGTACCGAGGACCCCAGACACCCAGGACACCGTAACTCTCAGCAAGACCCTGGTGAATGCAGAAGAATTCTTCAGTACAATTCTCTTCAAACAAGTAAGACAAGTTAAAGATGACAAGTAGCACAGAGCTAAAACTCACAGTAGCTAAGCTGAATAATGAGAATTATCAGTTATGGAAGTTCAAAGTAGAAATGTTATTGTCTAAAGATGATTTATGGGAAGGAATCACTACAGATAGACCTGATGAGGATAATCAGACATGGGATAAGAAAAATAGACAAGCAAGAGCTACCATCAGCCTGTTAGTGGATGATGCTCAATTAATCCACATAAGGGATGAAGATACAGCAAAGGGAATGTGGGAAGCACTAAGAAAGCTACATGAAAGACCCAGCTTAAATCACAAGTTATTTCTGCTAAGAAAGCTTTACAGTATGAGACTAAGTGCAGACAATGACATGCAGAAGCATATATTCTCTATTATGGAAGTGATATCACAGCTGAGATCAATTGGTGAAGATATTAAGGAAAGCCATGTAGCAGCAATATTATTGTGCAGTTTACTGGATTCATATACTGCTTTGATAAATGCACTAGAGACAAGACCTGAAACAGACATTACATTAGAGTTTGTGAAGACCAGACTCATAGATGCATATCAAAGAAGGAAAGAACAAACAAATGATTCTTCTACTGAAAAAGATAATGGAAATGCTCTTAAAGCTACAGAATCTAAAATACCCTATAATAAAGAGACAAGAGAATGTTTCAGATGTAAGAAAAAAGGACATTTAAAGAAAGACTGTACTATATGGAAAGCAGAACAACAGAAATTACACCATAAAGAGAATACACAGAAGGTGAAAAACACAATTTCTGATTCATGTGAAAATAATTGGAATGGCATATTTAAAGTGACTGATAAAAAATCATCGTTGGGTTGGTTTATTGACTCAGGAGCAACAAGTCACATGACAAGTAATAAAAAATTCTTTACTAAACTTAATTTAAATAAGAAGGAAGCCATTTATCTTGCAGATGGAAGCAAAATAACTGCAGAAGGTGTTGAACAAGGAATGCTAAACTGTTCTAACAAGTTTGGGCATGATTCAAAAATACTTGTACAGGATGTGTTACATGTTCCAGGATAAGAAGGAGGATTGTTATCTGTAAAACGTTTAACAGCTAAAGGACTTACTGTAAAATTCAAAGATGATGAGTGTACAATCCTAGCATGAAACAAGGTAATAACCAATGTGTAGGCAGATGAACAATTATATCATCTAGACACATTAACCCTCCGTCACATACAATATCGGTTCTAACGAGTTCACATACAATGTGACTGTCAGGCGCAGGCTAGAAAAATACCTATAATATCTAATGTTTGCAATTTCAGTGCTCTAAAAGTGATCAGTGACCTTCATAGGGATGTAATAAAAGAGACTACACATAATCAGGTACAAAAAAAACCCATTTACTTAACATAAAACTAATAACACCGAAATACAAACATTTCAAAACTCCCGCCAAATAGTCCCCAGTTCGACTCTGTCAAAAAACTCTACAAAGAAAATTTATGGAAACAAACTTAATTTTAAGGTACATTAAGTACTATTAAACACATATTCAATCAGAATTAGATCATAGAATCATAGAATCATAGAATGGTAGAGTTGGAAGGGACCTCCTGGGTCATCTGGTCCAACCCCCTGCTCAAAGCAGGATTCACTAGATCATCTCAGACAGATGTCTGTCCAGCCTCTGTTTGAAGACGTCCATTGAAGGGGAACTCACCACCTCTCGTGGCAGCCTGTTCCACTCATTAATCACCCTAACTGTCAAAAAGTTTTTTCTAATATCTAATCTGTGTCTCCTCCCATTTAGTTTCATCCCATTGCTTCTAGTCTTTCCTTGTGCAAATGAGAATAAAGATGATCCTTCTACAATGTGACAGCCCTTGACATATTTGTAGACAGCTATTAAGTCTCCTCTCAGTCTTCTTTTTTGCAAGCTAAACATTCCCAAATCCTGCAACCGTTCCTCATAGGACATGGTTTGCAGACCAGTCACCATTCTGGTCGCTCTTCTCTGAACTTGCTCCAGTTTGTCTATGTCTTTTTTAAAATGTGGTGCCCAAAACTGTACACAGTATTCCAGATGAGGTCTGACCAAAGAGGAGTAAAGACCGATAATGACTTCACGTGATCTAGACTGTATGCTTCTGTTAATACATCCCAGAATTGTATTTGCCTTTTTTGCTGCTGCATCACACTGTTGACTCATGTTCAGTCTATGATCTATTAGTATACCTAAGTCTTTTTCACATGTACTGTTGCTTAGCTCTATTCCTCCCATTCTGTATATGCTTTTTTCATTTTTATTGCCCAGATGTAGTACTTTGCATTTTTCCCTGTTAAAAACCATTCTGTTGGTTGCTGCCCACTGCTCCAGTTTATTTAGGTCTTTTTGAATCCTCTCTCTCTCTTCTCTAGTATTAGCTATCCCTCCTAGCTTTGTGTCATCAGCAAATTTAATCAGTTTACCCTCAATTCCTTCATCTAAATCATTGATAAAGATGTTGAACAATACAGGTCCCAGGACGGAGCCCTGTGGTACCCCACTTGAGACATTCATCCAGCTGGATGTGAAGCCATTTACAACCACCCTTTGAGTCCGATCACTAAGCCAGTTATGAATCCACCTAACAGTTGCCTGGTCCATTGCATACTTGGTCATTTTTTCAATAAGGATGATGTGAGATACTTTGTCAAATGCTTTGCTGAAGTCAAGATATACTATATCTACAGCATTTCCCTGATCCACCCAGTCAGTGATTCTGTCATAGAAGGAAATTAAGTTAGTCTGACATGACTTGTTAGTTACAAACCCATGCTGACTCTGGTTAATCACTTCATTCTTATCCATGTACTTACATACATGTTGTTTAATAATTTGTTCAAAGATCTTTCCTGGTATAGAAGTCAGACTCACCGGCCTATAGTTCCCTGGGTCCACCTTCTTCCCCTTTTTGAAGATAGGAACAACATTTGCTCTTCTCCAGTCTTCTGGGACTTCTCCTGTTCTCCAAGAATTTTCAAAGATTATGGAGAGTGGTTCTAAAATTTCTTCTACAATCTCCTTCAGTACTCTGGGGTGTAATTCATCTGGACCTGGAGACTTGAACTCATTTATGTTAGCTAAATATTCCCTCACAATCTTTCTGTTTACTGATAACTTGGATTCCTCTATTCCTTTAAAAGGACAGTGAAGATCAGTTGATGTTACATTTTCTTTCTGAGAGGAAACAGATGCAAAATAGGAATTAAAAAGTTCGGCCTTCTCAACATCCTCTCTTACCATTTCTCCATTTTCATCCTGTAAAAATCCTATAGCATCTTTGACTTTTCTTTTACTTTTGACATACCCCCAAAATCCTTTTTTTATTGCTTTTGACATCTCTTGCAAGCCTTAATTCATTGTCAGCTTTAGCTAACCTGATACGTGCCCTACAGGATCTGCAGACTGCATTATAATCTTCTTTAGATATGCCTCCATCTTTCCATTTAATAAACATTTCTTTCTTTCTTTTTAGCATGTGTTTAAGTTCTGTGTTCATCCATCCTGGTTTCCTTAAATGCTTCCCATTCTTCCTACTTTTCGGGATTGTTAACGATTGTGCTTTGAGAATCTCATTTTTAAAAATTTCCCATCCTTCCTGGACATTTTTGTCCTTAAGGACATCCAGCCATTGGATCCCTCCTATTCCTGAAGTTTCCCCAGAAAAATTACACTTGCAGAGCAAAGAGCAAGAATTACACATCATTTTTGCATGTGTCAGGCAGATTGCATTATGACATTTGTGACATTCATAATTAGAAAGCCTTCTGATTCCGCTTTCCGTGGTGCAGGTGGTGCATCTCCTTCTTTTGGGAGGTGGTGCAGGTGGTGAATTTTCACTATCATCTTCTGGGCGGAATCTTTTGAGCTGAACTTGAAGGCGAGAGGGGATACCGATTGTTTTCATACTTCTCCTGCGTAGCTCTCCAAGCACTAGTTCATGGGCCAATTTTTTCAGATAGAATCGTCTACGGAGTGGTTCAAGCTTGTTTTCAAGGTAAATGACTTGTGAATTTATACCACCCAAATTCAACATAGCAAAAAATATGACCATTGGCCAGCGTTTGGTGTTTCTGCTGATGTTGAAAGTTGAGCACATCTGATCAGCTGTATCAACACCCCCTTTGGTTGCATTATAAAATGTAATTATCTCCGGGTTTTTTTGTGGCTCAGTCCCAGGATCGATGGCATCATCATCATGAAGTGTTGATAGAAGAAGTACAATTTTTTTTGCTTGTGGTACATAGGAAACCAAAACCTTTCCATTATGGAATGCAAACATACTGCTCTACTGTTGTCTCCCTTTCACACTTACAAACTGTGTAGGCAATTCTTTTTTATTTTTTCTTACAGTTCCGACATATGAAAGCTTCTGCATTTTCAGATAATCAATCAGATCACAATTTGAAAACCAATTGTCAGCTGTTATATTGCGACCCGATCCAAATAAGGGCTCAGCCAGTCTTTTTACAACATCACTGGGTTTGTTGCTGACACAGTAAGGACCTTCTGGTTGTTTTCCTGCATAAACTTCCAGGTTGTAAGTGTAGGTCTTACTGGCATCAACAAGGGCATACATTTTTATTCCATATTTGTTAGGCTTTGATGGAATATATTGACGAAAGGCACATTTACCACGAAAACCAGGGAGCATTTCGTCACTAGTGAGATTCTCCCCAGGGCAATTGCTTTTTTTACAATTTTCAACAAATTTTTGGAATATATCACGAATTGGAGCAAGTCGGTCATGTGTTTTACGTTCGGTTCGGGTAGTTCTGTCGTCAAACCGAAGGCAACGAATTAGAAGCTTGAATCTGTTTATGGACATAACAAGGCCAAATTTTTCAACTCCATCCCCATCTTTACTCCAAAGTTCCTCCAAACATTGTCTATTTGCCCTATAAGCTCCTGCAAGGTATAATAATCCAAAAAAAGCACGCAGTTCTATTTCATCTGTGGCCTTGATGGTTCTGTTGCAGATGAACTTGTCCTTTATAATGTCTATATATTGGTTGGTATATGTGACAATAGAGTCCAGAATGTCATCTGTGAATAAACTATTCCAGCATTCAACTGCAGTTTTTGCATTACTTGCAGTTCCTATAACTGCAGGAAGGTGAGTAATAATGTTTTGAGGTTCCCTACGTTTTTTCTGGAGTGGCTTCTTGTTCCATTGTTTTTTTTTATCTTTTCCCATATAATAAGATTCTACATCTTCATCCTCATCACTGTCACCATCTTGCTCTGTTTCAGAATCCACTTCACATGCTTCCACCTCATCATGAGAATCAATCTCACTTTCCTCTCCTAAATCCTCATTCAGTGTGGGGTCTGCATCATCTAACAGCATGTTTGTTACTTCCTCAACATCAAGGTTTTTTGATAAATTGTACATTTTCCTCTCCATTTCAGCAGATAATCTGAAGCAAGAGAAGGAATATGTGTTAGGGAACTGCTATATATGCCTGAGCAGCACACTTTCTTTTTTAATCTGCCTTATTTCTATGAAATATCCTCACACTTTGTGCTATACATTCATGAAACAAACTAAATAAACAATTGTGATGAATAAAAACATAAAATACCAACCTTATTGAGTGTGACGTGTTCACATACAATGAGCCTGAGAGATTAGCGCAGTTATATCTGTCCTCCTGAAGCTCTGCAATCCAACTGTGGTATGAGGTTTCACAGAGCTGCTAGAGACAGGAGACTACCTGGAGGGAGGGGATTTCCTCACAATCTGGTGAGGAAGGAGAAATGAAAGTAAAAGAGATGTGCCTGTCAGGCCTATTGTATGTGACGGAGGGTTAAAGGAATAGATGCAGTTGTGTACACATGACCACAAGAATTGTATTCACATGTGGCATAGACGTCTAGGGCACAGATATCCTGAAAGTATAATGGAGCTACAAAGGAAAGAATTGACAAAGGATTTATTGATATCTGACTGCTCAATTACCGTAAGATGTGAATGTTATATAAAATCAAAAGCCACAAGGATATCTATTTCTAAAGAAAGTGAAACGAAAAGTACAAGACCACTTGATTTGGTGCATACTAACATATGTGGACCCATGAAAGTGACTACATCAGGAGGCAATAGATATATGGTGACTTTTATAGATGACTACTCAAGATACACAGTCACATACTTGAGCAAGAACAAAAGCGAAGTTTTCAATAAACTAGTAGACTACGTGACAAAGTCGAATAACGAATTTCAGAGGAAGCCAGTTGTCATTAGAAGTGATAATGGAGGTGAATTCACAGGACACCAAATAGAAAACTACTTAAGAAAAAATGGAGTAGCAGAAAGGAAAAACAGAACTCTGACTGAAATGATAAGGTGTATGCTGACAGATTCCAAATTATCAGAGAAATATTGTGGTGAAGCAGCAATGACAGCTACATTTCTACAGAACCAACTTTTCTAGAAAACTGAAAAAAAACCATATGAACTGTGGCAAGGTATGAAGCCAAGAGTAAATCATTTAAGAGTTTTTGGTTGTAAAGTTTTTGTATTCATTCCAACAGAAAAACGTTCCAAACTTCAAAATAGGTCCATGGAAGGAATATTTGTTAGATATAGTGAAAATTGCAAAGGCTATAGAATCCTAGATCCCAAAACAGACAGAGTTATGGTGAGTAACAGTGTGACATTCATTGAGGATTTAAATGAAGACACTATGATTTCACTGGAAACAAAAAATGAGAAAAACAGCATTGATATAGCTGAAGGAATATCTGATGAAAAAGAAGCTGAAATTAATAAAAAACAGAATACTGAAAGTGAAGAGAACCAACTACAAACAGACACAGAACAGAGATGTTCAATAAGAGAAAACAAAGGAAAACCACCATTACGCCTTTTATATAAGGCAAGTACAAGTAAAATTTATGAGCCTACCCCTTGGGAAGACATATCTCGACTTCCTGAAGAAGAAGCCAATAAATGGATAGAGGTAACAGAAATAGAAATAAAATCCATGCATGACTCAAAAACATGGACACTAACAGAATTACCAGAAGGAAGAAAAGCTATAGGATGTAAATGGGTTTTTAAAGTAAAGTACCAAACAGATGGCACAGCTGAACGATATCGAGCAAGACTCGTAGCTAAAGGTTATTCTCAAAAATATTGAGAAGACTATGATGGAACATTTGCTCCAGTTGTCAAACATACTACAATAAGAACTTTGTTTGCAGTTGCAGGAATGAAACAAGTGGAACTGAAACATCTGGATGTAAAGACAGCATTTTTGAATGGAAGTTTAACAGAAGATATTTACATGAAACAACCTCCAGGATTGAAAGATGAAAGTAACCCAAACATGGATTGCAAATCACAGAAAAGTGTATACGGTTTAAAACAAGCTGCTGAGGCGTGGAATGATAAAATCATGGAGGAGCTCACAAATGAAAAATTTAAAAGAAGCAAAGCTGATCCTTGCCTGTACACAAAAAGACTAATGGAGAGATGGATCTATGTACTCATATATGTTGATGACATTTTAGTTTGTTTTGAAAAATAAAGGGATAAAGAGGACATACTAAAAATCCTGAATCAACATTTCGAGATCAAAGACTTGGGAAATGTGAAACAGTACTTAGGAATACAGATAGAAAGAGAAGAAGATGGAAGTTTCCTACTTAATCACAATCACATGATTCAAGACATAACCGAAACATTTGGATTGAAGGATGCGAAAACAGAAAAGTTTCCAATGGAAACTAATTATCTTAAAGAGATGAGTAGTGAGAAAAATGTGTTACCAAATAATGAAGAGTACAGAATGGCGATAGGAAAATTACTGTATCTAGCGACTGTTACAAACCAGACATTGCAGCAGCAGTAGGAATTCTGAGTAGAAAAGTGTCCAAGCCAAATAAAGCGTATTGGAATGCTGTAAAGAGAGTAATACGTTATTTGAAAGGAACCAGCAACGTTAAACTGAAACTGCCTACAAGTGATAAATGCATTTTAACTGGATACGTTGATGCAGATTGGGCTGCAGATCCAACTGACAGAAAATGTACCAGTGGCTATCTTTTCTTTCTCTCAGGTGGACCAATTAGTTGGACTAGTAAAAAACAATCAATAGTAACGCTGTCAACAACAGAAGCAGAATATGTTGCAGCTGAACATGCGAGTCAAGAAGTTCTATGGTTAAGACAATTGATAACAGACATAGGACAAGCACAGTTGGAACCAACAAAAATAAATGAGGACAATCAGGGATGTCTTGTTCTTGCTCAGATGGATAGAGTTAACCCAAAAACCAAGCACATTGATGTGAAGTATCATTTCTTGAGGGACCATCAGGAACAAGGAATCCTGAAATTAGAATATTGTCCAACTGAAGATATGACAGCAGACATTTTCACAAAGGCATTGAATGCTGAAAAACATCAGAGACTAATGAAGAAATTGGGTTTGACTGAATAAGTCCTTACTGTTGAGTAGAGATGAGCGGTGTTCGACTTTGGCCTATTGCAGAGTGTGTTAGTCAGTGGAGTAGCCTATCTGTGTTGCAAGCTACACCACCTGTGTATAAAATACCAATTTTTTTACTGCACCTAGTGAAGTAAAACCTTTTGGGCATAGCATCATTCTATTAGTCCATCTATACTGACCTCCATAAGGTTGCAAATTGAATATAATTTTTTTCTGCATCTAGCTCTGAAAAAATATTTGGGCTTCTAGCAGTGTGTGGGACTTGTTCTATTAGTCCATCTATACTGACCTCCATCAGGTTGCAAATTCAATATAATTTTTTTCTGCATCTAGCTCTGAAAAAATATTTGGGCTTCTAGCAGTGTGTGGGACTTGGTCTATTAGTCCATCTATACTGACCTCCATCAGGTTGCAAATTGAATATAATTTTTTTCTGCATCTAGCGCTGAAAAAATATTTGGGCTTCTAGCAGTGTGTGGGACTTGGTCTATTAGTCCATCTATACTGACCTCCATCAGGTTGCAAATTGAATATAATTTTTTTCTGCATCTAGCGCTGAAAAAATATTTGGGCTTCTAGCAGTGTGTGGGACTTGGTCTATTAGTCCATCTATACTGACCTCCATCAGGTTGCAAATTGAATATATTTTTTTTCTGCATCTACCTCTGAAAAAATATTTGGCCTTCTAGCTGTGTGTGGGACTTGGTCTATTAGTCCATCTATACTGACCTCCATCAGGTTGCAAATTAAAAATATTTTTTATCTGCATCTAGCTCTGAAAAAATATTTGGGCTTCTAGCAGTGTGTGGGACTTGGTCTATTAGTCCATCTATACTGACCTCCATCAGGTTGCAAATTGAATATAATTTTTTTCTGCATCTAACCCAGCCAATAGTTTTGGCCTAATACCACAGTTTGGCCACTCAGCTCTGCTTGGTACCCATCCATTGTTTTTTTGTGCAAACAACTCCAGAGTTGTGAATTAGTTAACCACCAAAATGAGTGGAAAAAGGCCTGCTGCTGGTGGAAAGGGGAATAGGCGTGTTGGGAAGGTGAAAAAAGGTTGTGTCCGTGGGGTAGATGTTAAAGCAACAGTAACATCTGCAGAAGAAAGACCATCTTCCAGCCAAACTAAAATGTCTACTTCTTTTAGCGGACAATGTGATAAGATCCCTTTCTTACGGCCACGCCAATCGCTACAAATTCCAGATGAGGCACAAAAACAGCGGGTGCTTCAACGGATATCAAGTGCTCCTTTAAGTGGGCTCTCCTCCACATCAACTTCAACATCACAAATACTCCAGTCCTCAGAGGTGTCACCCCAATCGCACTTGCTTCCTCACAGCTCCCAAATCTCCAGCTGCCCGACTGAGTATGAGGTAGAACAGATGGTTGAGTCTGCAGAGCTGTTTACTCATACTATAGCCTGGGAATCAGAGGTCGACTCCAGCGCTTCTGTGAATCCAGACGAGGAAATGATCTGCACTGATACCCAGAATCTTTATGAGTCGGATCCAGGACCAGACGCTGAAGGTTCTGACCATAATGTAGACCCTCATTCCCAAACTGTAACTCCTGTTGGTGGAGACAATGAGGAAGACGATGATGAGACTCAAATACCTGATTGGAGCGACAACTTTAGTTTTTTGTCAGGGCAGGAACAGGTTGGCTCTGAGGACGACGGATGTGATAACGCACAGGGTGATGATGATGAGGTTGGAGATCCCACTTACTGTCAACCCACAGTCAGCCAAGAGATGAGGTCAGCAGAGGAGGTGGAGGAGAATGCTAGTGACGACGAGGTATGGTTGCGCCTTCCTGGACAGAGACGTAGTACTGGAAGCACGTCAACAACTGCATCCTCAAACACAACTCTGCCTCTCACCACAAGTCGTGGTGGCTCTTCAGGTCGCATGGGTGCTAAGCCTTGCATAGCCTGGGCATTTTTTCAGATCGATAAAGATGACCCAACTCGTGTTATCTGTAACATTTGTCAGCAAAAGCTAAGTAGAGGCCAAAAAATACATAGTTTGAGTACTTCATGCATGAACCGGCAAATGGACATGAAGCATAAGTTGCAGTGGGAAGCTCACTGTGCTACAATGCGGCCTAGCCGGCCGGGCCAACCACTGTCTGCCACATCTTGTGCATCCGTGGCCTCTTCATCCTCTGTGACTGGGGGGACAGCAGTCACACCTGTTTTGGGACGCAGACCTGCCACCTCTTTACCCGCAACAGCCAGCGTGATTGGCAGGTCATCATTTTCTTTGGAGGTGGTAACACCAGCTGGTGTTGAGCACTGTCCGACATCGATAGCACCACCTTTGGATCAAGGCAACCTAACTTATCCACCTGCATCTTCCTCACAGACCGGCAGTTTGCCGGGGACACCCTTATCAACGCCGTCTAAGCACAACAGCCAGCCCTCGGTCCCTCAGATGTGGACAAGTAAAAGACCATTTACTCCTAGCCATGAGAAAGCTAAGAGGTTGAATTTCACCATCTGCAAGCTCTTGGCTACAGAAATGCTGCCTTTCCGCCTGGTGGACACAGAGGATTTTCGAGACCTTTGTCCGTCGCAGTACCCCAGTACCAGATGCCCAGTCGGCACTACTTCTCAAAGAAAGGTGTGCCTGCGCTCCACCAGCATGTCGCACACAACATCACCGCTTCTTTGAGAAACTCTGTGTGTGACAGGGTGCATTTCACCACAGACACTTGGACGATTAGGCATGGACAGGGGCGTTACATGTCGCTGACTGGGCACTGGGTAACTATGGTGACAGCAGGACAAGGGGCTGCTGTCCAAGTCTTGCCGTCCCCAAGAGTTGTGCGTTAATCCTCTTTATATCAAAGTTCCTCCACTGCTTCTGCCTCCTCAACCTCCTCTCGGTCCTCCACCTGCACCCAAAGCCTGTCTGGTCATGCCACAAGCTTTCTAACTGCGCAGAAGGGACCCTGCACACCTCCTTACTATGCTGGCAGTAGGGCTCAACGTCATCAGGCGGTTTTTACTTTGAAATGTCTGGGAAATGTGAGTCACACAGCTGAGGAGTTGTGGTCAGCTCTGGAGAACCAATTTCATGAATGGTTGTCTCCACTGGACCTGAAACCAGGGAAGGTCATGTGCGACAATGCTGCAAACCTGGGTGCGGCCCTTCGCTGGGGAAATGTCACACACGTGCCTTGTATGGCTCACATGTTGAATTTGGTTGTCCAGCAATTTTTAGCCCACTATCCCGGACTAGATGGCCTTCTGCAGAGGGCACGGTCGCTGTGTGCTCACTTCTGCCGTTCGCATCCCGCAGCTCAGCGACTTACATCTCTACAGAAGTCGTTTGGCCTGCCACTTCACCGGCTAAAATGCGATGTGCCTACCCAGTGGAATTCAACTCTGCACATGTTGCAGCGACTGTGGCAGCACCGACAAGCCCTGATGCAATACGTTCTGACGTATAGCCTGGGCCAACGAGATCCAGAGGTGGGGCAAATCATGCTGGAGGAGTGGTCTCAGATCAGGGACCTATGCACCCTTCTGCACAGTTTTGAAATGGCGACGAAGATGTTTAGTGCTGACGATGCCATTATCAGCATGACTATTCCGGTGATTTACATGCTGGAGCACATGTTAAACAGAATTCGGAGTCAGGTGGTGGCACAAGAGGAGGTGGAGGAAGTAGAGGAGGAGGAGTTGTATGCGGAAAGGCTAACATCTGCAAGGTCCAAACGGTTGGCAGCACCAAGGCGGCAGGCATGTGAGGGTGGGGGAGATGGTTTTACCAGGGCGCATGGTAGCAGCCAAACTAGTGAGGAAGGTGCAGGAGCCCAGGAAGAAGTGGAGGACGAACTGATGGAAGACTCATCAGATGAGGGAGACCTTGATCACATTTCTGTTGTGCGAGGTTGGGGGGAGAGGACAGAGGAAGGAAGCATGATTGTTACCTCGCCACCAACACAACAGGGACTTGGTGCTCCTTGATGCGCAAGACACATGAGTGCCTTCTTGCTGCACTACCTGCAACATGACCCTCGAATTATGAGAATTAGAAATAATCCTGACTACTGGGTTGCCACACTGTTAGATCCCCCACACTCTTCGATCAACCTTTTCATTTTAATAAAGACCAAAAAAATGGTCATTTTTGAAATTATAAGAATTAGCAGGCTATTAGAAACTGAAATCAAACAGTTTTCAACTCAAAACTTTATTCTAGGTGATATTACATTTGCACATAGGACCCCTTGTTCGAAAGGAGCTTCTGAACTCTCTCGTCCATTGAATTTGTCAGGTTTTGGATGGTTTCTGCTTCAATTGTTTTGCATGAGGACAGAATACCCTCCCAGAGCTGTTGCTTAGAAGTGAACTGCCTCCCGCCATCATAGGCACTCCTTTTGATGATGCTCCAGAGGTTCTGAATGGGGTAGAGGTCAGGGGAGCATGGGGGTCACACCATAAGTTTGTCCCCTTTTATGCCCATATCAGCCAGAGATGCAGATGTGTTATGTGCAGCATGAGACGGTGCATTATCATGCATGAAAATGATCTTGCTGTGGAATACACGGTTCTTCTTCTTGAACCATGGCAGGAAGTGCTGTTTGAGAAACTCCACATACATTATGGAGTTCATCTTTACCCCTTCAGGGATCCTAAAGGGGCCGACAATCTCTCTCCCCATGATTCCAGACCAAAACATTACTCCACCTCCTCCTTGTTGGTGCTGTAGCCGTGTTTGCGTGGGGTGTCCATCAACCAGCCATCGTCCACTCCATCCATCTGGACCATCGAGCATTGCACGGCACTCATCCGTGAACAAAACAGTTTTGAAATCAGTCTTCATGTATTGTTTGGCCCACTGGAGCCGTTTCTGCTTGTGTGCAGTGGATAGAGGAGGTCGACAGGATGGCGTACGCACAGCTGCAAACCTCTGAAGGACCCTGCATCTTGTTGTTCGGGGGACGTTGGAGGCACCAGCAGCTTCAAAAACTTGTCTGCTGCTATGACAAGGCTTTTTTGCCGCTGCTCTTTTAACCTGACGTAATTGCCTGTAGGAAAGAGTCCTCAATTTGCCCTTATCATCACACACACGTGTGTACTGTGAATCAGCTACATACTTCTTGATTGCCAAGACACTTCATCCTGATCATCGCACAATGTTGATTGTAGTCATGCCTTGACCTAAACACTCCACAATTTGTTGCTTCTCAGCAGCCGACACATCCTTTTTCTTTCCCATTTTGGCAGAAAATCTAGGCTGCTTAATAATGTGGGACAGCCTTCTTAAGTAGTCTTGCCTTTCATTGGACACACCTGCCAAACTAATTAGCACAGGTGTCTGCAATTGCTTACAGTGATATAAAGAGCCCTGACACACATCACCATCAATGAGTTTAACTGACAAACAAACAAATTCTTCCCTTATCACTCCTAAACACTTTTTGCATAATAATTTGGAACACAGTGTACATGTGCTTTTCCACAAAACACCAGTGGTTCACGTAGTGAATCTTACAGTTCTAACTTGCCAACCGTGGTCTGTATGGAGTTGTTCAATAAAGGGCCCAAAATTAAGATAACATAGACGGGAGAGGTCTCTATGAATAGGAATTCCTAAGTATTTGATACCCTGTGAGGGCCAGGCAAAGGGAAAGTTGGACTGGATGGAATCCTGTATGGATTTGGGGAGGGAGACATCGAGGGCCTCAGACTTCGCTGCATTGATTTTAAAATTTGACCAGGTAACAAAGTGATCTATTTCAGCCATAACAGCAGGGATGGATATATGAGATTGAGTGATATATACTAGGACATCATCAGCAAATAGAGAGCACTTGTACTCGGTGCCTCCCACCTCAATCCACCTAATATTGGGGTTATGGCGAATTGATGAGAGCAGGTTCTCCGTCATTAGGATGTATAAGAGAGGGGACAGAGGACATCCCTGCCTTGTCCCATTGGTGATTATGAAAGGTGATGAAAATGTTCTGACGCGCCCCCTGGGCCTTGGGACACCCGGAGCCGGACCCTTTTTGGTGGATGCTGATGGTTGTAGTCTCCGTGGCGGCGACACGGTTCCGTGGCTCAGGGCGGTCAAACCAGTGGCGGAACTATTTATGTGGTTTTGATGTTTAAACGTCCGACTACGCCACCCGTGGATTGCGGTCAGAGTGAACCGCCGCTGCAGGGCAGACCGCTGAGGCTGGTGTTGTGGGTGCAGCAGAGCGTAGCATAACTCCCCACGGTAGAAGTATAGCCTCAGGGCAGTGTATGCGGAGGATGGGGGTGATGGTGCAGGGCAGCAGCAGTAACGACACGGAGACAGTGATGCAGTCCAGGGCCTTTTCTCACAGTTCTTATTATCCAGACCACTTCTGCAGGTAACAGCTGCCCACGTCGTACTGTGCTCACCAGGTGAGGGGCTCAGACAACTCCCAGATAACTTTGGAGCGCTTCACAGGACCCCCTTTGTGTGTCCTTTGTCTGGCCTTCCTTACCAACCCTTCTGTCCGGCTGCCTCGGGCCTCCTCTTGGTAAACTTGGCGCCAGTTTCCCTGACCCTATGTGGTGCCTTCCTAGCAGGTGTAGCGAGGGGCTGCGCCACATAAAATGTCACAGCCTCCGGTTTCCAGCTGAGGGTCGTTTCCCGCCTCCACTAGTTTCGGGGACCGGTCTCCCCCTTTGGCCTGACCCCTCCACGCAAGTGGATTCGGGCGTGCGGTGGTGACTCGCCCGTCCGCACCCCTGGGATCCCTTCGTTCCTCATTCCTGGAGCCTTCTCCGCTCCTTTTCCTTCCTTCTCCCTCTTCCAGGCCTGGGCCTCTGTTACTAGGCCTGCCTCCGGAGCAGAGCTCATGCAGAGCCCCTGCTCCCTGTCACTTCTGCTCAGACTTCTCTGCACTGAACTAAGATGGTGCCCACCTTTTATACTTTCTTCTCAATGCACCCAGGAACTGCTTCCTCCCTGCTCCTGCACTACAGGGTTCCCCTTCCTCAGTGTTCCCTCCCCCCACTCCAGGCAGGGACAGGGACTGTCGTGTCCATCTCAGGGGCATATTGGTCGCCCTGCCCCACGGCAATGTGGTGTAATGCATGCAGGTGTCGGGTCCTGATCCACACTCCATCCTTACCTGAGAGTGAGATATCACACCTCTGGGTGAGGTGCAATACCTCTGTAGCAACCGAGCCCTCAGGGTGCTACAGTTCCATTTATCTTCAGCCTAGGTGACGTATTGCGATACAGGGCCGTGATTTTGGCTATAAAAGGGTCCCCTAGACCCCTACCCCAAGCTTTTTAAGAGAATAATATATGGCGTGCCAGGAGACTCTATGGAATGCTTTCTCAGCATCCAACGAGAGTATCTAATTACAAATTTTTAACTGCATCTAGCCCAGGAAATACTTTGTGCCTAGTAGCAGTGTCTGCTAGTCAGCGGATTATCCCGGCTGTTAAGCAAGCTACACAACCTGTAGTTTGGACACTTAATTTTTTCAAAGGAAATGCTTCGGGACCACGGGATACTCAGTGAAGAGCATCAGGAGGCACCCCAAGGCATGGGGGCTGGGACTGGCGGTAGGATGCCTTGCGGTGGACAGCCGAGCTCGATCCTTATAAAAGCTTTTTAACTGCAGCAGCTTTAGTGGACGCTACTGAAGCTGGAATTATGCGGCTGCTGGCATGAGACTTGCCCTCCAATAGATCCTTGTAAATGGATTTAAAGTGTATTCATTCAAATTAGAGAGACAATTTAAATTAAAAAGCTTAGAGCTGCCTCCACCACAGGGGGGGGTCGCTCGACCCACCAGCGGACAGGCACCAGTATTGGGAGAGGGGGGCTGGCCGTCAGGGTCCACCGCGGCTCTGGCACAAACCCGGCGACACGGAGGTGGCACTGGCAGGAACGGACTGGCCGTGTCGGCTTCTCACTTTTTGGATTTTAGAAGGGCATGACATGCCTATATCTGTGTCTCCCCCTCCTTTTACTCCTCCACCTCTTTTCTTTTCGCATGACTATATGTACTTGTCACTTTTCCATGTGTTAGTTATGTCTTCTGAGCAGTTTGTCAGCTTTTGGACACCTTTGAAGGTGTTTTCTATGTGTTTCTATGTGTTTTTGTTTGCCTGCCATTGGTTTTAACGGTGTTCGAAGGTGTTCGACGAACAGTTCGACGAACAGTTCGGCGAACATGTAGCGCCCCGAGGGTTCGGCTTCTACAGGGGTATTGCACCTCTGCCAGAGGTGTGATATCCCACTCCCAGGTAAGGATGGAGTATGGACCAGGGCTCAGTTAGCTGCATACAGCACACACACCCCATTTCCGAGGGACAGCTCAACGGTGCTCCCACTAGACAGAAGTGCAGGCACGACCGACTATGTCCCTGTCTGGAGTGGGGAGGGGGGTGGAACACCCAGTGCTGTAGGGGCTGATAGGGGTTGGTTCCTGAGCGTAGGTAGGAGCCCATTGGTTGCTGGTCACCTGGGCTCATGGTCAGAGGGAGGTATAAAAGGTGGGCACCATCTTAGATCTAGGTTCTGTCCAGAGAGGAGAAGACAGGGAGTAGAGGCTCTGTAGGAGCTCTACTCCAGGAGGGCCTAGTGAGAGGCCGAGGAGGAGGTGAAAGGGAGCTCTCTCCAAGAGAAAGGAACAGAAAGGAACAGGAAGGAACAGAAAAGGAGAAGAAGAGACTGAGAAACAGAAGGGCTCAGGAACAAGAAGGTGGAAGGGACCCTAAGAACCCACGAGAATACAGGGTGAAGGGTCAGGCAGATTAAGGGTGCCGGATCCCAAGTTGGTGGAGGAGAAACTACTCTCAGCCAATGACCGGACGTCGTGATCATTTATTGGTGCGACACCTCATCAAACCTGCTAGGAAGGCACCATATAGGACAGTGGAGGACGGGGCCCATGTTTAACCGCACAAGTCCGCGGCAGCTGGACAAAAGTGGGTCACTGGTGAGGCAGGCCAGAGGAAGGATTGAAGGGAGTCCTGAGCCATACTCCTGAGCTGCCTGGGAGTTGACCGAGCCCCTCACCTGGTGGACGCAGCACGGCTCGGGCAGTCATTCCCTGCAGAAGTGACTTGGATATTAACCGTGAGTAAAGACCCTGGACTGCAGTATGTTGTCTGTGTGCTTTTTCGCTCCTCCGGCACTACCAGTACTGGGACTCTCACCACCATCACTCCCACCATCCACTACACTGCCCGTGGGGAGTCACATCATCCCAGCTGCATACATCATCAGCCCCAGCGGTCTGCCCTGCAGCGGCGGTTCCTAATAACCGCAATCCACGGGTGGCGTAGTCGGACATCACCTAAAACATCTAAAAGACTGCCACTGGTCTGACCACCCTGAGCCACGGGACCGGGTCACCACTACTACCCCCATCGTCTCCTTATTGCCCGGTTCCGAGTGCCCCACGGCCCAGGGGGCGAGTCAACCACACGGGTGTTCGACGAACCGAACTCGAACACTACGGGGGTGGCTCAACACTACTGTTGAGAAAGGGTGTTGGTATATGCAACAGTTGTGGACTTCTTTGTGTGAAGGAGGACTTTATGCTGATCTGACAGTAGATGGCAATGTTGTGTACAGTTTCCTTGTTTACTGTATTGTAAAAAAGAAAAAAGTCTCTTTTGTATTTTCTGTTTTGCACTTACTTCCTGATGTAGTATTGAGTGACTGTGCGTTATTTCCTTTACCTCATGTTCTGAGAAGTAAAAGCTTGTTATCCCATGTAATCTGCTCTGTGAAGTTTCTACCACAACGGTGGGGATCCAGAACCTGTGCAACACTGGTATGCATGGAACCCCTTGATTCTGGTATGCTTAGCACCCCCTGATACCTATCACGCTGCCCACAAAAAAAATAAACAATCATACTCAACTCCTCTCTCCTCCAGCGCTGCGCCCCACTCTGCTGCCGACACTCTCACTGTGTGAGCTGCGCATGGCGTCCCTACCATGCGCCCTCACACAGTGAGGTGCTGTGCCGGAATAGTCACTGCTCCCCACACCGGGACTGTGTGTGCGTGGGGAGCAGTGACCATTCACTCTCTTCAATAGCGTGCACACTGTAGCCACAGCGCTACTAAAGACCATGAATATTCACTACAACCCATGGGAGTGGGTTGTAGCCAATATTCATGGACTTTTATAGCGGGCAAACAGACCGCTGGCCGCAGCAGGAGCCGCGCTGCGGCTACAGTGTGCGCGCTATTAAGGAAAATGAATATTCATTACTTTCCACGCCCATGGGCGTGGGGAGCAGGGAATGTTCATTTTCTTTAGCAGTGGGCACACCAGTACATATGTATATATGGTCGGACTATAAGATGCACCCCCCCACACTTTCCTCCAAAATTTTGGAGGAAAAAAAGTGCATCTTATAGTCTGAAAAATACGGTAGTTAAAATGTTATACATTTCTCTACATGTTTCGAATTAGGAAACAGTGTGCAATGTTCCCAATGCATGGAAATAAAAATTACTATAAAGATTTTGTACTTAACTCATGTTTTTGAACGAACTGCTATTATTTTGAACACTACTGTATAAAAAAATATATACAAAATAGTGGTGGCTTCCAAGCGGAAGCTGCTAGAAGAAAAGACCAATCACTTCTTTTAGCGACTTCACAGCTTTTAAAGCCAGAAGCAGTTAAAAGAAGTGCCAACAGACGGATCATGCTGTAATCTTAATTACGTCATCGCTCGTCACTACAGCTGCGTTCTCATGCTACTGGCAGTGTGTTCTGGCTGTTGTGCTGAGCGGTCACATTACTAATGTCATCTGGATGTAGCAGTCGGGGATCGTCGTGTAAATAAATAAAAGAAAAAAATGGCGTGGTCTCTTCTATTCTTGATAACTAGCGCAGGTAAAGCTGACAGCTGCGGGCTAGAACAATAGAAAAATAGAGTGCTTCCACACCATTTTTTAAAATTATTTAAATAAATAAATTTAATAAACTGTGTGGGGTCCCACTTTTTGACAACCAGCCAAGCTAAACCAGACAGCTGTGGGCTGATATTCTCAGACTGGGAAGCAGCCATGGATATTAGCCCTCCCCAGCCTAAAAATAGCAGCCTGCAGCTGCCCCATTAGATGCGCCAATTCTGAAGTTTTGCCCGGCTCTTCCCACTTGCCATAGGCGGTAGCAATTGGGGTAATATTATTGGGGTTGATGTCAGCTTTGTAATGTCAGCTGACATCAAGCCAAATGGTTATTAATGGAGAGGCGTCTATCAGACGCCGCCATAATTAGACCTGTAAGTTTAAGTTAAAAAACACACACAGAGTAAAGTCCTTTATTTATTTAGAAAGGATGGGATCAGCAAGCAATATAGGCCAGGATTTCTCCAGACATTGACACAACAAGTTTGTTTGTCCATGGTACTGTGTGATAAATCTAATACAATTGTTTGATAGTTATATTTGGTCTGGTGGAATACAGTGCTTCATGTCTTGCTCTATTAAAAGCTTTTTTGATGAAACAACGGCTGTATCCTCTATTTAGGAATCTAGATTTAAGCTCCAATACATAACGTTCTAAGTCTGCCTTGTCTGAACAGATTCTACATAGATGCAGAATTTGGCCAATAGGAATGGACCGAACCATGGCTGGGAGATGTGAACGTGAACGTGACAAATTTCGTGGCTCTGTGAATTAGTGTATGCTATATTTTTGACCGCTTCCTTACTGATAGATCTAAGGTATTGTGTGTAATTATGTTGCTGACCTCACGAGCACTCGCCTGGGCGAATCCGATGATCGAGTCTCGTGATCCATGGTTAAATAATTTGGATGATTTCTTAGCCGCTATGGCATTAATGTTTGATGACCCTAACCGCCGTGCAACCGCTGAGTCTGCTTTACTATCTTTACGCCAGGCTAAACGTTCTGTTATTGAATATGTTACTGAATTTAGGAGATTAGCGGTAGATACCAATTGGGACAGTTATGCACAATTACCTATTTTTAAGAGAGGTCTGTCTAGTATTGTAAAAGATGAATTGGCCCGCTCTGAGTCACCACAAGAGTTAGAAATGTTTATACAGCATTGTGTACGAATAGACATACGCCTTACTGAACGTAGGCAGGAGAAATTGGCTGTATTTAATCGTATGTATAACTTTTTCCTTCCTCCCAAAGAGCCTGCAGGTAAAACATCTCGGGAGGTAGAAGAAGCGCCCATGCAAATTGATTCTGTGCAGAGGCGTGAGAATAATGAGCGCCGGGAGCACCGCCTGCGAGAGAGGCTATGTTTCTACTGCGGTCAATCTGACCACTTTCTAATCAACTGTCCCAAGCGGCCTAACAAGGTGTTAGCAGCGGTAGGAGAGTATGATAACACTGATGATGAATCTGACATCTCTGAATGTAGCCTGCCATTAAATGCTGTATTCCATTCTCTCTCTATGACTACACCTCACAAGGAGTTGAAGGAAAAGAACTCTCACTGTTCACTCCCTATTAAGATCCTGTGTTCAGGGCAGTGGATTTCCAGTGCAGCTATGATTGACTGGTGCAGGGGGCAACTTTATGGACATTACATTTGCCCAAAAACATGGTATTGAGATACAGCGAAGAGCCTCTCCAATTACCATGGAAACAGTGGATGGGTCACCTTTAATCTCCGGGCCTGTGGATCAGGAGACTGTACCTCTTAAGATTTTGTTGGAGCCTAATCATCAGGAGCAACTTTCTTTCTTGTTAATTTCTTCTCCTCATTTCCCTGTGATTTTAGGCATCCCTTGGTTGCGTTCTCAGAACCCGACTATCAACTGGGAGACCAAGGAGATTATTTTTCCGACTAGGAGCAACCCAGCGATAACTGAAGCTGTCCCTGAGTCCACTGATACAAAAGCTACTGTACAGGTATTCACTTTACCTTCAGCGTATAAAGCATTCTCTGACATCTGTGACAAGAAGAAAGCAGATCATCTTCCTCCACATAGGCATTATGACTGTCCCATTGAGCTGCTTCCTGCGGCAGCTATTCCTTTTAGCAACGTATATCCTTTAGCAGCACCTGAACTTCAAGCCTTGAAGGAGTGTATTGATGAAAATCTGGCCAAAGGCTTTATACGTCCTTCTTCCTCACCAGCAGGGGTGCCTATATTTTTTGTAGAAAAGAAGGATGGAACCCTAAGACCCTGTATTGACTATCGGGAACTCAATAAGGTAACCATACGGAATCGTTATCCTTTGCCTTTGATTCCAGAATTATTGGAAAGAGTCTGCCATGCCAAGGTGTTCTCTAAATTAGATCTTCATGGGGCTTATAATTTGGTGCGTATTCGTTCCGGTGATGAATGGAAGACAGCATTCAGATGCCGGTATGGACACTTTGAATATATGGTGATGCCCTTCGGGCTTTGTAACGCCGCTGCGACATTTCAACATCTGGCTAATGACATTTTTAGAGATTTATTGGATCAGTTTGTGGTGATTTATTTGGACGATATTTAAATTTTTTCTGACTCTCTACAAGAACATGAAGAACATGTCAAAACTGTTTTGAAACGTCTGAAAGAGAACCATCTGTATATTAAGCCGGAGAAGTGTGAGTTCCATCGTTCTGAAATACAGTTTTTAGGTTATGTCATCTCTCCTCAGGGGCTGAACATGGAATCTGGTAAGATTCAGGCAATCCTTGACTGGCCAGTACCCAGGAACGTTAAAGAGGTCCAACGTTTTATTGGTTTTGCAAATTTCTATAGACGTTTTATTAGAAATTTTTCTGACATTGTCCGTCCCATTACTTCCTTGACAAAGAAGGAAAAGCCCTTTAAGTGGTCATCACAGGCTCAAGAGGCTTTTGATCGATTTAAGGTTTGTTTCACCTCAGGACTGCTGTTGATCCACCGAGACCCAGCACTTCCTTTCATTGTGGAGGTGGACGCTTCTGATAATGCTTTAGGGGCCATTCTCTCCCAAAGCCCTGAGAGAAGAGTCTGCTACACCCTTGTGCTTTCTTTTCCCGTAGACTTACTTCAGCTGAGAAAAACTACGATGTGGGAGAAAAGGAACTGCTAGCTATTATTGTAGCTTTCAAAGAATGGAGGCATCATCTGCAAGGAGCCACACAACAGATCGTAGTGCTGACTGACCATCGCAATTTGGAGTTTCTCAGATCCGCTAGATGTCTTTCTCCTCATCAGGCTCGTTGCAACCTATTTTTAAATCAATTTAATTTTGTTATTTCGTACCGTGCAGGTTCTCATAATGGGAAGGCTGATGCTTTATCCCGAATCCATGCTGCGGATTCCGTACCTGGAGCCCGTCCAAGACCATTCTATCCGATGCCAACTTCATCGGAGTTATCCACGATCAGGACTTGTGGACGGAGTTCAAGGAGGCCTATGATGGTGATGTATTTCTGGCCAATCCACCTAATGATATTAATCTTGTCCTTAAGGGTGGCATGTGGTTCAGGGATCGACGTATCTACGTCCCTGAGGCCGGTCGTCTGCAGATCCTCAAGTTGGTCCATGACTCCAAGGTGGCTGGTCACAGGGGGGTACAGAAGACACAAGAGTTCCTAAGCCGATTTTTCTGGTGGCCGACTTGCCTGAAGGATACTAAGGACTATGTTCTCTCTTGCGAGGTATGTGCTCGTTATAAGACTCCTCGTATGTCACCTACGGGTCTTCTTCAACCATTACCTGTTCCGTCCCGCCCATGGGGGTCTATCTCAATGGACTTCATTGTGGAGCTGCCTACATCAGGTGGCATGAATACGATCCTGGTGGTAGTGGATCGCCTGAATAAAGCTGCTCATTTTGTTCCTTGCCCCGGTCTTCCCTCAGCTAAGAATACAGTGAACTTGGTTATACAGAATGTTTTTTGGCTGCATGGGGTCCCAGATGAAATCATCTCTGACCATGGAGTGCAGTTTACCTCAAGATTCTGGAAGGAGTTTTGCTCTGCACTCAATATTAATGTCTGTCTTTCTTCCGCTTATCACCCCCAGACGAACGGTCAAACAGAGCGTACCAACCAGACCTTGGAACAATATCTACGATGCTATGTCAGCCATCTTCAGGATGATTGGTTGAAGTTACTTCCATTAGCTAAATTCTCATATAACAATTCTCAGAGTGCCTCCACTAAGTTCACACCTTTCTTTGCCAATCTGGGTTACCATCCGAGTATCTTACCTAGGTCTCCGATTAATGCTCCGGTTCCAGCTGTAGAGGAGAGGCTGACTGCGATGAGGCAAGATCTGGAGGTTCTGAAGGAATCTTTGACCTCAGCTCAGGAACGTTACAAGAAATCGGCTGATAGATTTCGTAAACCCGCACCCATGTTCAAGGCAGGAGATTCCGTGTGGTTATCCACTAAAAATCTGAAGTTGAACGTTCCTTCACAGAAACTTGGACAGAAATTCATCGGCCCTTTCAAGATCAACGGTATTGTGAGCTCTGTGGCCTGCCGTCTGAAGTTGCCTAGGACTATGAAGGTACACCCAGTTTTCCATGTTTCTTTACTAAAGTCTATCTCCTAATACCTTCCAGGGACGTGTTGTGCCACCTCTCCAGCCTGTGGTGATTGATGGGCAGGAACAATTTGTGGTGGAAGAGATTATTGATTCTAGGTTTCGCAGGAATCGGCTCCAATATCTGATAAGATGGCAAGGGTATCCCCCTGAAGAAGACTCTTGGGAACCTGTGGAAAACATCAATGCTCAACAGAAGATTTCTCATTTCCATCAGAGATTTCCTGAGAAACCGGGTCCAGGATCGTCCTGAGGCCGCTTCTAAGGAGGGAGTAATGTCAGGACTGCAAATATTTTTAATTACATCTTGGCCCTTTTTGCCCTCTTTCAAGATGGTGTCTTTTGTCTTATGTGCCCCTTGTCTTCCTGCTTTATAACTCCACCCCAGCCTCTAATCAGTGCTAGAGTATTCTGCCTGTGATCTGCTCCTTGTGGTTCCCTAGTTTCCTGCTCTGCCCTGCAGACTTGTTTGGATCTTCTGTTACTTGCTCTCAGAGACTCTGCTGCATTCAGTTGTTACCAGTATTCCTCCTTCTCCTGGCTGCTCCTGCTGCTACCTCTGAGCCTCAGTCTTCACCTGCATTCTGCTAACAAGTAAGCTGGTTTCTGCTCTGACTCACCTGCTTTAGATAGCTGCAGAGCACGGGACTGTGCTGCACTATCAGGGACTTCCTACCCAGGCCTCCCTGGATTATCTAAATATTGTATGGACTTCCTTGCATGGACTTGATAAGGACTTCCTTGTTTTCTAGCATCCTCTAGTGTGAATTGTGCTTTACAGATTGCTTTGCTGATTACATTTAGAGCACGGGACTGTGCTGCATTATCTGGGACTTCCTACCCAGGCCTCCCTGGATTATATAATATATATTGTTTGGACTTGATAAAGACTTCCTTGTTTTCTAGCATCCTCTAGTGTGAACAGTGCTTTACAAACTGCTCTGCTAATTGCATTTTCCCCTGAGTGTTTTTGGACTTGTGTTTTCGTCTGCACTTGTTTGAAACACCGTGTGTTTATAATATACACTTTGACACCTATAAGTTGTTCTGTTGTATCTTTGTTCCACGCAAAAAGACTCCTGTGGTATCCATTATAATTATTACAGTTTCCTCTGGGACAGAGCTAGTTCCAGTCTGTGAGGATCCAGTCTGTAGAAGGAAGCCTGTTGAGAGGAGCTCCTGCAGTAGACATCCTGCAGTGGAGCACAGTCCAGACTCATTGAGCTCAGGTAGTGAGCCCAAGGCGTGCCGACGCCATAAGAGTGGTGAAGAGTAGCGAGGCCTACTGCCAGTGTGAAGCCTAGTGAGGGCCCGGAGCAGGCCGAAGGCAAGTGGAGTAAGCGAGCTACATAGGGGGCAGAGGAGCTTAACCAGCTCACCCCACAAGCATTTAGCGGACACCGGGTCTGTGTCTGCAAGGATCTCTAGGACCAGCAGAAACAACTGGGATCCCTGGCGAACTACATGTCCCAGGAATACCAAAAGCTGACCGTAATACCAGGGTCAGGAGTCACTGAGGCCCAAGAAACCAGGGAGTGTGAACTCCAACAGAAGGCCCTACCACCAGGTCAGCAGGTGCAAGACAGAGACCAAGTTAGGCCTAGCTTAAGGCAAGTCATAAACTTACTAGGAAAAGGCAAGAAACAGGAGGCCCCACACCCGCTCACTGGGGAGAGTCCTGAAATGCACCATTCACCCTACAGTACCCCGAATCGTGCCTGAAAACACCACAAGTAAAGGTACTGAAGTGAACTGTCGTGTGTGTGTGCCTATTCTTCCTTTGACCCGGCTGGGTCCCTTCTGTCCTGCATCCCTTCTCCTACACTGCCCTGAGGCCCCGCTCCACCTGTGGGGAGCAGAACCAACTAAGCTGTCGGACCACCGGCCTCAGAGGACTGTAGCAGCGCTGGTGAGTCTCACCAGACACCACAGGTGGAGTCATGAACTTTCCCCTTTTCCCATACACCTTTCCCCCAATTCCTTGCTTTTTTTTAAGAGTGACCCCAGGGTACTGCCCCGGGAGCCGTCCACCGCGGTATCCCGCCAAACTAACAGCAAGGCCCGGGCGCCGAGTCCCCATCCCTTGGGCACGTCACAAATGTTCATCACAATTTTCAGATTTATATTTTTAAAATAATTAGAAAACCATGTGTCATTTCCTTTACACTTCATAAATACGTGCTATTTTATGTTGGTATATCACATATAATCCCAATCAAATACATTTAAGTTTGTGGTTGAAATATGAAAAAATGTGGAAAGGTTTGACTAGCCCAGGGGATGGGGATGACTCGGTACCCCTGCCTTTGCCTGGCCTTGGGGATGTCGCGGTGGTCGGCTCCTGGGCCCGTACCCTGGGGTCACTCTTTAAAAGGGTGGATATTTGTTTATTTTATAAAAGTTTATGACGCCACCTGTGGTTTCTGGTGAGAATCACCAGCACTGCGGCAGCCCACGGAGGCCGGTGATAAGGCAGCTCGATGGTATAGCTCCCCACAGGTGGAGCTTGGCCTCAGGGCAGCGTACGGAGAGGGGGATGCAGGACAGGCGAGACCCCGCCGGGTCAGAGCAAGAACGGGGACGGACATGAGTCACTTCAGTACCTTTTACTGATGGAAAATCAGGCACATCCCGGAGCACTGTAGGGTGAAGGGTGCATATCAGGATCCTCCCCAATGAGCAGGTGTAGGGCCTCCTGTTTCTTGCCTCTGCGTAGTAAGTTTTTGACCTGCCTGGAGCTAGGCTTAACTTTGTCTCTGTCCTGCGCTGGCTGACCTTGTGGTAGAGCCTTTTCTCGGAGTACATGCTCCTCAGCTTGCGGGGCCTATGTGTCTCCTGGCTCTGTTACGTATCAGCACTTTAGCGATCCTGGGACTTGTAGTTCTCCAGGGATTCCAGTTATACCTTACTGGGTCGTAGAGATCCCGGCAAGCTTCGGACCTGGTGTCCGGTAAATTATTCGGGGTGAGCTAGGTAAGCTCCTCTGCCCCCTATGTGCTAACTCTCCACTCGCCTTCGGCCTACTCGGGCCCTCACTAGGCTATTCACACTAACGGCAGCTTGCCGCGCTTCACCGATCTTATGGTGCCGGCACACCTAAAGCTCACTATTCTGAGCTGCAACTGAGTACTCAGGACTCTGCTCCACTGCAGACTGACCTCTCTCAGGATTCTCTTACTGCAGGAACTCTCTCAACAGACTGACTGAGCTCGACTCTGTATTCAGATGTGTACTAGCTGAACTCTCCAGAGGAACTGAACTGCCTGGCTCCACCTTCCCTATTTATATCCCTAACGGGCTCCCCCTGCTGGTCTGAGGTGGAAGGTGGAGATGTGTGAATGTTTATGGGGGCCTCTTGTGGAGGAATCCATCAATGCACTCTTCTAGGATCTGTGATACCAAGCGCAGCTGGGCGTCACAGGTTCACTGGGTATGAATACTTTTTCAAGGCACTGTATATCGGTGACCAGATGTTTTGGGTGACACACAGAATAGCATTGTGGGGTGCATTTGGTTCTCCAGGTCACAGGTTGTGTTCATCTCATTTAAAAAGATGATAATCATTAGATGATACTAGTCGGTAGAAAGGAACTAGTTGGTAATTGGCAACACATCAACACATTTATTATATCATTAATTGCAGTGGAGGAGTATGGTTTGGGATGTAAACCCCTATAAAAAAAACTGATGTCAGATCAGGCAAATTAGAATATATTTGTCATTCGCATCAGTGATTTCTATGAATGGATGAGATTGCTTAACCAAGACTGTGGCGACTGTGATGCCTCTGGCTAATGATCAATGTGGAATGATATGACCACCCAAATCAGTGTTTTCTTAGTAGGAGACTGTCCCTAGGTATGGGTGTCTCTTAGAGACCTAATAAATTGACAACTTGGCTTTGCAGATACAGTTGAAACCAGAAGTTTACATACAGTACACTATATAAAAAGACACATATGCAGGTTTTTCTCAATATCTGACATGAAATCAGAATAAACATTTCCCGTTTTAGATCAATTAGGATTACCAAAAGTTTTAATATTTGCCAAATGTCAGAATAATGAGAGAGAAAGAATGTTTTAAGGCATTTTTATTACTTACTACAAAGTCAAAAGTTTACATACACTAAGATTACAATGCCTTTAAACAATTCTGGATTGCCCATATGGTGATGTCATGTGTTTGGAAGATTCTGATTTTTTTGGCAACATCTGAGTTAATCAGAGACACGTATGTGTCTTCTTTTCTCATGATGCCATTTATTTTGTGAAGTGCACCAATCCCTCCTGCAGCAAAACAACCCTACAACATGATGCTGCCACCCTGATGTTTTACAGTTGGGATGGTGTTCTTATTTAGAAGGTGTTCATAACAGTTTACACTTTCAACATGTCAAATAATTGTGATCACCTAGGTCTGCTGCCTCTTGAATCTGATGAAGGAGAACAGCAGTAACCATTTCATACCAAAACGCCTGGGTCAGTCCGTTCTGTATATTGCCCTGGATTGTGTTTTTAAAGGTGCCATTTGTATGGCACCGGTAATTCCACTAGTGGAGAACCAAAATGCTGCAAAGGTCACTGATATAAAAATGTTACATTCTGGTCTGAAACTGCCCCAACTGCAACCTCTTTCATCAGGCGTCACCACTCTTACACTGTGGATGGCACTGTTGACGCAAGTGTAGTGCATGCATCCAAGCATATTAGTGAGGCTGGGGCTGGTGGTGATGTCCAGCTGAAGAGTCTGTGGACCCGGTTCATCAAAGCTAAGCTAAGAGGCTAGCGCCAAGAGTGTTTGTGAGAGCCCTTTTAAAAGTTGCAAAAACTCCATGAACCGTCCCCTGTAACAACTTTTTCTAACTTTGGAAAACCAGAATTGGTTACCTCCATATAATAAAATGTTGAATTCACAGTTTCACTGCCAGTCAAGAGCTCATGTACTATGGTATCTAATTAATACTTTTGAGATATGCTCTGGCATTTTTAAACAGGAGCTGAAAAGGAGCTTACTGTTTTCATATTTTAGCAAAAAATTTTTTTTTCTAAAAACTACTTTAATCATGCCTTAGACTAAGTCCACTGCCCACAGCCCTGCTCACTGCAGATGTCCTCCTCAGCCCCTCAGCTTCCTACCTCTTCTCCTTGCCCACACCCCAGCTCACCGCAGCTGTCCTCCTCAGCACCTCAGCTTCCTACCTCTTCTCCTTGCCCACAGCCCTGCTCACCGCATCTGTCCTCCTCAGCCCCTCAGCTTCCTACCTCTTCTCCTTGCCCACAGCCCTGCTCACCTCATCTGTCCTCCTCAGCCCCTCAGCTTCCTATACCTTCCCCTTGCCCACAGACCTGCTCACCGCAGCTGTCCTCCTCAGCTTCCTACCTCTTCTCCTTGCCCACAGCCCTGCTCACCGCAGCTGTCCTCCTCAGCCCCTCAGCTTCCTACCTCTTCTCCTTGCCCACACCCCTGCTCACCGCAACTGTCCTCCTCAGCTTCCAATCTCTTCTCCTTGCCCACACCCCTGCTCACCGCAGCTGTCTTCCTCAGCCCCTCAGCTTCCTACCTCTTCTCCTTGCCCACAGCCCTGCTCACCGCAGCTGTCCTCCTCAGCCCCTCAGCTTCCTATTCCTTCCCCTTGCCCACAGACCTGCTCACCGCAGCTGTCCTCCTCAGCTTCCTACCTCTTCTCCTTGCCCACAGCCCTGCTCACCGCAGCTGTCCTCCTCAGCCCCTCAGCTTCCTACCTCTTCGCCTTGCCAACACCCCTGCTCACCGCAGCTGTCCTCCTCAGCCCCTCAGCTACCTACCTCTTCTCCTTGCCAACACCCCTGCTCACCACAGCTGTCCTCCTCAGCCCCTCAAATTCCTACCTCTTCTCCTTTTTTTTTTTTGCATTCTTATTCTTTTTTTTTAACTAACTTGGTCACACTATATAAAATCCATGCCGGTTGCAAGGATTTATATAGTGTGACCAAGTTGTCAGGCACTTTTCCAAGTGATGCTAAAATCGCTTGGAAAAGCGCTTGATAACCCGCATGCAGAAATGCTGCAAAAAACACTCGACAAACGCTTCTACCTGGCTGGAAAAACACATGAAAAAACCGCATGCGTTTTTCCTGCAGGGAGAAGCGTAAAAAATCTGCAGCATTTCTGCATCGTGGGCACATAGCCTCATAAACCCCTTGATTGCTGTAGGGATAGTAGGTGATAGGCGGGTGGTTTGTAATTAATGTTTGTATGCTTTTAGGCAAGTGGGTGGGAAGTATAATTAGGTTATTGGTGGGGTTAATTGTATATCCGCATTGTGTGCTATTGTTAATATTATTGTGTACTGTGGAAATTGGTAGTATATTAACTGTAGACTTGTGTGTAATAAATGTATTTTATTGATACACGGTTTCGTCTCAGTTAGTCGCCGTTAGTATCGCATATAGCAAAGGAATCAGAGTAGTAACAGGTGAGGTATTAGCCGGATACCGATTATTAATAGTCAAGCCTGATATTAATAATTAATATACGGAACACCACCCTGTAACATAAGGGCAGATATTATGGCACCTATACTTACATCCAGCTCATAGGTGGATCTGCCGGCTCTGCCATCCTCAGGGTCTTAATGAAATGTACTTTTTAGGACTGCGGCTCTCATTTTACACTTACATCTGGAGGATGTGCAAGTCCACTAGCTGTAAGCTCTTGTGTTCTCCATAGGCCAAATTTTCCCTATTTAAAAAAAAAAAAAAAAAATCCGGCCTCCTGCCACCCCTTAATAGCCGGCCATCTCTCACCTTTTTCCCCACTACTATGACAACACTGTCATAAGTATGAGGAAACCCAACTGCCGGTAATGGTAAATTTATCATAGGCAAGTGCAAGATGTTGTTAAAAAAAAAAATCCAACCACCTCCACCCCTTCATAGCCGGCCATCACGCACCTCAGTATTTCATCATTGCCCAAGACAGCACCAAAAAATGCAGCTAAAATGAGCAGGAGGAAATCCTATTACCGGTCAGTGAAAAATATTTGGCACATGCCTATGATTGGAATAAAGAGCAGATATTAGTAACATTGTAACGTAGGTTGAAGAAAGACCTCGGTCCATCAAGTTCAACTTTCCTCCCCCAATTGTACTCCGTACACTAACACTACACTAACTTACTAACTAACTGGCACTAGGCCTCACAAATGTATTATTATTATTATTATTATTATTATTATTATTATTACTACCATTTTTATTATTGCTGCACTATAACAATTAAGAATGTACCCGTTTATAATTAAATTTTTTAAATTAATTTTATATTTTGTATTACTCTTGTGATTCTAATAATGGTATTACTAGAATCCCTATGCCTAAATCTGTTGATCCAGAAGAAGGCAAAAACCCCCAGGACACATTCAGCCAATTTGCATCACAGGGAAAAATTCCTTCTTGACCCCGAGAAAAGGCGATCAGTCCTAGAACCCTGGATCAAACCTAATTATGTTATCACTAGTTATATATTTAATATTACACTACTTATTGTACTACTGCAGTTATTAATTAATTTGTTTTTATTTTTATAAATGTGACTATTTGATATCGTTACTATTATTAACATCCTGCTATCTTATTACAGTATTATTCTAACTTTCCTATCACTACTAATACTACCCTATGCCTACATTGTTGATCCAGAAGAAGGCAAAAACCCCAGGAGACCTTCAGCCAATTTGTGTCACAAGGGAAAAATTCCTTCTTAACCCGAGAAAAGGCGATCAGTCCTGGAACCCTGCATCAAACCTAATTATCATACTAGTTATGTAATTACCGTACTCCTCACCACAGTACCGCCCTCCTCACCACATCCCCACAGTCACTTCCACCTCCTACCCACGATCTATCCCAAACTCTCGTAACCCTTCTAACCTTATACTCATTCCCCGAGCCCCCGCTTCCCCAGTCCCCCTAACAGGAGCTCTATGGAACGCTTGCTCTCTCTGCAACAAACTTTCCTACATTCACGATCTCTTCATCACTAACAAGCTTTCCTTCCTCGGTATCACTGAAACCTGGCTCACCCCCTCCAACACGGCCTCTCCTGCTGCACTTTCGTACGGCGGATTCCACCTTTCCCATGCCCCCCACCCCACCGGCAAGCACGGTGGAGGAATAGGTTTCCTCCTCTCAGATAACTGCTCCTTCACCCATATCCCTCTGCTGCCCTCAATTACTGTCCCCTCTTTGAAGTGCACTGCGTGCGCATCTACTCCCCCTCCAACCTCCAACTGGCTGTCATCTACCACCCCCCAGGATCAGCCACCACTTTCTTTGACCACTTCACCACTTGGCTACTTCATTTCCTCTCTGTTGACATCCCCACTATCCTCATTGGCGACTTCAACATCCCCATTGACACTTCCCTCTCAGCTGTCTCTAAGCTCCTATCCCTCACTTCCTCCTTCGGTCTTTCCCAGTGGTCTTCCACACCCACCCACAAAGACGGCCACACGCTGGACCTCATCATCACCCGCCTCTGTTCCCTATCTAACCTCTGTAACTCACCTCTCCCTCTCTCTGACCACAACCTACTTACATTCTCTACCCTCTCCTCTCCAGGGCAACAATCCCCACTCCACAAACTTGCATACCCTCGCAGAAATCTCAAACACCTTGACCTACAGTCACTCTCTGAATCCCTTCTCCCTCTTACAGACATTAGTTCCTTACATGATGCAGATGTTGCTGCCACTTTATACAACACCACAACAGCTGCAGCTCTCGATTCAGTCGCCCCCCTCACACATACCAAAGCTCGCACAACCAATAGACAACCCTGGCACACCAGCCTAACTAAAGAACTGCGATTGCCCTCCAGGGTTCCTGAGCGTAGATGGAAAAGGTCCCACTTCAATGAGCACTTCATCGCATTTAAACAGTTCCTCACTACCTTCAAGTCCACACTCACTGCAGCAAAACAAACATACTTCTCATCTCTCATATCCTCCCTGTCTCACAACCCCAAACAACTATTCAACACCTTCAATTCTCTCCTCCGTCCCCCAGTGCCTCCTCCCTCTACTCTTATTTCAGCCGAAGACTTTGCCTCATTCTTCAAGCAGAAGATTGACACCATCAGACAAAGCTTTTGCCTAAAGCCCCCACAGCCCCTCCCCACACCTACTCAACCCTCCTCCTCCAAAACCACATTCTCCACCATTACAGAAGATCAACTTTTCTCTTTATTCTCAAAATCACACCTGACCGCCTGTAAACTTGACCCAATCCCGTCCCACCTCATTCCAAACCTTACCACTATCTTCATCCCACCCCTAGCCCACCTCTTCAACCTGTCACTAAAAACTGGTGTCTTCCCCTCATGCTTCAAACATGCCTCAATCACACCAATCCTCAAAAAGCCCTCCCTTGACCCATCCTCTCTGTCTAGCTATCGCCCTATATCACTTCTCCCCTATGCCTCAAAACTACTGGAACAACACATCAATTCTGAGCTGTCCTCCCACCTCTCCTCCTGCTCCCTCTTCGACAGCCTACAATCTGGTTTCCGACCGCACCATTCTACTGAAACTGCACTGACTAAAGTCACCAATGACCTACTAACCGCCAAATCTATGCGACACTGCTCTGTCCTCCTCCTCCTAGACCTGTCATCTGCCTTCGACACAGTGGACCATTCCCTCTTACTACAAACTCTCCCATCTCTCGGCATCACAGACTTGGCCCTATCCTGGATCTCCTCATACCTAACAGACAGGACATTCAGTATCTCTCACTCACAGACCACCTCCTCATCTCGCCCCCTATCTGTCGGTGTCCCCCAAGGTTCAGTTCTAGGACCCCTGCTCTTCTTCATCTACACCTTAAGCCTGGGACAGCTCATAGAGTCTCATAGCTTTCATTATCACCTCTATGCTGATGACACACAGATCTACCTCTCTGGACCCGATATCACCTCCTTACTAAACAAAATCCCACAATGTCTGTCTGCTATTTCATCCTTCTTCTCTGCTATATTTCTAAAACTTAACATGGACAAAACAGAATTCATCATCTTTCCGCCAATTCATTCAACCCCCCCAACTGACCTATCCATCATAGTCAATGGCTGCCCACTCTCCCCAGTCCCTCAGGCTTGCTGCCTTGGGGTAACCCTGGACTCTGAACTTTTCTTCAAACCACATATCCAAGCCCTTTCCACTTCCTGCCGACTCCAACTCAAAAATATCTCCCGGATCCGCACATTCCTCAACCATGAATCTGCAAAAACACTAGTGCACGCCCTCATCATCTCCCGCCTTGACTACTGCAACCTCCTGCTCTGTGGCCTCCCTTCCAACACTCTCGCACCCCTCCAATCCATCCTAAACTCTGCTGCCCGACTAATCCACCTGTCCCCCCACTATTCCCCGGCCTCTCCTCTCTGTCAATCTCTTCACTGCCTCCCCATTGCCCAGAGACTCCAGTTCAAAATCCTAACCATGACATACAAAGCCATTCACAACCTGTCTCCTCCATATATCTCTGACCTAGTCTCCCGCTACATACCCGCACGCAACCTCCGATCCTCACAAGATCTCCTTCTCTACTCCCCTCTAATCTCCTCCTCCCACAATCGCATACAAGATTTCTCCCGTGCTTTCCCCCTACTCTGGAACTCTCTACCCCAACACATCAGACTCTCGTCGACCGTGGAAACCTTCAAAAAGAGCCTGAAGACCCACCTCTTCCGACAAGCCTACAACCTGCAGTAACCATCGCTCCACCATACCGCTGCACAACCAGCTCTACCCTCACCTACTGTATCTTCACCCATCCCTTGTAGACTGTGAGCCCTCATGGGCAGGGTCCTCGCTCCTCCTGTACCAGTCGCCGTCACATTGTGTTCAAGATTATTGTAATAGTTCTTGTATGTATACCCCTTCTTGACATGTAAAGTGCCATGGAATAAATGGCGCGATAATAATAAATAATAATAATACTATTACCGTACTACATGTACTACTATAGTTGTAACATTTTGTCAAATTTAACGGTAACCCTCAATGTTATGTGTATCGAGGAAATCGTCCAGCCCTTTTTTGAAAGCTGTTATAGTGTCTGCCATCACTACTTCTTGTGGTAGGGAATTCCACAGTCCCACTGCTCTGACTGTAAAGAACCCTTTCCTGTTTAGGTGCCTTAAAAATGGGAATATTCAAAATCAACTTTTAACCCACTTTATTCATTATTTACAGATATAAGAAACATGTAAGAGGTTTTAGTTGCATTAAAAAGCTTTGCAGGTTTTTTTGTTTTGTTTAACTATATAGATGTTCCATGAGAAGGCTCAATGGCTTCTGGAATGGGTACCCCTGGTATGGACTGGAATGACATTGGCATGGGTGTCTTCACAGGACTTTGATGAAATAGTCCTCCATTTGGCGATCTGGGTTTACATATTATGGCGCCTATACTTACATCCAGCTCATAGGTGGATCTGCCGGCTCTGCCATCCTCAGGGTCTTAACAAAATATACTTTTTAGGACTGCGGCTCTCATTTTACACTTACATCTGGAGGATGTGCAAGTCCACTAGCTGTAAGCTCTTGTGTTCTCCATAGGCCAAATTTTCCCTATTTAAAAAAAAAAAAAAAAATCCGGCCTCCTGCCACACCTTAATAGCCGGCCATCTCTCACCTTTTTCCCCACTCCTATGACAACACTGTCATAAGTATGAGGAAATCCAACTGCCGGTAATGGTAGATTTATCATAGGCAAGTGCAAGATGTTGTTAAAAAAAAAAAATCCGGCCTCCTGCCACCCCTTAATAGCCGGCCATCACGCACCTCAGTATTTCATCGCTGCCCAAGACAGCACCAAAAATTGGAGCTAAAATGAGCAGGAGGAAATCCTATTACCGGTCAGTGAAAAATGTTTGGCACATGCCTATGATTGGAATAAAGCGCAGATATTATGGCGCTTATTCTTACCGCCAGCCCATAGGTGGATCTGCTGGCTCCGTCATTCTCTGTGTCTTCATTCGGGGTCCCTCGACGTCTCCATGGTCACCTTCATTCTTGCAGCGTTTGTTCCAGTGATGTCCAGTCTTCTGATTTTCAGTCTTCCGGAGGCTCAGGTGGGCCGCTCGCTCTGATGACTATAGAGCTGGGGTCTGCTCAAGGGTTTCCAAGTTGACAAATGAAAATCCCTCAAACAATGCCTGGTCCTTTGTTGATATAGGTGCTGTGGCCTCTGCTGCTTCTAGTTTCTCCAGATGGAATGGTTTATGACGACGGGGAGGCTCAGATGGCTATAAAGGAAAAAAGGAATTATAACATTAATATTATGACTTTATATCAGAGTCTCCGTTAAAAACAAGTTGTGTTGATTGAAAACTAGTAAAAGAATAGACACAAAGATTTTAATACTAAGAAACCATATCTGCTCATATACTTACTACAGGGACGTATGGTGGAGGCAGTTTCAGGGCTTCCACAGAGACCCAGTCGATACGCTGAAAAAACCTGTGCTTTCTGATGTTACCGTTGGCTCCTAAGCGACTGGCAGGATCTTTCTGAAGGAGCTAATAAAGATAAAACCAAAATCCATGAATGTAAACTGGAGAGAAAATGATGACTACTATGCAGAGATGAGCAAATCCACTTGATGCGAACTGAATTTGTGTTGAATTTTTGTGAATCTGCTGAACCCGGTGAATTTCAACAATTTGTGATTTGCTTCTTGGGAATCACCTAAAATAATTGCAGCCAATTTTCATACAGTATTACTAAAAATTACATCAGTCAGAGAAGACTTATGGGACCTCTGATGTAAGCCGTCCAGGCTTCACCATAATGCTTTAAGGTGTCACATCACATGTTATAGCACAATCAGGAGGGACTATCATAGCCTGTATGAAAGCCAAAGCAATGAATGTAGGAGTCATTTTGTGGTGAATCTGGATAGGGAGAGCACATCACAGCTTAGCAGTAGAGATTGAGAGAGAAAGACATAAAACAGTAAAAGACTGCACAGATAGTATGTGACAGCACAGCAGTAAAGAACGGTTACCACAAATTTACCCATTTATGTTGAGTACTTGCGATTTTAACATTTTTGGGAAAAAATTGGAACAAGCTGGTTAATTTGAATTTCAAAAGGTTTGCTCATCTCTACAACTATAACATTGTATACATCATAGTACTAATGACTGTTAAGACAACTGACCTGTTTAATGATGTTCCTGATGCCGGAGGATTTATCGTTGAGTGTCTGATGGTAGGCGCACTCATCGGTAACCATTTCTTTTAAGATGACACCAAAAGAATACCAGTCTACTCCGGCGTTATACTCCTTCCCAGCCAAAATCTACATAAAGAAGAAGAAAATAGATAAAGAGTTGGTCAAAAAGTTCCATATCTTCAGTGTAACAAAGTTCTCAGTATAATAATTGTAAGACTATGTAATATAGTGAGAGTGGATGATTCCTCTGGTTGTGGCATTGACGCGCCCCCTGGGCCATATTCTTTTAGGGGGAATATCCGGAGCCGGATCAGATGGGAGTTGTAGTCTTCCGAGTGGCTGTGACCCGGTCCGTGCCCAGGGTGTCAAACTCAGTTGTATGTGGCAGTCCTACAGATGTTATTAAGTTCTTTATTGTCGACTACGCCACCCGTTGTATTGCGGTCACTATGGCCGCCGCTGCAGCAGGGTCCGCTGAGGCTGATGATGTAGGTGCAGCTTGTGATGGTATAACCCCCAACGGGTGGGGTATAGCCTCAGGGGGTCAGGTGCAGAGGATGGGGGTTGTGGTGGTGCAGCGCAGATGTTAAAGGAAGACAGAGTCGGGTTATGCAGTTTAGGGTATTTACTCACTGCTGATGTTCCGGTCACTCCAGCTTCAAGTGACCTCCCGAGCCGTGCTGCATCCACCAGGTCCTGGATCCAGCCAACCCCCAAGCGAGTCCGGAGCGTGTCCCTGAGCTCTCCTTCTGTCCTTTCTCTGGCCGTCCCCACTAGTGATCCACCCAGGTCCAGCTCCCTCGGGCCTTCTGTTGGGAGACCCTTGGCCTTGGGTTCCCTGACCCTCCACGTGGTATGCCTTCGTGGTGGATGTGGTGGGTGACCGTGGCAGACGCTGCCCACGGCCTCCGGTCTCTGGCTGGGGTGTGTTTTTGCCCCCACCAGCTTGGGTTCCGGTACCCTGATGCCGACTCTTCACCCGTGGATTGGATTTGGGGTCTTAGAGTCCTTTCTTCTGTTTCCCCCTCTGGGTCTCTCTTTCTTTCTCCTCTCTCTCTCTCTGGGGCTTCTCTGCTCCTCTGCTTCTTACTTCTCTGCAAAGGCTGACAGACTGACCCTGTTCTTTGATGGTGCCCACCTTATATACACCCTCTATGTGTGAGCTCAGGTGACCAGCACCCAATGAGCTCCTATCTTTACCCAGGCTGCTCCCCCTATCTGCCCCTACACTACTTGGGATGTACCACCCCCCTCCCACTCCAGCCAGGAACAGACTCGGTCGTACCTGCACATTTCTAAGTGGGAGTACCGTCGGTCTGCTCCTCGGAAATGGGATGTGTGTAGTGCATGCAGCCTACCGAGCTCAGATCCACACTCCATCCTTACCCGGGAGTGGAATATCACACCTCTGGGTTGAGGTGCAATACCCCTGTAGCAGCCGAATCCTCAGGGTGCTACAGCATCACTTGAATATTATGATTACTACACTAATGACTGAAAGGAGCCATGCTGCTCTTCTGAGCTCCAGAACCTTTGTTGGCTGACTTGTAACTCTTTGGGTCTCTAATGCTGGCAAAACATATAGCATGATCATGTATTGTGGCCGGACTCACAGATTCCGGAGAGATCATCTAATGTGTATGGAGACATCCCAATTCAGCTCAAACACTGAATGCTGAATTTCAGTGCCCGATCCTTTGTGTCTGGCATGGTCATACTCCCCCCTCCCATTCAGAACGCATGTACACTCAGTTGAGCCAAGCTGCCTATCTAATGTGTATGGCATGCCAGATGTCAATGTCAGAATGTCCCATTTACTGTAATGGACATTTGTTGGATTATGTGTGTGATCCAGGCAGACATACAATTATAGTATGAAAAAAAGAGAAAATCCTTGTTCTTCTCACCTCAGGAGCCATGTAACCGGCAGTTCCAGCGTATCCAGTGGCTGTTCGGTCTCCATGCATGTTGTCAATTGAGAGACCGAAATCTGTGATCTTAATATGGCCCGTTTCAGCCACCAAGATGTTCTCGGGCTTGAGGTCTCTGTGGATGACGCCCTTTGAGTGGAGATGTTGGATTCCACAGACGAGTTCAGCGGCATAGAATCTGACAGAGAGACAAGAAATTAGTGACTGTCTACAGAAATACAAGAAATCCTGCCCTATCCATCGTGTAATAAAGTGGCCGGTCAGGATTCTGTCCAGGTTCTGATGACTAATATATTGCTTTAGTCTAATCCATATTGCCATCAAAGAGCAATCAATACTGATGACAGAACTGCTGTTTATATATACTGTATATTTCTATTCGTGTATAATTACATAAAAATAAAACTTTACCTTGCACTGGGGATGTCAAGCTGCCCCTTCATCAGTAAGTAGCTGTAAAAGTCTCCGCAGCTCACGTATTCCAGACCAAGGAGCAAATGCAGCTGTTGTACAGAGCAGAGATATAGGTGAATTGCCAGATTACTACAGTACCTACACATCTACTACAGAATAACTATAGGCTACATGGTAAATGCCTGTCTGATTGTCCAGATACAAACATAGAGACATAACTATAGTAGGTACATGTGTTGCAGTCGCACTTAGCCCTGGAGCCTATGGGGCCAAAATATCCTTTTGGCCCATAAGAGAACACCAGTACTATTAAAGATCTGTAATGGTTGGGGGCCATGTTGGAAATTTTTCATTGGGGCTGTAATGCAGCGGCTTGCGGCATTACTGTAATGGTCCAGGGTGTGTTTTGGCCGACCATGTACCTCCCGAGGTGACTGATCACATGACTGTGACATCGCACAGGTCCTGTGTATACAGAAGGTCTGATCACATGACTGTGACATCAGCACAGGTCCTGTGTGTGCACTAGAGGATATATAAACCCTGGTAGATTTGAGACAGGTGTGAAAGGCGTGAGGCCTGTTCCCGTGTGTGGGACACCGTTAGCCTGGAGAGGCTTAGTGAGGCCTAGTGAAGCCTGAAAGGCAGAGGCTGGATCCTTACGTGTAAGCGATACCAGTAGCCTTGGAGGGCCAGAGGCTTGGAAGGCAAGAGTCCTGGAAGGCAGAGGCTGGATGTTAGGTGAGAAAACATACCAGTAGCCTTTGAAGGAATGAGGGCTGGAGACCCCCATCTGGGAAGCCCTAAAGCCACAGTGATGGCAGAACAAATCTGACTGAAGCAGCTAAAACCAGGGAAAGGTAAAGCACTGCATTATATGGACGTTGATATAAGTGACTTTGCTGATGGCTGTAACTGGAGCCAAGTGGGCCTGTCTGCCACTTGAAAGGCTCCTGGACATTATATGTGTATGTCGGCGAGCCACTGAGTTGGACTCGGTGATAAGCAGTGTGTAATAAACTGCTGGATTGTGAAATACTGGAAAACGTGGCTGGTGTGCTTTAATTGACCCGATGCAGCGAGTGTCCCCCAGCATGATGACTAGCGCTGCTTTACAGGGCCTATAAACTTCAAGCAACGCCACTATACACATATACACATACAGTATATACTCACACACATGCACATGTACTGTATGTACACACCAATGTGTAAGTGTGTCTATATACAGGGTCGGACTGGGGCACCGGGACACCGGAGAATTCTCCGGTGGGCCCGGGTCCTCAGCGGGCCCCCGAGCAGGACACACGGGTGCCCCTGGATAACATGGCCGCCGGTACTCCGCACTGCAAGGGCCTGGAGGGTCATGGGGGCCCTTGCAGTGCGGCTGATGAAGGCAATCTGGCCTGCTTCTCGGTCCCATGGGCAGATTGCCCTCATCCTGTGCGGCAGGCAAGGAGCGATCCCTCCAGCTCCACTGCCGACAGGAGGAAAATGGCAGCGTAGCTGCAGGGATCCGTCCTCACCTCTGTTTTCTGCCCGGCGTTTCCTCCCTCACACAGGCTCGCGCTGCTTGATGATGTCATCATGCAGCATGGACCTGTGTCAGGGAGAAAGATGCCGGGCAGGAAGCAGAGGACAGTGCTGCGGGGGAGCGCGCTGAGAGATAAGTTTTGGGTTTTTTTGAGGGAGAGCAATGGTGATTGAGGAGGTGGGGGGAGATATGACATGGTGGGGGATATATGGCATGGCAATGGGGGAGGTGGGGGGAGATATGCATGGCATGGTGATGGAGGAGGTAGGGGGAGATATGACATGGCATTAGTGATAGAGGAGGTGGGGGAGATATGGCAATGATGGTGGAGCAGGTGGGGGGAGAAATGGCAATGATGATAGAGTAGGAGGGGGGAGATATGGCAATGATGACGGAGCAGGTGGGGGGAGAAATGGCAATGATGATGGAGTAGGTTGGGGGAGATATGGCAATGATGACGGAGCCGGTTGGGGGAGATATGGCAATGATGACAGAGCAAGTGGGGGAGATATGGCAATGATGACGGAGCAGGTGGGGGGAGATATGGCAATGATGGAGGTGGTGGGGGGAGATATGGCAATGATGATGGAGGTGGTGGGGGGAGATATGGCAATGATGGAGAAGGTGGGGGAGATATGACAATGTTGGAGAAGGTGGGGTAGAGCAATGATTGGGATGGGGAAGAGCAATTATGGAGGTAGGAGAGAGAAATGATGGGGAATTATTTGGACGCTATTTGCTGTTAATATCTGGTCTGGTCATGGCATGGTGGTATTTCTCCCTTGTATGTAGTAATATTCGGTCACTATGGGGTGGTAATATCTGGTCTGATCAAGGTGTGGTGATATTTCTACCTTGTATGTAGTATTATTCGGTCACTATGTGGTGGTAATATGCGGTCTGGTCATGGTTTAGTGGTATTTCTCCCTTGTATGTGGTATTATTCGGTCACTATGTGGTGGTAATATGTGGTCTGGTCATGGTGTGGTGGTATTTCTCCCTTGTATGTAGTATTATTTGGTCACTATGTGGTGGTAATATGTAGTCCAGTCATGGTGTGGCAGTATTTCTCCCTTGTATGTGGTACTGTTTGTGTTGGTACAGTGGATTGTGTTGTGTATGGCAGTCATCTGTTCTCTCTGATATTAATTAGGAGAAGATTCTTTGTTTCCATTAGTGATTAATTAAATACTTGGAACAAGATGCACTTACAGGGGTTCTCCGATGAAAACAAGTAATCACCTCTCCACAGGATAAGTGATAAGTTATTGATTAGTGGGGGTCTGAATGCTGGAACCTGCACCGATTGGTAGAATGTGGAGCTTTTATCCCCATTAGACTGGAGCTCATGTGTGACTTGACCACTGATCCATTCATTCCCTCAGTGGCTGTTCTTGTTTTTTTTCTGGAAACCCCAAAGAGAATGAAGGGAGCTGCAGTCAGACGTCCCACCTGCCGCTGCATTTTAAAATGGGGATAAGTGTCCTGACAGGGATAAAACTTCCCCATTCTTCTGATCGGTGCGGTTTCCAATGTTCGGACCCAAACGATCAGTCAGTTATCACCTATCCCGTGGAGCCCTTGGATCGGTGATAACTTGTTTTAACCAAAGAACATTGTACATCCTAGTTATAGCATGTGCACAGTAGATGTGCAGGAGCCGCCTGTGATTTACAGCAGACGCTCCACTATAACAGGGATATCGGCTATCAGGTATTTACATATAGCTGTAAGGTGGGCCCTGAGGATCAATTCCTCCTGTGGGCCCCAGACACCCCAGTCCGACACTATATATATATATATATATATATATATATATATATATATATATATATATATATATATATATATATACGAGAGTTGCCATTAAAATGGTATTGGTTGTATATCTCATACTTATGTTCAAAGATATATTGACCTCTAGAACCATGCCACTACTACAAGCCCAACAGGCACATGCTCACTGGGCTGCAGCCCTCACCTACATTGTGGGCCATCGGCCGTGGTTTTGCAGCTGCTGGCCTTTTAATATTTTTTCATGTCCATGTCGTGTGTACCCGCCCATGCGCGCCCATGCACGACGCACACGCACAGCGTTCAGTACACCGCAGTGGCGTACTCTTTGCCAGGCCTAGTGCCAGATAGTGTTATCAGGATGTTCTTGGTAGGAGGGGCTACCGCTCTCTGCGCGCCGCCTCCTTACTTTCCTGCAGGCTCATCTTCAAGCTCTGCATGCTACACTGATTCATCTCCAGGCTATGAATGAGTTAACAAGCAGAGGCCATGTAATGTATGTACATCAGCCCTAGTGTATCCTATGTGATGTACATACTGTACATCAGCACCTGTATATCCTATATGATGTGTATACATCAGCCCCAGTGTATCCTATACGATGTATATACTGTACATCAGCACCTGTATATCCTATATGATGTATATACATCAGCCCCAGTGTATCCTATACGATGTATATACTGTACATTAGCTCCAGTATCTCTTATATGATATATATACATCAGCCCTAGTGTATCCTATACGATGTATATACATCAGCCCCAGTGTATCCTATATGATGTATATACTCTACATTAGCACCCGTATATCCTTTAAGATGTACTATATATACATCAGCCCTAGTGTATCCTATAAGATGTTTGTACATCAGCCCTAGTGTATCCTATAAGATGTTTGTACATCAGCCCCAGTGTATCCTATATGATGTATATACTCTACATTAGCACCCGTATATCCTTTAAGATGTACTATATATACATCAGCCCTAGTGTATCCTATATGATGTATATACATCAGCCCCAGTGTATTCTATACGATGTATATACTGTACATTAGCTCCAGTATCTCTTATATGATATATATACATCAGCCCTAGTGTATCCTATACGATGTATATACATCAGCCCCAGTGTGTCCTATATGATGTATATACTCTACATTAGCACCCGTATATCCTTTAAGATGTACTATATATACATCAGCCCTAGTGTATACTATATGATGTTTGTACATCAGCATGTCACAAGGAGGTTTTCTCTAACATCACAAACTGTGATGGCGGCGTCCAAGTCTGTGGATTCCACAGATTCATATACTGCTCCTTGTAACTCCATTGATAGCTATGGTCAGTGCAGGGTGACTAGGGCATCGACTCTTAGAGCTGCAGCTCCTTGGCAGGTGAGCAAAAGTTAGTCTTTGCTGGGCTGAGGTTGTTGACTGCCTTTGATCACATGCTAGAGGAGAACCAGTCGTGTCTGCTGTTTCTCCATTTAAGCCGGCTGTGCTTTGCTGGCAATGCCAGTATCGTTTTTCTCTATCCTGTTCTGGAAAGGTGAACACATACTTGACGCGCCCCCTGGGACATATTCCTTTTTGAGGGGAATACCCGGCACCGGATCAGATGGGGGGTTGTAGTCTCCGAGCGGCTGTGACCCGGTCCCGTGCCCAGGGCGTCAAGCTCAGTGTGTGGCAGTCCTTACTGATGTTACTAAAGTTCTTTATGTCGACTACGCCACCCGTTGTGATACGGTCACTGTGGCCGCCGCTGCAGCAGGGTCCGCTGAGGCTGATGGTGGATGCGCAGCTTGGTGGGATAACCCCCAACGGGAGGGGTATAGCCTCAGAGGGGACAGGCGCAGAGGATGGGGGTTGTGGTGGTGCGGTGCAGCCGGCAATGAAGACAGACTCGGGTTGTGCAGTTAAGGGTGTTTACTTACTGCAGATGTTGTACTGGTCACTCCAGCTGCTAGTGACCACCCGAGCCGTGCTGCGTCCACCAGGTCCTGGATCCAGCCAACCCCCAAACAAGTCCGGAGCGTGGCCCTGAGCTCTCCCTCTGTCCTTTCTTCAGCCGTCCCCACCAGTGATTCACCTAGGTCCAGCTCCCTCGGGCCTTCTGTTGGGACACCCTTGGCCTTGGGTTCCCTGACCCTCCACGTGGTGTGCCTTCGGGGTGAATGTGGTGGGTGACCGTGACAGACACCGCCCACGGTCTCCGGTCTCTGGCTGGGGATTGTTTTTACCCCCACCAGCTTGGGTTCCGGTACCCTGATGCTGACTCCTCACCCGGTGCTCTAATTTGGGTTCTTGGGTCCCTTCAGTCTTTCCCCCTCTGGGTCTTTCTCTGCTCCACTCTCTCTCTCTCCAGGGCTGTTGTTTCCTTCTCTCTCCTCTGCAGCTGACTCTCTGCGTCTGACTTGTCCTCTGCATCTGACCCTGATCCTAGTTGGTGCCCTCCTTATATATCCCTCTATGTGTGAGCTCAGGTGACCAGCACCCAATGAGCTCCTATCACTACCCAGACTGCTCCCCCTATCTGCCCCTACACTACATGGGATGTACCACCCCCCTCCCACTCCAGCCAGGAACAGGCTCGGTTGTACCTGCACATTTCTAAGTGGGAGTACCGTCGGCCTGCTCCTCTGAAATGGGATGTATGTAGTGCATGCAGTCTATCTGAGCTCAGTTCCACACTCCTTCCTTACCCGGGAGTGGAATATCACACCTCTGGGTTGAGGTGCAATACCCCTGTAGCAGCCGAATCCTCAGGGTGCTACATTCCCCCCTGGTAAATCACAGCACGTCCTCGGGCTGTAAAGACAAAAACACCAAAACATACATATTTTTATAAACATAAACATATAAAACATCATATAAAACTTTTCATATAAAACATTCTCGTAGACTTCTCTGGTCTCTGGTTTCAGGTTCCTCCTCCGGACACTGTGCAACGTGTGTCCGGGAATAGTGCGACAGTCTCTTAGAAAAACTGGTTTTCCTATAAAACCGGTAGGGGGCGCTTTAGGACGCGCAACTATATACAGGGGTAGTGGCCGCTCTCAGTCCTCGGCCAGGTAGAGGGAAGGGAATGGCTGCTCACAGTCCTCAGCCTGTAGGATGAAGGGGTTAACGGGTAACAGTTCACTGGTCCCAACGGGGACTATTTTAGCAGCAACAGTTTCGGTTTCTTTATACCCCCATTGGGTAACTTATTTACAGCACCTGCTCTGCCGCACTCAACGGCGTCTTCCTCCTGCTCTTTGAACTTCAGACCCGTCCGGGTCCTCTTGCTCCTCCTCCCCGTACCGCAACTCCTCCTCCGTCAAGCGGTGTACGTGGAGGGCGTAAGGTCCTTTGGCACACTTGTGCCGGGTAAAGGTGACCTCATCTCCGATGTAGAGGTCACGACCTCTGTGCCCCTCCGGCAGATGGGACTCCACGTCTCTGCGCGTGACAAAGACGTCGCCGTGGGTGTTGTTGTCTCGAATGAAGCCCCACCCGTGCTGCTGGTTGAACTTTATTACAGTCCCGGTGGTACGGGGACTGTGCGCTGCACGGGGGTCCCTCCTGGTCCGGCTCTTCTGCTCGGCACTCCGTACTTGGGCCTGCTGTTCCCGGACCCGCCTTTCTCTCCGCTCCCTCGCAAACTCCTCGAGCTGTTGGCGGCAGCACTCCGCACGCTCTGCTGCAGCTGCCCTAGTTTCCTGAGTGAACCCCATTAGATCTTCTCCGGTGGGGTCCCACTCAAACTGTGCTTCCGCTAGCGGGGGCGAGATCCGTGCCACGGGCTTCGGAGCCGGAATCAGGGGTGCATCCAGGGGTCTTAGTCTCTGCTGCCGTTCCAGCTCATGGTATCCTTCGGGCCAGATGAAGGGCCGCCCGTCCGGCCATGTGAGCTGGCTGAACAGGTCCTCCCCCAGGTGTGGCACCCTTGGTATTGCGGGCGCGGGCGCGGTGGTGGTGGCGCCCGGGTTGCCCAGGCCTTGCGGCCAGGCCTGGGGCACCTGGAAGGTGAAGGGCACCGTTAGGACGGCGGCGCCCTGGGCTACCTGGCCTTGCGGCCAGGCCGGAGGCTCCGCGGAGGTAGGGGGCGCTGTTGGTGATGCGGCGCCCGGGGGTACTAGGCCTTGCGACCAGGCTGGTGGTAATTCCTGCTTTGTCACGCTCCGGGTCGGTGCGTGTGACGTCACAGGGGTCGCGGCGGCTTCCGGTTGGGGCCTAGTCCATAGCGGTGACGTGGCGGCTACGGGCACAGCAGGGGGACTTTCGGGCTCTGCGACGGGGAGCTGGGGCAGGTGAGCGGTGTCACGGCTTGGGGTATAGGCGTCCCCTTTACCTGCCTCCATGCATTCGGCTCCCTTCTCGGCGCCGTCTCCGGCCTTGGGTCCTCCCGCGCCATCCTCAGAGGCGGTCTGCTTCCTCTTCCAGGGTAGCGTGCTCCGCTGACTGGTCTCTGCGTGCTGAGCCATCTCCCGGCTCCACTCCGCCAGTATCTCCCGCTGTACCCGGGCCATCCTCCGTGCGAGGCCCTCCAGGGCAGTCTGTGCACACTCCCGGTCTCGGGGGAGCTGTGCAAGGACCTCCACTAGGCCTAGTGGGGTCGTGGTGTCCAGCAGGCTCCTGACCAACGGGTCGGTGCTGCTCTGCTCTTCTTCCAGCAGGCTCCTGGCCAGCGGGCCGGTGCTGCTCTGCTCTCTGGACATCTCCGGGTGAGCTTTTCGGCTGCTCCTCTCCAGGCTTCCTGCCTCCGGGTGCGCTCGCTCTAGACTGCTCCAAGCGACACCCATCTTTTCTCTTCTCTTTCGTCTCCTCCCACTTCGAGGGCGGTCCCGGGGCAACTCGGTGACTGTCAGCTCCAGGGGTAGTTCTTTCACGCTGACAGACACCTCCAACATCACAGTCTCTGTTGGTGGGGGCGGTTTCCACTTTTGGCGCCATTTTCTGTCCCGGCCCACGATGGGAGGTGGCCTCTTGCCCTCCTTTGGCACGCCCATAATGGCGTCCGCTGCTCTTCCAAGGCGGGAAATCTGCGGTTTTGGCGGGAAGCGTCGCCCAGTGGCGGGAAACTCTGCAGATGGCGGGAACAAGCTGGAAATGGCGGACAATCGGTGGGAAACGACTGGTGATGGAGTCCGATGGCGTGGACCCTCCGGAACCGGCGGGAGACTTCTTTCTGAGGTAAACTTGCACTTTTCTTCAGGCACGCAGTACCCGGGTGTTGCGGGCACGTAATCCTGCCGACTACGCCAAAGTTGACGCGCCCCCTGGGACATATTCCTTTTTGAGGGGAATACCCGGCACCGGATCAGATGGGGGGTTGTAGTCTCCGAGCGGCTGTGACCCGGTCCCGTGCCCAGGGCGTCAAGCTCAGTGTGTGGCAGTCCTTACTGATGTTACTAAAGTTCTTTATGTCGACTACGCCACCCGTTGTGATACGGTCACTGTGGCCGCCGCTGCAGCAGGGTCCGCTGAGGCTGATGGTGGATGCGCAGCTTGGTGGGATAACCCCCAACGGGAGGGGTATAGCCTCAGAGGGGACAGGCGCAGAGGATGGGGGTTGTGGTGGTGCGGTGCAGCCGGCAATGAAGACAGACTCGGGTTGTGCAGTTAAGGGTGTTTACTTACTGCAGATGTTGTACTGGTCACTCCAGCTGCTAGTGACCACCCGAGCCGTGCTGCGTCCACCAGGTCCTGGATCCAGCCAACCCCCAAACAAGTCCGGAGCGTGGCCCTGAGCTCTCCCTCTGTCCTTTCTTCAGCCGTCCCCACCAGTGATTCACCTAGGTCCAGCTCCCTCGGGCCTTCTGTTGGGACACCCTTGGCCTTGGGTTCCCTGACCCTCCACGTGGTGTGCCTTCGGGGTGAATGTGGTGGGTGACCGTGACAGACACCGCCCACGGTCTCCGGTCTCTGGCTGGGGATTGTTTTTACCCCCACCAGCTTGGGTTCCGGTACCCTGATGCTGACTCCTCACCCGGTGCTCTAATTTGGGTTCTTGGGTCCCTTCAGTCTTTCCCCCTCTGGGTCTTTCTCTGCTCCACTCTCTCTCTCTCCAGGGCTGTTGTTTCCTTCTCTCTCCTCTGCAGCTGACTCTCTGCGTCTGACTTGTCCTCTGCATCTGACCCTGATCCTAGTTGGTGCCCTCCTTATATATCCCTCTATGTGTGAGCTCAGGTGACCAGCACCCAATGAGCTCCTATCACTACCCAGACTGCTCCCCCTATCTGCCCCTACACTACATGGGATGTACCACCCCCCTCCCACTCCAGCCAGGAACAGGCTCGGTTGTACCTGCACATTTCTAAGTGGGAGTACCGTCGGCCTGCTCCTCTGAAATGGGATGTATGTAGTGCATGCAGTCTATCTGAGCTCAGTTCCACACTCCTTCCTTACCCGGGAGTGGAATATCACACCTCTGGGTTGAGGTGCAATACCCCTGTAGCAGCCGAATCCTCAGGGTGCTACATACTGGTTTAGTGGTTATTGCTAAAGTTGTTGCAAGCGTTGTTTGGTAACCCTTTCCTTTTTCCCTAGGTGTCTTTATATTACTTTGTTGCCTCTCGGGTTTTAGACTTTATATTCCTTTGTGTATTTCCCTGAGAGCGTGTTGTGTGACTGTGCTTCAGTTCTGTCCTATCTTGTTTTGTATTCCCCCCATACACTGTACAAACTAGTGCTGCTTAGGAGCATAGTAAGGAACGAGGCTCGGGCATCTCCACATTCAGGAGTAATCCTGGGATCAGAAATAGCTAGGGACCCCGAGCCTGAGGGTCAGAATAGGAGCACACTTGCTATCCCACAGTCACACCATGACACAGCCCCAGTGTATTCTATATGATGTATATATATCGGCCCCAGCATATCCTATATGATCTATGTACATTGCTCCCAAGGTATCCTATAGAGATGCATATACACTGGCACAAGCGTATCCTATATGATGTATATACATAGTCTCCAGCATATCCTATGTAATGTATGTACATCATCACCAGTGTATCCTACATGACGTATATACATCAGTCCCAGTGTATCTTATATTATGTATACTGATCAGCCCCAGCATCCTATATGATGTACAGGTGCATCTCACTAAATTAGAATATCATCAAAAGTTAATTTATTTCAGTTCTTCAATGCAAAAAGTGAAATTCATATATTATATAGAGTCATTACACACAGAGTGATCTATTTCAAGTGTTTATTTCTGTTAATGTTGATGATTATAGCTTACAGCCAATGAACAAAAGTCATTATCTCAGTAAATTAGAATACTTTACAGCAACAACAGCTTGAAAAATGTTTTTAAAATCCGAAATGTTGGCCTACTGAAATGTATGTTCATTAAATGCACTCAATACTTGGTCGGGGCTCCTTTTGCATCAATTACTGCATCAATGCGGCAATGTGGCATGGAGGCGATCAGCCTGTGGCCCTGCTGAGGTGTTATGGAAGCCCAGGTGGCTTTGATAGCAGCCATCAGCTCGTCTGCATTGTTGGGTCTGGTGTCTCTCATCTTCCTCTTGACAATACCCGATAGATTCTCTGGCCAATCAAGCTCAGTGATACTGTTGTTTTTAAACCAGGTATTGGTATTTTTGGCAGTGTGGACAGGTGCCAAGTAGGGTTGAGTGAGTATGTTCTGACCGAGTATGCTCGGGCCGAGCTCCGAGTATTTCCAGCTGCTCGGTGATGAGGTTAAATCGCTCCCGTGTGCATGATTTGCAACTGTTTGACTGCTTTATTACATGTGAGGAATGTGTAAGAAATAGACATTCCTCACATGTAATAAAGCTGTCAAACAGTTGCAAATCATGCACACAGGAGCGATTTAACCTTATCACCGAGCAGCTGTAAATACTCGGAGCTCGGCCCGAGCATAGTCGGCGAAAGGGTTAATAGGACATACTCGCTCAACACTAGTGTCAAGTCCTGCTGGAGAATGACATTTCCATCTCCAAAAAGCTTGTCGGCAGAGGGAAGCATGAAGTGCTCTAAAATGTCCTGGTAGATGGCTGCGCTGACTTTGGTCTTGATAAATCACAGTGGACCTACACCAGCAGATGACATGGCTCCCCAAACCATCACCGATTGTGGAGACTTCACACTAGACCTCAAGCAGCTTGGATTGTGGCCTCTCCACTCTTCCTCCAGACTCTGGGACCTTGATTTCCAAATGAAAATTGGAACTCTGGGACCTTGTGGAGTGTGTCAATGACTGCCTTCTGGACATCTGTCATGTCAGCAGTCTTCCCTATGATTGTGAAGCCTTCTGAAACAGACTAAGGGACCTTTTAAATGCTTAGGAAGCCTTTGCATGTGTTTTTTTGTTAATTATTTTAATTCACTGAGATAATGGCTTTTGTGTTTTCATTGGCTGTAAGCCATAATCATCAACATTAACAGAAATAAACACGTGAAATAGATCACTCTGTTTGTAATGACTCTATATAATATACTAGATGGTGGCCCGATTCTAACGCATCGGGTATTCTAGAATATGTCTCCCGACGGTGGCGTACTTATTTTAAATCTGCCGCCAATTGGCCGGAGACCGTGTTTAAATTTGGCGCCACAATCGCAGATTGGTCGCCGCGGGCGGCCGCGAGCAATCAGCAGAGCGGTGTTTAAATTTGGCGCTGAAATAGCTGATTGGTCGCGGCCGGTGGCTGCGACCAATCAGCGAACCGTGTTAGTGAGGACCGGGGAGCATCCACCTGCCTTATAATGCCCCATGCAGGTTGTCACTTCCCCCTCCCCCATATAATGCCCCATGCAGGATGTCACATCGCCCCCTCCCTTATAATGCCCCATGCAGGATGTCACCCCCCCCTCCCTTATAATGCCCCATGCAGGATGTCACATCGCCCCCTCCCTTATAATGCCCCATGCAGGATGTCACCCCCCCTCCCTTATAATGCCCCATGCAGGATGTCACTCCCCCCATATAATGCCCCATGCAGGATGTCACATCCCCCCCTCCCTTATAATGCCCCAAGAAGGATGTCACATCCCCCCCATATAATGGCCCATGCAGGATAATGCCCCATGCAGGATGTAACATCCCCCCTCCCTTATAATGCCCCTTGCAGGATGTCACATCCCCCCTGTATAATGCCCCATGCAGGATGTCACATCCCCCCCTTCTTTATAATGCCCCATGCAGGAAGTCACATCCCCCCCTTCTTTATAATGCCCCATGCAGGAAGTCACATCCCTCCTATAGAATGCCCCATGCAGGAAGTCACATCCACCCTATATAATACCCCATGCAGGAAGTCACATCCCCCCTATATAATGCCCCATGGAGGAAGTCACATCCCCTCCATAGTGCCCCATGCAGGATGTCACATTCCCCCCACCCTTATAATGCCCCATGCAGGATGTCACTCCCCCCCCACCATATAAATGCCCCATGCAGGATGTCACCACCCCCCTTATAATGCCCAATGGAGGAAGTCTCATCCCCCCTCCCTTATAATGCACCATGCAGGAAGTGACATCCCCCTATATAATGCCCCATGGAGGAAGTCACATCCCCCCCATAGTGCCCCATGCAGGATGTCACATCCCCCCCTCCCTTATAATGCCCCATGCAGGAAGTCACATCCCCCCTATATAATACCCCATGCAGGATGTCACATCCCCCCATAGTGGCCCATGCAGGATGTCACACCCCCCCCTCGCTTTTAATGGCCCCTCCACGATGTCACACACCCCCACCCCACCATTTAATGCCCTATGCCCCCATACAATAAAAAAAAATCCAATACTCACCTCAATTCTCAGCTGCTGCTCCGGACTCCAGAGTAGCCGGCATCTTCCCGCTGCGCTCTGTGACCGCTCAGGAGAGAGTGCAGTGTAAAGACGTCACCGAGCCCTCTGACCTGAGACGTCACAGAGCGGCAGTGGAAGACACAGGAGCTGCTGCGGAGGCACAGGGAGGGGTAAGTATGGCGCCGGGTGCTGGGGCCCTGAGCAAGCGGGGGGAGGGGAGGGGGGGGAGAGGGGAGAGGAGCGGAGAGGGGAGGGGAGGAGAGGAGAGGGGAGGGGGGGCGTCACACTTGCCGTCGGGAGATAAGAGGCCGTAGTCGCTGATCTCCTGACGGTAGCCGCATGGAGGTCAGCGGCGCCTCCGGTCAGGGGACTTATGCTGCGAGCAGCCGGCTGCATCTCCCGGCTGCATCGCCGCTGACCTCCGTGCGGCAGATGAGCCGCTAACGGCCGCCATCTTTTTCTGAAATGCCGCGTTGCTGATTGGCCGCGCCAGACCAATCAGCGACGCGGGATTTCCTGAACAGAAGGACAGACAGATTGACAGACGGGATAAGACAATTATATTAATGACTCTATATAATATATGAGTTTCACTTTTTGTATTGAAGAACTGAAATAAATTAACTTCTTGATGATATTATAATTTAGTGAGATGCCCCTATATATACATCGGCCCCAGTGTATCCCATGTGATGTATATACATCGTCCCCAACGTATCCTATGTGATGTATATACATTGTCCCCAACGTATCCTATATGATGTATATACACAGGGGTGGATTAAGAGTAGCCAGGGCCCCGGGCAGTTTAAAAGGTGTGCCCCCCCCCGCAGGTACCGGATGTATCACGTGAGTGACATGTCACATGATCCCCTTTGATAGATCATGTGATTGGACATGTGATCAACACACAGATCTTCTGATCACATCTATAGACAGAGAATGAGGAAAAAAAATTTCCATAACATAGCACTATATATAGTAGATCAGGGTGGCAGATTAATTTTCCGGAGGGGCCACATGAGAGATCGTGACTGTTATGGAGGCCGATCCAATAGGCTGAAATTAATTCTGCTCCATATTAATATTAACAAAATAATTTAAAAAAATTATATTAATTGTATGACTTAATATTGAGCAGAATTAAGTATGCTGACATCCCTCTATATACAGTATGAGCCCCCGCATAGCTCCCTAGATACAGTATGAGCGCCCGCATAGCTCCCTAGATACAGTATGAGCCCCCGCATAGCCCCTCTATATACAGTATGAGCCCCCGCATAGCCCCTCTATATACAGTATGAGCCCCCACATAGCCTCCTATATACAGTATGAGCCCCGCATAGCTCCCTAGATACAGTATGAGCCCCTGCAGAGCCCTGTACATAAAGTATGAGCCCCCACACAGCCCCCTACATACAGTATGAGCCCCCACATAGCCCTGTACATAAAGTATGAGCCCACACACTGCCACCTACATACAGTATGAGCCCCTACATAGTTATTTAGATACAATATGAGTCTGCACATAGCCCCTATATACAGTATGAGCCCGCACATAGCTTCCTATATACAATATGAGCCCGCACATAGCTCCCTATATAAAGTATGAGCCCGCACATAGCTCCCTATATACAGTATGAGCCCGCACATAGCTCCCTATATACAGTATGAGCCCGCACATAGCTCCCTATATACAGTATGAGCCCGCACATAGCTCCCTTCTCTGATCGACTGTCGGTTCCACAGCAAGCTCAGAGAATGGTCGACTCCCACTCTGGGGGCGGCAAATTGCAGCTGCCTGGGAGACACCTCTGACCACCGCATGAGGTGGCCCGAAGGCACCCCCCTGACGGCTGTACCCAGGTCACATGCCCCTCCTCTTCCCCTAGGTACGGCCCTGTAGAGTCTATATGAGAATACATGACTATCTATAATATAATCAGGGATGTGTCCGTCTGTCCGAAGCCTCTATAGACTGTGCACGCAATGCGCCTGCACAGTCTGGCTGGAGACAGAAGAACACATCAGATGTTACAGGTGACAGGGAGGAGGACGAGGATAAAGGATTGTAATGACGGAGATCACGTCATACTGCCATCTTCGGCGCCATTAGGACACATACCTTGATGTCCGGCGAGGTTGGAGGAGTGTGGCGTTGTGGTTCATGCATGCGCAGGTGCGAACTCTGGCGCCACACTCCTCCAGCCTTGCCGATGTTCGAGGATGCGCTGCAAGCGAGAGGGGAAAAGGCGAGTAGGAGTGTTGTTTTTTTTTTTGTATGGATGGAAGAACATCAGAGCAGGCAAGATGGGGGAACATATACCAGGATGGGGGATAAGGATGGGGAGGGAGCATATACCAGGATGGGGAGGGAGCATATACCAGGATGGGGGAGCATTTGGTTTTAGTAATGGGGTCTGGCCCGGCGCCGGTTCAGTCTTTACTTTCAGTATACAGAGCAACCCCTGTAATCCTGGCCCTGACTGACAGCCGGTCTCAATGTAGAGTCAGTGTCAGTCAGGGCCGGGGGCTCGGTTGCAGAGGATGCTCTGTATACTCAGAGTGGTGACCGAACCGGCACTGCCCTCATGACTGAAACCGAATGCTGGCGAGTAGAATAAAGATCATTTTCTCCCCACTGCATTCAGCTACTGGGCAGTATAAAAACGCTGTTTACCTGAACGCAGGTTAATAGCGTTATTTCCGATGAAAGGAACCCTTTAATTTTGTAGCACATTACTTCAATGAAATGGTGCCGGAGTCAGTGCATGCGCTTACCACGCTATCCAGCGCCATTTTATTGAAGTGTTTATGAGAATTCGCAGACACAGTGTCTTAAAAAAAAATGGCGCCAGAAATGTACCACTAAAAATGCTTGTGACCCGGGTGTAAAACGGGTTCAATAGCTAGTATAATATACTGTGATACAGACATTAGATGTTATACTATACACATTGTTATATCCCATATCATGTCTGTACCACAGTATAATATACACTAATCTGTTTACTGGATGTGACATTTTGTACAGGGATATACACTGTACTGATCACACCTGCCTACAGGACCTCACATATCATATATGGATCAGTACAGTATGTGATGTCCTGCAGGTTCAGGGTTGATCAGTCAGTGCAGGATCCTCTATGCAATGTCTGTGGTCGCTCTGCTGGGGCTCAGTGGGATTTATTACAGGACTCTGAATTTTCCTGCAGATCTGGTGATGCTGGAGCCGATGACCCAGAGTGACCTGATCTGCAGCAAGGATGAAAGTCCTGCAATAACTTATACAGAGCCCTATCAGAGCGGCCGCTGAACTGACACTATGGAATCTTATGCAAACTCATCAGGAGGGGAGCAGCATCCTGCAGCCCCCTCCTCACTCCAGACATCCTCTCCAGACCTCATATTTACCGCCATTCACTGACCTGATCCACCAGCTCCTCTCCCGCAGGATAAAGAAGCTCCAGGCGCTGCTGTGTGATGTCAGTCCTGGAGACGCAGCACACAGCGCGCAGGGTGCGTGTCTGCCTCCCTGTGATGTGGCCGGCGTCTAAAAGGTACAGTGCGGTCCCCCTGCCAAACCTGCCCCTGCCTCTGCACAAAACATTATAATGAGGGCAATCTGGCCATGGGTCCCCCTGAAGCCTCGGGCCCCGGGCGGTAGCCCAAATTGCCCTCATTATAATCCGTATATACATCAGCCCCAGTGTATCCCATGTGATGTATATACATCGTTCCCAGCGTATCCCATCTGATGTATATACATCGGCCCCAGTGTATCCTATGTGATGTATGTAGATCGCCCCCAGCACATCCCCTCAGAAGTATATACATCGGCCCCATTGTATCCTATGTAATGTATACATATCATCCCCAGTGTATCCTATGTAATGTATATGCATCGGCCCCAGATTATACTATCTGATGTAAACAGCATAATTAAGTACTGTATATAGTGTGGACCTGTGTATATAGCATGTAGTGAGGTGCTGTGTGTAATATATAGTGTAGATGTGATGTGAATATAATATGTGTGTATAGCATATAGTGTGGGCTGCACATTTTATATAAAAGGCACATCTCTACACTATATAGTATACACACAGCTCCATACCATGTTTTATAACCCAGTATATAGTGTGGAGCTCTGTATATGGTGTGGACTTCCCACTAAAAGTTATGTACTCAGGCACAGCACCACACTAAATAACTATATACACAGCTCCATAGTTCATACTATAATATATATACTATAATATTTACTACATGTATATACAATGGTCCCAGTGTTTGTGTGGGTATATATATATATATATATATATATTTAGATGTTTGTAGCATATATTTTGGAGCTATGTATGCTGTGTATAATTCTCCCTATGGCCACGGCCCCACTATCAGTATTCGGTCAGTATTTTTTCTCAGGAGTTGGAGACAAAACCAGGAGTGGGTGATAAATCCAGAATTGGTGACTTGCTTCTATTATACCTTTTCTCTGATTGTTCCTCACCTGGTTTTGGCTCCCACTCCTAAGAAAAAATACTGACCAAATACTGATAGTGGGGCCGTGGCCTTACACACAGTATATATAGGACATGAGAAGTGGTACTTTGCAGTGTACTGTATATATACAGAATAATACGGATACTGACAATTGCAATCAGCATACAAACAGAAGTGGTACTGTGCAGTGTATACTGTATATACAGAATAATACAGATACTGCGGAAATAATACTGACCGAATACTGACCAAATACTGATAGTGAGGCTGTGGCCTAAGTCTCAGTATCTGTATTATTCTGCATATTTACACTGCACAGTACCACTTCTCCTGCCCTGTATACTGGGTGTAATTCTCAGTATCTTTATTATTCTGTATATATACACTGCACAGTACCACTTCTCCTGCCCTGTATACTGATGTAAATCTCAGTATCTGTATTATTCTGTGTATATAAATTAACTGCAATATTCTCAGTATCTGTATTAATCTGTATATATACACTGCACAGTACCTACTTCTCCCGTCTTGTATTCTGGTTTTAATTCTCAGTATCTGTATTATTCTGTGTATATACTGTATATAGACTGTATATAGACTGCACAGTACCACTTCTCCTGTCCTGTATGCGGAGTGTAATTTTCAGTATTTGGATTATTCTGTATACATATAGACTGCACAGTGCCATTTCCTCTGTCCTAATGTTGGAGAGACTGTATTACAGTTAGGTAGAGTCATTATTGGTTTATAATTTTCTACATTCCTATGGGCAAATAAAAATACATTTTGAAATCCTGTTTAAATGGGTTATCCCAAGTTTGGAAGTTATCCCCCTTCTTATGGATAGGGGATGACTTTCTGATCACTGCGGACCTAACCACTGGGACCACCATGATCCAGAGAAACGGAACTGTGAAAAGATAAATGGAGCTGTGGTTGATGATGCGCACTGCTGCGCCATTCATGTGGGGCTCGTCAAATAACTCCTTTAAGAGAGTGCTGAGGGCATGACCAAGAAAAGTAACACATAGGTGCGCTTGTACACATCTGTAGATGGACAAAGACAGCGGTGCACACAGCGCGCAGCGCAAAGTTTACCCTTATGTACAGCACCATACATAAAATGGCACTATATAAAATAGAGCAGGGGTGGGAGATTAATTTTCCCAAGGGGCCACATGAGAGACCATGATTGTTGTGGAGACCAAACCAATAGGCTGAAATTAATTCTGCTCAATGTTAATATTAACATATTAATTATAATTATTTTTTATAATATAATATTTAATAATAATAAATAATAATAACTTAATATTGAGCACAATTAAGTATGCTGACATCCCCCTATATACAGTATGAGCCCTCCCACATCACCCCCTACATACAGTATGAGCCACCACATAGCCCCCTACATACAGTAAGAGCCCCACATAGCTCCTTATATACAGTGTGAGCCCCCAGATAGCGCCTTAGATACAGTATGAGCCTCCATATAGCCTCCTATATACAGTATGAGCCTCCACATAGCCTCCCATATACAGTATGAGCCTTGCGCATAGCTCCCTAGATACAGTATGAGCCCCCATATAGCTCTCTAGATACAGTATGAACCCTCGTATAGCTCCCTAGATACAGTAGATACAGTATGAACCCTCGCATGGCTCCCAGGATACAGTAGATACAGTATGAACCCTCGTCTAGCTCCCTAGATACAGTAGATACAGTATGAACCCCCACATAGCTCCCAGGATACAGTAGATACAGTATGAACCCTCGCATAGCTCCCTAGACACAGTAGATACAGTATGAACCCTCGCATAGCTCCCTAGACACAGTAGATACAGTATGAACCCTCGCATAGATCCCTAGACACAGTAGATACAGTATGAACCCTCGCATAGCTCCCAGGATACAGTAGATACAGTATGAACCCTCGCATAGCTCCCTAGACACAGTAGATACAGTATGAACCCTCGCATAGCTCCCAGGATACAGTAGATGCAGTATGAACCCTCGCATAGCTCCCTAGACACAGTAGATACAGTATGAGCCCCCGCATAGCTCCATAGATACAGTATGAGCCCCGTGCATAGCTCCCAAGATACAGTATGAGACCCCGCATAGACTCCTAGATACAGTATGACACCCCGCATAGCCTCCTAGAAACAGTATGAGACCCCACATAGCCTCCTAGATACAGTATGAGACCCCACATAGCCTCCTAGATACAGTATGAGACCCCGCATAGCCTCCTAGATACAGTATGAGACCCCACATAGCCTCCTAGATACAGTATGAGCCCCTGCATAGCCTCCTAGATACAGTATGAGACCCCACATAGCCTCCTAGATACAGTATGAGCCCCGTGCATAGCTCCCAAGATACAGTATGAGACCCCACATAGCCTCCTAGATACAGTATGAGACCCCACATAGCCTCCTAGATACAGTATGAGACCCCGCATAGCCTCCTAGATACAGTATGAGACCCCACATAGCCTCCTAGATACAGTATGAGCCCCTGCATAGCCTCCTAGATACAGTATGAGACCCCACATAGCCTCCTAGATACAGTATGAGCCCCGTGCATAGCTCCCAAGATACAGTATGAGACCCCACATAGCCTCCTAGATACAGTATGAGACCCCACATAGCCTCCTAGATACAGTATGAGACCCCGCATAGCCTCCTAGATACAGTATGAGACCCCACATAGCCTCCTAGATACAGTATGAGCCCCTGCATAGCCTCCTAGATACAGTATGAGACCCCACATAGCCTCCTAGATACAGTATGAGCCCCGTGCATAGCTCCCAAGATACAGTATGAGACCCCACATAGCCTCCTAGATACAGTATGAGCCCCTGCATAGCTTTTTGGTATTAATCTAAATTGAATACATTTTTAATTTTTAAATAGATAAATTTGTTAGCTAGTTATTACTAATCCTCAGATATACATCAGTTTTTTGTACACTGGTCCACACGCACATGTAGACACACACACTCACTCACAAACACAGGCAGTCATGCACAAACACACATGCAGTCACGCACATACACACACATGCAGTTACGCACATACACACACATGCAGTTACGCACATACACACACATGCAGTTACGCACATACACACACATGCAGTTACGCACATACACACACACGCAGTCACGCACATACACACACATGCAGTTACGCACATACACACACATGCAGTTACGCACATACACACACACGCAGTCACACACATACACACACATGCAGTCACGCACATACACGCACATACACACACATGCAGTCACACACATACACACACATGCAGTCACACACATACACACACATATGCAGTCACACACATACACACATGCAGTCACACACATACACAAACACGCAGTCACGCACATACACACATGCAGTCACACACAGACACACACGCGCAGTCATGCACATACACACACATGCAGTCACGCACATACACACACATGCAGTCACGCACATACACACACACGCAGTCACGCACATACACACACATGCATTAACGCACATACACACACATGCAGTCACGCACATACACACACATGCAGTCACACACATACACACACACGCAGTCACGCACATACACACACATGCAGTCACGCACATACACACACATGCATTAACGCACATACACATGCAGTCACGCACATACACACACATGCAGTCACGCACATACACACACATGCAGTCACGCACATACACACACATGCAGTCACGCACATACACACACATGCAGTCACGCACATACACACACATGCAGTCACACACATACACACACATGCAGTCAGGCACATACACACACATGCAGTCAGGCACATACACACACATGCAGTCAGGCACATACACACACATGCAGTCAGGCACATACACACACATGCAGTCAGGCACATACACACACATGCAGTCACGCACATACACACACATGCAGTCACGCACATACACACACACGCAGTCACGCACATACACACACATGCATTAACGCACATACACACACATGCAGTCACGCACATACACACACATGCAGTCACACACATACACACACACGCAGTCACGCACATACACACACATGCAGTCACGCACATACACACACATGCATTAACGCACATACACACATATGCAGTCACGCACATACACACACATGCAGTCACGCACATACACACACATGCAGTCACGCACATACACACACATGCAGTCACGCACATACACACACATGCAGTCACACACATACACACACATGCAGTCAGGCACATACACATGCAGTCAGGCACATACACACACATGCAGTCAGGCACATACACACACATGCAGTCAGGCACATACACACACATGCAGTCACGCACATACACACACATGCAGTTACGCACATACACACACATGCAGTTACGCACATACACACACATGCAGTTACGCACATACACACACGCAGTCACGCACATACACACACACACGCAGTCACACACATACACACACATGCAGTCACGCACATACACGCACATACACACACATGCAGTCACACACATACACACACATGCAGTCACGCACATACACACATGCAGTCACACACATACACACACATGCAGTCACACACATACACACATGCAGTCACACACATACACAAACACGCAGTCACGCACATACACACATGCAGTCACACACAGACACACACGCGCAGTCATGCACATACACACACATGCAGTCACGCACATACACACACATGCAGTCACGCACATACACACACACGCAGTCACACACATACACACACACGCAGTCACGCACATACACACACACGCAGTCACACACATACACACACATGCAGTCACGCACATACACACACATGCATTAACGCACATACACACACATGCAGTCACGCACATACACACACATGCAGTCACACACATACACACACATGCAGTCACGCACATACACACACATGCAGTCACGCACATACACACACATGCAGTCACGCACATACACACACATGCAGTCACGCACATACACACACATGCAGTCACGTACATACACACACACACGCAGTCACACACAGACACACACATGCAGTTACGCACATACACACACATGCAGTCACACACATACACACACATGCAGTCAGGCACATACACACACATGCAGTCAGGCACATACACACACATGCAGTCAGGCACATACACACACATGCAGTCACGCACATACACACACACGCAGTCACGCACATACACACACATGCATTAACGCACATACACACACATGCAGTCACGCACATACACACACATGCAGTCACACACATACACACACACGCAGTCACGCACATACACACACATGCAGTCACGCACATACACACACATGCATTAACGCACATACACACACATGCAGTCACGCACATACACACACATGCAGTCACGCACATACACACACATGCAGTCACGCACATACACACACATGCAGTCACACACATACACACACATGCAGTCAGGCACATACACATGCAGTCAGGCACATACACACACATGCAGTCAGGCACATACACACACATGCAGTCAGGCACATACACACACATGCAGTCAGGCACATACACACACATGCAGTCACGCACATACACACACATGCAGTTACGCACATACACACACATGCAGTTACGCACATACACACACACGCAGTCACGCACATACACACACACACGCAGTCACACACATACACACACATGCAGTCACGCACATACACACACATGCAGTCACACACATACACACACATGCAGTCACACACATACACACACATGCAGTCACACACATACACACATGCAGTCACACACATACACAAACACGCAGTCACGCACATACACACATGCAGTCACACACAGACACACACGCGCAGTCATGCACATACACACACATGCAGTCACGCACATACACACACATGCAGTCACGCACATACACACACACGCAGTCACACACATACACACACACGCAGTCACGCACATACACACACACGCAGTCACACACATACACACACATGCAGTCACGCACATACACACACATGCATTAACGCACATACACACACATGCAGTCACGCACATACACACACATGCAGTCACGCACATACACACACATGCAGTCACGCACATACACACACATGCAGTCACGCACATACACACACATGCAGTCACGCACATACACACACACGCAGTCACGCACATACACACATACGCAGTCACACACGCAGTCACGCACATACACACATGCAGTCACACACATACACACACGCGCAGTCACGCACATATGCATGCAGTCTTGCAAATACACAAACATGCAGTCAACACTCAGTCACGCGCACACGTAGTCTTGTATACACATGCAGTCTTTTACACAAGCAGTCATACACACGCAGTCACATACACTCACGCGGTCATGCACACAGTCAGACACCAGCAGGCATGCGCACACATGGTCATACACACACGGTCATGCACATGCAGTCACGCATATACGGACACGGAGTCACGTATACACATGCAGACTTGCACATATACGGGTCGCAGAAATGTGCGCACACAAACATATACAGACATATACAAAGACACATACAGACATAAACATATTTGAAGACATACAGAAAAATACATGTAAACAGACATATCACATATTACAACTGTGCTGGTCTCAGAGATGGTCTTCAATGTCCAAGGGCTACTAAATGGATTTGATGCTTACATTCATGTGATAATTTACCCCATACTGTAAAACATACTAATATTAGTGGTTTCCCTGGGAAGAAGCTAAACCACCCTAGCCACCGGTCTGAGGGTCCTTGGGATACTACAATTTAGGGTAAGCGGTCATAGGCCCTTTGGTCCATTATTCTGATACTTATACATTTGCTGATGGTGGCCCTGGGAGTTGGTATTTTAGTGGCACACTTAGTGCTTATACTCTCACCACTTGCCCTATATAGATTACCTGGGTCAACCTGTTACCACTAGCCTAAAACACCCCGCTTTTCCCAGCCTATACCTTGCATAGAGCTATATATAATCTCTGATTGGTTTTCCCCTGGGGGGTTTCCTTACACTTACCCCTATGCACACGGTTTTTGTCTTTATTGTCTATTTGCTATTATGTATACATGTGTATTTAATAAAGATTTTGTCATATTTTTGCATAAGAAACTCCTAGTTTCTCTGTTTTTTTCCAAATTATCCTAATATTAGTGGTTTCCCTAGGAGCATCAGGACCTAAGATGTTATTATACAGATGAGGGAACACTGCGAAAAATGTAATAATCTATAGTAAGGGGTATATTGGGCCTCATTTACCCCAAAAATGTCCTTGTTACCCATCCCAAGAAGTCAGAGCTCAGTGTAATGAGTACAATGCCGCACGTTACTAAATCATTGTGACGTCTATAAACATGGACCAGTGCATCCTACTGTAAACTCTAGACATATTAGCTGTCATCCAAAGAGCACCATGACCTAAAGAATCAGGGGAATCTTGGGGTGATGGCTGATAAATCTGCTTTTTAACAATAAAATAAAAAATAAAAAAAATTGAGGTTTTATTACTATTGATAACAAAGCCAATTTTAATATCAGACAGTATTTCTGAATAAGGCCTAATGTTACCCCTACTATTGTTAAAATATTAGCTGTCACCCCAAAGCCAAAACCAGGTGAGGAACAATCAGAAAAAAGGTATAATAGAAACAAGTCACCAACTCTGCATTTATCACCCACTCCTGGTCTTGGCTCCCACTCCTGAGAAAAATACTGACTGAATACTGACCAAATACTGATAGTGGGGCCGTGGCCTAAGAGCTAAAGGCGGTCTCAGGGGTAGGTAAGCCTTTTTATCATGCTCTCCCACTGCTAACTTATAAAGGAGGCAGAAAAGCGTTTGCCGACATATGATGTAATAGCTCCTCCAATGTCAGGTCTCTATGTATGGAGCAGGTTCAGGAGCTGAGCCCGCATCATACTGGGCAGATGCCTGTACACATAACACCGACAATGAATGGGGTATAGCTACACATCCAGGAAAAAAATACATGTGTATAATCATTAAGGTCCACTGGACCACAATTCAAGTATGAAATGACCTACAACAATCCAGTAAGGATTAAATAATACAGCAGACATAATGGAGTAAATTCTTTATTTGGATAAATCAGTGATCAGACATAGAAAAATACGTTAAAAAACATGTAATTGACAACTATACATTAAAACACACGTGGGGTGTAGAGACACAGCCTATGTATTGAATAGTGGTTCTCCCTAGGATGCACATATATTGGATTTCATCCAGTAAATACATGAATACAAGTAAATTAACACCATCGATATATTAAATACATAAAGTGCATGTGCAGATATATATATGTATATACCAGAATAACATCAAAGAGAAAAACAGTACATCTAATATAATAAATAGGAAAAATCTCATATAATTCTTGTGACACATAACTTGAATATATGGCCGTAATAATGTACATAGTGCAAAAGTCATTGGCCAACATAAGAATAAATATCAGGATATAATGAAGAAATAAAGATGGGATGAGCCAAATCCAGAGGCAGTATGGCATGAGCAGGGTAGGGCTGTGTGACCTCCACCCACAGGCGTTTTGCTCGCGGTTCTACAGGGAGATGCCTGTACACAGCCGGCATCTGTAACCGCAGCCATCAGAGATTGTTCTGATCGCTGCTGTTACACTGATCACTGGCTGCGGATGGGTTATCATGGCAGCTGACTATGAGAACTACTAGGATGAGTTTAAAAGAAATGTTCCTGTGCTGAGATAATCTTATAAATGTGCCCCTGCTGTGTACTGTGTAATGGCCGTGTCTGACCGTGCTGGACAATGGTCTGATCATACCACAGCTCCTGGGCAGAAGGAAGCAAAAGAGTATACAGACAGGATCACAAATGATTATTTCTTTCAGGAAAAATATTGCTTAAAAACAGACAGCAAAATGTTTTACCTCACAAAATGAATCAGCTGTGATCCCGTGTTGTAATGTCTGTATACTCTTTTGTGTCCTCCCCTGCCCAGGAGCTGTGGTATGATCAGACCATGGCCCTGTAAGGTCAGACACATCCATTACACAGTACAAACCAGGGGCACATTTATAAGATTATCTCAGCACAGGAACATTTTTTTAACACATCCAATTGTAGAACTTATTTTTACTCCAAGATCTATTAGTTAAAATGTACTTTGTTTGTGGGAAAACCCTTTAAATTCCATAAGAGGACTGAAAAAATAAAGTAAACATACATAAAAAAGTGTTAAAAATATAAACCAAATAAAAACTTATAATAATTTGAATCAACCCTTTTCCTTTATTAAGTATAAAAAAAATAATTATATTATTATCAAAATATTCAATTAAGTGTGTTTTTGGCCGACACACTTTCCTAACAAAAGGCAATAAAATGTGATCAAAACATCTCCCCACCTCACAAAAAAAAGAATAAAACATTTGCAGGTCTTAGAAAATGGACGCACAAACCCAATGTTTTTTATTTACAAATGTTCACATTTTTTTCATCACTTAAATTTAAAAAAAAAATAGACAAGTTTGGGGTCTTAGTAAATGTTCAGACCTGGAGATTCATTTTACCCAGTCATTTTTATTGCACAATGAATACCACATGAACAAAAGAAATAAATCAATGGTGGAGTTGCTTTTTTTCTTATTTCTTTTTTTCACCATTTCAATGAATTTGGAATTTGAAATTACAACTCATCCTGCAAAACGCAATCCCTCATACGCTATGGTGATGGAAAAGCAAAAAAGATATGGCTCTTGGAAGAAGGGGAGGGAAAAAAGTAAAGTGTAAAGATGAGAATTGTCAGTGTTGGGAAGGGGCTTAAGTAATGGATATCTTACCTTGGTCTGGAATGCGAAGTCTGCGCGGACAAGGAAGGGGCTCCCAGATGCCAGCTGTAAAACCCGTCGCTCCACCATCCCAGAAGCATCACCGGAAGCAAGCAGGGCTCTTTTGCTGATGATCTTAGTAGCAAAATATTTGCGGGTAGATGTATCCTCCGCCAGCACGACCATGCCAAAACTTCCCCGGCCGAGCACATGATGGAACAGTAATCTCCTTTTGAAGTTATCAGAGACTGTGGCTTCACTGCTATCCTCTTCTTTCTTCAGATCCATGGCTTTCTGTCCTGATGAAATCCTTCGTCGTTTTATACCCTGGATCACCTTTGAAGATGTCTTTTCACCTCCCAATGAGCTGAAGATGGCTCCTCGCTTCTTGGCTCCCATCTTCAGATGTGCCTTCATCTCTTCCTCTCCATCTTTCTTCTGGACAGGTTGTTTTGTCGTCTTGACTGAAGACTTCCTCTCATCATCAGATGTGTCATAGGTAGGTCTTCGTCTGTTCACTCCTTCTCTCCTAAATTTCGCTTCCATTTTGTCGCTCTGCTCAGTAGACATCTCCTCAACTGTCGCCAGTCACCTCCAACTGTCACTCACTGACGATCAAATGTAAGCATCTCAGCTAGCGCACAGCAATCCATTGGTCATGTGATCAGCAACTGACCAGTGACATTTATAAGATGCATAGCCTTTCACTGAGATTTAATACATGGGTATTTAAAATTATGCCAGGTGATCTGTGGAATACAAGGTGCAACTGTTACTAATATTAGTAAATCTGCACCAAGTGCCCAATTTGACTGATGTTTGTTAATATAGATATGAGATATATATACCTATACATATACAAACTATATATACATACAGTATATATATATATATATATATATATACATATACAGTTAAAACCAGAAGTTTACACACACTATATATAAAGACATATATGCATGTTTTTCTCAATATCTGACATGAAATCAGAATAAACCTTTCCTGTTTTAGGTCAATTAGGATTACCATAATTTTTAATATTTGCCAAATGCCAGAATAATGGGAGAGAAAGAATGTTTTAAGGCATTTTTATTACTTACTGCAAAGTCAGAAGTTTACATACACTAAGATTACTATGCCTTTAAACAATTCTGGACTGCCCATATGATGATGTCATGTGTTTGGAAGCTTTTTTTGGCAACATCTAAGTTAATTAGAGACACATCTGTGGATGTATTTTAATGCACACCTGAAACACACTGCTTTATTGTGTAGCATCATGGGAAAGTCTAAAGAAATCAGCCAATATATCAGAAAGAGAATTTTGGACTTGCATATGTCTGGCTCATCCTTGGGTACATTTTCAGGATACCTGAAGGTGTCTCGTTCATCTGTACAAACAATTATACGCAAGTACAAACAAGATGGGAATGTCCAGCCATCATACCACTCAGGAAGGAGACAGGTTCTGTGTCCCAGAGATGAACGTGCTTTGGTCCGACATGTGCATATCAACCCAAGGACAAAGGCAAAAGATCTTGTGAAGATGATGGCGGAAGCTGGTAAGATTGTGTCAATATCCACAGTGAAACGAGTACTGTATCAACATGGGCTAAAAGGCCACTCTGCCCGGATGAAGCCATTACGCCAAAAGAAACATAAAAAAACAGATTAATGTTTGCAAATGCACACAGGAACAAATACCTTAATTTTTGGCGATATGTCCTGTGGTCTGATGAAACTAAAATGTAACTTTTTGAGGATAATGACCATCGTTACGTTTCGAGGAAAAAGGGAGAAGCTTGGAAGCCTAAGAACACCATCCCAACTGTGAAACACAGGGGTAGCAGCATCATGTTGTGGGATTGTTTTGCTGCAGGAGGGACTGGTGCACTTCTCAAAATAGATGGCATCATGAGAAAAGAAGATTATGTGGCAATACTGAAGCAACATCTCAAGACATCAGCCAGAAAGTTAAAGCTTGGGCGGAAATGGGTCTTCCAAATGGACAATGACCCAAAGCATACTGCCAAAATGGTAACAAAGTGGCTTAAGGATAATAAAGTCAATGTTTTGGAGTGGCCATCACAAAGCCCTGATCTCAATCCTATTGAAAATGCAGGTGTGAGCAAGGCGACCTACAAACCTGGATCAGTGACACCAGTTTTGTCAGGAGGAATGGGCCCAAATTCCGACCAACTATTGTGAGAAGCTTGTGGAAGGATATCCCGAAAGTGTGACACAAGTCATTCAGTTTAAGGGTAATGGTACCAAATACTAATGAAATGTATGTAAGCTTTTGACTTTGCAGTAAGTAATAAAAATGCCTTAAAACATTCTCTTTCATTATTCTGGTATTTTGCAAATATTAAACATTATGGTAATCCTAATTGACCTAAAATGGGAATGGTTTATTCTGATTTCATGTCAGATATTAAGAAAAACCTGCAGATGTGTCTATTTATACAGTGTATGGAAACTTCTGGTTTCAACTGTATATATATATAGATATGAGATATATATGCATACATATATATATATATATATACACATACAAACTATATATACATACAGTATATATACAGTGCAGACCAAAAGTTTGGACACATCTTCTCATTTAAAGATTTTTCTGTATTTTCATGACTATGAAAATTGTACATTCACACTGAAGGCATCAAAACTATGAATTAACACATGTGGAATTATATACTTAACAAAAAAGTGTGAAACAACTGAAAATATGTCTTATATTCTAGGTTCTTCAAAGTAGCCACCTTTTGCTTTGATGACTGCTTTGCACACTCTTGGCATTCTCTTGATGAGCTTCAAGAGGTAGTCACCGGAAATGGTCTTCCAACAATCTTGAAGGAGTTCCCAGAGATGCTTAGCACTTGTTGGCCCTTTTGCCTTCACTCTGCGGTCCAGCTCACCCCAAACCATCTCGATTGGGTTCAGGTCTGGTGACTGTGGAGGCCAGGTCATCTGGCGTAGCACCCCATCACTCTCCTTCTTGGTCAAATAGCTCTTACACAGCCTGGAGGTGTGTTTGGGGTCATTGTCTTGTTGAAAAATACATGATGGTCCAACTAAACGCAAACCGGATGGAATAGCATGCCGCTGCAAGATGCTGTGGTAGCCATGCTGGTTCAGTATGCCTTCAATTTTTAATAAATCCCCAACAGTGTCACCAGCAAAGCACCCCCACACCATCACACCTCCTCCTCCATGCTTCACGGTGGGAACCAGGCATGTAGAGTCCATCCGTTCACCTTTTCTGCGTCGCACAAAGACACGGTGGTTGGAACCAAAGATCTCAAATTTGGACTCATCAGACCAAAGCACAGATTTCCACTGGTCTAATGTCCATTACTTGTGTTCTTTAGCCCAAACAAGTCTCTTCTGCTTGTTGCCTGTCCTTAGCAGTGGTTTCCTAGCAGCTATTTTACCATGAAAGTCTGCTGCACAAAGTCTCCTCTTAACAGTTGTTGAAGAGATGTGTCTGCTGCTAGAACTCTGTGTGGTATTGACCTGGTCTCTAATCTGAGCTGCTGTTAACCTGCGATTTCTGAGGCTGGTGACTCGGATAAACTTATCCTCAGAAGCAGAGGTGACTCTTGGTCTTCCTTTCCTGGGGCGGTCCTTATGTGACCCAGTTTCTTTGTAGCGCTTGATAGTTTTTGCAACTGCACTTGGGGACACTTTCAAAGTTGTCCCAATTTTTCAGACTGACTGACCTTCATTTAATAAAGTAATGATGGCCACTCATTTTTCTTTACTTAGCTGCTTTTTTCTTGCCATAAAACAAATTCTAACAGTCTATTCAGTAGGACTATCAGCTGTGTATCCACCAGACTTCTGCACAACACGACTGATGGTCCCAACCCCATTTATAAGGCAAGAAACCCCGCTTATTAAACCTGACAGGAAACACCTGTGAAGTGAAAACCATTTCCGGTGACTACCTCTTGAAGCTCATCAAGAGAATGCCAAGAGTGTGCAAAGCAGTCATCAAAGCAAAAGGTGGCTACTTTGAAGAACCTTGAATATAAGACATATTTTCAGTTGTTTCACACTTTTTTGTTAAGTATATAATTCCACATGTGTTAATACATAATTTTGATACCTTCAGTGTGAATGTACAATTTTCATAGTCATGAAAATAAAGAAATATCTTTAAATGAGAAGGTGTGTCCAAACTTTTGGTCTGTACTGTGTATATATATATATATATATATATATATAATATAGATACGTTTGTTCTAATTTTTTTTTCTTAAGGGGAATCTGTCACCCAGATTTTGCTACTTCTTCTGAGAGCAGCACGATGTAGAGGCAGAGACCCTAATTCTGGTTATGTACAGGTGCATCTCACAAAATTAGAATATCATCAAAAGTTAATTTATTTCAGTTCTTCAATACAAAAAGTGAAACTCATATATTATATTGAGTCATTACACACAGAGGGATCTATTTCAAGTATTTATTTCTGATAATGTTGATGATTATGGCTTACAGCCAATGAAAACACAAAACTCATTATCTCAGTAAATTAGAATACTTTATAACAGCTTGAAAAATTATTTTAAAATCCGAAATATTGGCCTATTGAAATGTATATTCAGTAAATGCACTCAATACCTGGTCGGGGCTCCTTTTGCATCAATTACTGCATCAATGCGGCAATGTGGCATGGAGGCGATCAGCCTGTGGCCCTGCTGAGGGGTTATGGAAGCCCAGGTGGCTTTGATAGCAGCCTTCAGCTCGTCTGCATTGTTATGTCTGGGGTCTCTCATCTTCCTCTTGACAATACCCCATAGATTCTCTATAATAGATTCTCTATGGGGTTAAGGTCAGGCGAGTTTGCTGCCAATCAAGCACAGTGATACTGTTGTTTGTAAACCAGTTCTTGGTACTTTTGGCCGTGTGGACAGGGGCCAAGTCCTGCTGGAGAATGACATTTCCATCTCCAAAAAGCTTGTCTGCAGAGGGAAGAATGAAGGGCTGTAAAATGTCCTGGTAGACGGCTGCGCTGACTTTGGTCTTGATAAAACACAGTGGACCTACACCAGCAGATGACATGGCTCCCCAAACCATCACTGATGGTGGAAACTTCACACTAGACCTCCAGCAGCTTGGATTATGTGCCTCTCCACTCAGGGCCGGCTCCAGGTTTTCGTGGGCCTCGGGCAAAAGAGTCTCAGTGGGTCCCTTTAGTACATACCACAATTCATGATTCATGATGCACAGATGCGGCAGAGAAATATAGGTATAGTACAATGCCAAAGATTTCACTCACTTCTTACATTATATGAGTGATATCTATCGTAAATTCTACAATATCTCAGAAAATGGTGAATCCTCGCAGCGCACAGTGCAGAGCGGACAGTATAGTCCTCCATACAGTATTATGGGCCCCATATAATGATTCATACGGGATACTGGCCCCCATATAATGCTCCATACAGTATACTGGCCCCCATAAAATGCTTCATGCAGGCTGGGCCCCATATATTGCTCCATCCTGTATGGGCCCTATCCTGTATGGGCTCCATATAATGCTCCATCCTGTATGGGCCCCATATAAAGCTCCATCCTGTATGGGCCCCATATAATGCTCCATCCTGTATGGGCCGCATATAATGCTCCATCCTGTATGGGCCCCACATAATGCTCCATTCTGTATGGGCCCCATATAATTCTCCATCCTGTATGGGCTCCATATATGCTCCATCCTGTATGGGCCCCATATAATGCCCAATGCCTCCATACATAAAAAAAATAAAATAATCAAATACTCACTTCACCTCTCCTGCTGCCGCTGCTCCGGACTCCTCAGCGTCGCTGGTGTCTTCCCGCTGTCTGCACTGTGACTGCTCAGCACAGGACGCGCTGGAAAGACGTCATCGCGTCCTCTGACCTAAGATGTCACAGTCAAGAGATGGAAGAGACCAGAGCTGTGGAGGCACTGGGAGAGGTAAGTATTGTGTCGGGGCCCTGAACAAGCGGGGGGAACCCACTCGCGGGCGCTAGCACCACACTCCTCCACTCATGGGCCCCATAGCATGCCGGGTGCCCGACAGCGAGTGGGCCCCTGCCCCGCCTGCTCAGGGCCCCTGGGCCTGTTTCCACTCTTCCTCCAGACTCTGGGACCTTGATTTCCAAATGAAAATTGTAAATCTGGGACCTTGTGGAGTGTGTCAATGACTGCCTTCAGGACATCTGTCAAGTCAACAGTCTTCCCCATGATTGTGGAGCCTACTGAAACAGACTAAGGGACCTTTTTAAATGCTTAGGAAGCCTTTGCAGGTGTTTTTTGTTAATTATTTTAATTTACTGAGATAATGACTTTTGTGTTTTCATTGGCTGTAAGCCATAATCATCAACATTAACAGAAATAAACACTTGAAATAGATCACTCTGTCTGTAATGAATCTTTATAATACATGAGTTTCACTTTTTGGATTGAAGAACTGAAATAAATTAACTTTTTGATAATATTCTAATTTTGTGAGATGCACCTGTATCACTTACTGGGCTGTGTGCTGCTGTTTTGATAAATATACTATTTTATCTGCTGTAGATCTACCAGTTCTCTGAATGCGGAGCTCTGTATAACCCCGCCAAACCACTGATTAGCTGCTTTCTGTGTACACTGTGCAAAGGCAAAATCAACTAATCAGTGAGGGACAGGGATATACATAGCTCATGAATATGGAGGACTACCTGGTAGCAGGTGTACTAGTGATATATTCCTGCTGGTAAAATAGTGATTATATTAAAACTACAGCAAGCGGCCTAGTAAGTGACACATCCCTTGAATCAAGGTGAAAAAATGATGACAGATCCCCTTTTAGATTAGTATTGCCTTATTCATACTGACCTGGAAAATCATATTGACAGGTAATTTTTACTGCACACTGAATGCCACACATACACAAAAATTATAGAATTTCATTTTTAACACCATTTTACCCCACTTTTTTTTCGCTTTTTCAATATATTTTATGATAAAATGAGTAGTGACATATAAAACTACAACTCATCCTCCAAAAAAAGCCTGTGGTTCTTGGAACAAATGGATGAAAAAATGAAAGCACAAAAAAAAAGTCTGGGTCAAGAGTTAAAGGGAATCTGTCACTAGGTTTTTGCTACCCCATCTGAGAACAGCATAATATAGAGGCAGGGACCCTGATTCTAACGATGTATCACTTACAGAGCTGCTTGATATTGTTGAGGAAGGGCAATAACCCTTCACGGTTGACCAAGTGAGTGTCAAATTATTATGTTGATTGCGCAATCCACAGAAAACCAAACGGAGGCAATGCTCTGTATGGGGGGATTCAAAGAATCTCTGATCCCGTTTATTTTGCTTAGCATTTGATATTGTTTTGAGTTTATCAATAGCCAATCCCCTACAGCCGTACTACAGTACTACAGGCTTGAGCCAATGTTAGTGCAATTATTACGGAAACACATATATGGTCATATTATCATCGTTAGTTCGAAGCACGATGGAAATGTACAAGGTCAATCCTGGCCTAGACTAGTTAGATAACAGGAGCGGGTGTCTGACAAAATGTTCTTGAGATAAAAAGTTAGTGTGAGAAAGTTCCATGTAAAGCATGAGAAAAGCAGGAAAGAAGTATGTTATGCAAGGAGTGATAATAACATGATTTTGAAACAAGCAGACAAAATGGAGTTGCTATACCATGAATATCAATATGTCCTTTACAATATAATTTTGATAAAATCACAGTTTTATCTGCTGCAGATCTAGCAGTTCTTTGAATGCTGAGCTCTCTAAAACCCCACCCCCATCACTGATTGGCAGCTTTCTGCTCATGTACAGTGTACACAGAGCTCATGAATATGCTGGACTACCTGGCAGCAAGTTTACTAATCCTCTAATGATAATCTCCTCCTGATAAAACAGTGATTTTATTAAAACTACACTAAGCAGCCCAGTAAGTAACACATCGCTGGAGTCAAGGTCTCTGGCTCTACATTATGCTGCTATCAGATTAGGTGTAAAAAAAACTTGTGACAGATTCCCTTAGTCTTTCCTCTTAACAAAGATCCTCCATGCCCCTTACCAGTTTTGTTGCTCTTCCTTCTACTTTTTCGCAGTCCAGGACATCCTTTCCATGAACTGGTACCGATAACTAAACTGCATATTCCAGATGAGGCCGCACTTACGCTTTGTAAAGTGGTAATATTACGTCTCTGTCCTACAAGTTCATGATTCTTTTAATACATGACTATATCCTGCTGGCTTTAGAAGCCACCTACTGACATTGCATGCTGATATTTTGTCTGTGATCTACAAGTACTCCCAGAGATATGAGAGACTTTTATTTTTTCCTGTCGATTTCCTGAGGGAGTAGTAGTAGTTCTGGGAAAGTAGGTCCATGAAAAGCTGTCCCAGAATTGAATAGTTCAGAAAGTTACTGCCAATTACTTAAGTGCTGCAGAAAAGCAGATGCAGGAGATGGGAGTAATTTGCACTAAAAGGGATAGTTATAAGCAGGGGCGTAACTATAGTGGGTGTAGGGCTTCAGTCGAACCTGGAGTTCAGGTGGACCCAAAAGGTACCTTTGTATCATATGAGTACACAAATCCTATCAAAGACTCGTGATGGTTGAGTCCCCTAGTGGAGAATTTGCATTGGAGCCCACAAGCTTAAAGTTGCTGAACTCAGGGAATTCGAACAATCTACGATTAGCTTTGCAAAAGTTGCCTAAAATGGCTGCTGTGAGTTTATACAATGTAGAAGATTACATCAGCGACCGAAGGATCAAAAGACGTGGGGCAGGTTTGCAGTTATCACATCACATTACATAACACAACAAATAAAAAGGGACTATCATAGCCTGCATAAAAGCAGAAGCAGGAAATGAAGCAGCTATTTTAGGGTCATTCTGGATAGTGATAGAATGTCACAGTTCACAGCTTAGCTATAGAGATAGAACCAATCCCAAGGGCTACAATAAAACTTAAAGGTGTATTATCATCTGAGATAATGGCACATAGAACGTATATGGTACAAATGTTTGATATGTAGAAGTCCTGGAAGAGCAACCTAGCACCTATCGGGAGAATAGGGACCCATATTTGCTGTAGTTCAAATAGTTAATGTGAGGTGCTGAATAATAATAATAATAATTTTTATTTTTATAGCACCAACATATTCCGCAGCACTTTACAATTTTAGGGGGGACTTATACAGACATTACAGAATAAGCATAACTCAGATATTAAAAGGAGTGAGGGTCCTGTTCGCAAGCTTACAGTCTATAAGAAAATAGGGGAGACACAAAAGTTAAATGTACAAATATTGCATAATACAGCCATAATATGCTAAATAGGGTAAGTACATAACACTACATGAACTGGTCGCCAGCCAGTATGTGTACAGTACAGACAGAGGCTAATCAGTGCATGGATGGTATGAGCATGATTTTGAAGAAAATTTTAATATGGGCCAACTGGGACAGTTACAGTAGATAAGTGTGTTGAGGCGATAAGCCAGTCTAAAGAAATGGGTTTTTAGGGCATGCTTAAAACTGTGGGTATTGGGAATTAATCGAATTGTCCTGGGTAGTGCATTCCAAAGAATTGGCGCACCACGTGAGAAATCTTGGAGACGGGAGTGAGAGGTTCGGATTATGGAGGATTTTAGTTTTAAGTCACTAGCGGAACGGAGGGCATGTATAGGGTGGTAGACTGAGACGAGGGAGGATATGTAGGGCTGTGCTGAATCGTGGATAGCTTTGTGGGTAAGAGTGATAGGTTTATATTGAATGGGCAACCAGTGCAATGACTGGCACAGGGAAGAGGCATCAGTGTATCGGTTGGTGAGGAATATGATCCTGGCTGCAGGACGGATTGGAGAGGGGAAAGTTTCAGCCAAGTTTTTCACTACTTCTTACAAAACTCTGTGGAGATATCCATATGCATGTATGACCACTTCTCCACCTCATCTATATTTTTGGAGTGCTAGTTAGAGTTAAGGAGTCCACCAATTGTGCAAATATATGGGATCCCAGAGATGGAACACAGTGCACTGCTGGTACTTACTCGTTCTTGCACCAACTTATTTACTCTATTCTTTTTTCTGAAATGGTGAATTCATGTGAGAACTACCAGACACAGACAAGTACAGTGCCTGGAAAAAGTATCCTTTCCCCGTGAACTTTTCCATATTTTGTTCACTTTACACCCACAAACTTAAATATATATAATTGGTATTTTTTATGATATACTAACACAAAGTAGCAAGTATTTGTGACGTGTAAAGGAAATGATACATGGTTTTCTAAAAAATTTAAAAATATGAATCTGGAAATTGTCATCTGCCCCCCTAAGTCAATACATTGTAGAACCATCTTTCACTGCAATTACTGCTGCAAGTCTTTTGGGGTATGTCTCTACCAGGTTTGCACATCTGGAGGCTGAAAATGTTTGCCAATTCTTCTTTGCAACTTAGCTCCAGCTCAGTGAGATTGGATGCGGATGGTTTGTGAACAGCAAGTCTTGCCACAGATTCTCAATGGGATTTAGATCTGGACGTTGACATGGTCATTCAAACACATGAATATCCTTTGACTTTTCACCTTTCTCACCTCTCTCATATATCTATTTATGCAGTCTCCCCTGTTCCAAGTCTTATTTTCACATAGCGCGCCTTGGGTTCACTGCGCATGCGCACGGTGGAACGCAACTCACCGCTCTCTTTCAGTATGATACCGGCGCGTCACATCCGGCCGATGATGGAACGCAGACTGCACTGCATCTTTCGGCCGCGGTGGTCCAGGTAACATCTATCAGCCTTCACCATTCATACTTACCTCTTCCTGTTCTGACGCATATAAAATGGGACACATTTCCCATGTGCATACACCGGTACACTGACTGTTAGTTATGCCACATGGACGCACCCTGGTGATACTCCTGGATTCAAATAAGTAAGTTGCACGGCTATATACTCAGTTTGATACTCTCTGATATGCACTCTGAGGACTCCAGTTTCTTTTTACCTTTGGGGCATATTTATGACTTTTCATATATTTCACTATTTCTCCAAGTATTCTACCTCCTGCTTTGTTCTGAAATGAATACCTTTAGAATTCTAAGTTTGCCAGTTCCCATTTTTTTCATTATTTGGCATTGGATGATTTCTTACTGATTATTTTTATATTATAGGTACAATTTGCGCTTGAATATGACCGCCTATGCTTAAAATAAGTGACCCACTACTTGGCAACCTGGCATATGAGCTTTATGTATGTTTGGAAATAAATATATGTATGTAATATGTATGGCTCTATTATTTGTGTGACCATATTAAATGTAGTATTCATATTTTTCATTGACACAGATAACCTTGATAAAGGCAATTAGCCGAAACAAAACGTTCCGGTGATTATTATCTTGTTACAGTCACTCTTTGGAATTAAAAAAAAATTTCTTGAAATGATATACAGTTGTTTTTTCACTTATTAGTGTCGGAGTTTAGTTAAGATATTAATGGACTATTTTCCTCCTGAGCACAAAAAAATTTTTTTAAACAGTGTGAACCCTTATTGTTCTTCTGATATCCTTTGACTTAAACCAGGGATGCCAAACTCAAACTCAGAGAGCCAAAATGAAAAACTGGGACAAAATTACGGGTCAACCGGTATACAGTATAATGGGCCCCACATAGTCCTCCATACAGAATAATGGACCCCACATAGTCCTCCATACAGAATAATGGGCCCCACATAGTCCTCCATACATTATTATGGGCACCACATATTCCTCCATACAGAATTTTTATGGCTTACTTTCAAAAAACGCTTTATTTTTGCCACTCTTCCATAAAGACCAGATTTCTGGACTAGTAGTTGTCCTGTGGACAGATTCTCCCACCTGAGCTGTGGATTTGCAGCTCCTCCAGAGTGACCATGAGACTCTTGACTGCTTCTCTAATTAGTGCTCTCCATACAAGGACTGTCAGTTTAGGTGGACGGCCATGTCTTGGTAGGTTTGCAGTTGTACCATACTACTTACGTTTTTTTTATTATCGATTGAACTGTGCTCCGTGAGTTGTTCAGAGCTTGGGCTATTTTTTTTATAACCTAACCCTGCTTTACTCTTCTCCATAGCTTTATCTCTGACCTGCCCGGTGTATTCCTTGGTTTTCATGATGCTGTTTGATTCCTAATGTTCTCAAATAAACCTCTGAGATCTTCACAGAACAGCTGTAGTTATACTGACAATAAATTATACGCAGGTGGACTCAGTTTACTCATTATGTGACTTCATTGGTCACTCAGGATTTTATTTAGGGGTAGTAGACTACAGGGGGCTGAATACAAATGTGGCGCCCTGCTGTGCATTGGTGCCACAGATCCTAGAGGGGTGCATGAACGGATTCCTCCACAAGAGGCCCTCATAGCATACACACACCTCCACCTTCCACCTCAGACCACCAGAGGGAGCCCGTTAGGGATATAAAAAGGGAAGGTGGAGCTAGGCAGTCAGTCTGGAGAACAGTTTCCTCTGGGACAGAGCTAGTTCCAGTCTGTGAGGATCCAGTTTGTAGAAGGAAGCCTGTTGAGAGGAGCTCCTGCAGTAGCCATCCTGCAGTGGAGCACAGTCCAGACTCATTGAGCTCAGGTAGTGAGCCAAAGGCGTGCCGATGCCATAAGAGCGGTGAAGAGTAGCGAGGCCTACTGCCAGTGTGAAGCCTAGTGAGGGCCCCGAGCAGGCTTAAGGCAAGTGGAGTAAGCGAGCTACATAGGGGGCAGAGGAGCTTAACCAGCTTACCCCACAAGCATTTACCGGACACCGGGTCCGCGTCTGCAAGGATCTCTAGGACCAGCAGAAACAACTGGGAACCCTGGCGAACTACATGTCCCAGGAATACCAAAAGCTGACCGTAATACCAGGGTCAGGAGTCACTGAGGCCCAAGAAACCAGGGAGTGTGAACTCCAACAGAAGGCCCTACCACCAGGTCAGCAGGTGCAAGACAGAGACCAAGTTAGGCCTAGCTTCAGGCAGGTCATAAACTTACTAGGAAAAGGCAAGAAACAGGAGGCCCCACACCCGCTCACTGGGGAGAGTCCTGAAATGCACCCTTCACCCTACAGTACCCCGGATCGTGCCTGAAAACACCACCAGTAAAGGTACTGAAGTGAGCTGTCGTGTGTGTGCCTATTCTTCCTCCGACCCGGCTGGGTCCCCTCTGTCCTGCATCCCTTCTCCTATGCTGCCCTGAGGCCCCGCTCCACCTGTGGGGAGCAGAACCAACTAAGCTGCCCGACCACCGGCCTCAGAGGACTGTAGCAGCTCTGGTGAGTCTCACCAGACACCACAGGTGGAGTCACGAACTTTCCCCTTTTCCCATACACCTTTCCCCCAATTCCTTGCTTTTTTTTAAGAGTGACCCCAGGGTACGGCCCCGGGAGCCAGCCACCGCGGCATCCCCCAAAACTAACAGCAAGGCCCGGGTGCCGAGTTCCCATCCCTTGGGCTCGTCATCTCTTCCTGGCATCACGAACAGGATCCTGTGCCCGCTGCAACGACGGAGTGTTGGGTCCGTTGCCACCGGGTAATGTGCGCATTTAATCAAAAACTGTATATTTATCTGTGGCGAAGATTGCCGCCATTGTTGGGCCGCCGAGCGGGTAGAAGGGCGTAACCGCGGGAAACTAAGAGGCGTACCTGCTAAAGGGCGCGAAGCCCCGGACACGCCCCACGCCTCGACGTCAAACCAGGAAGCGCCAGGTCCTGGAAGGAGCGCCGGTGAACGCTCTGACGTAGGACGCAAGCGACGCAAGGTCCTGAAGAAGAACGTCACCTGCAGAGCTGCGGCCTACCGGAAGAAAAGAAGAGAAGGTAGGCCACAGTTAGCTAGGGGGGCGACAGAATGTCCGAAGAACAGCACAAAGCCGGAATACCGGTTAACCGCCCTGATGCTCAACTTGTGCCCGACGCCGAGCAGACCGAAGTAGCCGCTCCACCAGCAGGGCCTGTAACCCCTGTCATACCCATGGCCCTACCGTACATCCCCGGAGCGAAGTAGCTCCCCCAGTACAGCGGCAAACCAGATACCCTGTCTGGATTTAAGCGGAAAATATGCGGTATACTGGATACGTACTCTATGACAGGCAAGCAAATAGCGCTGTGGTATTAGGACAATTAACCGGTGCTGCGGAGCAAGAAGTAGAAACCTAGTCGGCCGCAGACCAAGAGTCAGTGTCCGCAATCTTTAAAAAGTTACAGACTGTCTTTGAGAATCGTACTGAGACAGACCTCCTGATGAGGTTCTACAACTGTTCTCAGCAACCGGAGGACAGTGATCGGGACTATGCCTGGCGTTTACAAGGGGCCCTGCGAGATCTGAAACAGGTTAGGCCAACCAGCATCAATAATGAAAATAAAATGCTGAAGGAACAGTTTATCTCCAGAGGAGAGCAGGACTGTGCGTTGGTGGTCCCTGGATCATCCAGATGCCACCTTTGATATCCTTAAGGACATGGCTACAAAAGGACTGCAGCCCCTGGAAACAACTGCTATCCAATGTTACCAGGGTGGGGCCACCCCTGTGCCTGCAGCGTCCACCTTTTCCCCAGAGGCTGCTGGAGCCAAGGTGCAAGCAACGTCCCCTAGTGACCTGGACAGCCTGCGCTCTGAAGTGCGCCAGTTGAGCAAAACCCTGACCACTGTACTGAGAACCCTGCAGCTGCGGACGGAGCCCGAGGAGGAAGGAAGGATCCTGCTAGCCGACAGCCCTGAGGATGTCCCCTGGATGAGAAGGAGGAAGAGGACAACACCACCCCCTGGGAGGATCAGCGACCAACGCCGTCCACCGAAGGACCCTGTCTGCCACCGCTGCCACAAGTCAGGTCACACCATGCAGAGCTGTCCTTTAAATGAGAAAAGCCTGGGGCCGAGGGCCGACACCCAGGAGTAGACTCCCCAGGCCCAACAGACTGGTACAGCAGGTTTGTGGGAGGAAGACCTTTCCTGTCCGTTGTGCTGGACGGCATTGCGACATCTGTTCTGCTGGACACAGGATCTCAGGTAACCATCATGCCTGACGTCCTCTACAAAAGGTTCTGGTCCATGGATGACCTAAGCCCACCAGCTCCAAACCTTTCCGTTTATGCCTCAAACGGCCTCCCCCTTAACCTAGTCGGGGTTAAGGATGTGGCAGTAAAGGTGGGAAGAGTGGAACTGAAGGACCAGGGACTAATTGTAGTAGAGACTATTCCTGATGACACAAATTTGGATATGGTACTTGGCACTAATATTGTTAGTAACTTTCTGGGAGAAGTGGTGTTCTTGCTCCAACAGATAGCTGACACTGCCAGACCAGGGCAGAGAAGGGCGCTCCAGAAAGAGATCTGAGCCCTTATGTACCAGCAACAGGTAAAGCTAACAGGTGGTAATGTACTGGTGACAGACCCGGTACCCATTGTGATTCCCCCGATGAGTGAAATGCTGATATGGTGTAGAGCAGCAATAGGTCTTAAAGGACGGAGCTACTAGGCGGTAGTGGAGCCCCTTAGCTCCGAGCATAGGCCTACACTCTTGACTGCCAGAGGGGTAGTGGATGTACGCAATGGGAGGGTGCCCGTACGCCTCCTAAACTATGGGGAGGACGAGATTAGATTACCTTGCTACGCCACTGTTGCCAAACTGTACACAGTAAATAACAACTCCATACACACGGTGGAATCCTTAACCTCACCAGACGAAGTGGAGGATAATGACCCGGCAAACCAGGTGGAGGATTGGTGTCAACAGCTCCATGTTGGGACAGACACCACTACTGCTCATCAGAAGCAGGGTGTACACCGGGTGGTTCAGGAATACGAGCAAGTATTCAGTAAGCACTCACTTGACTTTGGGAGGATTAAGGGGGTTCAACACCATATCCCCACAGGTGACCATCCACCCATCAAAGAACGTTACAGGCCTATACCACCAGCACACTACCAGAAGGTGAAGGAGATGTTGCACGACATGAGGAAGGCAGGGGTAGTAAGGGATAGTTGTAGTCCCTGGGCAGCTCCCCTAGTTCTAGTCAGGAAAAAGGATGGAAGCATGAGAATGTGTGTAGATTACAGACAAGTAAATCGCATTACACATAAAGATGCATACCCTTTACCACGTATAGAGGAATCCCTGGCTGCCTTAAAGTCTGCAAATTACTTCTCCACCCTTGACCTCACTAGTGGGTACTGGCAAGTAGCTGTTGCTGAGGAGGATCGGGAGAAGACGGCCTTCACAACCCCGATGGGACTCTGCGAGTTCAATAGTATGCTGTTTGGACTCTGCAACGCCCCCGGAACGATCCAAAGATTGATGGAGTGCTGCCTGGGACGCCGTAACTTCGAGACTGTACTACTATACCTGGATGATGTGATAGCATACTCCAAAATGTATAAGGACCACTTGAAGCACCCGGCGGAGGTATTCGAGTCGCTGTCCCGGTGTGGGATGAAGTTGAAGCCCTCAAAGTGCCACCTGCTCAAGAGAAAGGTACAGTACCTGGGGCACATCATTAGTCCAGAGGGAGTAGCACCAGACCCGGAGAAGATCACTGCCATCCAGAAATGGCCGGAGCCGAAGAGCCTCAAGGAGGTACGTCAGTTCCTGGGACTAGTCGGGTATTACCGGAGGTTTGTGAAGGACTATACCAAGAAAGCGGTGCCTCTGCAAGACCTCCTGGTAGGACAGTCACCCAGAGGCAGAAATCCCCCGTTCCAGTGGGGTAAGGAGCAAGCTGAATCCTTTAAGGTGATGAAGGAGATCCTGACCGGCGAAGAGATCCTAGCCTACTCTGACTATAGCCAACCGTTCCTGCTGTACACTGATGCCAGCAACGAAGGATTAGGCGCTGTACTGAGTCAGAAGCAGAATGGCAAAGAGAAGGTGATCGCCTATGCAAGCAGGAAGCTCCGCCCGACAGAGAGGAACCCAGAGAACTATAGCAGCTTCAAGTTGGAGTTCCTGGCCCTGTTCTGGGCCATCACCGAGCGGTTCAAGCACTATCTAGCCTCCAGTAAGTTCACTGCCTTCACTGATAACAACCCCTTGACTCATCTAGAAACAGCCAAGCTAGGAGCCTTGGAGCAACGATGGATGGCTCGGCTGTCAAATTACCAATTCACTATTAAGTACCGGGCGGGCCGCAAGAACGCCAACGCCGATGCCCTGTCCAGGATGCCTCATCAGTCAGACACTGAAGAAGAAGTGGACGACCTGGAGGAGATTGAACTACCTGCCTTTCATTAGAATGGGATGGTCCACGAGCAACGAGCCTCCAGGAGGCCTCTCGGTAACACGTTAAACCCCCTGCCTCACCACAGCTGGAAGGAGACTCAGGACAGCGACCCGGTTGTCAGCCGTATCAAAGAACTGATAACCCAGGAAGGTTCCTCCCTGGAGAAGGAAGCGTCTCTCCAAGCCGAGCAGCTGTGGAATGAGAAGAGCCGGCTGTTCATCTATAGAGAGAAGCTGTGTCGGAGGTACGTCAACCCCAAAACCCATGAGATGGTATGGCAGACAGTGGTGCCCAAGACAGACATCCAGATGGTGTTGGAAGCCTACCACGATCAGGCGGGGCACTTCGGCTGGAAGAAGCTAGAGACCCTGCTGAAGTGTCGGTTTTATTGGGTAGTTCCATTGAGAGGTGGTGCCGGAATTGTGGACCCTGTAGCCTCAGAAGAAAAGACTGCAGCAGCCATAAGGCACCCCTGCAACCCATCAAGACGACTCGTCCCCTGGAGATCGTGGCCCTGGATCATGTCAAGCTGTCACCCAGCAGGTCAGGATATTCCTATGCCCTGACCATGGTGGATCACTACTTCCGGTTCCTGGTGGTCGCCCCCGTCAAGGACCTGACGACAGAAACTGCGGTCGAAGACATTTCAGGCGTACTTCTGCAGGCCCCATGGATACCCGGAGCAGGTGCTGACAGATCAAGGCCCAGACTTTGAAGCCGAACTGTTCAAGGAGTTCTGCCATCTGTACAGGTGTAAAAAGATCAGGACTACACCGTACCAACCCCAAACCAACGGTCTCTTTGAAAAGATGAATAACATCATCATCGACCTGCTGAAGACCTTACCACTAGAGGAGAGAAATCAGTGGCCAGACCTACTACCTGACCTGATAGATCTGTACAACCACATACCTGTGAATTCCACCAATTGTACTCCAGCATATCTCATGCGAGCCAGACCCAGGAAGTTGCCCATGGACCTGGAGCTTTGTGTAGTAGAACCAGAAGCAGATATGTCCACTGAGGACTGGGACACGACCAGACAGGAGCAGTACAGAAGAGTACAGGCCTTTGTCGAAGACAGTCTCACTCGGGTAAGGGACAAGCAGGAAGCCCACTACAATAAAAGTGCGCCCGCAGAATCCTTCACACCAGGAGAAGTGGTGTTAAAAAGAAAAAGGAGAAACCACAAACTTGATGACCAGTGGGAGAGAGAACCCTACACTGTTAAATTCAAGATTCGATAATAGGAAGACCTGCCTAATTAGTAGAGACGGAGGAATAACGACTGCAACGGTATCTAGAGACCATCTGAAGTTGTGTCCAGACCTGCTAAAGCTCCAAGAAGAAGTGCCTCTCACCGTACCGGAGGAGCCTAAAGAAGCAGTACTCCATACTCACTTAGGAGATTTCCCGGCAGATTGGCCTCAACTAGGAGGAGCAGTAATAATACCTGTGATCCACTTCTTTCAACAGCCAGAAAACCCTCCACAGCAAGTAGAGCCTGTAAGTGCTTCAGAAGAGCCTGCTCAAGAAGAATCCACGGAAGAAGAATCCCTGGTTTGAGCAGAGCAAGAAGGCCCAGCCAATGGTATACTTGCCAGTCCTGTAGAGAGGTTAAGGCAACCCTGCAGTTCCCCAACACTTAGAACTGGCAGAATGGGAGGTAGTGCAAATACTAGTGCCCCACGCATCCCAGTACCACGTAGGTGGACGCATAGCACACGAGGTCAGACCCCTGTCAGATACAGAGAATAGAGAAGGAAACTCTGACAGTGTAAATAGTTGCCCCTGGGGTATTATATTGTGTATTTTCATGCATATATATTTATTAACTTGTTGTTTTGCCTTATAATGGACAATTTAAGTGAAATGGACACTTTTCCTTGTTACCTTTAGTTACTCGTCAGGGTACATAAAGAACTTTGTGGCTGAGGACTATGTGCAGCCCAAAAACTGCTTCTTGTAAATAATTGCACTCCCTGGAGTGCCCCTTTAGGTGACCTCGGAAGAAAAACGTGTCTGGTGTGGGACTAACGGAGGTCCGACTCAGGATCTCCAAGCCCTGCAGCCACCCCAAGGCCTACGTTGAGGGTTTGGAACAGGTCCCTCAAGCTACCAAGTACTCTACCCTGTGAGATGGACATCCTGTAGGGAACCTCACCAGAAGAGACTTGAGTTGCTTATTGTATATATGTATATATTTGTTATTTATAATGTTTTATTATGTAACGTTTAAGCAAAGTGCCTCCCATAAAGGGAAGAGTTATTGAATTGTTGTTATAAAAAGTACTTCAGTCCGGGAGTACTGAGCTTTGCTAGGGGGGGAATGTGGCGCCCCTGCTGCGCATTGGTGCCACAGATCCTAGAGGGGTGCATGGACGGATTCCTCCACAAGAGGCCCTCGTAGCATACACACACACCTCCACCTTCCACCTCAGACCAGCAGAGGGAGCCCGTTAGGGATATAAAAAGGGAAGGTGGAGCTAGGCAGTCAGTTCCTGCAGAAGATGAGCCTGAGAGAGGTCAGCCTGCAGTGGAGCTCAGTCTAGAGAACAGTTTCCTCAGGGGACAGAGGTAGTTCCAGTCCCTCTAGAGAGAGTTCAGACTCATAAAGCTCAGTCAGTGAGCTTAAGGCGTGCCGACGCCATAAGAGCGGTGAAGAGTAGCGCGGTTTACTGCCAGTGTGAAGCCTAGTGAGGGCCCCGAGCGCGGCCGAAGGCAAGTAGAGTAAGCGAGCTACGTAGCGGGCAGAGGAGCTTAACCAGCTCACCCCACAAGCATTTACCGGACACCGGGTCCGCGTCTGCAAGGATCTCTAGGACCAGCAGAAACAACCGGGATCTCTGGCGAACTACATGTCCCAGCAACACCAAAAGCTGCCTGTAATACCAGGGTCAGGAATCACTGAGGCCCAAGAGACCAGGGAGTGTGATCTCCAACAGAAGGCCCTACCACCAGGTCAGCTGATGCAAGACAGAGACCAAGTTAGGCCTATCTCCAGGCAGGTCATAAACTTAACAGGAAAAGGCAAGAAACAGGAGGCCCCACACTCGCTCACTGGGGAGAGTCCTGAAATGCACCCTTCACCCTACAGTGCCCTTGATCGTGCCTGAAACACCACCAGTAAAGGTACTGAAGTGAACTGTCGTGTGTGTGCCTATTCTTCCTCCGACCCGGCTGGGTCCCTCTGTCCTGCATCCCTTCTCCTACGCTGCCCTGAGGCCCCGCTCCACCTGTGGGGAGCAACACCATCTAAGCTGCCTGATCACTGGCCTCAGAGGACTGTAGCAGCGCTGGTGATCCTCACCAGACACCACGGGTGGAGTCACAAACTCTTTCCTATCTCATACACCTTTTCCCCACCATTCCTTCTTTCTTTTAAAGAGTGACCCCAGGGTACGGGCCCGGGAGCCGGCCACTGCGGCGTCCCCCAAAACCAAACAGCAAGGCCCGGGTGCTTAGTCCCCATCCCTTGGGCGCGTCACTTCTCTCAGCACTCCCATCATTGCTCTCTCCTAGCCCCCTCCATCATTGCGCTCTCCCAGCACCCCCCTTATTACTCTGTCCCAGCACCTCCATCATTGCTCTCTCCCAGCCCCACATCATTGCTCTCTCCCAGCCCCCCACCATTGCTCTGTCCCAGCACCCCCATCATTGCTCTCTCCCAGCAACACGTCATTGCTCTCCCCTTCCCCACCATCCCCATCATTGCTCTCCCCAGCTCTATCAGCCCCATTATTGCTCTTCCCAGCCCCATCATTCCTCTCCCCAGCCCCATCAACCCCACTATTGCTCTTCCCAGCCCCATCAGCCCCATTATTGCTCTTCCCAGCCCCATCATTCATCTCCACAGCCCCATCAGCCCCATTATTGCTCGCGCTGCATGATGACGTCATCAAGCTGCGCGTGCCTGGGTCAGGGAGGAAGCAGAGGACGAACCCTCCAGCTCCGCTGCTATTCTCCTCCTGACAGCAGCGGAGCTGCAGGGATCGCTCCCTGACCGCCGCATGCAGGGAGCAGCTGCACCTTGCGGGCCCCTTGGTGCAGCTGCATGGTGGGGACCCGGCACAGCTGCACCGGCGGCGGTATGTCCACCCCTGGACTGCTCTGGGGCCCCCCCAGCTCACGGGCCCAATAGCAGTCGCGTGGTCTGCCGCCATTGGCAGTACGCCACTGTGTACGGCATATACAGTGGGTGTGTGGTGCATATGGCGTATACAGTGTGTGTGGTGCGTACGGTGTATACAGAGTGCGTGTGTGTGGTGCGTACGATGTATATGTGTCACCCCAGGCCTGGATGCCACAAATATTAAAGGCTGTGTCTGAGAGCAGGAGGGAGGTTCCCTGGTCAGGGACCATTAGCATGCAGCACCTCCTGTCCCAGGCCAGTAGGGGGAGCAGGCTTTCCCTATAAAAGCTGGAACTGGGGCAGGGTTAGAGAGACCAGAACCCACTTCTGAAGTGTCCAAAAGGGTTCTCAGAGAAGAGGGACAGGTCAGCAGCAGCTGAGGAGTCCGTGAGGCAGAGGAGAAGCTGCAAGCCAGGGACAGAGGCGACGAGAGCCGGTCTTGGCTGAGAGAAATACACAACCGGACATTGGGATCTGAGGCTGTCAGGGTTGCAAGCCCAGCAGCAGAGAACCAACCCGTGAGGGATTTCAGGTCCCTTGGCCTAAGAAGCCTGGAGGCTCCGGCACACAGAGGGACCAGTACAGCAAGGAGAAGCAAAAGGTACCCAAGGCCCGAGTCGCAAGCCATACAGGTAAAGTACACGGCCAGCTCAGGGACGTGGGCTATTACACCACGAAAAGCGGGATAGTCAGCAAGAGCATAGAGAGAGAACGGTAGGCCTACACACTCACCCTGACCAGTGGGGCTCGCCCGAATGCTCTCAGATACCCAGGCCCATTCCTAACCGGTACTCCTGTTGGGTCAGTAATAACATCTGCAATAAAGACCCTGGACTGTTTGAATCGGACTCTGAACTCTTACTATTGCGGCCTGCACTATCACCCCCAGCATTCACCTACACTGCCCTGAGGCTACACTCTTCCCGTGGGGAGTTGTCCTACCCCTGTGCTGCACACCAACACCAGCCTCAGTGGTCTGCCTCGCAGCGGCGGTTATCTCTGACCGCAATCCACGGGTGGCGTAGTCGGACATTCCCAAATGTATAAATAGACTGCCACAGCATTTGGTCTGACCACCCTGAGCCACGGGATCGGGTTGCCACTACTACCCCCAGCATCGTACAGAAGCCCGGTTCCGGGTGCCCCACGGCCCAGGGGGCGAGTCAGCTTTGGCGTAGTCGGCAGGATTGTGACCAACCCGCCACAAATGGGTATTGCGTGCCTGAAAAAGACTTTATACTTACCTGAGTGAAGTTTCCCGCCATTCGGGGCCATTTCCCGCCAATCTGAGCCATTTCCCGCCATCGGGCGCCATCTTCGAGACGCCGCGCGGGAAGAAGAGGGGCGCGGACGTCCAAAAACGCGCGAGACCTGAAGCCCTGCCCTACGCTGAGACGCCGTTCAAGGTCCTGGAATGAGAGAGAGCGACTCCGACGTCATCACCGAGCGACGCAAGGTCCTCGCCCAGAGCATCGCGAGCGGAGCCGCGGCCTACAGAAGAGGATCGTCGGAAGGTAGGCCTCGGTTAACTAGGGGGGAGGAAGATGTCGGACGCGGAGGGACCCTCTACCACCAGCGTAGCCGCTGCAGCTGTGATGCCGTTTTCCATGCTCAATATCCCCGGAGCGGCCTGGCTGCCACAGTATGCCGGCGAGTCGCATACCTTGGGCGACTTTAAAGAAAGGCTGTATAGCCTGTTCAAAGTTTATCCCCTCACAGAAGACCAGAAAGTAAGCATACTGATAAGACAGTTAACTGGTGTGGCCCAGCGGGAGGTAAAGTCTTGGACAGTGGAGGTGAAAAGGACTGTAAGGGGGGTTCTGACCCGTCTACGGGACACCTTTGATACCCGTACCTCAGCAGAAATCAAAATGCGGTTCTATGGATGTAAGCAGCGAGCTCAAGATAGCATCAGAGACTATGCCCTAAATTTACAGGAAGCCTTGGGGGCAATTAAGCAAACTGACCCTGGCAGCGTGCAGGATACTGATAAACTGTTGACTGATCAGTTCATAGAAGGTCTGCTGTCCAGCGCCCACAGAACCCAGCTACGCCTCATGGCCCTACAGAACCCCGATTTGACTTTTGCACAGTTCAAAGATAGGGCCATCCGGGTGCTCCGAGAACCCGCACCAGGTGGCGCTGTAGTTTCCCGGCACCCTGCCATCACTTACCACCAGGAGGCAGCGCCCTACCCTGCAGACCTTGTGGGGACTGATGCGCAGGCCCTAAACCCATCCCCGCCTGCAAACCTGCACCATCAGGTCCAAGAACTGACAAAGAGTGTTGCTGCATTGACCAGGACCGTACAGTTGTTACAGATGGACCCGTCAGGACCAATCAAGCTGGCTTCCAGTCCGGAGGATGTCCCGTGGTGTCGACGGAGGAGGATCCCGTCGTTCAGAGGGAGGCCCGCCGATCGTTACACTGAGGATGGACAGCCGATTTGCCGCCGTTGCAGCCAGCCGGGACACGTAGCTAGGTACTGTACTTTAAATGGGTCCGACCTGGGGCAGAAAGCCAACCCCCAGGCATAAGGTCACCAGGCCCGTCTAATTGGCGTGATAAGTACGTAGGGGGACGCCCGGTTTTACCCGTAGTGCTGGACGGTATCCCCATGAGTGCACTGCTGGACACCGGGTCCCAAGTGACTACCATCCCCTATGTACTTTTCAAGCAGTACTGGAGTGACACTGACATAACCCGCTATCCAGACAGTGACTTGAGCATCATCGCCAGCAATGGCCAGCCCGTGCCGCAGGTGGGGTTCAGAGAGATGACCATTAAGATTGGTAAAGTTGAACTGCCGGCACAGGGAGTGATCACTGTGGACATTGACCGTCGAGAAAGTCACCCTAAAATAACCTTGGGTACTAACGTGATTGAAAATTGTCTTTCAGAAGTGATTGTAATTTTGCAGCAGGTGGCAATGAATGCGAGCTCCAGCTAACAGAGGGTCTTCCAGAAGGAGATAAGAGCCCTGAAGAGACGGGTAGAACTGTCTGGTGGTGAGATCGGTAGCGTGAGGATGAGCGACCCGTTCCCCATTGCCATGCCTCCCAAAAGTGAAATGATGATCTGGTGTTGGACTGCAATCGGGTTAAGAGGGAGAGACTACCAAGCCATGGTAGAACCCGTGTACTCAGACAGCAGGCCCACCATTTTGACAGCCCGGGGGGTGGTTGATGTCCGCCATGGAAGGGTGCCCGTCCGGATCTTAAACATCGGAGAAAGGGAAGTACACTTGCCCCGGTACGCTACACTAGCCAAATTGTTTGCCGTCGAGCACAATGCTCTCAGGGTCGTGGAACCCTTGCCTCCATCTCCCCTGGTGGAGGGTAATGGCTCCCAGAAACTTAAGGAGGACTGGTGCCAGAAACTCCACGTGGGTGCTGACTCCACTCCCTTGCACCAAAAACAAGGAGTCTACCGGGTGGTTCAGGAGTACGAGAGAATCTTTAGTAAGCACCCGCTAGACTTCGGCAAGGTGAAAGGGGTAGAACACCACATCCCCACGGGGAGCCACTCACCAATAAAAGGGAGATACAGTCCTGTACCCCCTGCACATTATCAGAACGCAAAGGGCATGCTGAGAGAAATGAAAGAAACCGGGGTCATTAGAGATAGCTGTAGCCCCGGGCAGCCCCCTTGGCTCTGGTAAAAAAGAAAGACGGTACCATGAGAATGTGCATGGACTATAGACAAATCAATCGTATCACCCATAAAGATGCGTACCCGTTACCTAGGATAGAGGAGTCCTTAAATCAGCTAATTTCTTCTCTACGTTGGACCTTACTAGCGGGTACTGGCAGGTTCCTGTGGCAGAGGCTGACAAGGAGAAGACCGCCTTCACCACCCCAATGGGATTAAGTGAATTCAACTGTATGCCATTCGGGCTCTGCAACGCACCCGGGACCTTCCAGAGGCTGATGGAATGCTGTCTAGGGCACTGAAACTTTGAGACGGTCCTACTTTACCTGGAAGACGTGATTGTCTGTTCAAAGACTTACGAGGACCATCTAAAGCACCTGGCCGAGGTGTTCAAGGCCCTGGCATGCTTTGGTATGAAAGTGAAACCCTCCAAGTGCCATCTGTTAAAGCCGAAGGTACAGTACCTGGGGCACGTGGTGAGTGCAGAAGGAGTAGCCCCCGACCCCGACAAGATCACAGTAATCAAGAGCTGGCCAAGCCCCTCAAACATCAAAGAAGTGAGTCAGTTCCTCGGGTTGGTAGGCTACTACCGAAAGTTCATCCCCGGGTTCACAAAGATGGCGGCTCCAATGGAGGACCTCCTAATAGGTCAGTCTAAATCCAGAAGTCAAAAGCCACCCTTCAAGTGGGACAAGCCGGAAAGGGAGTCCTTCCGCCAGCTGAAGATGGCCCTCACGGGGGATGAGATCCTGGCCTACCCCGATTATGGCCAGCCTTTTATCCTCCACACAGACGCCAGTAATGTGGGGTTAGGAGCCGTACTGTCCCAAAACCAACAGGGCAGAGAAAGGGTGATTGCGTACGCCAGCCGGAAGCTGAGGCCCACTGAAAGGAACCCGGAGAATTACAGCTCCTTCAAGCTAGAATTCTTGGCAGTGGTGTGGGCCGTCACAGAACGGTTCAAGCATTACCTGGCCTCCGCAAAGTTCACTGTGTACACGGACAACAACCCGTTGACACACCTGGACAATGCAAGACTAGGTGCCCTAGAACAGCGGTGGATGGCCCGGCTATCAATTTATGACTTCACAATCAAATACCGGGCAGGCAGAACCAACGCCAACGCAGACGTCCTATCAAGAGTGCCCCACCTATCCGAAGGAGAAGAAGACTCGGAAGAGCTGGAGGAAGTAGAGCTCCCTGCGTTCCACCGGTATGGGGCCACTCAGTATTCTCACCGGGTAAGAGACAAAGACCTAACCACCGTCATGTTCAACCCCTTACCCCACCACAGCTGGGCTGAAACGCAAGATAGTGACCCTACAGTTCGCCTGGTGAAAGACCTGTTAACCCAGGCAGACGCTAGCCCTGGCCCGGACGCTCCAGAGGAAGCCAAGCAGTTATGGAAGGAGAAAAGCAGGCTATTCCTCTACGAAGTTAAGCTGTGCAGGAGGCTGGTCAACCACCGGACGCACGAGCTGACCTGGCAGGTAGTGGTCCCGAGACGGGATGCAGCAATGGTCCTGGAGGCCTACCATGACAGAGCGGGACACTTCGGGTGGAAGAAACTGGAGTTCCTACTGAGAGAGCGGTTCTACTGGATCGGTATGAGAGGGGCCATAGAGAAGTGGTGCAGGGACTGCGGCCCATGTCACCTCAAAAGGAACGACCGTACCAGCCAGAAGACACCCTTGATGCCCATCGTCACCAGGCAGCCTCTTGAGCTGGTAGCTCTGGACCATATGAAGTTGGCTCCAAGCCGGTCCGGCTACATCTATGCCCTCACGATTGTGGACCATTACTCTCGGTTCTTGGTGGTGGTCCCGGTTAAAGACTTGACAGCCCAAACAGCGGCCAGAGCCTTCCAACAACACTTCTGCCGTCCACACGGGTATCCGGAACAGGTCTTGACAGATCAAGGTCCAGCGTTTGAGGCGGAAGTCTTTCAGGAGTTCTGCAACCTCTACGGCTGTAGGAAGATTTGGACAACGCCTTACCACCCGCAAACCAACGGGCTGTGTGAGAAAATGAACAATATCATCATTGATCTCCTCAAGACATTGCCCCTGGAAGAACGCAGCCTGTGGCCGGAGAAGCTGCCAGACCTGATAGACTTGTACAACCATATCCCGGTGAATGCTACAAATTGCACCCCGGCTTACCTGATGCGAGCAAGACCAGGTAAGCTGCCGGTAGACCTGGAGATGGGAGTCCTGACACCCAAGGACACCTCCTCAGACGCGGACAGGTATACGGAACGGCGGCTACAGTACAAGAAGGTACAGGAGAGTGTGGAGAGGAGTCTGGCTCAAGTGAGAGAAAAACAAGAGAGGCTCTTCAACCAACACGCCCCTGCTGGTCCCATGGAACCTGGTGAGCAGGTCCTGAAGCGGAAGAGAAGGCTTCACAAGTTAGATGACCAGTGGGAGAGCGACCCGTACACAGTACTGCCGTCCAACCACAACAACCCGAAGGTATGTGTAATTACCAAGGATGGAGGAGAAACCACTAGCACTGTCTCCAGAGACCACCTAAAACGGTGCCCTGAGCAACTGCAGAGTCCAAGAGAAGATCAAGATGACCTTGAACCCGTAGAGGACAAGGAAGAAATGGTCAGCACCGTTCTCTGAGAGTTCCCCCGGTCCTGGACTCGGATAAACAATGCCATAGTGGTACCCATCCTACAGTTCCTTCAACCTACCCAGCAGGAGCCTACAGGAGAGCAGGAAGAACAAGAGGAACAAGCAGCCCCGAAGGCAGAAGAACCCATGCCAGCAGCCCAGGAGAGTCAACCCTCTGCTGACAGTGAGCCTGCCATGCCTGCGGTAAGCCAAAGGACCCGCAGACCGCTGCCTGCCCTGCCTGTAAACCCAGCTAGTAGCTGTACCCTAAATGCTAGTGGGGAAAGCCAGGATAGACCACCACCAGACAGTGGGTTAAGCAGGTCAACCCGGATCACTAGGGGTCAAATACCAGCTGGCTGGAAAATCTGAATGTAAAGTATGTAGTTAATGTTTTATACTTGTTACCTGGTTATTAATACTGTTTTCCCAGTTTTCCTAGATACAATGGACTGACAAGTCATGGACACTGAATGGCCGGAACTGTCTTGTAAATAGTTGCACTAGGTGCCCTCTTGTGAAGATGGCCACAGAAGAAAAACCTGTCCGGCGTGGCTCCCTTGTGGCCCAAAGTAGTTAGCTCGGCCTTGTTGCCACGCCCAAGGCCAGGAGCTTGGGGTTTATGGAGACAGGTCCCCACACTGTGGAAAACTTCACCTTGTTGGGTGATATGGACACCCGGTCACGGAAGCGCCGTGACCTTAAGGACAAAATGTACTTGTATATACAGTACAGACCAAAAGTTTGGACACACCTTCTCATTTAAAGATTTTTCTGTATTTTCATGACTTTGAAAATTGTACATTCACACTGAAGGCATCAAAACTATGAATTAACACATGTGGAATTATATACCTAACAAAAAAGTGTGAAACAACTGTAAATATGTCTTATATTCTAGGTTCTTCAAAGTAGCCACCTTTTGCTTTGATGACTGCTTTGCACACTCTTGGCATTCTCTTGATGAGCTTCAAGAGGTAGTCACCGGAAATGGTCTTCCAACAATCTTGAAGGAGTTCCCAGAGATGCTTAGCACTTGTTGGCCCTTTTGCCTTCACTATGCGGTCCAGCTCACCCCAAACCATCTCGATTGGGTTCAGGTCTGGTGACTGTGGAGGCCAGGTCATCTGGCGTAGCACCCCATCACTCTCCTTCTTGGTCAAATAGCCCTTACACAGCCTGGAGGTGTGTTTGGGGTCATTGTCCTATTGAAAAATAAATGATGGTCCAACTAAACGCAAACCGGATGGAATAGCATGCCGCTGCAAGATGCTGTGGTAGCCATGCTGGTTCAGTATGCCTTCAATTTTGAATAAATCCCCAACAGTGTCACCAGCAAAGCACCCCCACACAATCACACCTCCTCCTCCATGCTTCACGGTGGGAACCAGGCATGTAGAGTCCATCCGTTCACCTTTTCTGCGTCGCACAAAGACACGGTGGTTGGAACCAAAGATCTCAAATTTGGACTCATCAGACCAAAGCACAGATTTCCACTGGTCTAATGTCCATTCCTTGTGTTATTTAGCCCAAACAAGTCTCTTCTGCTTGTTGTCTGTCCTTAGCAGTGGTTTCCTAGCATTTATTTTACCATGAAGGCCTGCTGCACAAAGTCTCCTCTTAACAGTTGTTGTAGAGATGCGTCTGCTGCTAGAACTCTGTGTGGCATTGACCTGGTCTCTAATCTGAGCTGCTGTTAACCTGCAATTTCTGAGGCTGGTGACTGGGATAAACTTATCCTCTGAAGCAGAGGTGACTCTTGGTCTTCCTTTCCTGGAGCGGTCCTCATGTGAGCCAGTTTCTTTGTAGCGCTTGATGGTTTTTGCAACTGCACTTGGGGACGCTTTCAAAGTTTGCCCAATTTTTCGGACTGACTGACCTTCATTTCTTAAAGTAATGATGGCCACTTGTTTTTCTTTACTTAGCTGCTTTTTTCTTGCCAAAATACAAATTCTAACAGACTATTCAGTAGGACTATCAGCTGTGTATCCACCTGACTTGTGCACAACACAACTGATCGTCCCAACCCCATTTATAAGGCAAGAAATCCCACTTATTAAATCTGACAGGGCACACCTATGAAGTGAAAACCATTTCCGGTGACTACCTCTTTAAGCTCATCAAGAGAATGCCAAGAGTGTACAAAGCAGTCATCAAAGCAAAAGGTGGCTACTTTGAAGAACCTAGAATATAAGACATATTTTCAGTTGTTTCACACTTTTTGTTAAGTATATAATTCCGCATGTGTTAATTCATAGTTTTGATGCCTTCAGTGAGAATGTACAATTTTCAAAGTCATGAAAATACAGAAAAATCTTTAAATGAGAAGGTGTGTCCAAACTTTTTGTCTGTACTGTATGTTATGTTGTCATTTATACCCTGTTTGTTGTTGGCCAAAAAGGCTTAGTCCCGGAGTACTAAATTTTACTAGGGGGGAATGTGTCACCCCAGGCCTGGATGCCACAAATATTAAAGGCTGGGTCTGAGAGCAGGAGAGAGGTTCCCTGGTCAGGGACCATTAGCATGCAGCACCTCCTGTCCCAGGCCAGTAGGGGGAGCAGGCTGCCCCTATAAAAGCTGGAACTGGGGCAGGGTTAGAGAGACCAGAACCCACTTCTGAAGTGTCCAGAAGGGTTCTCAGAGAAGAGGGACAGGTCAGCAGCAGCTGAGGAGTCCGTGAGGCAGAGGAGAAACTGCAAGCCAGGGACAGAGGCGACGAGAGCCGGTCCTCGCTGAGAGAAGTACACAACCGGACATTGGGGTCCGAGGCTGTCAGGGTTGCAAGCCCAGCAGCAGAGAACCAACCCGTGAGGGATTTCAGGTCCCTTGGCCTAAGAAGCCTGGAGGCTCCGGCACACAGAGGGACCAGTACAGCAAGGAGAAGCAAAAGGTACCCAAGGCCCGAGTCGCAAGCCATACAGGCAAAGTATACGGCCAGCTCAGGGACGTGGGCTATTACACCACGAAAAGGGGGATAGTCAGCAAGAGCATAGAGAGAGAACGGTAGGCCTACACACTCACCCTGACCAGTGGGGCTCGCCCTAATGCTCTCAGACACCCAGGCCCATTCCTAACCAGTACTCCTGTTGGGTCAGTAACAACATATGCAATAAAGACCCTGGACTGTTTGAATCGGACTCTGAACTCTTACTATTGCGGCCTGCACTATCACCCCCAGCATTCACCTACACTGCCCTGAGGCTACACTCTTCCCATGGGGAGTTGTCCTACCCCTGTGCTGCACACCAACACCAGCCTCAGCAGTCTGCCTCGCAGCAGCGGTTAACTCTGACCGCAATCCACGGGTGGCGTAGTTGGACATTCCCAAATGTATAAATAGACTGCCACAATTTGGTCTGACCACCCTGAGCCACGGGATCGGGTTGCCACTTCCCCCCCATCGTACAGAAGCCCGGTTCCGGGTGCCCCACGGCCCAGGGGGCGAGTCATATACAGAGTGCGTATGTGTGGTGGTGCGTACGGCGTATACAGTGTGTGTGTGTGTGGTGTGTACGGCGTATACAGTGTGTGTGCGGTGGTGCGTACGGCGTATACAGTGTATGTGGTATGTACAGCGTATACAGTGTGTGTGGTATGTACGGCGTATACAGTGTGTGTGTGTGGTGCGTACGGCGTATACAGTGTGTGTGTGGTGCGTACGGCGTATACAGTGTGTGTGTGGTGCGTACGGTGTATACAGTGCATGTGGTATGTACGGCGTATACAGTGTGTGTGTGTGGTGCGTACGGCGCATACAGTGTGTGTGTGGTGCGTACGGAGTATACAGTGTGTGTGTCTGGTGCGTACGGCGTATACAGTGTGTGTGTGGTGCGTACGGCGTATACAGTGTGTGTGTGGTGCGTACGGCGTATACAGTGTGTGTGTGTTGCATGCGGCGTATACAGTGTGTGTGTGTGTGTGTATGTAAATTAACCTTAAAGAGTAAATCAACTTTTGGGACGTTTTTTAATGTGATTTAGGGTCATTAATTCTGAGCAGATTTGTGGGGACCCCAATCCTTTGCTCCTTTGCTTAAAAGACCTCCTAGAAGAGCGCAGCTCAGTAGATAGGAGAGTACACTGAGCGGAGCAAATGCAGCAGAAAGTCATAGTCATGTCTCCTCACCTCTTCACTTCTAAGAGATCTTCTGAGTGATCAGGGTCTCAGATTCGCACTAATCTGCTCAAAATTATAGGACCTAAATCATGTAATATATATCCCAAAATTTAAGTTACTTTTTAAACGTTTAATAGTTCCACTGCTTGCATCTAATCAGTACATTGGTTCCTATATGGTCCACAGTCTGATGATGACTGGTAACAACTCCCAGTATCTCCTTACCATTGCTAAGGACATACTGGGAGTTGTAGTTAAGTCCTCCATTCTCTGGAATTCCTATTGTTAGCAATGCCCTTCCTCCACCAATTGCAAATACAAAGGATCCATCCATGGGGTGAGATCTTGGGAATAATTGAATCGTACCTACATTTAAAAAAATAAAAAATAAATCTCCTATTCTTAATAATTACCGTATTTTTCGGACTATAAGATGCACTTTTTTCCTCCAAAATTTTGGAGGAAAGTGGGGGGTGCGTCTTATAGTCCAAATACTATATTATTGTATGGCCGCATGGTGGTGGGTGTGGGGGAGCCGCAGCGGGGCACAGGAGGCAGCAGCCACCTGCTGCAGCCTAGCTGTACCCGCTACTAAAGAAAATGAATATTCCCTGCTCCCCATACCCATGGGCGCGGAGAGCAATGAATATTCATTTCTCTTAATAGCCGGCACACTGTACCGCAGCGCGGCTCCTGCTGCGCTCTGTGGTCAGTGTGCCCGCTATTAAAGCTCATGAATATTCGCTACAACCCACTCCCATGGGTTGTAGCGAATATCTATGGTCTTTAATAACAGGCACACTGACCGCAGAGCGGCAGCAGAAGCCGCGCTGCGGTACAGTGTGCCGGGCATTGAACAGACTGCTCCCCACGCACAGAGTCCAGTATGGGGGCTCAGAATGTGCCATACATACCAGGATGGGGGCTCAGAAGGTGCCATACATACCAGAATGGTGCTCAGAAGGTGCCATACATACCAGGATGGGGCTCAGAAAGTGCCATGCATACCAGGATGGGGGCTCAGAAGGTGCCATACATACCAGGATGGGGGATCAGAAGGTGCCATGCATACCAGGATGGGGGCTCAGAAGGTGCCATACATACCAGGATGGGGGCTCAGAAGGTGCCATACATACCAGGATGGGGGCTCAGAGGGTGCAATGCATACCAGGATGGGGGCTCAGAGGGTGCCATGTGACTCGCCCCCTGGGCCGTGGGGCACTCGGATCCGGGCAGTAGGGGAACGATGGGAGTAGTAGTGGCAACCCGGTTCCGTGGCTCAGGGTGGTCAGGCCAGTGGTAGTCCGTTATGCGCTGATGATTATGTCCGACTACGCCACCCGTGGATTGCGGTTATTAGGAACCGCCGCTGCATGCAGACCGCTGGGGCTGATGAGGTGTGCAGCTAGGGTAGTGTGACTCTCCAAGGGAAGAGTGCGGCCCCAGAGCAGTATAATGGATGGTGGGAGTGATGGTGGTGAGAGTCCCAGTACCGGTAGTGCTGGAGGCGCGAAGGAGCACACAGACAACAGGTTGCAGTCCAGGGCGTTTACTAAAACAGGTAAACTGACCCATAAACAGTCCTGGCTAGGAGGGGACCTGAATGTCTGAGAGCAATGGGGAAGTTGGCCCTGGTCAGGGTGAGGGTATAGGCCTACCGTGCTTTTTGTGCTCCTTCTGGCTATCTCCTCCTTATAGGGTAACAGCCGACGTTTCCGAGCTTTCCGTGTACTCTCGCCTGTATGGCCTGCGATGTGGGTTCCTTTCTGCTCCCGGCCTGGTACGGCTTTACTGGTCCCTTCTGTTGTGGCAGAGCCTCCAGGTTTCTTAGGCCAAGGAACATACAGTCCCCTGCGGACTGGTTATCTGCTGTGGGATGTGGAATCCTCCCAGCCTCAGACACCAAAGTCTGGTAAATTAAGTCCTTTATCTGCCAAGACAGGCTCACTTCGCCTCTTGTCTCTGGCTTGTGGCTCTCCTCCTGCCACACTTCCTCTTAGGGTGCAATACAACTTTCTGTCCCTGCTCTGCTCCGGGACAAGTCTCAGTATTGAGACAGGTCATCCAGTTCTCTCTAACCCTGCCCCCAGCACCAGCTTTTATAGGGGCAGCCTGCTCCCCCTACTGGCCTGAGACAGGAGGTACTGCATGCTAATGTTCCCCTGACTAGAGAACCTCCCCCTTGCTCTCAGACACAGCTTTATTACATTTTGTGGCATCCAGGCCAGGGTGACACATTCCCCCCTAGTAAAATTTAGTACTCCGGGACTAAGCAGTAAACAAAGACAATATACATGACTATAAAACATTATCAGGAAAGTGACGCACAGATTGAGTTCTTAAGGTCACAGTGTGGTCTGTGACCGGGTGTTCATATCACCAATACAACGGGGAGCCTTAACCAGGTGGGGGTCTGTCCTACCCCAAGTCCTTCACAGTCTTAGTTCATTCCTTGGTCAGGCTCCGAACGCAGTCCATACAAGGTCCCGGTTATAAATAGTCCATAACCTTCGAGTCTGTACGGCAACTGTAAGGAACTGAAACACACAATTACTAATCACGCACATAACTTGGCAAACAATTCAACATTTGGCAACAGGGTTATTTACAATTTTAGCGCGCTCTATATTTTCCAGCGAGCGGGTATCTGCCCCTTTGTGCTCCTGGTTGATCCCCTTAACCCACTGTCTGGTGGTGGACCGACTTGGCTTTCCCCACTAGCGTTAGGGGTACAGCTACCAGCTGGGTGTACAGGTAGGGCAGGCAGCTGTCTGCGGGTTCTTTGGCTTACCGCAGGCATGGCAGGCTCACTGTCAGCAGAGGGTTGACTCTCCTGGGCTGCTGATACAGGCTCTTCTGCCTCTGGAACCGCTTGCTCCTCTTCACCTTCCGGCTCTTGTGTTGGTTGTTGCTGTGCCGGCTGCAGGAAATGCAGGACGGGTACCACTATGGCATCGTTTATCCGAGTCCAGGACTGAGGGAACTCTCCAAGAACGGTGCTGATCATTTCTTCCTTGTCCTCTGCGGGTTCAAGGTCACTTTGATCCTCTTCTGCACTACGGAGTTGCTCGGGGCATCTTTTGAGGTGGTCTCTGGAGACGGTACTAGTGGTTTCTCCTCCGTCCTTGGTGATCACGCACACCTTCGGGTTGTCGTGATCAGACTGCAGTACAATGTAGGGTTCCCTTTCCCACTGGTCGTCCAACTTGTGAAGCCTTCTCTTTCGCTTCAGGACCTGCTCACCAGGTTCTAGGGGACCAGCAGGGGCGTGTTGGTTGAAGAGTTTTTCTTGCCTCTCTCTCACCTGGGCCAGGCTCTTCTCCACACTCTCCTGTACCTTCTTGTACTGCAGTTGCCTTTCCGTATCCCTGTCCGCGTCTGGGGAGGTGTCCTCGGGTGTCAGGACTCCCATCTCCAGGTCTACGGGCAGCTTACCTGGTCTGGCTCGCATCAGGTAAGCCAGGGTGCAGTTTGTAGCATTCACCGGGATATGATTGTATAAGTCTATCAGGTCCGGCAGTTTTTCTGGCCACAGGCTGCGTTCCTCCAGGGGCAACGTCTTCAGGAGATCAATGACTATATTGTTCATTTTCTCACACATCCCGTTGGTTTGTGGGTGGCAAGGCGTTGTCCGAATCTTCTTACAGCCATAGAGGTTACAGAACTCTTGGAAGATTTCAGCTTCAAACGCTGGACCCTGGTCTGTCAGGACCTGTTCCGGATACCCGTGTGGACGGCAGAAGTATTGCTGGAAGACTCTGGCCGCTGTTTGGGCTGTCAAGTCCTTTACCGGGACCACCACTAGAAAAAGGGAATAGTGGTCCACGATTGTCAGGGCATAGATGTATCCTGACCGGCTTGGAGCCAATTTGACGTGGTCCAGAGCTACCAGCTCAAGAGGCTGCGTGGTGACGATGGGCCTCAAGGGTGTCTTCTGGCTGGTGCGGTCCTTCCTCCTTAGGTGACAAGGGCCACAGTCTCTGCACGATTTTTCTACAGCTCCTCTCATGCCGACGCAAAAGAACCTTCCTCTTAGCAGGAACTCCAGTTTCTTCCAACCGAAGTGCCCCGCTCTGTCATGGTAAGCCCCCAGGACCATAGCTGCATCCCGCCTTGGGACCACGACTTGCCAGGTCAGCTCGTGCGTCTGGTGGTTGACAATCCTTCTGCACAGCTTGCCTTCGTAGAGGAACAGTTTGCTCTTCTCTTTCCACAGCTGCTTGGCTTCCTCTGGAGCATCCGGATCCATGCGGGCGTCCTCCTGGGTCAGCAGATCTTTCACCAGGCGGATGGCAGGGTCACTATCTTGGGTCTCGGCCCAGCTGTGGTGAGGTAGGGGATTGATCATCACGGTTGTTAGATCCTCCTCCTTCACGCGGTGGGAGCATTGAGCGGCTCCATACTGGTGAAACGCGGGGAGTTCTACCTCCTCCTGCTCTTCTGGGTCTTCGTCACCTTCAGGTAAGTGAGGCATCCTCGATAGGGCGTCAGCGTTGGCATTGGTTTTGCCGGCCCAGTACTTGATCACGAAGTCATAGTTGGAGAGACGGGCCATCCACCGCTGTTCTAGGGCACCCAGTCATGCATTGTCCAGGTGTGTCAACGGGTTGTTGTCCGTGTACACGGTGAACTTTGCGGAGGCCAGGTAATGCTTGAAGCGTTCTGTCACGGCCCACACCACCGCCAAGAATTCTAGCTTGAAGGAGCTGTAATTCTCCGGGTTCCTCTCGGTGGGCCTCAGCTTCCGGCTGGCGTACGCGATCACCCTTTCTCTGCCCTGTTGGTTTTGGGACAGTACTGCTCCCAGTCCCACATTACTGGCGTCTGTGTGGAGAATAAAAGGCTGACCATAATCAGGGTAGGCCAGGATCTCATCCCCCGTGAGGGCCATCTTCAACTGGCGGAAGGACTCCTCTTCCGGTTTATCCCACTTGAAGGGTGGCTTTTGACTTCTGGACTTAGACTGTCCGATCAGGAGGTCCTGCATAGGAGCTGCCATCTTAGTGAACCCGGGGATGAACCTTCGGTAGTAGCCTACCAACCCGAGAAACTGTCTCACCTCTTTGATGTTCGAGGGCCTTGGCCAGCTCTTGATTGCCGTGACCTTGTCAGGGTCGGGGGCCACTCCTTCCGCGCTTACCACGTGCCCTAGGTACTGGACCTTTGGTTTCAACAGGTGACACTGCGATGGTTTCACCTTCAGGCAATAGCCTGCCAGGGCTTCGAACACCTCGGCCAGGTGCTTTAGATGGTCCTCGTAGGTCTTCGAATAGACGATCACGTCGTCCAGGTAGAGGAGGACCGTCTCGAAGTTTCGGTGCCCTAGACAGCATTCCATCAGCCGCTGGAAGGTCCCTGGTGCGTTGCAGAGACCGAAAGGCATACAGTTAAATTCGCTCAGTCCCATCGGGGAAGTGAAGGCGGTCTTCTCCTTGTTAGCCTCTGCCACAGGAACCTGCCAGTACCCGCTAGTAAGGTCCAAAGTAGAAAAGAAGTTAGCTGATTTTAGTGCGGCTAAAGACTCCTCTATTCTAGGCAGCGGATATGCGTCTTTGTGGGTGATACGGTTGATTTGTCTATAGTCCACGCACATTCTCATGGTGCCGTCCTTCTTTTTCACCAGAACCAAGGGGGCTGCCCAGGGGCTACAGCTATCTCTAATGACCCCAGCTTCTTTCATTTCTCTTAGCATACCCTTGGCGTTCTGATAATGTGCAGGGGGTACAGGCCTGTGTCTCTCTTTTATTGGTGGGTGGCTCCCTGTGGGGATGTGGTGTTCTATCCCTTTTACTCTGCCGAAATCTAGCGGGTGCTTACTAAAGACTCTCTCGTACTCCTGTACCACCCGGTAGACTCCTTGTTTTTGGTGCAGGGGAGTGGAGTCAGCACCCACACGGAGTTTCTGGCACCAGTCCTCCTTTTGTTTCTGGGAGCCATTACCCTCCGCCTGTGGAGATGGAGGCAAGGGTTCCACGGCCCTGATAGCTTTGTGTTCGACAACAAACAGTTTGGCGAGTGTAGCGTACCTGGGTAAGTGTACCTCCCTCTCCCCAATGTTGAGAATGCGAACGGGCACCCTCCCATGACGGACATCAACCACCCCCTGGCTGTCAAAATGGTGGGCCTGCTGTCTGAGTACACTGGTTCTACCATGGCTTGGTAGTCTCTACCTCTCAACCCGATTGCAGTCCGACACCAGATCATCATTTCACTTTTGGGAGGCATGGAAATGGGGAATGGGTCACTCAGTCTTACGCTACCGATCTCACAACCAGACAGTTCTACCTGCTGCCGTCTCATCAGGGCTTTTATCTCCTTGTTGAGGACTCTCTGTTGGCTGGAACTAGCATTCACCGCCACCTGTTGTAGAATTACAATTACCTCTGAAAGACAATTTTCAATCACGTTAGTACCCACAGTTATTTTAGGGTGACTTTCACGACGGTCAATGTCCACAATAATTACTCCCTGTGCCGGCAGTTCAACTTTACCAATCTTAATGGTCATCTCCTTGAACCCCATCTGCGGCACGGGTAAGCCATTACTGGCGATGATGCTCAAGTTACTGTCTGGATACCGTGTGATATCAGCATCAGTCCAAAACTGCTTAAAAAGTACATAAGGGATAGTGGTTACTTGCGACCCAGTATCCAGCAAGGCGCTCATGGGGATACCGTCCAGCACCACGGGTAAAACCGGGCACCCCCCAACGTACTTATTATGCCAATTGTAAGGGCCTGGTGATCTTATGCCTGGGGGTTGGCCCTCTGCCCCAGGTTGGACCCGTTTAAATTACAGTACCTGGAAATGTGTCCGGGCTGGTTGCATCGACGGCAAATGGGCTGTCCATCCTCTGCGTAGCGGTCTGTGGGCCTCCCTCGGAACGACGGGATCCTCCTCTGTCGACGCCACGGGACATCCTCCGGACTTGAAGCCAGCTCGATGGGTCTTGACGGGTCCACTTGTAACGCCTGGACGGTCCTGGTCAACGCCGCGACGCTCCTGGTCAGCTCCTGGACTTGGTGGTGCAGATCCTTCGACGGGGCTTGGTTCAGGGCCTGTGCATCAGCCCCCACGGAGTCCATAGAGGAGGGCGCCGCCTCCTGGTGGTAGGTGAGAGCAGGGCACCGGGGGTTTATAGCGCCACTTGTTGCGGATTCACGGAGCACCCTTATGGCCCTGTCCTTGAATTGGGCAAAGGTCAGATCAGGGTTCTGAAAGAACATGAGGCGCAGCTGGGTCCTGCGGGCGCTAGACAGCAGACCTTCTATGAATTGTTCTGTTAGTAACTTATCCGTTTCCTGCACGCTGCCAGGGTCAGTTTGTTGGATGGCCCTTAGGGCTTCCTGCAAATTTAGGGCATAGTCTCTGATGCTGTCCTGTGCCCGCTGCTTACATCCATAGAACCTCATTTTAATTTCAGCGGAGGTACGTGTGTCAAAGGTACCCCGCAGCCGGGTCAGAATACCCTTCACGGTCCTTTTCTCCTCAGTGGGCCATGATTTTACCTCCCTTTGGGCTGCACCAGTTAACTGCCCTGTTAATATGCTGACCTTCTGTTCCTCCGTCATGAGGTAGACTTGGAACAAACTGTACAGCCTTTCCTTAAAGTCAGTTAGGGCATGGGGCTCCCCTGAGTACTTGGGCAGCCAGGCCGCTCCAGGGATGTAGGGCAGGGAAAATGGCATCACCGCTGCTGCAGCTGCGTTGGTGGTAGTGGGCGCCTCTGTATCCGACATCTTCCTCCCCCCTAGTTAAGCGTGGCCTACCTTCCGACGATCCTCTTCTGTAGGCCGCGGCTCCGCTGCTGCTGCTCTGGACGAGGACCTTGCGTCGCGTCCTGGTGACGTCAGCGTCGCTCTCTCTCCCTTCCAGGACCTTGAGCAGCGTCGGTGCGTGGGGCGGAGCTTCGGGTCTCGCGCGGTTTGGACGTCCACGCCCCTCTTCTTCCCGCGCGGCGTCCTGAAGATGGCGTCCGATGGCGGGAAAACGTCTGAAGATGGCGGGAACCGATGGAAGATGGCGGGAGACAGCTGGAAATGGCGGGAAACGGCTCCGGACGGCGGGAAACCTCTTTTCAGGTAAGTGCAAAGTCTTTTTCAAGCACGCAATACCCGTTTGTGGCGGGTTGGTTGCAATCCTGCCGACTACGCCAAAGCTGACTCGCCCCCTGGGCCGTGGGGCACTCGGATCCGGGCAGTAGGGGAACGATGGGAGTAGTAGTGGCAACCCGGTTCCGTGGCTCAGGGTGGTCAGGCCAGTGGTAGTCCGTTATGCGCTGATGATTATGTCCGACTACGCCACCCGTGGATTGCGGTTATTAGGAACCGCCGCTGCATGCAGACCGCTGGGGCTGATGAGGTGTGCAGCTAGGGTAGTGTGACTCCCCAAGGGAAGAGTGAGGCCCCAGGGCAGTATAATGGATGGTGGGAGTGATGGTGGTGAGAGTCCCAGTACCGGTAGTGCTGGAGGCGCGAAGGAGCACACAGACAACAGGTTGCAGTCCAGGGCGTTTACTAAAACAGGTAAACTGACCCATAAACAGTCCCGGCTAGGAGGGGACCTGAATGTCTGAGAGCAATGGGGAAGTTGGCCCTGGTCAGGGTGAGGGTGTAGGCCTACCGTGCTTTATGTGCTCCTTCTGGCTATCTCCTCCTTATAGGGTAACAGCCGACGTTTCCGAGCTTTCCGTGTACTCTCGCCTGTATGGCCTGCGATGTGGGTTCCTTTCTGCTCCCGGCCTGGTACGGCTTTACTGGTCCCTTCTGTTGTGGCAGAGCCTCCAGGTTTCTTAGGCCAAGGAACATACAGTCCCCTGCGGACTGGTTATCTGCTGTGGGATGTGGAATCCTCCCAGCCTCAGACACCAAAGTCTGGTAAATTAAGTCCTTTATCTGCCAAGACAGGCTCACTTCGCCTCTTGTCTCTGGCTTGTGGCTCTCCTCCTGCCACACTTCCTCTTAGGGTGCAATACAACTTTCTGTCCCTGCTCTGCTCCGGGACAAGTCTCAGTACTGAGACAGGTCATCCAGTTCTCTCTAACCCTGCCCCCAGCACCAGCTTTTATAGGGGCAGCCTGCTCCCCCTACTGGCCTGAGACAGGGGGTACTGCATGCTAATGTTCCCCTGACTAGAGAACCTCCCCCTTGCTCTCAGACACAGCTTTATTACATTTTGTGGCATCCAGGCCAGGGTGACACACATGCATACCAGGATGGGGGATAAAGGGGTGCCATGAATACCAAGATGGGGTATAAAGGGGTGTCATGCATACCAGGATGGGGGATAAAGGGGTGCCATGCATACCAGTATGGGGGATAAAGGGGTGCCATGCATACCAGGATGGGATGGGGGGCACTTATACCAGGAAGGAGGGGCCATACATACCAGGATGGAGGATATTAACAGAATTGGGGGACATTACCCCAATACCAGTGTCAGCAGTAGACCCCCTCCCCCATAACAGGGCATCATGACCACATTTTTTGCTTCATTTTTTTTTCCCTATTTTCCTCCTTTAAAACCTAGGTGCGTCTTATGGTCCGGTGCATCTTATAGTCTGAAAAATACGGTAACCCCTTTACCCTCGAGGGTGATTTGCACGTTAATGACTGGGCCAATTTTTACAATTTTGACCACTGTCACTTTATGAGGTAATTACTCTGGAGTGCTTCAACGGATCCCCCTGATTCTGAGATTGTTTTTTCGTGGCATATTGTACTTCATGATTGTGGTAAAATTTCTTCGATATCACTTGCGTTTATTTGTGAAAAAAACGGAAATTTGGTGAAAATTTTGAAAATTTCGCGATTTTCAACATTTGCATTTTTATGCCCTTAAATCAGAGAGATATGTCACACAAAATAGTTAATAAATAACATTTCCCACATGTCTACTTCACATCAGCACAATTTTGGAACCAAATTTTTTTTATTAGGGAGCTATAAGGGTTAAAAGTTGACCAGCGATTTCTCATTTTTCCAACAAAATTTACAAAACCATTTTTTTAGGGACCACATCATATTTGAAGTTACTTTGAGGGGCCTTTATGACAGAAAATACCCAAAAGTGACACCATTCTAAAAACGGCACCCCTCAAAGTGCTCAAAACCACATTCAAGAACTTTATTAACCCTTCAGGTGCTTCACAGGAATTTTTGGAAAGTGGAAGAAAAAAATGAACACTTTTTTCACAAAAACGTTATTTTAGACACAATTTTTTTTATTTTCGCAGGGGTAACAGGAAAAAATACGCCAATACCCCATATGTGGGGAAACTACAGTGTTTGGGCGCACGGCAGAGTTCAGAAGGGAAGGAGCACTGTGTGACTTTTTGAACGCAAAATTGGCTGAAATTGAGAGCGGACGCCATGTCGCGTTTGGAGAGCCCCTGATGTGCCTAAATAGTGGAAACCCCCCACAAGTGACCCCATTTTGGAAACTAGACCCCTCAAGGATTTTATCAAGGGGTATACTGAACATTTTGAACCCAGAGGTACGACACAGAATTTGATAACATTAGTTCATCAAATTGAATAAGTTGTCATTAGTCTTGAGTGCAAGTGCTCGCTACTTGAGTTTGCATTGGGTACTCGGGTATGCACCATGTATCGTACGTGCTCGAGTGACATGCTCAAGTCCCCGCTCGCATGCTTCACGGTTATTAGACACCCAAAAAAAACATCCAGGGATCGCTCGTGCATGGCAGGCAATCCCTGCGAGTTTTTTTTTGGCCACGAAGCATATGGGGCGGAGACTCGAGCATGTCACTCGAGCACCCGCGATACTCGGTGCATACCCAAGCACCCGATGAAAACTCAAGTAGCGAGCACTTGCGCTCAACACTAGTCACCATACCGTCATCTTTTTTTTTTTTACTTTTGAAAAAATCCCAAACCTGATACAACCCTAACCCTAGCCCAACCCTAACCCTAGCCCAACCCTAACCCTAGCCCAACCCTAACCCTAGCCCAACCCTAACACAATCCTAACCCTAGCCCAACCCTAACCCCAACCCTAGCCCAACCCTAACCCTAACCCTAACCCTAACCCCAACCCTAACCCTAGCCCATCCCTAACACAACCCTAACCCTAGAGTTTATTTTTCACGCCGTTCCTCGTGCGGTATAAGTGATTAGACGGCTTTATTCTTCGGGTCGGTGCGATTACAGCGATACCAGAATCATATCAGGTTTTTATGATTGACAGCTGTCACACACTAAAAGACGCATTTTTTTGTAATATCTAGTTTTTGCATCGCCATATTTTGAGAGCTATAATTTTCCAGATTTTGGCCAGCAGAGCCATGTGACAGCTTGTTTTTTGCGGGACGAGTTGACGTTTTTATTGTTGCCATTTTCAGGCACTTGACATTTTTTGATCGCTTTCTATTTCGATTTTTGGGAGGCAGAATAAACAAAAACCAGCAATTCCGGAATTGTTCTTATGGGGGTTTTTTTTATGCTTTTCCGCGTGTGGTGAAATTGATAAGGCAGCTTTATTCTTTGGGTCAGTACGTTTACAGCGGTACCACATTTATATCGTATTTCTATGTTTTGGCGTTTTTACACAATAAAAGTTATTTTATAGAAAAAATAATTTTTTGCATCGCTTTATTCTGAGAGCTATAACTTTTTTATTTTTTGGCTGATGGAGCTGTATGGCGGCTTGTTTTTTGCGGGACAAGATGACAGTTTTCAGTGGTACCATTTTTATTTACATTCGTCTTTTTGATCGCGTGTTATTCCATTTTTTTGGGCGGTATGATGATAAAGCATTGTTTTTTGCTTCGCTTTTTTTTTTTTTTACCATGTTCACTAAAGGGGTTAACTAGTGGGACAGTTTTATAGGTCAGGTCATTCCGGACGCGGCGATACCAAATATGTGTTCTTTTATTGTTTTTTTGGTTTTTTTCATAATAATATTTATTGATGGGTACATTATATATTTTTTTTTTGGTGGATTATTTTTTTAATTTTTTTTTTATATTTTTACAATTTTTTTTTTCCATTTTTTAACACTTTTTGGACTTTTATTCTGTTTCCCACTATGGGACTTTCACTTTTTTTATTCTGATCGCCTGTATAGCACAGGGATGGAGCACCATCCCTGTGCTATTCAGGCTGTCAACGCTGCAGATGCAGAAGATACTTTGGTCATGCACTGCGCATGACCAAAATATCTTCCTGCTGTCTGATGACCTGGATGTTGTCATGACGACATCCGGGAAGCTGCGGCAAACAGCGCTGGAGGCCGGGAGAGGAGGTGAGTATTGCGATCACCTCCCCTTGCCCCCGCAATGTTGCGATCGACTTCGATCGCAGCATTGAGGGGGTTAATGTGCCGGGAGCGGTGCGGGACCGCTCCCTGCACATAGTTACAGCTAATACCTGGTGCTATCAGCTGACACCCGGCGGCGATCGCCCCGCACCGATTGTGTGCGGGCGCGATGGCCATATGACCTAATAGTACGTCATTGGTCCAATCGGCCCAGGTCACCATGACGTACTATTAGGTCACACATCAGAAAGGGGTTAATTTTTAGTGTATTATTGGTTTTAATGATTTTTAATCATGAAAATTATATGTAGATTTATTTATTTCTAAAGCCTGTATGCAATTATCAATCACATCAGTGCCTATCTATTTAAAGCATTCGGCGTGGTATACATTCTGGAATTACCTGATGAAGGAGACAGATCGTCTCTGAAACGCGTTATGTGTTGAATAAATCGACTTCTCTTGCCTAACCTGGTGGTTCCTAACTTAGAGCGTGGCGACCTGTGGATCTCCACCACCCACTGTTCATTATCTTTCGCTGTATCATGGCTCCTGAGCATGATGCCGGGGAGGGCAGAAGGTGCTGCAGTGCTCCAGGACCGCAGTCATTACCGCTTAGTATCAGCTTTGTGTCTGGCATGCACAACTACCAGAGGTGAGTGGAATACCTCTCACCCCTCCATCTATATGCTGTGACATTCTTCACATGGCGCGCCTTCTCTTTTTGGTTTATTTTCTCATTTTTCTGTCTGTGAGCATAGAGCTGATGTGACTTGCCAAAAAGCACAGGCTTGTTTCATCTGTCCAAAGGACATTCTCCCAGAAACTTTGGAAAATTCCTGTCTTGCCTTTTTTCTGATTTGCTTTGAACAATGGTTTCCTCCTCCTCTTCTTCCATGAATTTCACTTTGGTCAAGACAGCGACAAATGGTGCGATCTGACACTTATGTACCCTGACCTTGGAGTTCACCTTTAATCTCTTTGAAAGTTGTTCTGGGCTCTTTTGTAACCATTCAAATTATCCATCTCTTCAATTTGTCATTAATTTACTCTTGTGGCCACATCCAGGGACATTGGCTGCCGCCTCATAGACCTTAAAGCTCTGAATATTATGTGCAAATGTTGTAACAGGAACATTTGTTTGGAGATGGTCTTATAGCATCTACCTTTAACATGTTTGTCTATAATTTTCTTTCTAATTTCCTGAGACTGCTCTCTCTTTACCTTTCTTTGGTCCATGTTCACACACCATGATACCAAGCAGCACAGAGACTACTTTTTACCCTTTGCAGGAATTGTCTGGTCCAAATTGATAAGTCTGCAGTCACTCTGTGTGACTGCAATAAGATGAAAAACTTGGCACTCAAGATGACTCAATGAATTTTGAGAATTTAATAGTAGAAAAAGTAGTACAAAACAAACGTTTCGGTCATGTAAGACCTTCCTCAGTGTACAGAAATGTTGGTAGTGGACATAAATGAGAGGTGCAGTGTCCAGCTTCTATATAAATCACTGTGTGGAATCTTATAACAAGGGTGATGGCGGTGGGAACACGGTGTCTGTATACGTCACTATCAATGCTGATCTGTGTAACATCCCCTCCAGCACCTGATGTGAACCTGTTGAGTGTTGCGTCTCACATATTGGAGACAGCACCCACATTCCAACAGGTAAACCGTAAATGACATACCACAGGTTAGATGTTGGTAAAACAGAAAAGCTTCTCCTGTCACCTTCGATTGAAAGTAGGTACATCCATGCTTCAACACTGTAGCATAAACGCTTAATGTTTGAGTTTGGGAGCTATTGGGAGATTGTTAGAAGGTTTATCCCTACCGTTAAAGGAAACCTGTCATCAGGATTTTGCTAAGTAAACTATAGGCATTGTCAGGTTGGTGCTGTTACACTGATTAAAATGATATCTGGTTTGAAGAAATCTGTCTAGTGGTTCTTGTTTAATCTGTTTGCAGTTTGGAGTTAATGAGATGCTTGTGCTTCGAGACCGGCCTGTGGGCAGGTCTTTTTTTTGGTTCTCTGGCCTCATTGTCATCATTCTGAGCTTAAATGACAGGTCACTGAACCTTTAAATACTGCGCTTGCACAGATAGATGCTACTGTGCATGCACCGGCGCCATTTTGTTGGAGGCAAATTTTTTTTTTTAAGACCACAATATTAAATGTGCAGTATTTAAAATAGGAGGAAGGTCATGGAAGGTTATTTAAGCCCAGAGCACAAGCATCTCATTAACAGCAAATGTGGCACCCCAGGGGTCTGGTTTCCACAGTAACGGCAATGTTATGTCTGAGAGCAGGTGGGAGGTCTCTTGGTCAGGGATCCTGTGCATGCCACACCTCCTGCCCAGTCCTGGGAGGGGAAGAACTTCCCCTATATAAACCTAGGGCTGAGGCAGGGTTGGGGAGTAGAGAAGAAGTAGAGACAGAGAAGCAGATATAGGAAAAGAACATCAGGAGCTCTGTGGGAGCAGTACTACAAGGAGTCAGGGGCTGGCAGCTGCAGAGCTCGCCCTGACTGAGAAGTTATCACCGGACCCGGAGTCCGAGGCTGTGGGGACTAACTCCTATCCAGCAGCAGAAACCGACCGGCAGGGGATTGCAGGTCCTCTGGCCCAGAAACCCGAAGGCACGGTCACACGCGTGGGACCAGCACCGCCGTCGTGGAGCGGAAGCTACTAGAAGGCCCCGAGTCACCGGCCATACGGGTGAGCACCACACGGTACACTCAGGGACGTAGGCTACTTATACCCGCCTCTAGCAAGGTAGCCGGAAGAGTATCGTTAGTTTGGGAGGCCTACAACTCCGCCTGGCCAGGGGAGATCCCATCTGCTCAAGGACTGACCAGGCCCCAATCGCTAGCCAGTACTCCGGGAGGGTCTATCTTTGTCACCAGTAAAGACCCTGAACTACACCGTGCCGTCTCCGAGTGGTTCCTGCTACCCCCATCATCCACGTCGGCTGCCCTGAGGCCATACCCCTCCCGTTGGGGGTTATACTATCACGCTGCACAATCCTACCACCGGCCTCAGCGGTCTGCCCTGCAGCAGCAGCTCCTTAGCTGTACTCAACGGGTGGCGTAGTCGTCCAACATCTACCGCTAATACAGCGCCACTTAGTCTGACTCCCTGGGCACGGACCGGATCACCGCCACGAGACTACAACCCTCAAGAGATCCGGCTCCGGGTAAGCTCCCGCGTGCGCAACGCAGCGCGACACAGGCCCAGGGGCGCGTCAACTTTTGACGTAGTCGGCAGGATTTCGTGCCCGCAACCACCGGGTACTGCGTGCCTGAAAAAGACTGTTCAAACTTACCAGTGGTGAAGATTCCCGCCATCCGGCGCCATCTTCAGCCTTCTTCCCGCCATCGGTGAAGATTCCCGCCATCCGGCGCCATTTTTAGCCTTCTTCCCGCCTTCCGTGGAGTTTTCCCGCCGTTGGACGCCATCTTGAGGACGCCGCGCGGGAAGAAGAGGGGCGTGGACTCCGAAAGCGCGCGAGAACTGAAGCCCCGCCTCACGTCCGGACGTTGGGTAAGGTCCTGGAAGGAGCCCAGCAGACGCCGACGTCACAGGAGCGCGACGGAAGGTCCTCAACCCTGACGATCCACTGCGGAGCCGCGGCCTACGGAAGAGGATCATCGCAAGGTAGGCCACGGTCCACTAGGGGGGAGAAGGATGTCGGATACGGAGGAGAGCTTCACCGCTTCAACCCCCGCCAGCGCCACCGCTGTTGCGGTCATGCCTTTCACCATGCCCTATATCCCGGGGGCAGCCTGGCTACCCCAGTACTCAGGGGAGTCACATACCCTGCATGACTTTAGAGAAAAGCTGGATAGCCTCTTCCAGGTGTACCCCCTCACAGAGGAGCAAAAAGTGAGCATCCTGGTGGCCCAATTAACCGGGGCAGCCCAAAGGGAGGTAAAGTCCTGGCCACCTGGGGGGAGGACTGTCGCAGGGATACTAACCCGGCTGAGGGACACCTTTGATACCCGCACCTCAGCCGAGATCAAGCTTAGATTCTACGGGTGCAAACAGCGGGCACATGAGAGTATAAGGGACTATGCCCTGAACCTACAAGAGGCCCTGAGAGCCATTAAGCAGACCGACCCTGACGGCGTGGGAGACGAGGACAGGCTGTTGACTGAACAATTTATAGAGGGTTTATATTGCAATGCCCACCGAACCCAGTTGCGGGCAATGGCCTTACAGGACCCTCATCTGGGATTTGCACAGTTCAAGGACAGAGCCATCCGGGTGCTTCGAGAACCGGCACCAGGTGGCGTTGTGACCCCCAGACGCCCCACTACCACTTACCACCAGGAGGCGGCGCCCTTGTCGGCAGGGCCTGTGGGAGCTGGTGCGCAGGCTTTGAACAATGACCCGTCTCCAGACCTGCACCATCAGGTCCAAGAGCTAGCTAAAAGCGTTGCTGCGCTAACCCGAACTGTGCAGTCTTTACAGGTTTCCACTCCAGGGAAGATCCAGCTGGCATCCGGATCGGAGGACATCCCGTGGCGTCGACCAAGGAGGACCCCACCGGCCAGAGGAAGACCCAGCGACCGATACAACGAGGACGGACGACCCATCTGCCGCCGCTGCAATCAACCCGGACATATGGCAAGGTACTGTCCTTTAAACTGGCACAACCTGGGGTAGAGGGCCAACCCCCAGGAAAAAGATCACCAGGCCCATCGAACTGGCACGACAAATATGTGGGAGGACGTCCAGTCTTACCCGTGGTACTGGATGGCATTCCTATGAGTGCCCTACTGGACACCGGGTCACAGGTCACCACCATCCCGTACGTGCTCTTCAAGCAGTACTGGAATGACTCGGATATCACCCGCTACCCTGACGACGACTTGAGTATCATCGCCAGCAATGGTCAGCCCGTGCCACAGATTGGATTTAAAGAGGTGACCATTAAAATCGGTAGAGTCGAACTGGCAGCACAGGGACTGATCATTGTAGACATTGACAAACACGAGAGTCACCCAAAGATAACTCTAGGAACTAATGTAATTGAAAATTGTCTTGCAGAGGTGATTTTCCTTTTACAGCAGGTTGCCAAGAACGCCAGCTCCGGCCAGCAGCGAGTGCTCCAGAAAGAGATCCGGGCACTGATGCGACGGCAACAGCTAGAACTCTCCGGTGGTGAGATTGGTAGCGTGCGAATGTGTGACCCTTTCCCTATTGCCATGCCCCCGAAAAGTGAAATGATGATTTGGTGCCGGGCAGCTATTGGTCTGAGAGGTAGAGATTACCAGGCAATGGTAGAACCAGTTTACTCAGACAGTAGGCCCACCATTTTGACAGCACGGGGGGTGGTCAATGTACACCATGGGAGGGTGCCCGTTCGCATAATAAATATCGGGAAGAGGGAAGTGTACCTGCCCCGGTATGCCACGCTAGCCAAATTGTATACCATCAATCAAGATTCCATACAGTCCGTAGAACCCTTGCCTCCATCTTCCCCGGAGGAAGGTAACGGCTCTCAGAAAACAATGGAGGACTGGTGTCAGCAACTACATTTGGGTACTGACTCCACTCCCTCACACCAGAAACAGGGAGTCTATCGGGTGGTTCAAGAGTACGAGAGAGTGTTTAGTAAACACCCGTTAGACTTCGGGCGAGTCAAGGGGGTAGAACACCACATCCCCACGGGAGACCATCCTCCCATAAAAGAGAGGTATCGACCCGTACCCCCTGCACACTACCAACACGCCAAGGGGATGCTTAGAGACATGAAGGAGGCTGGGGTGATCAGGGATAGCTGTAGCCCCTGGGCAGCTCCACTAGTCTTAGTCAAAAAGAAAGACAACACCATGAGGATGTGTGTAGATTACCGGAAAATCAACCGTATCACACACAAGGATGCGTACCCCTTACCAAGGATAGAGGAGTCTTTGGCTGCTTTAAGATCTGCTAACTTCTTCTCTACCTTGGATCTTACTAGTGGGTACTGGCAGGTTCCTGTAGCAGAGGCGGACCGGGAGAAGACCGCATTCACCACCCCGATGGGACTTAGCGAGTTTACCTGCATGCCGTTCGGACTCTGCAACGCACCAGGAACCTTCCAACGATTAATGGAGTGCTGTCTGGGCCACAGAAACTTCGAGACGGTCCTGCTGTACCTGGACGATGTCATCGTATATTCCAAGACGTATGAGGACCACCTGAAACACCTGGCGGAAGTGTTCGGAGCTCTGGCAAGCTACGGCCTAAAGGTGAAACCCTCCAAGTGTCACCTCCTGAAACCAAAGGTGCAGTACCTGGGACACGTGGTGAGCGCTGATGGAGTGGCTCCCGACCCTGATAAGATCACCGCAATTAAGGAATGGCCAAGTCCCTCCAGTGTAAAGGAAGTGCGGCAGTTCCTCGGGTTGGTAGGCTACTACCGAAGGTTCATACCCGGTTTCACCAAGAAGGCAGCTCCTATGCAGGACCTCAAGATAGGCCAGTCCAGGAAGGCCAAGAACCAGAAGCCACCCTTCAGATGGGAGAAGCCGGAAGAAGAGTCCTTCCGCCAGCTGAAGATGGCCCTCACGGGGGATGAAATCCTGGCGTACCCGGATTACAGCCAGCCCTTTATCCTCTACACCGACGCCAGTAACATCGGGCTAGGAGCCGTACTGTCCCAGATCCAGCAGGGGAAAGAACGAGTAATCGCTTACGCCAGCCGAAAACTGCGACCCACCGAGAGAAACCCTGAGAATTACAGCTCATTTAAGCTAGAGTTCCTGGCAGTGGTGTGGGCAGTCACCGAACGCTTTAAGCACTACCTCGCTTCCTCCCGGTTCACCGTGTACACGGATAACAACCCGTTGACACACCTGGACACAGCAAGACTCGGTGCCCTAGAGCAGAGATGGATGGCCCGTCTGTCCAACTACGAGTTCACAATCAAATACCGGGCAGGACGCTCCAATACCAACGCGGACGCCCTGTCCAGGATGCCAAACCTACCGGACGTAGGAGAAGATCCAGAGGGACTGGAAGAAGTCGAACTCCCCGCGTTCCACCGTCATGGGACTATCCAGTATTCCCACCGGGTAAGGAGTAAGCAAGCTGCTACGTTTAATCCCTTGCCTCACTACAACTGGGCGGAAACGCAAGACAGTGACCCTGCCGTCCGACTGGTGAAGGAGATGCTGATTCGGCCAGAGGCTCGCCTTGACCCAGACGCTCCGGAGGAAGCCAAGCAACTGTGGGCTGAGAAGAGTCGACTGTTCCTTTATAAGGGGAAGTTGTGCCGCCGAATGGTTAACTCCCGGACGCATGAACTAATCTGGCAAGTAGTGGTGCCACGAAGAGACGCAGCCGTGGTGATGGAGGCATACCACGACGGGGCTGGACACTTCGGATGGAAGAAGCTGGAGTTCCTGCTGCGCGGGCAGTTCCACTGGGTAGGCATGAGGGGAACCATCGAGAGGTGGTGCAGAGACTGTGGCCCGTGCAACCTAAGAAGGAAGGACCGTGCCAGCCAGAAGACTCCCCTGCAGTCCATCGTCACCCGGCAGCCGTTGGAACTGGTAGCCTTGGATCATGTAAAACTGACCCCAAGCAGAAGTGGCTACGTCTACGCACTAACCATCGTGGATCACTTCTCCCGGTTCTTGGTTGTCATCCCCGTCAAGGACTTAACAGCTCGAACAGCAGCTAGAGCCTTCCAGCAGCATTTCTGCCGTCCACACGGGTACCCGGACCAAGTGTTGACAGACCAGGGACCTGCCTTTGAAGCGGAGGTCTTCCAAGAATTCTGCACTCTGTATGGCTGCCGGAAGATAAGGACGACACCCTATCATCCGCAAACTAATGGACTTTGTGAGAAAATGAACCAGGTGGTAATGGATCTCCTGAAAACGTTGCCCCTGGAAGAACGCAGTCTGTGGCCTGAGAAGCTGCCCGATCTGGTGGACCTATACAACCACATCCCGGTAGGTTCCACCAACTGTACCCCGGCTTACCTAATGAGGGCGAGACCTGGTAAGTTACCTGTTGACCTGGAAATGGGAGTCCTGACACCCGAGGACACTTCACCAGAAGCAGACTGGGACACAGAGAGGCAGCAGCAGTACCGGAAAGTACAGGAGAGCGTGGAGCGAAGTCTCTGTCAGGCTAGGGAAAGACAAGAGAAAACTTACAACCAGTATGCTCCCGCTGTTCCCCTGGTACCCGGAGAGCAGGTCTTGAAGAGGAAAAGACGGCTCCACAAGTTGGACGACCAATGGGAGAAGGACCCGTACACCGTACTGCCCTCAAGCCACGAGAACCCGAAAGTCTGTACCATCAGTAAAGACAGAGGGGAGACCATAGCCATTGTATCCCGGGATCACCTGAAGACGTGTCCTGAACAGCTACGGAACCCTGAAGAGGAACAAGAAGACCATCGACCCGTAGAGGAAAGGGAAGATATGGTTAGTACTGTGCTCGGAGACTTCCCTCGGTCCTGGACTCAAGTCAATGGTGCAGTTGTGGTACCCGTCCTCACGTTCCTCCAACCAGCATCCCAATTGCCTACGGAGCAACAGGTAGAGCTGGAAGAGCAGCCGGTCCAGGAGGCAGAAGACTCCACACAAGCAGAACAGGAGGATCAACCCTCTGCTTATAGTGAGCCTGCCGTACCCCTAGTGAGCCAAAGAGCCGGTAGACAGCTGCCCAGTTTACCCTTGACAGCTCCTACCCCCTGTAGTTCAGGGCTAGACAGTCAGCTTCGTAGGTCCACTAGGGCCACTAGAGGCCAGTTACCCGCACGTTGGAGGATTTGAAGTGTATAAATTGTTTTATTTGTGGTTACCTGTTTTTCTTGTTGCTTGTGTATAATTATGTGTTTCTAGTTATTTATAGGAGTCCTTGGTGGATTTACCGGGAATCCTTGTACATGGTTGGAGCGTAACCTAGGAATGGACTAAAGACTGTTAAGGACTCGGGGCAGGACAGACCCCTACCTGGTTACGTCTCCCTGTTTTGGTGAAATGGACACCTTGCTTTTCTTCAAAAACTGCAACCGGTTGCGGACACGCCGTAACCATCTTTATGTGTTTTTCTTATTGTACTATTATTGTTTATACCTTGTTATGTTTAAAAATATGTTTAGTCCCGGAGTACTAAATTTCACTAGGGGGGAATGTGGCACCCCAGGGGTCTGGTTTCCACAGTAACGGCAATGTTATGTCTGAGAGCAGGTGGGAGGTCTCTTGGTCAGGGATCCTGTGCATGCCACACCTCCTGCCCAGTCCTGGGAGGGGAAGAACTTCCCCTATATAAACCTAGGGCTGAGGCAGGGTTGGGGAGTAGAGAAGAAGTAGAGACAGAGAAGCAGATATAGGAAAAGAACATCAGGAGCTCTGTGGGAGCAGTACTACAAGGAGTCAGGGGCTGGCAGCTGCAGAGCTCGCCCTGACTGAGAAGTTATCACCGGACCCGGAGTCCGAGGCTGTGGGGACTAACTCCTATCCAGCAGCAGAAACCGACCGGCAGGGGATTGCAGGTCCTCTGGCCCAGAAACCCGAAGGCACGGTCACACGCGTGGGACCAGCACCGCCGTCGTGGAGCGGAAGCTACTAGAAGGCCCCGAGTCACCGGCCATACGGGTGAGCACCACACGGTACACTCAGGGACGTGGGCTACTTATACCCGCCTCTAGCAAGGTAGCCGGAAGAGTATCGTTAGTTTGGGAGGCCTACAACTCCGCCTGGCCAGGGGAGATCCCATCTGCTCAAGGACTGACCAGGCCCCAATCGCTAGCCAGTACTCCGGGAGGGTCTATCTTTGTCACCAGTAAAGACCCTGAACTACACCGTGCCGTCTCCGAGTGGTTCCTGCTACCCCCATCATCCACGTCGGCTGCCCTGAGGCCATACCCCTCCCGTTGGGGGTTATACTATCACGCTGCACAATCCTACCACCGGCCTCAGCGGTCTGCCCTGCAGCAGCAGCTCCTTAGCTGTACTCAACGGGTGGCGTAGTCGTCCAACATCTACCGCTAATACAGCGCCACTTAGTCTGACTCCCTGGGCACGGACCGGATCACCGCCACGAGACTACAACCCTCAAGAGATCCGGCTCCGGGTAAGCTCCCGCGTGCGCAACGCAGCGCGACACAGGCCCAGGGGCGCGTCACAAACACAGATTAAAATGATACCTGGGTTGAAGAAATCTGTCTTATGGTTCTTGTTTAATCAGTGTAACAGTGCCAACCTTTCACTGCCTGTAGTTTACTTATCAAAATCCTGAGACAGATTAACTGACCACCAAGGTCACATACACAATTAGTTCTCAATAGTAGGACAATGAGACTCTGTTCAACGTCTATAATAGCAAATCATATAGAAAAAATGACGTATAAGAACATAATTTTGCAAAAAATTCATAAATTTATTAATACACATTAATTAAAAAAACATCCATATTGAAAAAGTGGCATAAATACATAAGTAGTGAGCTGTAATAGAGATGCCAAGACCAATACAATCATATAATAAATAGATTAAACCTACATAGTTGAAGAAAATACGGGCATGGGTATGTAAACCACATGCCTTATCCCAGCTGTAAGCATAATATCAAAGCTTCAATGCAAATGCTAAGGTGCACAGTGCATAAATAGTTGATATAAAAGTAAATCCATTTAGCACTTGAAAATAAGTGGGAATGTAGTATTACTCACATATGTATTGTTTATCAGTCCAGGTATCGTCACCCCTACGCGCGTTTCGGCGCTGTGCCTTCTTCTGGGGGTTATAGTATGTCTGGAACCGGTATCCCTTAAGTATTACTTATTGTCCAATGGGTGAAAGTAAGACAGGACGCAGCTATTAGAATAGCCAACCGCTCATCATAATACATACATATAGAGTCACGTGTGCCCCTGTATTACCACTCACATCCGGAAGTATATAGTAGGACCCCTTCGCTTCAGGACGCAATCATCTGCCCCTCGTCCCCCGTGATAACAAACCACACCTCCCAGGTCACATGAGCGGGACTTGCTATGACGCGTCGGAACACAGTCATCCGCCCCTCGCCACACATAAATACAAGCCACACCCCCCAGGTCACATGGACGAAAATCGCTGTGACATCACAATCTGACCAACGGGGAAAGCCCATAACAGGGGACATAGCGCTATAATGTGGTAAGTATACATTATAAAACGCCCAACAAAAGTGTAGATAAATGAATATAGGAAGTGGACAATCAGATCTAATGAGAAGAGTCGTGGCTAAACCACAGCTATTTAACCCAATAGTGCCCAACTAACGCAATAATGAACCAATCACAGAATAATAAGTGTGAACAGATAACATATCACAACGGAAAGAAATCGCAGATCAAAAGAAGCAGGATATATCTCAGTAGCTGCATAGCTGTGGGACCCTTCCCCCATATAATTGCCATCAGTAGCCAATTATAATCAAAAGACATTCTTCATATCAATTGTATGGCTAATGTTAATCCAATATTGTAACTAAATATTACCGAAAAATACTGTCCATGGGGGCATGGCGCCATTGCCCCAACGGAGAGCACCAGTCAAAAACCACAAAAAATGCGGTGTAATATGTACATATAAAAGATACAGTACACTGTGTAATGGAGAAAAATGATAGAAACATTCAACAATTAAATCCTACACAATAGGTTGTAAGCATAAAATACAAAAAACACAATACACCCATAATACAGCTCAATATCAAGTATATCCAGCAATTAGATGAATTCATTCGTTGCGTAGCTTTTCTTTGTCCCAGTAGATGATAATATCTCTGTGACCTATTGTCAGTAGTCCAGGAGAATCATTGATTAATCAAGATGTATAAATCGTCCACAGCCATCCATCAATAGGAGTAACAAGCAGAAAGAGACACGGAAGGACAAAAGAGTATGTACTAAGGAAAAAATGAACATTAATTAGACAACAGAGGATAAAACAAGGGGGGGGGATTATAAACATCATTAAAATACAGATAAATCTAGCGGGTGCAGGGGTGGGGGAGACATAGAGGCAATCAGAGGAATGGTGAAAAGCTTAAGGACTTGTTGAGGCCCTGAGGATGTAATGTTTGCAATAGCCAAATCCATCTGGATTCTTTCTGTGCAAGTAGGCGACTAGCACTACCTCCACGCAACGTACTATACACATGATCGATGCCTTTAACTTGAAGACCTGATGGATCACAGGCATGATAGTTTTTAAAGTGTCTAGGGATTGTTTTCAACAACTCCAAATTATCCTCAGTGGCTGCTGCCATAATATCACGTCCATGTTCCCTCGCTCTGGTCTTTAACATCCTAGTGGTCAGACCTATGAATACCAAAGAGCAAGGCCATGTAGCGTGATAAATGACATTACGTGTTGTACACGTAATGGAGTGTAGGATAGTCAATTCTTTCCCACTGGATGAAAGAAACTTTTTAGTATGTTCGATGTTTGGACACGAAATACATGAACCACATGGGGTACAACCCCACGTTTGTCTTATTTCAGCCAATCCTATTTCGCCAATTTTCTTCTGAGTTTTAGGTGTAAGGTAGCTCCTTACCAAGTGATCTCAGAGGCTCGGAGATCGACGGGCTGTGACTGACGGATACATAGGCAAATACTGGCGCAACGTCTGATCCGCAAGTAAAATGGGCCAGTGTTTCCTAAGCACATCACACATTTTGCGCCATTGTGAATGGTACCGTGTCACCATCCTGACACAGTTCTCTTGTTTGTGAGCTCGATTAGAATACATTAATTGTTGACGATTACTGGTTTTGGCTCGATTATAGGCATGCTTAATACTTCTTCGACTATATCCGCGATCTAAGAACCTGTGTTTCATTTCCTCCGCTCTCCTTTCAAAATCAACCTCTGTTGAACAAATACTCAAAATTATCAAAATCCTGATGACAGGAGCGCCGCATAAAAGCAGGAATATGCGGCTATTATGCTGCGTGGGAAACTAAGCCTAAGGGACTCCATCTTTAATTAAAAAAAATCCTCGCTCCGACGTCATCCATGGGTCTTCTGTCTTCAGCTCTGCTAGATCTTTGCCATCAGACAAATATGTCTGCTGACAGATGAGCAGGCACAGAATGACACTGGAGCACTGTTACTGTGTAGTGCAGTGCTATGTTGCTTTTTTTGTCATTTCATGTAGTGTAGAAATCTTGGGAAAAGTGTGGATTGTGCTCTGGAAGTGATCAGTTATAGCTAACTATGTTATTTTCTGCAGAGATAAGTCCTGCATAGAAGATGTGATATATCGGTCTGCAGATAAAGAACTTGTCAGTATGTGTATTACCTATACATTCACACTGACACTATATACAGAGCTCCTGTGTATAATATCAATGGTGATCATTGTATTACCTGTATACTGACTCTATATACAGAGCTCCTGTGTATAATGTCACTGGTGATCACTGTATAACCTGTACACTGACACTATTTACAGAGCTCCTGTGTATAATATCAATGGTGATCATTACATTACCTGTACACTGACATATACAGAGCTCCTGTGTATAATATCAATGGTGATCATTGTATTACCTGTACACTGACACTATATACAGAGCTCCTGTGTATAATGTCACTGGTGAGCACTGTATAACCTGTACACTGACACTATATACAGAGCTTTTTTTACATTTTTATTATTTTAGTATTATTTGTCACTATGTGGTGCCATTATGTGCTTTGGTCATGACATGACGATATTTGTCCCTTGTATGTGGTATTATTCAGTCACTATGTGGTGGTAATATGTGGTCTCATGGTGTGTCAGTATTTATACCTTGTATCTGGTAGCATTTGATCACTATGTGGTGATATTATGTGCTTTGGTCATGGTGTGGCGGTATTTGTGCCTTGTATGTGGCATTATTTGGGCACTATGTGGTGGTAATATGTGATCTGGTCATGGTGTGGTGGTATTTCTGCCTTCTATCTGGTAATATTGGTCTTGGTAGAGTGGATTGTGGTTGGTCATTTGTTTTATCTGATATCAATAAGGGGAAACCTCTTTATTTCCAATAGATATTAAATACTTGGATGTTTAACCCCTCCCTGCCCTGTGACTATTACACAGCAGCAGAGATGCAGTTACAGAGGTTCACCAGAGAAAGCAAGTTGGCATTTGGTGAGATTTTCACCTCTGTATTTATAAGACAAAACCAGGAGTGGGTGAGAAATGCATAAAACATGACCTCGGATTGCTCCACTCCTGGTTTTGTCTTACAAATACTGAGGTAAAAATCTCACCAAATACTCAAAGTGCCACAATCTTCTGACAGTGCGGATTCCACCAATAAATAAGTGATCACCTTCCCAACTTGTGCATCGCTGATAACTTGTTTTCACCAATAAAAACCCTTTAATGCAAACTACAGTAATTGTACATCACATTTCTGGTGAGCGCACAGTGATGGGCAGGAGCCGCCAGTATAATGGGTATAACGGCTAACAGGTATTTGCAAATAGCTGAAGGGTGGGCCCGGGTGGGTGGGCCCCTGGAGTTAATTTCCCTGGTGGGCCCCAGACACCCCAGTCCAGTAGGATCTTGTCTGTGTTGTCAGAGGAGAAAAAATATATTTTTTCCCTTCTTCTGGGGATTCTGAGCAGATCTTTCCTTCCTCATCCTGATCAGAATCAAGGGATTGTATGTCCTCTTCTGAGCTTAGCTCCAGCTCCCATCTTGGTCTCTTAGCACGGGGACCTGGCTGAGATGTCTGTGGGGGAACGAAATTAGAGATTGAAGTTTGCACCTCCTCTCTAATCATGGACCTCATGTCAGATAGAAAAGTAGACTGTTCATCCCTGATGATTTTAGAGGTCCACCTCTCACATAGCTGTTTCCCAGGCAATTTTATACTGCAGAGAGCACATCTTCTAGATTTCCCTGAGACCTAGACAGCCCTTTTGGGTGCAGATACTGGTGCAGCAGGGGTTCCCTTGTCCTAGAATTGTAAGAATGGGGAAGATACTAAGTATACAGGATTTTTATTAGTGAGTAATTGACGCGCCCCCTCGGCCGAGGGTTACTCGGCAGCCGGGCCTCTGTGTATGCCGGTGGGGGATATCACGGTGGCTGGCCCGGTCTGTGACCCATGGCGGTCAGCAAAAAGGGGAAATATATAGGGGATTTGGAAAGTTCGTGGAACGCGGCAAAAGGGAGCCGCCGCTGTGGAGCAGTCCTCTGAAGCTGATGTTACTGCAGTAGGGATGGTGTGGCTCCAGGGCAGTGTAGGTAGTGTAAGTTGCGCTGGGCGTTGTAGTGCAGGGAAGGAAAGATGGCGCAGATGAACGGAATGGACGGAGGCAGTGTGGTGCAGTCATCCGAGTCTTTACTCACAGTTCTTATGACAGTTCCACTCGTGCACTTTACAGGTGTCAGCCTCCCACGTCGCGCTGCGTTCACCAGGCAGGGGTTCAGCACTTCCTCAGGCCGATTAGGAGCACCTGACAGAACCCCACTTTCTTGTGTTCCTAGCTAGACCGTCTTCACGCTGGGTCTTTCTCCCTCCTGCCCTGCGCTTCCCCACTCTCAATCCCGCTCGGGTGCTCTGAAGTCCTTCCTGTCTCGTCGGAGTTCCCGGACCTGCTTGACCCTCACGGGGATTAGAATGAGGCTTCGGCAACTGACTATATAAGCCAGAAGCCTCCGGTTTTCCCAGCCGAGACTTAGAGTAACACGGCTGGACCAGGGGCCGGTCCCCTTCTTGCGGCCTACGATCCCTCTGTCTTCTGGCAGATTCGGGGCGTACGGGTGCTGTCCTGCACTCGCCGTACCCCCTGGGATCCCTTACTTAGAACGGAGCCTACTCCTCTGCTCCCCACCTGGGCCTCTAGGACTGGGCCCTACTTGTGGAGCAGAGCTCCTAAAGAGCCTCTGCTCCCAGACTGTCCTCACTCACTCACTCCTCTTACTCCACAGGCACCCTAAGATGGCTTCCCTTTATATACCTACTGTCAAAGTGCTCCCTCTAACTACTTCCTCCACCCACACCCACTACTGGTTCCCCCTACCTTTAGGTTCCCCCCACTCCAGCCAGGGACAGGGCTCAGCAGGAAAACATCTTGCCCTTCCAGCCGGCCTGGAGTAGTGTAGTGTTGGATGCAGGTTTTGGGGTTCCGGGCAGCACTCCCTCCTTACCTGAGAGAAGGGGATACCACACCTCTGGGTGAGGTGCAGTACCTCTGTGGCGACTGAACCCTCAGGGGCGCCACATAATCTCTTTACCAAATACTCACATGTACCAGGGTCTGCTCTGCAGGGGCATCTGATCGACCAGAATCCAAAAGGAGGAGACAGTTAAGCAAAAGGCATCAATAGGTGGGAAATACAGCTGGGAAGAGCGGAGGCATTGGAAGTGCTTCCACACACCCAAAGTACTTCAGCCTCGTTTGCTTATCCATTCAAATGCAGCTTCTCTGTAACGGAGGAATAGACTCTAGCAAAAGGAAATACTGTACTTGTATTTGCAAGAGTTACATGTGCATATAAATAGTTTGAGGCGTGTAATCCTTCTGACAGATTCCTTTTAAAGGGTACCTGTCCTTTCAGGTGACTAGTCAGAACAGACTGTCACAATTTCTGGTTATTATATGACTTGAATCGTGTGTTTTCATCAGTTTCCCCTCTGCAGGCTCTATCTCTGATTTTCAGTCCTCTCTGAGCTAGTGGGTGGAGATTAGCTACTATGATGTCTATACCATACACGGACATGATGGATTCTTGCTGCTCTTGCTCTAAGCACAAAGACAGTAGCAACAGAAGCAATGTGGACATTATACAGCATTACTGTGCTGTGGCTGTAAATCCATCAAAGAGAAATACATTACCTATAAGCTGTGGCTCCATCCGCCTGTGTCTTTTTGTCTCTGCCCCCTCCTCTCCCTTCCCTCTCCTTGCAGTAAAAATGCAGGTGTAACCTGACACCTCACTGTTCTGGCAGTCTATCTTGTTTTGTCCAAGACAGATTTGAGTTTGTTTTTATTCCTGAGCAGGGCAGTATTAGCCGCTAGGCACTGGAGGGCGGGTGCCTAGGGTGGCAGGTTGCTGGGGCGCACTAATCAGCTTCTTGTCCAAATGGAAGAAAACACATCTGAGTAGTAAGGGGTGTGGGATAAAGGGGTGCAGGGTGTGTGGTATAGTAGGTCGACTCACTCAGCTTCTTAGAGGTAGATACAGGAACATTTTCTGTTTAAGTTTTCAACTGATTTATTAAAATTGTACTGCATAAACCAGTCCAAAATTAGGAAAACAAACACGGCCCTTCTGGCTCAATGGAAAACTGAAATAGGTTCAGTTCTTTTTAACATGAGCACAGCTCTGGTGCTCTCATCTACAGACACACCAAACACTGAATGAGTCCAAAAGCTTCGTATTTACCTTCTGGCCCATACCCTGGGGTGGAGATATGGTGAACAGCCTCCTACCCACTCTTTAGCTGTTCACTAAACCCAGCCCTTAGCATGGTCGATTAACCCCTCTCAGCACTTAGTATGCTGGAGCATTTTTCCGGGTTCATATCACTGATGGTAACATCCTGATTGACACATATTTCCCCTCCAGTATTTTACCAGTGACCTTCGCACAGTTGATAAGTGTGCATGGATATGCAGGGTGTGTGGGATAGAGGGATGCAAGGGGGTGCTGTGTGCGTGAGCTAGCGGGGTGCGAGGCGGTGCAGGTTGCTTGAGTTAGTGAGCGAGAGCTGTGCAGACTTTGAGAGGGATGCTCTGCCGATATATATGACGCGCCCGCTGGGCCGTGGGGTACCCGGTGCCAGGCCGGTAGATGCTGGGGGATGTCACAGTGGCGGTGACCCGGTTCGTGATCCAGGGCGGTCAATAAAAGGGGCTATATTTACAGGGGATTTTTATACTTTATGTTAAAGTTTGTGACGCCACCTGTGGAATGCGGCTAAAGGGAGCGGCCGCTGAGGAGCCGTCCTCTGAAGCTGATGTTACTGCAGCAGGGATGGTGTGGCTCTCCACAGGAAGAGCTAGCTCCAGGGCAGTGTAGATGTTGTTGTAGGTTGCGCTGGGTGTTGTAGTGCAGGGAGTGATGGCGCTGCAAGAAACACAGACAAGGTGGTGCAGTCCTCTGGATCTTTACTCACGGTTATTGCAGTCCAAGTTACAGACATCAAGGTAACTTCCCGTGCCGTGCTGCATTTACTCAGTGAGGGGTTCAGTCCACCCCCAGGTAACTCCGGAGTACATAGCAGGACCCCCTTCTGTGTCCTCTCTCTGGCTGTCTCCCTGAACCTCATACCAAGTGTCCCAGTCCAGTACCTGCGGGCCTTGGCGGGCGACGTCTGTTCCGTCCCCTGGGTCCTATATAGCTACTTTCCTGGTGAGACTGGTATGGAATGTTGGCTACTGGACATGAAATACTGCAGCCTCCGGTTTCTAGTTAAGACGTGCAATCTTCTACTAGTTGAGGGACCAGTTCCCTGTATGCAGCCTGACCCCTCCACCTCCCGGCAGATTCAGGCGTACGGGTGGCCTCTCGCACTGCCTGTACCCCTGGGATCCTTTCTTCTGGTTCCTGGAGCCTTCCTGCTCCCTCTCCTCTCCTTCTCTTCTTCCTCTCAGCCTTGGGCCTCACTGGCTAGGCCCGCCTCTGGAAAAGAGCTCCTACAGAGCCTCTGCTCCTGGCACTTTCCTCCTCAGACTAATCTGTCTTTCTAAGATGGTTTCTCTTTTTATATCTTCCTTCTATGTGCTCCCCTTAACTACGTCCTCCACCCACACCCCTTTACTAGGTTCCCCCCACCCCAGCCTTGGACCAGGGACTGTGCTCTCCCGTAGGAGCAATCTCGCCCCGCCCTCTGAAGTGTGGTGTAATGAATGCAGGTGTTAGGGTCCTGAGCTGTACTCCTCCCTTACCTGAGAGTGAGATACCACAGCTCTGGGTGAGATGCAGTACCTCTGTGGTGACCGAACCCTCAGGGGCGCCACATATATATGTGTGTGTGTATATAATATAATGTGTGTATGTATATAATGTGTGTGTGTATATATCTATATATATCTATATATACACAGCTCATTTTCATTTTCTCTGATATTTCTCTTTATAGGTCTATTTTTGAGTAAAATGTACATTGTTGCTTTATTCTATAAACTACTGACAACTTGTCTCCGAAATTCAAAGCTAAAAATTTTGTATTTATTTGCAGCAAATGAGAAATCGTCAAAATAATGAAAAAGAAACAGAGAACCAGAGAACCAGTGCTTTCAGACCTCAAATAATGCCAAGAAAACAAGTTCTTATTCATTTAGAAACAACAATACTCATGTTTTAACTCAGGAAGAGTTCAGAAATCAATATTTGGTGGAATAACCATGATTTTTAATCACAGCTTTCATGCGTCTTGGCTGCTTTCCACCAGTCTTTCACGCTGCTTTTGGGTGACCTTACGCCACTCCTGGCACAAAAATGTAAGCAGTTCTTCTTTGTTTGACGGCTTGTAACTATCCATCTTCCTCTTGATTACATTCCAGAGGTTTTCAATAGGGTTCAGGTCTGGAGATTGGGCTGGCCATGACAGGGTCTTGATGTGGTGCTCCTTCATCCACACATTGATTGACCTAGCTGTGTGGCATGGGGCATTGTCCTGCTGGAAAAAACAGTCCTCAGAGTTGGGGAACATTGCCTGATCAGAAGGAAGCAAGTGTTTTTTCAAGAATAACCTTGTATGCGGCTTGATTCATACGTCCTTCGCAAAGATTAACCTGCCCAATTCCAGCCTTGCTGAAGCATCCCCAGATCATCACCGATCCTCCACCAAATTTCACAGTGGGTGCAAGACACTGTGGCTTGTATGCCTCTCCAGGTCTCCGTCTAACCACTAGACGACCAGGTGTTGGGCAAAGCTGAAAATTAGACTCATCAGAGAAGATTACCTTACTCCAGTCCTCTATGGTCCAATCCTTATGGTCTTTGGCAAACTTCAGCCTGGCTCTCCTTTGCTTCTCATTGATGAAAGGCTTTTTTCTAGCTTTACATGACTTGAGGTCTCTAGGAGCCCGTTATGAACTGTTCTTGCCGTGCACTTCACCTCAGCTGCCATTTGCCATTCCTTCTGTAGGTCACTTGATGTCATCCTGCGGTTGCTGAGTGACATTGGAATAAGATGACGGTCATCCCGGTCAGTGGAGAGTCGCTTTCGCCCTCTGCCGGTCTGTAGCTTTGTTGTCCCCAATGTCTGCTGCTTGACCTTGTTGTAATGGACTGCCGTCTTTGAAATTTTATGGATGGAGGCAACATGACGCTCACTGTATCCCTCTGCTAGAGAAGCCAGAATTGAGCCCTTCTTTTCCTCACTCAAGACTTTTCTTTTCAACTCCTTTGGCATGGTTAAAAGTTAGTTTTTCATTCAAATTACTTTTGGGCTATTCCTAGCACTTGTTTTGCCATCCAGCTTGTCCTATTGCAAGAGGATTGTGAAGACCACAGCAGTGTTTTTTATCCTTTCCCTCGTTACATAAGATTTGGTTCAGGTGATCACCTAATCAGAAGCACATTAAGTAGAATGAGGTGGACTGTGGTTGGAATTCAGCTGACGCTGGAATAGAATGGCTGTCAGACATGTAGAGATGGGGATTTTTTCCATTGATTTGAACAAAGGCAAACCGAGTCTAAAGTATGAATCTTTAGGCTCCATTTGCTCTGCTTTCAGATGTCTCATTTCAGACAGCACAATCCTGAATTTCAGGGATTCAGTTGTTAGCCTTGTGTAAAGACCTGAATGCACCACTGAATGTAGTGTGAATAGGTCCTTACATCCTACACCACCTCAGGGGATTGTTGTTATGGAGTATTGCCCCTGGGTGGCCGCAGTTATGACCACCACCAGGGCTCGCGGTCACCCACCCTAGCTTTGGTATTCTGGGGAGCTGTTATAATGAATATCTGAGAAGAGCCCTAGAGAAGCAAGAACATTGGACAACCAAGAGGTGGTGGCCTCAAGTCAGGTGTAGTGTTCAACAGGGCAAGACTTTCTAACTTGTATCTATTGTGTATGGGTATCGTGGTTGTGGGGGACTTCATGTGTCCAGTAACCATAGTGGATGCCCATTCCTAAACTAATCAAGGATTCCTGTGGACCTATTGAGCTAATAGAACCAGCAGTCAAATTAATGTCCCAAATGATCCCCACAAATTAATAACTAATAGGGAATTAGGTAATGCACACGGACGATGATGCTTCGCACTTGTCTTTGGTTTGCTGCTGATTGCAGGAGGTTTATGGACTAGTTGATGTGCGGCCCCACAACTTGTCTATAGTAGATACCAGCCCCATCATCTTTTTTTCAACCTTTGTATGTGAGGACCCTGCACACGACTGGTCCCATTTCCATACTTTTTCCATTAATAGCCGGTCATAATAGAGTAAACCAGAGATGTGGGTCATCCATTTCAGGTGTTGTAGGTGTTCTCAGTCTTCTGAAATCCCTTTAAAGAGAACCTGTCACTTTCCATAACGATGTAATTTTTTACCTGGTGTAAATGCCCCTGTTCTGAATACGGCGTTGCTTTTCTTGTGTTCCTGCCCCTCTGTCCCTCTTCCCTGGATGTAAATCATCTTTTTAGCCAAGTGGACTAAGAGTGGGATATATCAACCAATTCATCTCCACCCACCTGTCAGGCAGATATGTTACATCTCCTCAGATGGATGCCAGCTCTGCAGGGAATTATTTGACATAAAGAGGTTGTCCGGCACCACTCACATCTGCATTGGTGGTGAGCGACACTGATGACATTGCTCTGGGAGATACAAAACAGGACATGTACTTTATTAAAGGGAATCTGTCAGCAGATTTTTGCTACTTAATCTGAGAGCAGCATGATGTAGAGCAAGATATCCTGATTCCAGGGATGTGTCACTTATTAGGCTGTGTGTTGTAGTTTCAATACAATCCATGTTTTATCAACAGGAGATGATCACTGCCTGACTAGGTCTCAGGTACAGGCCAGTCAGGCTCATCTGTGTAACCCCGCCCTCACCACTGATTTGCAGTTTGTACACAGGAATCTGCCAGCGTGGGCGGGGTTACACAGGGCTTAACATTCTGAGCACTGCTTCATTTACAACAGAGAAAGCAGGGATTCTATCAAAACTGCACCAAGCAGTCTAGTAAGTGATACATCGCTGGAATCAGGCTCTCTGCCCCTACATCATGCTGATCTCGGATTACGTAGCAAAACCTTCTGACAGATTCCCTTTAACTGGAATTGTGTATCTGTCCTATCCTATTGCAATAACTAAAGATGCAAGTCGGAAACGCATTTGCGGTTAAACATTATTCTGGTTAGGATCGCGACCTATGGTGATGTTTTTATATATTTTTTGCTACAAATAAACTCACAAGATTTTTAACCCTATCCTGACCCTGTAACACTATTTTCTTCGTTCTAATAAATAGGTGGAAAATTTGGCACAAATCCCTCCAAGTATCTGCTTTCCTACCTATAGCCAGCCTTGGTAAATGGGCTATTGTGTTCATTTCTGAGTGAGGCCCTAGTTTTGTCTTGGGGCCCATGGCTACTTATTGCACCCTGTGACACCTATTTAGCCATTTTCCTGGGTTTCCTGCATTCTGTTTTGCTGTGATCTGGTCATCAGTCTTTCAGGTAGTGTGTTTTATAGGACCAATACAATATAAGTGCCCCCATCACAGAGACCGACCCCCAAAACACTGGTGATGTCACTTGGGCTGGAGTTATATGTGACCTGCTCTATTACAGGTGCATCTCACAGAACTAGAATATCATCAAAAAGTTAATTTATTTCAGTTCTTCAATACAAAAAGTGAAACTCCTATATTATATAGAGTCATTACACACAGAGGGATCTATTTCACGTGTTTATTTCTGTTAATGTTGATGATTATGGCTTACAGCCAATGGAAACACAAAAGTTATTATCTCAGTAAATTAGAATACTTTATAACAGCTTGAAAAATTATTTTAAAATCCGAAATATTGGCCTATTGAAATGTATATTCAGTAAATGCACTCAATACTTGGTCGGGGCTCCTTTTGCATCAATTACTGCATCAATGCGGCAATGTGGCATGGAGGCGATCAGCCTGTGGCCCTGCTGAGGTGTTATGGAAGCCCAGGTGGCTTTGATAGCAGCCTTCAGCTCGTCTGCATTGTTGTGTCTGGGGTCTCTCATCTTCCTCTTGACAATACCCCATAGATTCTCTATAATAGATTCTCTATGGGGTTAAGGTCAGGCGAGTTTGCTGCCAATCAAGCACAGTGATACTGTTGTGTGTAAACCAGGTATTGGTACTTTTGGCCGTGTGGACAGGGGCCAAGTCCTGCTGGAGAATGAAATTTCCATCTCCAAAAGCTTGTCAGCAGAGGGAAGCATGAAGTGCTCTAAAATTTCCTGGTAGACGGCTGCGCTGACTTTGGTCTTGATAAAACACAGTGGACCTACACCAGAAGATGACATGGCTCCCCAAACCATCACCGATTGTGGAAACTTCACACTAGACCTCCAGCAGCTAAACAAATGAAATGAAACAAATTAAAATTGGAACTCTGGGACCTTGTGGAGTGTGTCAATGACTGCCTTCTGGACATCTGTCAAGTCAACAGTCTTCCCCATGATTGCGGAGCCTACTGAAACAGACTAAGGGACTTTTTAAATGCTTAGGAAGCCTTTGCAGGTGTTTTTTGTTAATTATTTAAGTTTACTGAGATAATGACTGTTGTGTTTTCATTGGCTGTAAGCCATAACCATCAACATTAACAGAAATAAACACTTGAAATAGATCACTCTGTTTGTAATGACTCTATATAATATATGACTTTGACTTTTTGTATTGAAGAACTGAAATTAACTTTTTGATGATATTCTAATTTTGTGAGATGCTCCTGTATGTAGCACCCTCTATACTCCCTGGTCCTGCAGCAGCTGCCATCATGTATACAGCAGATGAGACAGACACTTTATTATATGCCGGATCAGCCAAGTCTGGTTCTAGTTCTGGAATATTGAGCGTCAGCGTTCACTCTCATCATTGTTTCTGTAGGGTGAAGTCCACACAAATAAAACACACAACACAATATATTATTATTAATTTTTTTATTGGAATAGCAATAAGCCACATTGTAATAAAAATATTACTGGCCCTTTAATAAATTAAAGTTCACAATGACTCTCAGGTCAGGCCCGATAGAGACTACAGAACTTGCTGCGGATAGTGCAGACCTGATGAGAGCCACTGGAACCAAAGATCCAGAGGAAGGCGAAGAAAACCCCCTAGGGGGGAAAAAAATTCCTTCCTGACCCCAGTTCTGGCGATCGGATATCTCCCTGGATCTTGTCTCTCCTGCTGCATATTGCTGTATATCTGTACGTCAGGGGCGGACACAGCCAGAAGAGGGCCCCTCTATCAGAACAGTATATCTAGCCCCGTGTCTGAACTGTTGGGCGGGCCGCCTCGGGCATGGCCCCATGTCTGGACTGTTGGCCGCCCACCTCGGGCCTGGCTTCGTGTCTGGACTGTGGGACTTCACGCCTTGAGTCTGGACTGTTGAACTTCCTACTTCGGGTCTGGACAGTTGGGCCGCCCGCCTCGGGTCTGGACAGTTCCCCTCTATCAGTATATTGGCATAGCTCATCATAATGCACAATTCACCTGATTAGGAGGTGGTGGTGGCCCCTTTACATCTTGGGTCCCTGTGGAACTGCACATGTTGCACCAATTGGCCACCCTCCTCGGGTCTGGCCCCATGTCTGGACTGTTGGGCCGCCCGACTCGGGTCTGGACTGTTGAGCCGCCCGCCCTGGGTCTGGACTGTTGGGCCGCCCGCCCTGGGTCTGGACTGTTGGGCCGGCCGCCCTGGGTCTGGACTGTGGGGCCCGTCCGCCCTGTGTCTGGACTTTGGGGCCGCCTGCCCTGGGTCTAACCCCAGGTCTGGACTGTGGGGCCGCCTGCCCCGGGACTATCCCCATGTCTGGACTGTGGGGCCCGTCCGCTCCGAGCCTTGACTGTGGGGCCCGTCCGCCCCAAGCCTTGACTGTGGGGCCCGTCCGCCCCGAGCCTGGACTGTGGGGCCCGTCCGCTCCGAGCCTGGACTGTGGGGCCCGTCCGCTCCGAGCCTGGACTGTGGGGCCCGTCCGCCCCGAGCCTGGACTGTGGGGCTCGTCCGCCCCGAGCCTGGAGTTTGGGGCCCGTCTGCCCCGAGCCTGGACTGTGGGGCCCGAGCGTGGACTGTGGGGCCCGACCGCCTCGAGCGTGAACTGTGGGGCCCATCCGCCCCGAGCGTGGATTGTGGGGCAAGAACGTGGACTGTGGGGCCCGTCCGCCCCGAGCCTGGACGGTGGGGCCCATCCGCCCCGAGCCTGGACACTGGGGCCCGTCCGCCCTCTGTCCATACTGTGGCCGCCCCATGTCCGGACTGTGAGGTTGCCTGCCCCGGGTCTAGCCCCAGGTCTGGACTGTGGGGCATGCCCACCCCGTGTCAGGACTGTGGGGCCCGTCCGCCCCTTGTCCTAACTATGGGCCCGCCCGCCCCGTGTCCTGACTGTGAGGCCTGCCCACCCCGTATACAGACTGTTGGGCCTGCCCGCCCAGTGTCCTGACTGTGGAGCCCGCCCGCCCCGTGTCCTGACTTTGGGGCTCGCCCGCCCCAACTCCAGACTGTGGGGCCCATCCGCCCCGAGTCCGGACTTTGGGGCCACCTGCCCCGGGTCTAGCCCCAGGTCTGGACTGTAGGGCCACCAGTCCCGGGACTAGCCCCGTGTCCGGACTGTGGGGCACGCGCGCCCCGAGCCTGGACTGTGGGGCACGCCCGACCCGAGCGGGAAAGGGGGGCCCGTCCGCCCCGAGCCTGGACTGTGGGGACCATCCGCCCCGAGCCTGGACTGTGGGGCCCGTCCACCCCGAGATTGGACTGTGGGGCCCGAGCGTGGACTGTGGGGCCTGTCCGCCCCGAGCCTGGACTGTGGGGCCCCCCGTCCGCCCAGGGTCTGGACTGTGGGGCCGGCTGCCCCCGGGTCTAGCCCCGAGCCTAGACTGTGGGGCCCGCCGGCCCTATATCCATACTGTGGCCGCCCCGTGTCTGGACTGTGGGGCCGCCTGCCCCAGGTCTAGCCCCAGGTCTGGACTGTGGGGCATGCCCACCCCGTGTCAGGACTGTGGGGCCCGTCCGCCCCGTGTTCGGACTTTGCGGCCGCCAGCCCCGGGTCTAGCCGCAGGTCTGGACTGTTGGGCCGCCTGCCCCAGGACTAGCACCGTGTCCTAACTATGGTCCCGACTGTGGGGCCAGCCCGCCCTGTGTCCTGACTGTGGGGCCCCCCGCCCCGGGTCAAAACTGTGGGGCCGACTGCCCCCGGGTCTAGCCCCGAGCCTGGACTGTGGGGCCCGCCCGCCTTATGTCCGGACAGTGGTCCCCCCCCGTGTCCGGACTGTGGGACCGTCCACCCCGTGTCCGGACTGTGGGCCGCCTGCCCCGGGTCTAGCCCCAGGTCTAGACTGTGGGGCCGCCTGCCCCGTGTCCTGACTGTGGAGCCCGTCCGTCCCGTGTCCTGACTGTGGGCACTGCACGCCCCGAGCCTGGACTGAGGGGCCCGTCCGCCCCGAGCCTGGACTGTGGGGCCAGTCCGCCCCGAGCCTGGACTGTGGGGCCCGTCCGCCCCGAGCCTGGACTGTGGGGCCCGTCCGCCCCGAGCCTGGACTGTGGGGCCCGTCCGCCCCGAGCCTGGACTGTGGGGACCGTCCGCCCCGAGCCTGGACTGTGGGGCCCGCCCTATGTACGGACTGTGGCCGCACTGCATCTGGACTGTGGGGCCCGTCCACCCCGTGTCCGGACTGTGGGGCCGCCTGCATCGGGTCTAGCCCCTGGACTGGACTGTGGGGCCCCCCACCCCAGGTCCGGATGGTAGGGCCCCCCGCCCGCCCCGAGTATAGCCCCAGGTCTGGACTGTGGGCCCCTGCGTCAGCCCCGGGCACGGACTGTGGGGCCCCCCACCCGCCCCGGGTCTGAACTGTGGGGCCGGCTGCCCCGGGTCTAGCCCCGAGCCTGGACTGTGGGGCCCACCCTATGTCCGGACTGTGGCCGCCCCGTGTCCGGACTGTGGGGCTCGTCCACCCCGTGTCCGGACTTTGGGGCTGCCTGCCCCGGGTCTAGCTCCAGGTCTGGACTGTGGGGCATGTCAAGCCCGTGTCAGGACTGTGGGGCCCATCCTCCCCGTGTCTGGACTGTGGGGCCGCCAGCCCTGGTACTAGCCCCGTGTCCGGACTGTGGGGCCCCTCCGCCCCGAGCCTGGACTGTGGGGCCCCTCCGCCCCGAGCCTGGACTGTGGGGCCCCTCCGCCCCGAGCCTGGACTGTGGGGCCCCTCCGCCCCGAGCCTGGACTGTGGGGCCCCTCCACCCCGAGCCTGGACTGTGGGGCCCCTCCGCCCCGAGCCTGGACTGTGGGGCCCGTCCGACCTGAGCCTGGACTGCGGGGCCCGTCCGCATCGAGGATGGACTGTGGGGCCTGTCCGCCCTGAGCCTGGACTGTGGGGCCCATCCGTCCCGGGTCTAGCCCCGAGCCTGGACTGTGGGGCCCGCCCTATATCCGGACTGCGGCCGCCCCGTGTCCGGACTGTGGGGCCGCCTGCCCCGGGTCTAGCCCCAGGTCCGGACTGTGGGGCCCCCCGCTCGCCCCGATTCCAGACTGTGGGGCCCCTCGCCCGCCCCGGGTCCAGACTGTGGGATCCCCCGCTTGCCCCGGGTCTGGACTGTGGGGCCGACTGCCCCCGGGTCCAGCCCCGAGCCTGGACTGTGGGGCCCGCCAACCTTATGTCCAGACTGTGCCCCCCCCCGTGTCTGGAATGTGGGGACCGTCCACCCCGTGTCCGGACTGTGGGCCGCCTGCTCCGGGTCTAGCCCTAGGTCTGGACTGTGGGGCATGCCCGCCCCGCATCCGGACTGTGGGGCCCGTCCACCCCTTGTCCGGACTGTGGGCCGCCTGCCCCGGGTCTAGCCCCAGGTCTGGACTGTGAAGCCGCCTGTCCCGGGATTAGCCCCGTGTCTGGCCTGTGGGTGTCCTGACTGTAGGGCTCGCCCGCCCCGAGTCCAGACTGTGGGGCCCATCCGCACCGTGTCCTGACTTGGGGCCGCCTGCCCCCGGGTCTAGCCCCAGGTCTCGACTGTGGGGCCACCTGCCCCGGGACTAGCCCCGAGCCTGGACTGTGGGGCACGCCCGCCCCGAGCGGGAAAGGGAGGCCCATCCGCTCCGAGCCTGGACTGTGGGGCCCGTCCACCCCGTGTCCGGACTGTGGGGCCGCCTGCCCCGGGACAAGCCCAGTCCCCGGACTGTGGGGCCCGCCCCATGTCCTAACTATGGGCCCGCCCACACTGTGTCCTGACTGTGGGGCCCGTCCGCCCCGAGCCTGGACTGTGGGGCCGGTTGCCCCTGGGTCTAGCCCCGAGCCTGGACTGTGGGGACCGCCCGCCCTATGTCCGGACTGTGGCCGCCTCGTGTCCGTACTGTGGGGCCCGTCCACCCCGTGTCCGGACTGTGGGGCTGCCTGCCCCGGGTCTAGCCCCAACTCTGGACTGTGGGGCATGCCCGCCCCGTGTCAGGACTGTGGGGCACGTAAGACCCGTGTTCGGACTTTGCGGCCGCCAGCCCCGGGTCTAGCCGCAGGTCTGGACTGTTGGGCCGCCTGCCCCAGGACTAGCACCGTGTCCTAACTATGGGCCCGCCCACCCCGTATGGGCCCGCCCACCCCGTGTCCTGACTGTGGGGCTCGCCCGCAGAGTGTCCCGACTGTGGGGCCAGCCCGCCCTGTGTCCTGACTGTGGGGCCCCACGCCCCGGGTCTGAACTGTGGGGCCGACTGCCCCCGGTTCTAGCCCCGAGCCTGGACTGTGGGGCCCGCCCGCCTTATGTCCGGACTGTGTTCCCCCCCCCGTGTCCGGACTGTGGGACCGTCCACCCCGTGTCCGGACTGTGGGCCGCCTGCTCCGGGTCTAGCCCCAGGTCTGGACTGTGGGGCATGCCCGCCCCATGTCCGGACTGTGGGGCCCGTCCACCCCGTGTCCGGACAGTGGGCCACCTGCCCGGACTGTGGGCCGCCTGCCCCGGGTCTAGCCCCAGGTCTAGACTGTGGGGCCGCCTGCCCCGGGATTAGCTCCGTGTCCGGACTGTGGGGCCCGCCCGCCCCGTGTCCTGACTGTGGAGCCCGCCCGTCCCGTGTCCTGACTGTGGGCACCGCACGCCCCGAGCCTGGACTGTGTGGCACGCCCGCCCCGAGCGGAAAAGGGGGGCCCGTCCGCCCCGAGCCTGGACTGAGGGGCCCGTCCGCCCCGAGCCTGGACTGTGGGGCCCGTCCGCCCCGAGCCTGGACTGTGGGGCCCATCCGCCCCGAGCCTGGACTGTGGGGCCCGTACGCCCCGAGCCTGGACTGTGGGGCCTGTACGCCCCGAGCCTGGACTGTGGGGCCCGCCCTATGTACGGACTGTGGCCGCACTGCATCTGGACTGTGGGGCCCGTCCACCCCGTGTCCGGACTGTGGGGCCGCCTGCATCGGGTCCGGATGGTGGGGCCCCCCGCCCGCCCCGAGTCTAGCCCCAGGTCTGGACTGTGGGCCCCCGCGTAAGCCCCGGGCACGGACTGTGGGGCCCCCCACCCGCCCCGGGTCTGAACTGTGGGGCCGGCTGCCCCGGATCTAGCCCCGAGCCTGGACTGTGGGGCCCACCCTATGTCCGGACTGTGGCCGCCCCGTGTCCGGACTGTGGGGCTCGTCCACCCCGTGTCCGGACTTTGGGGCTGCCTGCCCTGGGTCTAGCTCCAGGTCTGGACTGTGGGGCATGTCAAGCCCGTGTCAGGACTGTGGGGTCCATCCTCCCCGTGTCTTGACTGTGGGGCCACCTGCCCCTGGTCTAGCCTCAGGTCTGGACTGTGGGGCCGCCAGCCCTGGTACTAGCCCCGTGTCCGGACTGTGGGGCCCGTCCGCTCCGAGCCTGGACTGTGGTGCCCGTCTGCTCCGAGCCTAGACTGCGGGGCCCGTCCGCCCCGTGTCCGGACTGTGGGGCCGGTTGCCCCGGGTCTAGCCCCGAACCTGGAATGTGCGGCCCGCCCACCCTATGTCCGGACTGTGGCCGCCCCGTGTCCAGACTGTAGGGCTCGTCCACCCCGTGTCCGGACTGTGGGGCATGTCCGCCCCATGTCAGGACTGTGGGGCCGGTTGCCCCGGGTCTAGCCCCAAACCTGGAATGTGCGGCCCGCCCACCCTATGTCCGGACTGTGGCCGCCCCGGTCCGGACTGTAGGGCTCGTCCTGTGTCCGGACTGTGGGGCCCGTCCGCCCCGAGCCCGGACTGTGGGGCCCGTCCGCCCCGAGCCCGGACTGTGGGGCCCGCCCACCCCGAGCCTGGACTGTGGGGTCCGCCCGCCCCGAGCCTGGACTGTGGGGCCCGTCAGCCCCGAGCCTGGACTGTGGGGCCCATCAGCCCCGAGCCTGGACTGTGGGGCCCGTCCGCCCCGAGCCTGGACTGTGGGGCCCGCCCGCCCCGAGCCTGGACTGTGGGGCCCCCCCGCCCGCCCCGGGTCTGGACTGTGGGGCCCGCCCCGGGTCTGGACTTTGGGGCCAGCTGCCCCCGGGTCTAGCCCCGAGCCTGGACTGGCCCGCCCTATGTCTGGACTGTGGGGCCCGTCCACCCCGTGTCCGGACTGTGCGGCCGCCTGCCCCGGCTCTAGCCCCAGGTCAGGACTGTGGGGCATGCCCGCCCCGTGTCCGGATTGTGGGGCCGCCTGCCCTGGGACTAACCCCGTGTCCGGACTGTAGGGCCCGCCCACAGGGCCCGCCCACCCCATGTCGTAACTATGGGCCCGCCCACCCCGAGCCTGGACTGTGGGGTCCGCCCGCCCCGAGCCTGGACTGTGGGGCCCGTCAGCCCCGAGCCTGGACTGTGGGGCCCATCAGCCCCGAGCCTGGACTGTGGGGCCCGTCCGCCCCGAGCCTGGACTGTGGGGCCCCCCCGCCCGCCCCGAGTCTGGACTGTGGGGCCCCCCCGCCCGCCCCGGGTCTGGACTTTGGGGCCAGCTGCCCCCGGGTCTAGCCCCGAGCCTGGACTGGCCCGCCCTATGTCTGGACTGTGGGGCCCGTCCACCCCGTGTCCGGACTGTGCGGCCGCCTGCCCCGGCTCTAGCCCCAGGTCAGGACTGTGGGGCATGCCCGCCCCGTGTCAGGACTGTGGGGCCCGTCCGCCCCGTGTCCGGATTGTGGGGCCGCCTGCCCTGGGACTAGCCCCGTGTCCGGACTGTAGGGCCCGCCCACAGGGCCTGCCCACCCCGTGTCGTAACTATGGGCCCGCCCGCCCCGAGCCTGGACTGTGGGGCCCGTCCGCTCCAAGCGTGGACTGTGGGGCCCGTCCATCCAGAGCATGGACAGTGGGGCCCGAGCGTGGACTGTGGGGCCCGTTCGCCCCGAGCCAGTACTGTGGGGCACATCCGCCCCGAGCCTGGACTGTGGGGCCCGTCCGCCCCAAGCCTGGACTGTGTGGCTCCCCGCCCCAGGTCAGAAATGTGGGGCCGGCTACCCCGGGTCTAGCCCCTATGTCTGGACTGTGGCTTCCCCGTGTCCGGACTGTGGGGCTCGTCCACCCCGTGTCCGGACTTTGGGGCTGCCAACCCCGGGTCTAGCCCCAGGTCTGGACTGTGGGGCCCGTCCACCCCGTATCTGGACTGTGGGGCCGCCTACCCCAGGTCTAGCCTCAGGTCTGGACTGTGGGGCCTGTCCG